>NW_027507718.1:382176023-382776023 GCF_037356315.1 Lithobates pipiens | reverse complement strand
AATCACCGGACACGCTGTAGACTGGACAGCAAGGAGGAACAGAGGCAGATTCCTTAAGTAGCCCTTTGGGCGCCAAGAACGGTCGCACGGCGAGTCTGCGTGCCCCCGTGCGCCCGTTCGTGACCCCGTGCACCCGCATGCGCCCGTTCGCACCATCGCGCACCCGCGTGCGCCCGTTCGTGCCGTCACGCACCCGCGTGCGCCCGTTCGTATCTACGTGCACTCGCGTGCGTCCGTTCGCGCTCACGCGCGCCCAAGGATACCGACAAGTTCTCAGCAAAGGAATCCTGCGGGCAGGTCTCCTATGTGCGATCGGGACACCAGGTCGCCCATGACACCCCCTTTTCTTTTTTTTCCCCTTTTTATCTTTCTTTTTAACTGTTACTTTATTCCTATATATTTTAAAATTGTATTTATTGTATAAATTGTATACATTGTAATCATTTCTATTCTTAAAATTAATAAAAACATTTATGAAAGAACAAAAAAGAAGCTGTTCTGTATAATATACAATAAAAATGCATATCATGCAATGTATAAAAACTAACCAATACTTTCCTGGTAAGCCTTATACTCCAAAAGCAGCAAGCTCAAATACAGCCCAACTTGCCCAACACAGGAAACAAACTCCTAAAGCTTGATACAGGCACAAAAACACCTTTAGTTCATAAACCAATATAAAGTGTTTGTGGGATATGTTAACATTCCCCACATCTACTCTACGTGTGCCTAGACAAATAGAAACAAAGTCCTTATGTGATGTGACAAAATTCACTGCATTCATTGTGTAAGTGCCAAAAAAAATTCTTCTCCATTCCTTTACCCAGTGAATTATGCTCCACCACTGTCCAAAGGTCGATTGACTGAAGTTTTTATTATCATCTGATATCCACAGGATCCTGATCCAGCACCCAGTTATCAAAATCTCTGATCACGGATATATGCACAGGTGTCCTATTCACACAGAAACAATGTGCTTCTTGGATATCAGGAAATAAAGCAAATACACAAATTAATTTAAAGTATTTAACAGTTCACAGGGGTTGCATTGGCTTCTCAATCAGGGGATGTGTGGAGGTCCTTCGTTGTATAAAGTGTGACTCTGCTGGCAGCATTAGCTAAGTTTAATTAGATTTATTTATGAAGAATTTTGTCTTGTTTCTTATATCCACAATAATAAAAAAAAAAAAAAAAACTACACAGCATTTTTTAATAAGTAATTAGGGTTTGTGTGTCTATAAGTATATTTTGTGTGTTTGTTATTGTGCAATTTGCATCTCCAGATCATGGATTGGATGTTTTAGCAATGATTTATAGCAGATGTATAAAAGGGACCATTAGGGATTGTATTTCTGATTCCTTTGCACATAACATAAACACAATTATGGGAACAGCCAGTGAAATAAAATCCCATAGCAATTGATATCAGGACAGCAGGATGCTGCTTGCCTTGTCAATTACAATGCAGAGGCTTTAGATTGAGAAGAGGTCAGAAACTAAAGAATAATACATAGCCTTCCATTGGGCACAGTGCAGGTAATAAGGTATGTGTAGGCACAGAATGCTTTTGCCGCACAATTTGATGTACCATTGGAGATGTAGGCTAGATTAGAAAAGAGGCCATTAACTTTTTTCCCCTTTAATTAAAAAAAGATATGCTTATTTAAGAAACATTGTTTCCTTGCTAACTTTTGAAAAAATTGTTTTATGTCAGTAGCTGCTTTTGTTAAAGGCACACTGTGGTTGAACTGAAATTTTACATTTGAACTGAACCAGAGGACAGAGCGTATCATTTTGCTTTCCAGAGGTTAACAAAGAAATGCATATGCTATTCCCTATGACCAAGCACTACTACAGAAACGGTTCCTGGCTCTATTAGGCTACAAACGCAGTGAAAAGGGATTAAAACAGTGGTATTTCTAGAAAATTGCAGTTTTCCCGACTTCATTACACCTACATGTTTCCTGCTGAACATTAATAATAACACTGACCAATTTCACTTGGTACTAAAGCATGTCAACCAAAAAACAAAAATATGATATTTTACAATTTACAAGTTTTTACTTAAGGAACCTGCATTTTTTTCTCTTTTTTGCAGACTTTTCTGTCTTTATTTTTGGTGGTCCTATGAAATGCGCTTCCTGTTCATGGGTGGCTAAACTCTTCACTATATATGTGATTGTTCCCCAGACTGGACTGCAAACATGTCGGCCTGTCTGTCTGTCTTTCTTCATCTCCATTACGTGGAGGAAGGGTTATGTAGTTTACCAGGGCCGTCTTTAATATTGATTGGACCCTGGGCGCAAAAATTTTTTTAGGGCCCCCCATGCAATTTTTCTCTCTTCCTTCTCTGAGACATAAAATAAATAGCAGCTAGACTTAAAATCAGTTTACTGTATCAGATCAGGCAGTGATTGCAATTGGTTGCCAGAGGTTACAGCATATCATTACTGCTTACTGACTGGTTGCTAGAGGTTACAGCACTCCTTAAGGCTCACTGATTAGTTGCTAGAGGTTACAGCACATTTCTGCTTGTTGATTGGCTGCTAGAGATTACTGTACAGTAATACTGCTCACTGGTTGCTATAGGTTACAGCACATCTTCTCCTCACTGCAGGGGGGCATGATATACCTAATGAATGCTGCCTTTATTTACATATCAATGCCATTAGCCTCAGCTATTTACATATGCATGTGACTGCTATTTACATATGAATGCCAGTATTTACATGTAAACACAGGTCTGCAGGTGAGCCATCTGTATACAACAATAGGGCAGAGCTGGGCAGCATTAGTAGCAGCACAGGACTAAAACTTCAAGGGACAAGGGAATGTAAACTGGGATAGTTGGCAAGTATGAGGCAGCTGCTTTGGGCCCCACAACAATGACAGGGCCCTGGGCAACTGCCCCTTTTGCCCTGCCTTAAAGATGGCCCTGTAGTTTACAGAAGAAGGATAACAGCTCAAGACTAAAATGCTGCTCAATATTACATTTTTGTTCTTGGGTTTATTTATCCCTTAACAAAAGGTGACCAGTAGCTGCAATGATTGGCTGTAAATTGGGTAAGAGTAGGTAATGACAATGAGCCAATCTTGTTCAAAAGTTGTTAAGCCAGCAGGTGCTGATCATTTCCTTTTCTGTAGAGAAAAGGATGGAAGGTTTAAATTACTTATTAATGCATAAAGTCATAGATGAGTTGCAAGGTATGTTGCATTGGCTCCCAGCAAGGTTGAAGACAGTCATATGTCTCACCACCTGTTGTCCTATGTGGGAAATTTGGTCACCTATTGGTACTTTAACAGATGCTCTAGAAAAGCGCACATGATTAGTCCTCATCTAACTGTATTGAATTTTGTGAAACAGGAACTGTTGGGGTTATTGAAAGGTTTATCCACAATACTCCAAATAATAGACCCGCAATGTCAAAAGAAAAGTACACATCAAGGTTAACAGGGAGTCTTTTAGAGTTAATTTACTTTCAGTGTCCACAGGAAAGAAGCGATTAGAGTTTGTTGTGCTTTCTTTGTGTTCCAAGAGATGTAGAATATTAGATACATTACTCTTTAATCTGAGATTCCATTCATCCCGCTAATCATATTACCAGTTCCCTTATACTGTATTTCTCTTCTCTGAATGTTCTTTAAACAGATTTCAGAAAAACATTATCGATTTGTAAATAACATAAAAGGGAAAAAAGAATGATCAAATAGGGACATGAAAATGACAAATAACAGGCAAGATTAATGCCGGACATCCTTGTATGGGCTTTCACTGAATTTAACTCAATAAGAGGTATGACCTACATTAGCAGAGATACACAATATATTATTCTGTTAAGTATGGAACTAAAAAGATGTCCACGACTTGTCGAAGAATAGTTTTTCCAAGTCTAAATCAGCCACACAGTCAATTCTTAAGTGTTCAGAGAATATATATTTAAGAGATCTACCAATCATATACTAGACAATTTCCCCTAGGTACCAATTTTGTTATGTGGTCTGCCAGTTCATTCCCCCATTTATGTCCAATGATAACTTTATTAAGAGAATCAAAATGATTTTTCTTAAAATTGCTATTTTCAGTGCATTCTTGCATCAGTGTTTAGTGCTCTATTGACATGTTATCTGGCCAGATGTGAACCAAGCAAGGCACCATTTATATCCAACAGGCCACTAAAACACTATATTAATGTAGTTGGTGGTATTTTGAAATCACCAATATGTCAGCTCTTGCTCTTGGTATTCTTTGGAAATGTATTCTTAAAGACTGATCTACACAGAGTTATCACTAAACACCATTTTTTACTTGTCAGTTGCCTGTTTCATCCACGTTCCGTGCATATATTTTTATACAATTCTGTGGAGCTTAGGTGAAAAATACTATAAAGCAGGAATGCCATGAAGAGTTTTAATAATCAATGAACATCCTAGAAAGTGCAGTAAACAGAAAAAAAAATACACATTGGATCAATATTTGATGTGACCATATTTTGCCTTTGAGGACCATGGGATGTATTTGTCCCATGTTTTTAATTGCCTGTATCATCTGATTAAGAACTTAAAATACTTTTTTTTTTTCTTGGTTTGAGTCAAAATATTAGTTCTTATCAACACATGGATCTAGCTTTTTGCCAGTTATTTCATGAAATGGCTTAGTTACAGCAACTGAAGTGTATGAACTTAAGAAACTGTACGAAAATAAAAATTGCTTCTTTTTTTTTCTCATAAAAAGTAACCTAAATAGTCAGATGTTATTGGATCATAATTCCTCCCCCAAAAATGACACAAGTGTGGAAATGGTTTTATTTATTGTTCAAATGCATTCTTAAAGGGAAAAAAAATATAATTATTTTTAAATTGATGACGGTAATCTTATGGTCCTCAAAGGGTGTTAACACAGCAGCAGATCTCTTGGATTCACTTGCATGCAGTTTTGTAAGGTACTCATGTGGTAGGTTGTTCCAAGTGTCCTATAATAGTTGCACAATTTCCCTGCAGACTATGGCTGTCCTAATTCCTTTTGTCTCTGGCTTGATGATGTTGAGATCAGGGCTCTGTGGGGGCCATACCATCTGTTGCACAATTCCTTGATCCACAGATAGATCTGCATTATTTTTGCCATGTGTTTGGGGTCATTGTAATCTGTTTGCATTCACAGCAGTAAGAGATGATCATTTTGAGCCAAATTAACTACTCTGTTTGCAGAAATGCAGTTCCCAATATGCAGGGAACCTCCATTGCGCTTTAGGCCTCATGTTCATGGGCACTTGGGGCCATACAATGTAAAATTTGGGCATATTTCTCTGCCAGGAGCCATGGCTACAGTCTCTCATAGAAATCAATGGCAATACACGTCTGTACACAGGTATACAATGGTACTTGCTCATGTATGTGTATCCTGGACAAAGATAATGTCCTACATTGTATGAGTGCACAAATTTACCAATGTATGCATGTGAACAACCATTTACAACTTTTGATCTCTATGGGTGGCTGTATGCAGCACCTCTGGCTCCCTGATGCTGTGGCTAAAAAGACAGTGGGAGTGGTTGAGGAGTTTATCAAATGATATTGGGCAGGGCTGATACCACTCAGGCCACAAAGATGTTATGTGTTGTCAGTCCACAATTAGGAGCTGAAAGAATTACTGGCAGCTCAACAGATATTTTTCTGTACTTTTAAGGATAAAATATGGCCACATTAGCATGGATAGTAAAGATCTACTGTCTAGGTTATTTATTTTTTTTCTTGACATTTTAGCAAAGGCATTTAAAGACTTCTCTAAAGCATTACCTTGCCTGCCTACAGCTTAAGAATATATGGTACAACTGGGCTTTAAAGCCCCAATTTAAAATTTTGACTCATCAGTCTAAATCATCTGCTGCCATTTTTTGGACACTGATACTTGTGTTTTTGAGTGTAGATGAGCTGTTTGGCTTTTTTTCACCACAGAGAAATGGACTTCTGATAAAACTTTTCCATTCTTTAGGGAGATGTATAGGGGTCCCAGTGGATTCCTAGTTCTTATTCTTTAGCTGAATCAGCTCCTGATTTTGAAAGGAAGTAACTTTGATGCATTTGTTCTCTGCTGCACTCAGTTTCTGTGACTGACCACTGGGGTTGATTTACTAAAGCCAAAATAGACTGTACGCTTTGCAAAGTGTAATTGCACTCTGCGATTGCAGTTGCTCCAGAATTTTGTAAATGAGGTAAAGCTCCACTTTGCAAAGAATATCTAATCACGTGCCAGGAAAATAAAAAGAATGCACTTTTGCTTGCACATGATTGGATGGTGGAAGTCAGCAGAGCTTCTGGCCATTTACTAAGCTCTGGAGCAACTGCACTTGCAAAATCTATTTGCCTTCAGTAAATCAACCCCACTGTGTAGCTGATACATATGTACATGAGATATGTGAAAACACCTGTCTGCTGCAATATTTCACCTTACTAGCCTTGCTTGCATGCTTTTTTCGACAAACAAAGTTGCTACAGTGTGAAATTTGAGAGTTATTAATATCATCTATCATGACCTCACCTTTTAGTATGGCCACCCCCTTGCCCAGTTTTAGCCACTCCACACAGTTGTTTTTGTTTCATTTAACCAGTCTGGGTCAACATACACATTGTGAAATGACCTTAAAGTTAGTACCTGCTTGTTAGACACTGGGCTATATCCACAAAGAGCCAACAATGGACTTCAATGACGGATGTGACAGAACCCACTGTCACTGTGTGTTTTGGAAGGGGCGGTGGGCTCGCCTCCTACCCATAGACTATGGCCCAGCAGAGAACGTGAGATATGGAGGGCTATTTGCCATCTCTCACCACCTGGAGAAGATGCCACCTCCAGACATTTGTGTCCGCGGTCGCCGTTTCATTAGAACTGGGTGAACGTGGTATCTGTGGCTGGGCTTGTGGAGTTGTTTCTGACTACCTAAACCTATTGGCCCGGCTGGGATAAATATATACTTTTATTCCACAATGTACTTTTAGTTGATAAAGGCATATGCAAGATGGCGGTATTCTCAAAGAGTGGGGCTACGAGACTTGGGGACAAAATGGCATTGAGATAATGTAATTTAATGTAATGCTACATCCCTTCCCCCCCATCTACCCCCCCCTTTGTTTCTGTGTTTAATTTAATTGTGTTGGGTCATGGCACGTAGACAAAGGTATGGAGACGCATCTCAGCAGGGGATGTGTAAGGAGGGGCTGCCTGCTTATCATAATCCCTTCATGTGTTTCAACTGTAGTTGTTTGAATATACAAGTGTTTCCATTGGTTCTTCCTTGTCCCCTACCCCCTCTATGACAAGGCTAAGGGGAGTGTCTCTAACTGTGTTTAAAAGTGTATGTTCGGTACTTAATAAAGTGTTAATGCTCTGCATGTTTAACCCTCAACACCTGTGTGGCTTGTCTCGTGATTGAGGGGTTAAGGGCTAGTTATGGCGAGTCTGCAAGCTGCGGGTGCATTTGGAGGACAGGAGACACAGGTCTGGCGGAGGTGCCCAGCAGGGATATCCGAGATCTGTCACAACGGGATTGTCTTTTTTGGAAACCAACAGGTTCCCTCAACTGCCTCATTCCTCAGCGTCACAGCTTTTTTTTTCCTATTCACTTTCTTGTTGCTTCATTCTGTTATCGGAAGGCTTTTTTCGCGCTGATCCGCTGCAAAAACCGCACTGCGATTTTACCGTGTTTGGGGTGTGGTTTTTAAAGGATATGTGACTCAAAAGCCACACCAAAAATGCATTGCATTGCTTTTAATCAAAAGTTGTGCTTTTGCCGCATTTTTTATCTTCCCAAACATGCTCCAAAAATGCTGCAAGCAGAATTTTTTCACCACAGCGGAAGCACACCACCGCAGTCTGAAGACATTCATTGAGCTTTTCAGGTGTTTTTCTAACACAAAAGCACTTGAAAAACTCCTCAGTGTGAAACAGCCTTATGCATACCCAATATTTCCAGGTATGACAAGTATTTGACTCATTTCCCTTCCTGCTGATGCTTAGTTATTGTATTCATAGGCACCCAGCACTGTCAGATTGGGCTGGAGGATAGTGTAAGCGGTCCTGTGTGCCACAATGTATCCTTTCTTTGCTCCTTATTGCAGGGTGTTATGCACAAATAGTTAAATCTCTACTGGAAAATATCACAATTTTACTTATATAAATGCAAAAATATCAATGCTTATCTACTACCACAAGTATCCCTTTGCTTTACAATAGCATGTACAATATTTTAATTGCAATAATTATGTTCACTCACTAAATGAAAAGCATAACACCACAGGAATATACATGGACATTCAATGTGCAGCCCAGGAATATTGCTGCAGACAGTCAGGAAAAACTAGATGGCAGCATTTTTTTACTTTTCTGCCTTTCTAGAACACTATTAAATCCGCAATGACTTGTTTTCCCTAAATTTAATATACCCATATTTTATATGCAAAAATAGATATTTATCTTTATAATTATACAGCATCTTGTTTCCGCTGAGAATGTATAGGTGCAACCTCTGCTAAATCTTCTAATACTTCTTTAAAATGTCATTTAAGAGAAATTAATCACTGGCTTCAAAACACGTCCCGCAAGACCTGCATCTTGTTTTATGATGTCCAATTATATGAACCTGAAGTAGAGCTGCTCTTCGGGGACATAAACCCCTATAATCCAACACATATCCCAAATGTAAATATATCCTTAGGCTCACTACAGTTTGGATTTTTTTAACATGTAGATTTTAGCTGTGTGTGCAGAATCCGGTAACTGGAAGCAGCTGCATCCATTTGTTGGTAAATTTTAGGCAACTGCAGTTCTTGGTCATAAAAAGCATTACAAAGACCTTTGCTTGATTATTTTGTATCTGTTTTTGTCTTTATGTGACCCTATAGCATCTTACCCTATAACATTTGATAGTAGAAAAACCCTGGAATAATGTCTAACAATCACAGGCAGTGAGAGATGTGCCCAAATCAATTTCCAGAGTGTGGGGAAATGCCGCAATCTTGGCTGAAGTGTGCTACAGATGTGCATATGATGATATTTTTGTTTCTTTTTTTCAAAGCGGACAATCAGCACTTGCTTGTACAGAGATTCACACTTCAAAATGTGTGAAATAATGAGCAATTCTGACAGATGGAAATGCTCATTACCACCTCCTAGGAAAAATTTACAAGGGCCAAATCAAATCATCTCAAGCCATGCTCTTGTTTGGAGCATCAGTTGCATAGATTGAGCCGTTTATGCCCCCCGCCGCCAATGAGCTGAGCAGCACTGGGATGATGGCATGAGGTCCTCTAACACTTAAGGCAAAGATACCAAAATAATACACTCCAACGGTCTGTTTTATAATAGCAGACGTAACATAAAGTACATGACACCATAAGTTCCTTGGATTTTAACTCTCCCAGTAATATTGATACGGTATCTCACAAAAGTGAGTACACCCCTAATATTTTTGTAAATATTTAATTTTATCATTTCATGTGACAACACTGAAGAAATTACACTTTGTTACAATGTAAAGTAGTGAGTGTACAGCTTGCTGCAGCTCAGTTTTAGGGTCTTGGCAATCTTCTTATGGTCTAGGCCATCTTTATAAAGGGCACTGATTCTTTTTTACAGATCCTCAGAGAATTATTTGCCATGAGGTGCCATTTTGAGCTTCCAGTGGTCAGTATGAGAGAGTGAGAGCGATAACGTCACATTTAACACACCTGCTCCCCATTCATACCTGAGACCTTGTAACACTAACAAGTCACATGACACCGGGGAGAGAAAATGGCTAATTGGGCCCAATGTGGACATTTCCACTTAGGGGTGTACTTGCTTTTGTTGTCAGCTGTTTAGACATTAATGGCTGTGTGTTGAGTTATTTTGAGGGGACGGCAAATTTACACTGTTATACAAGCTGTACACTCACTACTTTACATTGTAGCAAAGTGTTATTTCTTCAGTGTTGTCACGTGAAAATATATAATAAAATATTTACAGAAATGTGAGGGGTGTGCTCACTTTTGTGAGATACTGTATATGCATAACCTAATAAGTAAATATGTGGACATAAAAGCTATGGAAAGTTGGAGGCATGAACACTGTCACATATATTATGCTCAGTATGGAGACCTATTACACCTCAGTGCAGTGTGGTGTTTCCAGCTTTCAGAACCCGGAAAAGGGAACGGGGTCAGAGCTGATGTTAAAAGAAAACCTCAAACAAAATTACTGACAATGTAGACAGTGAGATACATAGCAAAACCAAAATGTTCCCTCATCTCTTGAATAATGTGCAGGTCGATTTGCAAGGACAAAAAAAATCCTTGTCCCTGGAACTGCACTTTACAGAGAATACATTAACTTGACAGACCTGAAAGAAACACTGGCAAAAAAGGAACACTACAGTGCTCTCAATTCCACAGGCTTTGTTCTTCTTGTTCTCTATGAGCTTTCCTAACTCCTGATCCCTCAGAAACACTTTTAGGCAGGTGAATCTCTCCTTGTTATGTAATCTGGCCCCTTGATCCCTCATCACTTATTGCCAAGAGCTCTAAAGATCTCTGGTGCAGCACTAATTTTCCCATGGCAGCCTCATCTGTCATATTTGAAGCAGCCCTCGCTATCCTTACCACTGTTTCCTGAGCCCTGACTTATTGCGCAGCCCCTTTTATTTATTTTTTCATTGTTACCAACTGACTGTCTCTCTCATCTAAGGGATACACAAGGTATCTCCCCATGAATAATTTTATGTATACAGTAAAACCTTGGTTTGAGAGTAACTTGGTTTGAGAGCGTTGTGCAAGACAAGCATTTTTTTTTTAAATATTGACTTGATAAACAAGCAAAGTCTTGATATAAGAGTATCGTCATGTCACAACTGAGTATAAAGGAGAAGAGAGGCACCTGTAAGTGCAGCAATATGGTTGCATTTAATGACGGTACAACATTTATCAACTCACATGGTTGATGATTAAAACAGGCATTTCTAAGTATGCAGGCATTCAGGGGTAAAGCTGTCCACATATACCATCCTCCGCACCACCATCCATGTCCTCCCTTCCACGTTGCGCTCCATGAGCACTTGAAGCCTCCCTTTCAGGTCGTTCTACTGCAGGTTAGTCTTCCCTGTCATGATTGCAGACTGACAGCAGTGATGGCTGGTGGTGCGGGGGATGGTGTATGTGGGCAGCTTTACCCCAGATGCCTGCATACTTAGATGTGCTTGTTTTAATCATCAACCATGCAGGGGAGGGCTGGCAGCCTTAGGCCTGGGGGGCAAGTCCAGTCAAGTGGCCCATTGAACCACTGAATCAGCTCACCACCCATCTACACCACATTCCCCATACAGAAAGAGAGGGAGACTGCTCCGCATTGCCCCAAAGAGAGAGAGACTGCTTGACACTGCATGCACAGAGAGAGAGACTGCTTCACACTGACTGCACAGAGAGAGACCCCGCTTCACACTGCCTCCACAGAGAGACTCCGCTTCACACTGCCTCCACAGAGAGAGACCCCGCTTCACACTGCCTGCACAGAGAGAGACCCCGCTTCACACTGCCTGCACAGAGAGAGACCCCGCTTCACACTGCCTGCACAGAGAGAGACCCCGCTTCACACTGCCTGCACAGAGAGAGACCCCGCTTCACACTGCCTGCACAGACCCCGCTGTACACTGCCTGCACAGAGAGAGCAGTCACTTTCTTTGCAGGCACTGTGAAGCAGTCAGTCTCTGTACAGGCAGTGTGAAGTGGAGCAGTCTCTCAGAAAGAGACTGCATGATTGCCCCCAGAGAGACTGAGAAAAAGAGCTTGCCCCTTCCCCACACCCAGTACACAGACCAATGAGACTGCAGCAAGATGAAGACTAAAGACTGTGCTGTCACTGCCACCACACTAAGCACTACCTGTGGAGTCCGGAGCTTCTCTGGTGAGTGAGCACCACACCATTGGGCAAGCCAAGCAAGCAGAGTAGCTGAGAGTCACAGTGAGCGCAGCAGGCTAAACACGCAAGTCCTGCTGTCTCCCCGGCATGAACACCAGATTCCCAAGGGTGCAGGTTCCTCCTGTCTCAATTGCGGATAGTAAGAAATGCACATGCAGGCGCATGCCAGAGCACCAGCCAGATTAAGGGCATTGTGGGCCTGGTGCTGCAGCGGAGCAGGTTTAGGAGTGGCAGGGATATGAGGTAAGTAATGTCATATCCCAGCTCTTGCCCAGACTTGGTCACAGCCCCACAGGGCTGTAATGTTAGGGAAGCCCAGAACTTGAATTACCAAGCTTCCGTAAGAGCCGTGTGTCGATGTGTGCTCTGAGGTGAAAGTTTCCAAGCCATCAGAATACAGTAATCACTGCTGGCAGCTATAGCAGCCAGCACTGATCGCTAAAAAACATAAAGACACGCTGGTTATACTGTCACTTGATGGAGTCAAATTCTGTACAACCAGTCTGCACAGAGATAGATTGAAATGTCTTCTGAACCAGCAGAATTTCAATCTGTCTATTGTGGCCTAAGTCCACCATTCTCTGGGTTTAATAATATCCTCAAATCTTCTGAAAGGGGGGCTCCACTTAGGTGTAGAAATTCACTTTGAACTCCACCTTATTTCCAGAACTCTCTTTAGGGTCCTTTAACACTGAAGGTGCTGTACAGGCATTTTAGTGCTAAAAAATAGTACCTGTAAAGCACTTCTTATGCCACCCCAGGTTTCCCACTGGGGCGGTGCGCTTGAAGGACATTCTGAAAAGTCCAGCAAGCAGGATTATTGAGGCGGTTTGGGAGAGGTGCCCAGCCCATTGAAATGAATGCAACACAGCCCTTTTTAACACTTTCTTTGGCCACTAGTGGGGGTTAAAAGTGCCCCGCTAGCACCACTAAAACAATGATAAAGCGCCACTAAAACGAGCAGGGCTGTACCACTACCGCCCACATCGCCCCAGTGTGAAAGTACCCTTTGGTATTAGATGTGCAAACAAAAAGGTGAGACCACATCTAATACCTACAGAGAGTAATGGAAATAAGGTGGAGTTCAAAGTGAACTGTGTCATTACCTGCAGGGATTGGCATTTAGGGGGGTTAAAGCAGGCAGGGATGAAATGTGATATCAACTATTCACTGCCTGTCAAATGGCTCTGAAAAGTGACCTGATCATGGATCACTTTTCAGAGGAGTGGCAGTGGCTTCTGCAAGTGAATACAAGCATTTAGCCTCACACTGGTGTGCTGTGGTTTGGCTGCAGTGCGGGTGTACTGGCGGGTGTCACACCCCCTCAGACTTCTTTTAGGTTACTCATTGTTGCTGCATGTTCTGAAAGTGCACCAAACATGCAGCATGCAGGACGTTTTGTGCACTTTCAGAACATGCAGTAAAAATGTACATCCCAGGGGCAACATGCAGGATGACTGCCAGTACACCAGCACTGCAGCCAAACTGCAGCATGTCAGTGAGAGCCCACATCATACCACCTAGCCCTAGGAGGGCAAGGTACTGGCACAGGCTGCTAGAAAAAAAACTCTTTGGCTGCAGAGAGGAGGAGAGAGGAGGAGCTCACTTACTTGGATGGTCCCAGCCTCCCAGGAGCCTCACTGGATTCCAGCCAACTGCTCAGATTGAGCAGAGAGCAGGTCCAGCCTCTGCCAGCCAATGGTGTGGAGTAGGGAGGGGCTGGGCGGGGCTGTGCTGTGTAACACAGACTGTCAGCCCTGACATGAAGACATCGCTGGCTCACAGTACTGGACTCGGCCAGCTCAAGAACTGTGCATATTGCGGTTTTGAGCTGACGACACAGCAGCCTTTGCCACCGCATATCAGAGCAGCCCAGGAGGCAATTGCCTCCCTGCCCCCTGGCCCAGCCCTCCCCTGCAACCATGTGAGTTGCTAAATACTGTACCTTCATTAAATGTAAACATATTGCTACACTTATGCCGTGTACACACGACCGGACTTTTCAACGGACTAGGTCCGACAGTCTTCCCGACGGATTTTCGGTGGAGTTCCGGCGGATTTTCTGAATGAATGGACTTGGACACACACAATCACACCAAAGTCCGACGGATTTGAACTTGATGACGTACCGACGAACTAGAATAAGGAAGTTTATAGCCAGTAGCCAATAGCTGCCCTAGCATCGGTTTTTGTCTGTTGGACTAGCATACACACAAATGGATTTCTCGGTCCGGCGGAGTTCCGGCGGGAAAATTTAAAACATGTTCTATTTCTAAAGTCCACTGGATTTTTGGCAAGCAAAGGTTCGATGAATCCCACACACAATCGAATTGTCAGACAGACTTGTTCCGTCAGACCTTTGCTGTCAAAAAGTCCGGTCGTATGTACGCAGCATTAGAGTCGCTTCTCTTATCTTTTATACACTGTAGTTCCTGCTGGATTTTGCTTCCAGTCCCCTTGTGGAGGCTGCCATTTGTGAATGGACATTTTATGGTTACACAACCCATCACATTGCTATAATCTTTTTATATGGACTATAAGCTGAAGGATTTATCAATAAATAGTTGTGGCATGAATCATCTGAGTTTCCATTATTTCTTATGGGGAAATTCGCTTTGATATACAAGTGCTTTGGATTACAAGCATGTTTCCGGAACAAATTATGCTCGCAATCCGAGGTATTAATGTATTAATAATTGATCATTCTCAATTGCTCATTCTGTAGGATGTACAACCAGCTTTCACCTGATGATGCATCCATCACTCCTCATCTTCCTACCCATATACCTGTTTGTTTGAGGCCTTCACCCTACTATATATAAAAAGTTTTCGTTTGTTACAATTATATGCAATTAAAAAAAAATAAAAAAATCTCAGTAGAGTTTTTAGCTCAACTTTGTGTTGGAAAATGTCATCCATCCTATAAAATAAACAGCATCTCTTGCGTTTATTATATTATAAACTTGAAGCAATTTCTACACTGATTGTGAACAACACTGTGAAAAATGACAGAGCCTAAAACTGAATATTAAACCATTAAAGTCAATAAAACTGAAATGAAAATGTAAAATAGCTTGCCTATCTCGAGTTGTGTGGTAAGCAATAGTTTTGTAATATGTTTGTGATTTTGAACTGCAAAATGTGCCTATTTCTCAACTGCTGATGCAGTCCCCAGAAATAAGGCATTTTAGGTAAAAAAAAAAAAAAAATTTACTTTCTTATTTATACATGAACTGTACAACTCTGCCCATGTGTACATAAATCTATGCAAATCTATCAATATGTGGAGTTATAGATAGAAAAACTTGGTTCTTACATATGAACACTTGAATGGGCAGCAAAATAAAGGAGATAAAGCAGGTTTTTCAATCTTGCAAAGGAAAAAAAAAAAAAAAAAAAAAAAGATTGGAGCATCTTATCTGAACGACAATAGCCTCAAATACTATTCAGTGTCTGGAAAGTATGTATGCAGCTTGGTTGGGCCACAATATAGGAGGTAGAGATGACACATGTAAGCAACTTAGGTGCACAGGTGAAGTCACCAGCACTCAACATAATGCATTTCATGTGTTCATTGTGAAGACAGCATCACAAAAGTCATATGAATTACATTTTTTCTGTGCCTTGCAGGGTCCCTTTCCCGAGGCAACATGGTGAGGAGGGGACCTGTGAAGCCATGAAGTATCAGTTTATTATGCCTTATGTGACACTGTCTTCTCCAACCTTCTAGATAGCCAGTATTGGATACTTAAGCTTATAGAAACAACCTTTTTGGTTCCACATTTTATATTAATATGGTTCCTCTAGCTACTGGCTGACATCCCTCAGCTGAATTTGTTCTTTCACATATCTGTTCTGTACATAAACGTTGCACCTTGTTTTTTAACATATACAGTGAGGCAGATGACTGACAGTGGTACAGGTCCCGATGCTTTGGGAAACACTGATTACTGTTATCTCAAGTTTGGAGTACAAGTGAGCAGAGGTGTAAATAAAGCCTTCAGAGCCCTAGAGTCAAGTGTAAAGTGTTTTTTCTGGTGTCATACAAAAAACGTTTTCATGCCCAGTTTAATACTTAAAAGTATAACTATAGGCACAATTTTTTTTACATTTTGGATAGAATGAAGGAGGGTTAGTCAGATTTTTTTCACTACCTGTGTCCCATTTCGAAGATTTCCCTTCACTTCCTGTCCCATAGCCAAACATGAAGTGAGAGAATATCCTTGGAAATTAAAGTGGAGGCCTGCCCACCGCTGCAAAAATTAAAAGCCAGCAGCTGCACATACTACAGCTGCTGAATTTTAATAATCGGACACTTACCTGTCCTGGAGTCCAGCGATGTTGGCACCGCAGCTGATGCCGCCTCCATTGCAAGTAAGGGAACCCAGCAGTGAGGCCTTACGGCTTCGGCTCGCCTCACTCCTACTGGCCCGGCGGCCAGGGACCGAGGAGGGAGGAGGAGGGATCCGGGGCAGGGACGTAAAAACAGTGGCTGAGGCTTCCGGAAGTAGAGACAGGATACCTGTGAAAGACAAGTATCCTCCCCCACCCCCCCGAAAGGGACCAAATGTGGCACCAGAGGGGGGAGGAGTTTTGGGTGGAACTCTGCTTTAAGGGAATTCTTTGGGGACCTCCCCGGACTCTCTTATTTTTGTTACTCGTCTACTATGCGGCTAGGCTTTCTTCTTCCTGTTCTTTTTCTCCAACCTTGAGTCATACATATGACCAAAATATTCAAATGAGAGGTTTTCAGGTATGTGTTTGATATAAATTAGCTAATGTAAGGACAGTGCTTGAGCACTAGACTAATCAAATTCAAATGCTCCAGAGGACGTCAGAGTGACGAAACGTGTAGGGCGTGGCCACGTTGTGTGCACTCGTTTGAACGGATAGAGACGAACGGCTGAGTTTTTTCCATACGCATATGCTTTTAATGTCAAATGTGAGTAGTTTTTAATATTAATAAACGAACGATCTGGTTAAGAATGTATTACACTATGGATATGTCTTTCCTCATATATAATTAACGTTGGAGACCATACGGACGGAATAGCGAAGCTTCACCCAGTGCACCAGCAGCAGCCAGAGAGCGGCACAGTGGCTTACATTGTGAAGGTCCATCCAGCCCCACAAGGGGCATTAACTCTGGTGAGAGCATTCACATACTATAGCACTGAGTGGCGCACCGGGGATGAAGTTCTTTAATTGAAAACCCGCACTGTTTGCACGAGTGAATCAAATATTCCCTATTGACTTTACGCATCAATTACAGCAATAATCTGAGGAGGCAGTATCATTAAGCCAAACATTAATTTTGGACTTATATTGGACATAGATGCGTCTTCATGCGATTATTGGTTGAATATATCTCTGATCCCTGGCTGTTCTGATCCTTAGTTGCTTTTTTGCACTTATTTTGCACATGTTTGCACAGTTTGTTTTGAACTAGCACATTGTTGGATACAAACAACATTTTCACCATTTTGTATATCTAAATGAATGTTTAAATTTTTGTTGGTATTCACTCATAGTAGGCTGACACGTATAAGATAACTTAATATCTATTTTGGTTATAATTATGATGGAACACGAATGTTGATTCCACATTGATCACACACATATTTTTTTTTTTTTAATTATTTTAGGAAATCTTTGTACGCTATTGCCAACAGTTTTTTCTTTTTATATAAAAAAACACCAGGTTTTGATGATAGGTTAATTTATCACATCACTGATAGGGTTTAGCGCCATAACCTTTTTATTTTACACTAATCAAATAAAGAGACAGGTCAGATTTTATCTTCAAGAGATGATCTGGGAGACAATATCCACAAATATTGTACAGTGGATAAACAGTATGTAGGTAGCTTGGTTGGGCTGCAATATAAGGCATAGTGACAAGGCAGGTTTTAACTTCAACTAAACATTAGAGTTTACTTGTTCAGAGAAACCAGTCTGCAATATTTTACATTGGCTGGGCAGTATGTGCTTAGTTTGACTAAGCAACAATATATGAAGGAAGATAGAAGATGAGATAGAAACTAAAGTTCATTATGTGAGAGACAAGAGCCACAAATATTGTACAGTGCCTGGGCAGCAGCCATCAGCCTTTTCTTCTTTTTTTTTTTCAGGCACTCAGCAGCCAGTTGTATTGTTTTAAATACGTATCTATTTGAGAGCACTGGAGGTATAGCTGCAGGAGGAAAGAGGTATAGTTGCAGGAGAGATAAAAATGTTGTCACATGGTAGTGGCTGAGCACTGCAGTGACCCCTTTCTCCTTCTCTTTACTTCCACCTCCTCCTCTCTCCACTGTCTGAAACATATTAGCCATAGTAAAAGTACCAGCCATGTGGGTACTGTATGCAAGAGGAAACACATGACTTTGCACTACTGTTGTGCTGCTGCTGCAAATAATTTGTAGTGAATGGCATTTTTATGCAAAAATTCATGTGGAAAGACCCCAGGATTTGGGTCATCGAAGTGAGGGGCCACTATTGGGTGAGCACCCTATTGGATCCCAATGGGAAAAAATGTTTGATCTACTGCCTCCATCCCAGAGGAAGGTCAAAATGTGGCACATTCAGATTTTCAGATTTCTGAAGGGATTTTTTTAAAACTACAATAGCCAAGCCTGCATGCAGGCAGCACTCACTGGTAGCTGAGGAACCGCATGATTTCTAACTATATTGGGTCCTGTGCTGATGCAGACACAATCAGCAGTGAAGATCCAAAGACTAGCTGCGTTTTGTTTTCAGCAGTATTGGGTGTCCATATTGGACCACAGTGCTGGAGCTTCTGGCCTTGAAAAAGTATTCATACCCCTTGAAGATCTCCACATTATGTCACGTTACAACCAAACACGTAAATGTATTTTATTGGGATTTTATGTGATAGACTAACACAAAGTGGCACATAATTGTGAAGTAGAAGGAAGATGATAAATGGTTTTCAACTTTTTTTACAAATAAATATCTGAAAAGTGTGGCGTGCATTTGTATTCAGCCCCCCTGAGTCAATACTTTGTAGAACCACCTTTCACTGCAATTACAGCTGCATGTTTTTTTGGGTAATTCTCTACCATCTTTGCACATCTAGAGAGTGACATTTTTGCTCTGTCTTCTTTGCAAAATAGCTCAAGCTCGGTCAGATTAAATGGAGAGCGTCTGTAAACAGCAATTATCAAGTCTTGCCACAGATTCTCAATTGGATTTAGGTCTGGACCTCCACTGGGCCATTCTAACACATGAATATGCTTTGATCTAAACCGTTCCATTGTAGCTGTGGCTGTATGTTTAGAGTCAGTGTCCTCCTGGAAGGTGAACCTCTGCCCCAGTCTTAAGTCTTTTGCAGACACTAATGCCGTGTACACATGATCAGACTATCCGGCGGACTTTGCAGCGGAGGCCCGCTGGACTTTCAGAACGAGCAGACTTGCCCACACACGACCGGACTGTGGCGGGGGTCAGCCAGACTTTTGAAATGAATGAACTTGCCCACACACGGAGTAAAGTCTGTACATTTTGAATGGGGCTCCAGGTAGACGGAACCAGCAAAGGAAGTCAATGTCGCTGCCTCCATCAGCGAGATTGACACATTGCTAACCCCGTCACCTGGTATGGATTTAAAGGGGAACCCCTACACCCAAAAAACGGCATGGGGGTCCCCCCAAAGTCCATACCAGACCCTTATCCGAGCACGCAGCCCGGCCGGTCAGGAAAGGGGGTGGGGACGAGTGAGCAGCCCCCTTCCTGAGCCGTACCAGGCCACGTGCCCTCAACATGGGGGTGCTTTGGGGAAGGGGGGTCTTGCAGCCCCCCCACCCCAAAGCACCTTGTCCCCATGTTGATGAGGACAAGGGCCTCTTCCCTACAACCCTGGCCGATGATTGTCAGGGTCTGCAGGCGGGGGCTTATCAGAATCCGGGAGCCCCCTTTAATAAGGGGCCCCCAGATTCCTGCCCCCCACCCTATGTGAATGAGTATGGCGTACAATGTACCCCTACCCATTCACCTCGGGGGAAAAAGGTGTTAAAAAAAAACAACACAGGTTTTTAAAATACTTTATTAGACAGCTCCGGGGGTCTTCTTCCGTGTTCGGGGGTCTTATCGTCTGGACTCCTCTGCTATCTTCTGCTCTTTTACTAGCTCTTTTACTAGCGGAGGAGCTCGGCTTTCTCCTTCGTCGCCGCTGCTGTCCAGGGGTCTTCTTCCAACTTCGGGGCTTCTTCTTCCGGCTTCGGGGGTCTCGTCCCACTCTTTGGTTCTTCTTGCCGGGCCTCCGCTTTCTTCTTCCAGCTCTTTTACTAGTGTCGGCCCGGTCTTGTCGCTGTCGGCGCCTCCTGCTTCTTCCGTTCATTTCAAAAGTCTGGCGTACTAGCACACAGATGGTCGGATTGTCCGCCGTACTGCCGAGTCCGGCAGACAATTTTGAGTCAAGACTTCTTTCTAAGTCCGGAGCCCACACACGGGCGGATTGTCCGGCGGACTCTGGTCCGGATAATTTGATCATGTGTACGCAGCATTACAGGTTTTCTTCTAAGATTACCCTGTAATTGGCTCCATCCATCTTCCCATCAACTCTGACCAGCTTCCCTGTCACTGCTGAAGAAAAGCATCCCTACAACATGATGCTGCCACAAACATGTTTCCCAGTGGGGATGGTGTGTTCAGGGTGATGTTCAGTGTTAGTTTTTCGCCACACTTAACATTTCGCTTTTAGACCAAAAATGTCTATTTTGATCTCATCTGACCAGAGCACCTTCTTCCACATGGTTGCTGTGTCCCCCTCATGGCTTCTTGAAAAAATGCAACAGGACTTCTTATGGCCTTCTTTCAACAATGGCATTCTTCTTGCCACTCTTCCATAAAGGCCAGATTTGTGGAGTGCATGACTAATAGTTGTCCTTTAGATCAGTGGTCCCCAACCTTTTTGGCACCGGGGACCGGCGTAGTTGAAGAAAATTGTGCCAAGGCCCAGTGGGGTGTATGCGGCTTTTCGCGGGCAATTTATCGGGGCGATGGCTGGCGTTGGCGCTTCAATCATCCCGGCACCATCATTGATATGATGTTAGGATGATTGAAGTGCATTATTTCTATTATTACATTGTAATATATAATGAAATAGTTCAACTCACCATAACGCAGAATGTGCCAGAGTGTCACTTTCCATGTCGCCTGTCACCAGATGCAGATTGTCACTTTCCACGTCGCCTGCCTTCAGATGCAGCTTGTCACTTGCCGCGTCACTTGTCACCATAAGCATTTTGTCCCTTGCCACGTTGCCTGGCACCAGATGCTTTTTTGTCCCTTGCGATGTCACCTGCCACCAGATGCAGCTTGTCCCTTGCCATGTCACCTACCACCAGATGAAGATTGTCACTTGCCATGTCGCCTGCCTTCATATGCAGCTTGTCACTTGCCACGTCATCTGCCACCAGATGCATTTTGTCCCTTGCCACGTCACCTGCCACCAGATTTGGATTGTCACTTGCCACGTCCCCTGCCATCAGATGCAGCTTGTCATTTGCGAGGTTGCCTGCTATCAGATGCAGCTTGTCATTTGCCACGACACCTGCCACCAAATGTGGATTGTCACTTGCCACCACATAACTGTTGTCACTGCAGTGGTGGCAGCACAGGTGTGCACATTAGTTCAAGCCTGGACCAGTGTAATGCCGCGCTGTGTCAGCAGAGGAGCAGTAAAGCTGGCGGGCAGTGAGAGATGATCTCATCTCTAGGTTCCCCCGCCTCACCTCCAGCATTATAGCATCCCCCTGTGAGCGCGGAAGAGCGGCGATGCGGGCGGTTGGAGATGATCTCATCTCTCTGCTCGCTCGCCTCCGTATAGCGGCCCCGCTGTGAGCGCGTAACAGCGGTGATGCGGGCGGGTGGTGAAAGATGATGTCATCTCTCTGCCTGCTCCGCCGCCGCTCATCAGAGACAGTGCAGCCTTCGCGGCCCGGCAGTGGGCCGCGGCCCGGGGGGTTGATGACCCCTGCTTTAGATAGATTCTCACACCTGTGGATTTCTGCATCTCCTTCAGAGTATGCGTAGAGTAAGGTTCTCTAACAAACCTTTGAGGGCTTCACAGAACAGCTGTATTTATACTGAGATTTAATTACACACAGGAGGACTCTATTTACTAATTAGAGGGCTTCTGAAGGCAATTGGTTCAACTATATTTTAGTTAGAGGCATCAGAATAAAGGGGGCTGAATACAAATGCACGCCACACTTTTCGGATATTTGTAAAAAATTTTAAAAACCATTTATCATCTTCCTTCCACTTCACAATTAAGTGCCACTTTATGATGGTCTATCTAAAATCCCGATAAAATACATTTAGGTTTTTTGTTTGTAACATAACAAAACGTGTACATTTTCAAGGGGTATGAATACTTTTTCAAGTCACTGTATAATTATATATATATATATATATATATATATATATATATATATATATATATATATGTATATATATATATATATATATATATATATAATTAATATGTGGCACCCTCTAGTGTGCTACCAGTGTCAGAGTAGGTCAAATATATTCTAACACATGTATAAACCCTGAGAGTCTTTGAATCTGGGTGAGGATTATTAGAGTTCAGGGCAGCATTACTCATACAGCAGGTGCCTCCCCCTGGTTCTGGAGTGTTGGAGAATAGTGATGGACGAACTTCCGACGGGACGTTTCGCAAACGCGGCCGATCGTTCGCGAACCGTAACGTTCGCGACGGGCCCCATTGACTTCAATGGGAGGCGAACTTTGCAAACCTACAGATCAAATTTGCAGCCACAAAATAATTAATAGCTGTGCAAACATAGTCCCACCACATGGCCAATGATATAACACATGTATGAGGTGAATCTGGGATCGACAACTACAAGCATTCTTTTTTTATATGTGAAATTGTTCTGACAATTCAGGACTGTGGAGTGCATGAAGGCAATGGAGGAGAGGGAAGGTCAGGGACCAGGGTAGGCAAAGAAGAGGGTGCAGGAGATGGTCACCAGCAGCGTGACATACAGCAATGACACCTGCACCGTGATAGAGTCATCTGACACCAGCACCGTGATAGAGAGCACTGACACCTGCACCGTAAGCAGCCCCAGGAGGAAGTCAGCATAGCACAGGGATGGTGGGAGCCCCTCATAATGAGCATAGCACAGGGATGGTGGGAGCCCCTCATAATATGCACAGCAGAGGTACAGCCCCAGGAGGAAGTCAGCACAGCACAGGGATGGTGGGAGCCCCTCATAATAAGCAGCCCCAGGAGGAAGTCAGCACAGCACAGGGATGGTGGGAGCCCCTCATAATGAGCATAGCACAGGGATGGTGGGAGCCCCTCATAATATGCACAGCAGAGGTACAGCCCCAGGAGGATGTCAGCATAGCATAGGGATGGTGGGAGCCCCTCATAATAAGCAGCCCCAGGAGGAAGTCAGCACAGCACAGGGATGGTGGGAGCCCCTCATAATGAGCATAGCACAGGGATGGTGGGAGGCCCTCATAATATGCACAGCAGAGGTACAGCCCCAGGAGGATGTCAGCATAGCACAGGGATGGTGGGAGCCCCTCATAATAAGCAGCCTCAGGAGGAAGTCAGCACAGCACAGGGATGGTGGTAGCCCCTCATAATGAGCATAGCACAGGGATGGTGGGAGCCCCTCATAATATGCACAGCAGAGGTACAGCCCCAGGAGGAAGTCAGCACATCACAGGGATGGTGGGAGCCCCTCATAATAAGCAGCCCCAGGAGGAAGTCAGCACAGCACAGGGATGGTGGGAGCCCCTCATAATGAGCATAGCACAGGGATGGTGGGAGCCCCTCATAATATGCACAGCAGAGGTACAGCCCCAGGAGGATGTCAGCATAGCACAGGGATGGTGGGAGCCCCTCATAATAAGCAGCCTCAGGAGGAAGTCAGCACAGCACAGGGATGGTGGTAGCCCCTCATAATGAGCATAGCACAGGGATGGTGGGAGCCCCTCATAATATGCACAGCAGAGGTACAGCCCCAGGAGGAAGTCAGCACATCACAGGGATGGTGGGAGCCCCTCATAATAAGCAGCCCCAGGAGGAAGTCAGCACAGCACAGGGATGGTGGGAGCCCCTCATAATGAGCATAGCACAGGGATGGTGGGAGCCCCTCATAATATGCACAGCAGAGGTACAGCCCCAGGAGGATGTCAGCATAGCACAGGGATGGTGGGAGCCCCTCATAATAAGCAGCCCCAGGAGGAAGTCAGCACAGCACAGGGATGGTGGGAGCCCCTCATAATGAGCATAGCACAGGGATGGTGGGAGCCCCTCATAATGAGCATAGCACAGGGATGGTGGGAGCCCCTCATAATGAGCATAGCACAGGGATGGTGGGAGCCCCTCATAATATGCACAGCAGAGGTACAGCCCCAGGAGGAAGTCAGCACAGCACAGGGATGCTGGGAGCCCCTCATAATAAGCAGCCCCAGGAGGAAGTCAGCACAGCACAGGGATGGTGGGAGCCCCTCATAATAAGCAGCCCCAGCAGAAATATGACACTGCTCAACCTCTTCAAAGAGGAGGGTACGGGCATATAGTACGGTGTGCTTTTTTTGGACAAGGAAGTGAGCCAAATGAAGAAAGAAGGTCTGTGTGCGCGATTAAAAAAATTGTTTATAGACATATACATGGTCTACTGGTCACATGTGTTGAATTCCTCTGAGATCCATGCCTCATTCATTTTTAGAAATGTGAGGTAGTTAACACTGTCGTGAGCTAGGCGAGTACGCTTATCGGTCACGATCCCCCCTGCTGCGCTGAACGTCCTTTCGGACAGGACACTGGACGAGGGGCAAGCCAACAGTTCGATTGCAAATTGGGCAAGCTCTGGCCAGAGGTCAAGCCTGCCCACCCAGTAGTCCAGGGGTTCATCACTCCTCAGAGCTTCCACATCGGCCGTTAACCCGATGTATTCGGACACCTGACGGTCTAGGCGTTCCCTGATGCTGGATCCGGATGACACCTGTCGATGGGTCGGCTGAAAGAATGACCTCATATCCGAAGTCACCAACACATCTTCAAACCGGCCTCTTCTTGCAGGTGCTGTTGGATTGGTACCCGCAACTCCTTCTCTGGGAGTGGGAATTGCTCCTCTGCCAGCGCACGCAAAAGCAGAATGCAGCATTTCTCGAAGCAAGGCCTGGAAGTGCTCCATTCTGACAGCCCTCTGTGATGGCGGTAACATTTCCGCCATTTTGTGTTTGTACCGGGGGTCTAAGTACGTTGCCACCCAGTACTGGTCCTTGACCCTTATGCTTTTTATATGGGGGTCCCTATTAAAACACTGGAGCATGAAGGCCCCCATTTGCACTAAACTGGAAGCGGTGTGGTGGCCTGGCTCCTGCTCATCATCCAGGATAATGTTGTCTTCTTCATTCTCCTCTCCCCATCCACGCACAACAACAGGGAACCCAGAAAGGTTTAAATCATGCTCTTCTTGCTCCTCCTCATCTGCCCCGGCACCATCCTCCTCTGACTCCTCTTCAGACTCCTGTTGTTGACTTGTCTCAGATAGAGTAGCCCCCCCTGGGAATTCATCCAGCATTGCGACTTCCTCATCTTCCCGCTCCTGCTCCTCCACAGCTTGATCAATGACACGACGCAATGCACGCTCCATAAAGAAGGCATAAGGTACCATGTCACTGATGGCGCCATGGCTGCGACTGACCAGTTTGGTGATCTCCTCAAATGGCCGCAGAAGTCTGCATGCGTCGCGCATGAGCAGCCACTGGCGTGGTGAAAAAAAAAACAGCTCCCCAGAACCTGTTCTGCCGCAGAGTTCATACAGGTAGACGTTAACTGCACGTTTCTGCTGAAGCAGCCTATCAAGCATATAGAAGGTTGAGTTCCATCGTGTTGGGCAATCGCAAATAAGACGTGTAAGATCTTCTGAAATGGGCCGAGATTTTCCTTGCCTGCCGCGAGATGTCCTGGACCCCAGGGTATTTGACAACGAATGGCTGCACGACCAAGTTTAAGACGTGTGCCATGAATGGCACGTGCGTGATTTTGCCCTGTTTCAATGCGCTAAGCAGATTGGCACCGTTGTCACACACCACTTTACCAACTGTCAAATTGAGCGTTGTTAGCCACTGATCTGCCTGTGAACGCAAAGCTGAAAGGAGTGGCGGGCCAGTGTGGCTCTTGGCTTCCAGGCACAACAGAAGCAGCAGGGCATGGCAACATCTCACCTGTCATGTCGAATAGGTTCTGGGGAGCTTGGGCGGCGCAGCGGAAGAGACGCTAGCAGCGGAAAAGGAGGAGTCAGCTGAGGAGGAGAGGGAGGAGGATGGAGTAGGAGGAGGAGAAGAAGGGCCAGGCCTGCATGCAATCCGTGGCGCTAAAACCAAATCTACACGGGTGCCACGGGTTACATGCTTGACGGCCGTCAGAAGGTTCACCCCGTGGGCAGTAAAGGTGATATACCTTCCCTGCCCGTGTTTGCTAGACCATGCGTCTGTGGTCAGATGTATCTTGGCACCGACACTGTGTGCCAGAGATACATTTACTTGCCGCTGAACATGGCCATGTAGCTCTGGGATGCCCTTCTGTGAGAAATACTTCCTTCCTGGGACCTTCCATTGTGGTGTTCCAATGGCCACAAATTTGCGAAAGGCCTCCGAGTCCACCAGTTTATATGGCAGTAGTTGGCGGGCTATGAGTTCTGACAAGCCAGCCGTCAACCGTTGGGCAAGAGGGTTATCCGGCGTCATCATTTTTTTACGCTCGAACATTAGGCCCACGGAAGCCTGCCTTTTTGCAGAAAAACGGGAGCTTGGCGTGATGGAAGGTGGAGTGGAGGACAATTGTGAGGAGAGAGGAGAAGGAGAAGTAAAAGACGAGGCTGGACGGTGAGAGCCTGGAGTGTGGCTTTGTGTGTTCCGTTGCTCCCACTGGGCTCGATGATGGCTGCTCATGTGCCTTCTTAAGGCGGTCGTCCCTAGGTGAGTGTTGGGCTTACCGCGACTAATGCGTTGACTGCAAAGATTGCAGATGGCAATGCTATTGTCAGCAGCGGACACGTTAAAAAAAGCCCACACTGCGGAGCCATGTGCCGGTGTCCTGGGAGCGCCAGATGTGACCGTACATGGTCGATGACTCGCTCCTGATACATTTGCAGTCTGCTTTGTCCCTCCTGTGCAATGTAAGTTATTCCTGCTTCTCCTCCCTATCTGCTGATCCATATCTCCCTCTGAACTCCCCTCCTCTTCCTCTCTTGTGGGCACCCACGTGACATCACCTGACACGTCATCATCAACGTCACCTTCCCCACCGCTATAAGTAGAGATCTCAGAGTAGGCAGCAACACCGGGGACCAAACTCCTCCTTGGGCTGATCTGGGTACTGTCGTCAGACTGCTGAGTAGTGGTTGTTGCTACCTCCTCTTCCTGATCCAATACCAAGAGTGGCTGCGCATCAGAAATGTCTTGATATGGATTGGAAAATAATTCCTGTGACTCAAGTGGAAGGTATGTGGTGGTGGTGGTGGTGGTAGTGTCTTTGGGGGTGCACATAGCAGAGAGTGAAGAAGAGGGTGCAGATCGAGAGGATGAGGAGGGTGCAGAAGAGTAAGGCTGAGTGAGCCACTCAACCAAGTCTGGTGCTTCCTTTAAATGAATTGAACGCACCTTCTACAACTTCCCACTTTGGCTCAAGCCTGTTGCTCCTGCCCTACCCCTACCACCCCTGCGGAAGGGCCTGCCTCTTCCTCTGACTGTCATTTTTTAAATGACTCTGTGACAAAACACTCAGTCCCTATACTGATGAAGGACTGCTGCAGTATAGGGCAGCGGTCAGCAGTAGTGCACCTCAACCCTATGTATTGTGGACCTATACCAGTCCTTATGGAATAGCAGACTGTACCTCACTCAACCCTATGTACTGTAGCACCCTAGACCAAGTTACCAGTCCTTATAAGGACCTTTGTGGAACAAGTAGGTTGTGACTGATTAGCAGACTGTACGTCAGTCCCTATACTGATGAAGGACTGCTGCAGTATAGTGCACCTCAACCCTATGTATTGTGGACCTATACCAGTCCTTATGGAATAGCAGACTGTACCTCACTCAACCCTATGTACTGTAGCACCCTAGACCAAGTTACCAGTCCTTATAAGGACCTTTGTGGAACAAGTAGGTTGTGACTGATTAGCAGACTGTACGTCAGTCCCTATACTGATGAAGGACTGCTGCAGTATAGGGCAGCGGTCAGCAGTAGTGCACCTCAACCCTATGTATTGTGGACCTATACCAGTCCTTATGGAATAGCAGACTGTACCTCACTCAACCCTATGTACTGTAGCACCCTAGACCAAGTTACCAGTCCTTATAAGGACCTTTGTGGAACAAGTAGGTTGTGACTGATTTCTTGTAAATTTTTATTTATTAACAGTTTTATCAACACACACAGTACAACACACATATACCAACCCCCCCCCCCCCCCCCCCCTTAATCCCCTGTGCAGCCTTCCGACCAATACTAAATCACATTCCATATTTCCAACTATAACAAATATTACATGTCTAAGACATCCATAACAGTACCATCCAACCCGCATACAGAAAAATATCATACTCATATCACTCCCCCGCCCATCATAGCAAACCTAAAATCAAAAACCCCAGCCCCAACACAATGGATTAATTCACAGTACCATTAGCATCTAGCCAACATTGCCACACTTTCTCAAATTTTTTAGGGCATCCCCTGCTCAAGTAAGTAGCTTTATACATTGGTAGTGATTTGTTAATTATACTTTTCCAGAATGACACCGTGGGTGGCTCTGGACTCTTCCAACACAACAGAATAGCCTTACGGGCATAGAACAAAGAAAGAGAAATCATAATTCTTTGTGCCCTTCTGGGCGCCAACTCCTCCACCAGCCCGAGTAAACAGATCGCTACCGTAACAGGAATCGGCACCGAAAGCACCGTCTGTATAGTGTGTGTCACCCCCTTCCAGAATACCTGTATCTGCCGGCACCGCCAGAACACATGGTCGAAGTCAGCATGATTGTCCGGGCAGCGCCAGCACACCGCCGCATCTGTGCCATATATCCCAGCTATCCTTGCCGGGGTATAGTACACCCTGTGTAAAAGCTTAAATTGAATGAGCCTATCTCTGGCTGATACTAGCGTCTTAAATGGGTAATCCCACATATCATCCCAATCCTCCCCCCCGAAATCCGTAACCAATGCACTCCATGTGTCTCTACACTTTGTAAGCATTTTTGGCCTTTCCATAAACAGTTCTTTATAAACTGCAGAGAGGGGTTTTATCAGGTCCTCCCTTCGCAGCATGCTCTCCAGGGGAGACACACCCAGTTCCAAAGCATCAGAACCAAACTGAGTAAGGAAGGCGTGCCTCAACTGGAGGTAGCGAAAGAAATACCAATTAGGGAGGGTATATTTTTCTCTCAGTTGATCAAACGTGTACAGCCTTGTCCCCCCCACTATATGTTTCAATTGTTTGATGCCGACTCTGGCCCAAATTACTGGATCCGGAATCGCACCAAAATGAGACAGTCTGGGATTAAACCAGAGAGGGGTGTCCTGTGACCAGCTCCCTGCCTCTGTTTTCATCAAAGCCTGTGCCTTATCCCACGCGCGTACTGTCATTCGCATGGAGGCGGTCAAGGGTGAGGCAGTCTGTGGGCCCCTATAGACTAGATAAGACAAACTCTCATAAGACCCTAGACGGGCTGCCTCCAATACCGTCGCTGAGTCCCCAGTGTCCTTCGTCAACCAGCGCCTAACAATCACCATCTGTCCCGCTATAAAATATTTGAAAAGATCAGGTAGCGCCAATCCGCCCTGACCCCAGGGTTCCTGTAAAGTACGCAAACTTATCCTGGGATGTCCAGCGGCCCATAAAAAGGAGTTAAAAAGACTATTAACCCGTCAAAAAAAAGAACAGGGAATCCAAATCGGAGTGTTCCGCAAAAGGTAGAGAAAAACCGGCAGGATTTTCATTTTAAGTAGGTTAACCCTACCAATCAGAGACAGCGGCAGATGTTTCCATGCCTCCAGTTGTACTTTGACCCTGGTCAATAATGGTAGAAGATTAAGAGACATAAAGTCCCCCACTCGGGGTGATATATTTATCCCCAAATACTTAAACTCCTCCACCCAAGCTATAGGGAACCTGCTGGATGCAAGAGCCCTGGCACCCGAGTCAATAGCCATCACCGTGGACTTCTCCCAGTTAACTCGGAGTCCGGAGAACGTGGCAAATTTGTCAAGCACCCCGAACACCGCTTCCAATGACGGCCCTGCATCACGCAAAAAAAGAAGAATGTCGTCCGCGTAAAGTGCAATGCATTCCCGGATGCCCCCTACCTCCAGGTTGTGACTGATTAGCAGACTGTACGTCAGTCCCTATACTGATGAAGGACTGCTGCAGTATAGGGCAGCGGTCAGCAGTAGTGCACCTCAACCCTATGTATTGTGGACCTATACCAGTCCTTATGGAATAGCAGACTGTACCTCACTCAACCCTATGTACTGTAGCACCCTAGACCAAGTTACCAGTCCTTATAAGGACCTTTGTGGAACAAGTAGGTTGTGAATGATTAGCAGACTGCAGCAGAAGGGCAGCAGTCAAGTATAATATTCTTTCTATATTTGGAAGAAAGAATATTATACGTGTACAAGCCTATTACCATACCAGTCCTGAAAAGAACCTTTGTGGACCTAATAGTAACAGCTACTGATTAAACTGACCCTCACTGCCTCACACACAGCTTCCTGCCTGTCCCTATATAAACTGACAAAATAGAGGCTGCTGGAACAATAACTTGAATAGCACTTTTGTGGACCTAATAGTAACAGCTAATGATTAAACTGACTGTCCCTGCAGCACACAGCGTCTTATCCCTTTGTCTACACTGACAAAAGACACTCAGGCTGCTGCAGCAATCAGTACCACAGCAGTGCCTCAAACCTATATCCTGAACTACACCTAACACCTATACCAGGCCTGAAAAGAACTTTTGTGTACCAAATAGATAGCGATTTGGGTCACTGCAATCTCTCCCTGCTCCACACAGTAACCTCTCCCTATAGTGACAGAAGAAAGAATGTAAAATGGCCGCCGGATCGGGTCTATTTATAAGTTAGGGGGAATGTCCAAGTGTCCATGTGCTGTAATGTCTCAATTGGCTGTCCTGTACCCCATGATGGATGTGTCATCATAGGTCAAAGTTCTTTTACACAGTAAACACGGAAGTCTGCCGGGTGAACGGCAATAGTCCGCCGATCGGGCGGACGGCGAACGGCCGAAATTCGCCGCGAAACGACCGCCGGGCGAACCGTTCGGCCATCACTATTGGAGAATGTTCTGGAAGCTGGAGGGTGGAGGCTAGGAGGGTTGTTCTGTATAATTAGGGGAGCCTAGCCAATCTCAAGGTGGTGGAGCTGCCAGGGGACTAAGTGAGCCCTTAAATATGAATCAGTCATGCTGGCAAGGAATCGGATGGAAGATGGAGATGTAGTGCTGAGGAGGCTGTCAGTGAGGCCTCCTTTTGGAGGAAAATTCCCTAGTCTGGGAGGGTGCTCTGTCTCCAGCTGGGGTTTGGGTGCTGGCCTGAGGATACTGACAACAGGAAAAGCTTGGAGGGAGTCCTTCCTGAGGGGCAGCGGGAGTAAGGAGGACAGTGTAAGTACTATAGCACAGTGCAGGGACTTACAAGGGGAGAGACTGCCACATGTAGCCATTCTCTCTTGAAGACAACAGTGTGCTTTAGTCTTCTTTAACCACTTCAAGGCCAAGCCTATTTCTGACACTTGTTGTTTACAAGTTAAAATCAGTATTTTTTGCTAGAAAGTTACTAAGAACCCCCAAACATTATAGATCATTTTTTTTTAGCAAAAACACTAGAGAATACCATGGCAGTTGTTGCAAAACTTTATGCCACACGGTTTTTGTGCAGCGATCTTTAAAACATTTTTTGGGAAAAAATACACTTTTTTGAATTAACAATAAGAAAAAATAAGAAAACAGTAATGTTAGCACAATTGCTATGCATATTGTGAAAGAGGATATTATGCCGAGTAAATAGATACCTAACATGTTACGCTTTAAAATTGCACGCACTTGTGGAATGACGACAAAATATGGTACTTAAAAATCTCCTTTTGTGATGTTTAAAAATTTCCAGTTTAGAGTTACAGAGGAGCTATTTTTTAATTATTACTCTTAGGGCCGGTTCACACTGCAGGCGAGGCGAGGCGACTCCGACTTGCCTCGCCGCGACCTGCCGCGACCTCAGCGGCAACTTGCAGATGACTTCTGTATAGAAGTCAATGCAAGTCGCCCCGAGGTCGCCCAAAAGTAGTACAGGAACCTTTTTTCTGAGTCGGAGCGACTCGAGTCGCTCCTCTCAGAACGGTTCCATTGTACAGAACGGGGGCGACTTGCGAGAGCGAGGCGAGGCGAGTCGTGTCGCCTCGCATCGCCCGCTGTGTGAACCGGCTCTTACTCTAATGATCGCAGCGATACCACACATGTGTGATTTGAACACCATTTACATTTGTAGGCGTGACTTACATATGCGTTTCCTATGCCACGTAAACACACAGAGGGCGCCTAAAATATATATATATATTTTTTCCTTACTTGTTTTATTTTTTTTATTTTTTTTAAAAATGCCCCTTAAAAAAAAATCAAAAAATCTGATCACAGTAATAGACAGTGACAGATACTCTTTATGGAGGCATCTGGGGTATAAAAAGACCCCAAACCCCACCTCTGCACTTCAAAGTATTAAGAATGCCAAAAAACACATGATATATCATCACGAAAATTCGTAATTGTTACGAAAAGTTAATGAACCTAAAAGTTAAAACCCCAGGAAGTCAGCACAGGGATGGTGAGAACCCTATGGCAATTTCTGTGCTTCCGAATTTCATACGAAATACTAAATTTCGTTAACGAATTTTGGAATTTCGGATCCAAATTAACAGAAATTAACAGAAACATGACTGGTGTTTTGTTCACCAATCAGAGGAAGTCAGCATAGCACAGGGATGGTGGGAACCCCTCATAATGGATACAGCAGGTGTACAGACCTGGGAACTCAGCACAGGGATGGTATCATAACAAACTTTAGTTATTCTAACGAAAAGTTTCCGTATCCAATGAAAATTCATATTTCGTACGAATCGAATTGAATTTTTGCACACAAATTACAAATACAATTTTTTTTTTTGTACGGAACAAAACAAAACAATTTTTGACGACGCCCATGTCTACTATCAATTTGGATGGAGATAGGAATTATGGGATGCTCAAGTTATTACCCCCTGTCACCTGCAACTCCTATGGGGTAGTGCTATTATATATATATGTAGCACTAACCCCGAAGGAGCTGCTGGTTCAATTTGGGCCTGCACTCTATCAATAACTCCACTAATTTGACTCAATCCCCTTGACACAGCTGTGGTGCAATGCAACACAATACAACATAATTCAAATGCAAAGTACCTGTATTGTAACCTCAGGATCCACTGGCTCCACCTGGTGGGGAACAACAGTGCGCCACAACACTGGATACTTAACCAGAAATATATTTTACTGTAGAATATTCAAAACAGGTGGTTACAGAAATTGTGCTATCATCCCAACATAGGACGACAGCACAATATATTTCAATAGGAACAATTTGAAACAATATATATATGGATTTATACCTGGGAGCTCCCCTCATTTTTTCAAGCTATGAATGAGATCTCACTTAAAGTACTTAGTCCATGATCTTCTTTCTTCGCTAGCTAAAATAACTCCTTTGTAATTTGTAATCCATAGCTTATGAAAAGCTAGGTTGAGGTACTCCTGGTGTGGCTCCGATAACTAATTTACAACGCTTGAGGCGCCAGAGTAGATAGGCCTCAAGCCTGCTCAGTGTCAGTCTCTCTGCTCCTCCTCTGTGGAACTACAAATTCCAGTGAGGCCTGTATGTGAGTCTTACTGCGTGTAAAAGTTAACAAACGGTGGGCCGTAACCCGCTCTCCAACTGGATCGGAGCTCCGTGTGGTAACTTGGGTCCCGTGACTGCAGCCTGCTTCTCAGTCAGCTGGGCCAGTCGCTCTGTACCGCTCTGCAGGGTGTATCTGGTCTTCCACTGCTCCGATGAGTGTCGCTGGACCTTCTCAATCTGGTAACCGTCTCTCAGGCACAGTCCGGTCACTCCACAAACAAACGGAGTTGCGCTCCGCAATGGCTGGTGGCCGCTGTCTCCGCGGAGCCTCCTCTCAGATCCCAAAAGACCTAAAATGGCGGCTCGGGTCCCTTTTATATCCTACCCAGCATGCACTGCTTCAGAGAGTGTTCATGGGTAGGTCACACAGACTCCTGGGTAATAAGTTCAACCTTCTCAATCAAAACATCAGTTGCTTCCTGTATCAGTCTTTTTGTGTTTGTTCTGAGGTAAATAATCATAATAGTGCATTGCTGAACCGTAGCAATGTCCATAGACTTTATATGAAAGTATGCAAACACATATCAATACACAAGGATGTCAGCGCTACACACACACACACACACATACACACACACACACACACACACACACATATATATATATATATATATATATATATATATATATATATATATATATATATATATATATATGGTTCAGCACACGAGGAACTGTCGCTGTACATTTCCAAAGTACCCTCCAGAGACACCTGGCGGCAGGCACTTTTGAACTGCAGGCTAACTTGGCAGCAGTCAACAATTACTCAGGAAAATGTCTCCATTGCGATGTCCCACTGTAAGAGACCGACTCTCTGCAGTCCCCATCTGGGACACCCCCTTGTGTCCATGTTACTAAGGGCAACAGCGATATCCACAATCTCACTCCACACTTTCCACTGTGTTAGCAGGATAATTGAGCTGTTGGCAAAACAGTGGGTAGTGTCTACGCTGTACACACGCCAGACACATTTGTAATCCAAAAGCACGATGCCGCTGTGGTTGCCATGTGTGACAGCACATGATTACAGTCACTGAATTGCAGGGTTTGTTACAGTTTTGAGTGTCCATTGGTGCAACTGGGTGCAGGAAGCGCGCAGGCTGCGCTGATCCTGGACAGTTTCCATGGGCAACAACACTTGATAACAGACTTGGTTTGGTTGCTAGGGGCAACGGCCAGCAGGTGAACGGTGAAGGCAGATCCTGGTGGGACCTCCAAAATGTAGCAGTACCCTGGTAAGGGCTGGTGAGTTGGTTATAGCAATCCGCCAATCACCCTGCTGCCAACCTCCCATTCACCAGGATAAAGACAATAAACAGACATTCTGCTCCATTTTGTTGCTTTTATTGTGGGTTATAACTTGGATAGGAGAAGAGGGAAATATGAGATGCCCATGATACAGCACATTCTTGAAATTACTTGTGGCCTTGGCCGTGTAGCTTTGTATTTATGTTTATTAACTTATTTACTGACTGTTGCTTCTTTCCTTTGTACAAATCCTTTACTGCATTATTACTGACTTCCAAAAGAACAAAAGGAACCACTCTGAATAATTCCCATTGGTAAACCGGAAAGATGTTGTCTTACGAGTCAAAGACCTCTGCCCCCTGCCAATAAAGAAAGATAATTGGTCAGGGCTCTTCACATGAGTTGCCTGCCACTCAGGTCTCAGGTCCCACCTCTCTTCCAGAACAATCCATCTAAAAGCAGAGAAGGCATCTCTGTGCCACAGTACAGGTAACAACACTTCCCGCTACACTAGACACTCCCAGTCCCAAATCACAACAACCAGGCCTGAAATAAAGCACAGGCCTGGCTAAATTTACCTGCACCTGGCTCTGCAGCTAGAAAAATACTACTTTAGCACCTACGTTTATGTAGAGGGTGCTACATATATATATAGATACACAATATTATCAAAAGCATTGGGACGCTTGCCTTTGTGCGCACATTAACTTTAATGGCATCCCAGTCTTAGTCCATAGAATTCAATATTGAGTTGGCCCACCCTTTGCAGCTTTAACAGCTTCAACTCTTTTGGGAAGGCTGTCCACAAGGTTTAGGAGTGTGTCTATGGTAGGGTGACCAGACATCCCCAGTTTCCGGGGACAATCCCCGGATTAAGGACACTGTCCCCGGACCAAGTCTGTCCCCAGTTTTGTCCCCGGATTGGATTTGAACAGGGGTTGGGAAAATTTTAAAGACAGTCAGTGCAGAATAAAAAAAAAAAAATCTGAATTACACACCCAGCTCCACCCCACCTAGTAGCTTAGGGAGGTGCATTTGTTCCATTAACATTGCCCCTTTCTGATGATCATACGCTGGTCAGAGCGGAGGGACCATTTCTTCAGCTCCAGCTGCTGTCTCCGGTCATCATTGGATCCCACTCCTGTCAATCAAATTAAGTGACGCGGGAGACGGGGGCGGGGCCAGGTCCTGCTGTCTGTGTTAATGGATGCAGCAGCAGGACTCGGGAGCACGACCACACAAATGCCCCCTTGGAAATCAATTCTCCGTGGGGGCACTCAAGAAGAGGAGGAGCCAGGAGTGCCTCCGGGGGACCCCAGAAACAGAGTAGGTAAGTATAACATGTTTGTCATTAAAAAAACAAAAACAAAGCTTTAAAATCACTTTAAGGCATCAGCATACCAAGACATTTTGGACAATTTCATGCTCCCAGCTTTGTGGGACCAATTTGGGGATGACCCTTCAAAGACTGCACTGCAGTGCACAAAGAAGTCCATAAAGACATGTATGAGTGATTTTGGGGTGGAGGAACTTGACTTGCCTGAGTCTGGGCCTCAACCTGATAGAACATCTTTGAAATGAATTAGAGCAGAGACTGTGAGCCAGGCCTTCTTGTCCAACATCAGTGCTTGACATCACAAATGCGCTTCTGGAAGAATGGTTAAACATTCCCATAGACATAGTCCTATACCTTGTGGACAGCCTTCCCAGAAGAGTTGAAGCTGTTATAGCTGCAAAGGGATGGCCAACTCAATATTGAACCCTATGGACTAAGACTGGGATGTTATTAAAGTTCATGTGCAGGTAAAGGCAGGTGTCCCAATAGTTTTGGTAATATAGTGTAGCTGGGAATATAAAAGAACAGGGTTTGGGACTTTATATGAAACATGCAGCCAGAGACTCATTCCTCTATATTAACAATTTTCCTATAGAATTACCCAATTTAATATCTCTTTCAACATTTTATAGACACCTCTCCTGCTTCTGCTCCTAAAGAGTGGCATTATACAAAGGTGTATAGTTAAATAAAAGCTTCTTCTTCTATATCAAGAGCATGTAATGCATGAAGTGCATTGGACAGAAATGTATAATGAACAGCGTACAGGGGTCAAGAGTAAATAATGTAAGGAGTGCATGGATCAGGAGTAAGTATTGCAAAGAGAGCAGGTCAGGAGTAAGTAGCACAGCAAGTAATAGACAAAGGGCATAGGTTAGGAGTAAGTAATGCTTATGCCCCATACACACGGTCGGAAATTCCGACGGAGAAAGTCAGATCGGATTATGTTGTCAGAAAATCCGATCGTGTGTGGGCTCTATCTGACTTTTTCTGTCGGAATTTCCGACGGAAAATGTTTGAGAGCTGGATCTAAAATTTTCCGACAACAAAATCCGATCAGACTTCTTCAGATCGTGTGTAGAGAATTCCGACGCACAAAGTGGCATGCATGCTCGGAAAAAATTTGGAGACGAAAGCTATTGGCTACTGGCCTCTACGTAGTCCTGTTGTATATTTTGTGCGTCACCTCGTTCCAAACGATTAGATTTTCCGACAACTTTGTGCGACCGTGTGTATGCAAGACAAGTTTAGGCCAAAATCCGTCAGAAAAAATCTGATGGATTTTGTGGTCGGAATGTCCTGCAAGGTTCAGTAGTAAGTACTGCATGGAAAGCAGAGGTTGGGAGTAAGTAACACATGGAGTGCAGGGGTCAGGAGTAAGTAATGCACAGACTGAAGGGGCCAGGAGTAAGTAACACACAGAATGCAGAGATCAGAGATAAATAACACAAAGAGAGCAGAGATCAGGAATACTTAATGCATGAAGTGCAGTGCGGTATAATCTTACCCATAATACCCAGGTGACACGAACACCCGAAGTTGGTATTGCTAGGCTTTCTAGCAAAAACTGGAAAAGGAAAACCAGCCCACCGTTTTCCTGCACATGAGTCCAGCAGCAACTATTTGGGTGGTCGAGGTGCATGCGCAGAGTAAAGTCCAAATCCAGTGCCTTCTGTGCTAATTGGGGCTAGCCGAGTCTTCATGAATTGTATTGTACTAACATAAGACCTTACCACTATAGAGAGGCAGCTTACATCAAAAGATATTAAAGCAGGGGTCTCAAACTGGTGGCCCTCCAGCTGTTGCCAAACTACAAATCCCATAATGCTTCTGCTTGTGGGAGTCATGCTTGTAACTATCAGCCTTGCAATGCCGCATGGGACTTGTAGTTTTGCAACAGCTGGAGGGCCGCCAGTTTGAGACCCCTGCATTAAAGTCTCATAAGTCACACAAAGAAAAAAGGAACAAAGCACCTTGTGCTCATCTGGTAAGCTTTTATTAGGTCAAAAAGAAATAGACAGGTACTCACAAGATCACTGAATGTAACTGTTCATTACTAAAACTGAACCACATAGTCATAAAACAGCTCCAGAATTACAGCCCCCACACATGCACTCAGGGCTGCTGATAGAAATCATGGGACCCCGTACAGCCTACCTTACGGGGCCCACTTCAGATCCAACCCTGGCCCTGCCCCTGGTCCCTCCTTCGGCCCTATCCCTGGCTCCACCCCTGGCCCCTCCCAAGACCCCGCCTTGAAACAAAGTGCAGGTTTGTCTACAAGTGATATTTATTTTCTTTTGGTGGTATTTGGTCACCTTGGCGGTTTTTACTTTTTGCATTTCTAAACAAAAAATAAAAACAATTTTGGAAAAAAATATATATTTTTACTTTCTGAAATAAAACATATCCTATATAAAATGTAACAATTCAAATTCCTTCAATAGTTTAGGCCAATATGTATTCTGCAACATATTTTTTGTAAAAAAAAAAAAAAATCCCAATAAGCGTTTATTTGATTGGTTTGCACAAAAGTTATTGCATCTACAAACTATATGATGAATTTATGTATTTTTTAGTTATTTTTACTAGTAATGGTGGCAATCAGCGACTTGATAGCAGGACATGCCAATGCCATAATGTACTGCAGAGACAGTGCCACCCATGCTGCCAATGCCGTAATGTATAGATGCTGCTGCAGTAGTAGTAGATTTTGAATCCCCCCCCCCCCCCAGGAGTCACTTCCTCCCTGATCCTGCTGGTGCCTGGACTGGAGTGCGAGTGTCCACAAACTATTCCAGTCAGATGCCAGCTGCTTATTTTTTTTTCTTCTGCTGCCGGCGCCGGTGCTTGCCTCACTGCTTCTTCTCTTGGGCCGGGTGAAGAACAGAGCAGAGGGAAAGGAATCACTTTGCGGCACCAGGGGAGGACGTGCTGGCTGGGACTTGAGCCAGCATGAGGAGCGGGCATGGAAGAGGCATTCTTCCGCACCCGAAATAGAAAAAATAGTCCCTCCCCCTGTTGCCACCTGCAGATATTGAACTATCAAAATAAAAAAATAAAAAACCCGCAAAAAGTAACGGGGGGGGGGGGGGTTATTGGCATGACTCGGTTGGATGATGTTTGGTCATGGTGGCTGGAGGATTTTTTTTTTTTTACATTAATTAGTTCTGTGTTCAGGCTGACTGGGCCCGGTACAACAGGGCCAGTTGTACTAGCCTATCACCAGCCCTGCGTGTACTCCCCCAAACACATGGCTGGGGCAGGGGCATGCCCCCTTCTTCAGAGCCTGCCAGGTGGTATGATTGCAATTGCAACCTCCTATTAAAGAGTAGCATCGTGTTGCTGGCCTCCTACTGAATGAACACTGACCTCTAAGGAAGAAGATTCCAGGTTACCTTAAATATAGAACATCCATTAAGGCTGCAACTACCAATAAAAAGACACTTTACACTGCGCTGCCTCATGACTCAACACTGTCAGTCTATCATAAATGTTGCTGCCAAACTAATACATCTTACTAACCGTTCCGTGACTGCTGCCCCTCTCTGCCAATCTCTACACTGGCTTCCCCTACCCCACCATATAAAATTCAAAATACTAACCCCAGCATACAAGGCCATCCACAACAGCACCCCCAACTACATTACCAATCTCATCTGCAGATATCACCCAAATCGTCCTCTCCACTCCTCCCAGGACCTCCTGCTCTCTAGCTCTCTTGTTACCTTCTCCCATGCTAGCCTACAGGACTTCTCTGGAGCCTCTCCCATCCTCTGGAACTCCCTGCCCTGGTATGTCCAATCAGTCTACCCTGTCCATCTTTAGACGATCCTTGAAAACTCACTTATTCAGGGAAGCCTACCCGCACCTCCATCATAGAACTGTACTTGAGTCCCCTCCATCAGATCATACCCTTCAGCCATTACATTTTGTACCACCTCCACCTCCCTTTAGATTGTAAGTTCCATGAGCAGGGCCCTCCTATTCCTTCTATATTGAAATGTATTGTAATTGTACTGTCCCCCTTTGTATTGTAAAAGGCTGCGTAAACGGCTCTATGTAAATCCTGTATTATAATAATAATAATAATAATAATAATAATAATATGTGGCAGATACAAGGAGCAATAGGAGAGAAAGTCCTGCCTAAGCAAACTTGCACTGACAGTATGGAATGTGTTTAAAGAAATGTGCATATCAATTCGGCCAGTGAAAGTGCATGTATATTTGTTCTGTGCAAATGGAGAAAAAACAATACAATAAACCAAAACAACGTTATTAGTCTATCTCCTGTGCTTGTTGAATTTGTTTATTGATGTAAACCAGAAATGACTGCATTTGGCCACTAGATGGCCACCTGGTTTATTTGGTGAGAGTCATTTAACACGAGCTGGAAACACATCACCCTGTCTCCCCTGGTCCAGTAACTGCTCCACTGCATGTATCCACTGTGCCCACATTTCTGTTTTGCCTATTTACTATCCATGTCATCATGTTTCTTCCCTACAGGAGTTCCCAAACTCATAGATACAGGCTGCAGCTACCTGTAAATGTTTATTTTACTACTCTTTTACATAAGCTGGTTTGTATTAAGTATTAAGTTCAAACATGTATTTTCAGTGCCCACAGAGTGCCTGCAGAGCCCCAGATAGAAAACAGTGTGCCAAGCTGAAGATCTCAGTAAAGGCATTGTGTCTCACTGTTCTGATCTGAACGCTGCATGCTAAGTGTTTACCGCAATGGCTTGGTGCCCGCTGATGTGTGAGGACAGCAGTACTTTAAATCTAACATAGTTATTGCAAAAATTTGGAAAAAGGGGGAGGGGAAACATTTGGATTTTAAATGAGGCCATGGCTTGGTAAGGTCATGTGCCTCCATCCCTGACAATGATATTGTTAAAATTAAGAGCAAAAGGGTGGGACTTTGAACGAAGCACGTGGTTGAAATGAATACAATGCTGGAGATTGAGATATTTAATATGCCGTAAATAACAAAATTACACACATAATTTCCATATACATACAAATAGGAATACACATTATTCATGGCGTTGATTCCTAAAACAGTGGCAACTGGTAATAACATGGTTAAAAATGGGTAGCATGATAGCGTTACAGAGTCCACCATATATCACAGTGGGGGTACAAAAATATTGCAAGGTAACATCTGCATGGCCTATGACCTTACTGGTCCCTGTTACATATTGTGATGGTACAAATATATAAATAATATAAACTTTTAGAGCTGTAGTATACTGGTATACGACAGTTGTTATCGCAACGCATTTTGTGGCTTGGTGCCACTCGTCAGGGGCAAGCACAATGTGTATCTGTGCAAATGGGAGATGGACAACTAGATAAAAAAAAAATAATGGAAACTCGGATGATTTGTTCCACAACCATTTATTCATAGGTCTTTCAGTTCATAGTCTATATAAAAAGATTATAGCAATGTGATCGGTTGTGTAACCATAAAATGTCTATTCACAAATGGCAGCATTCACAAAGGCATTGCAAAATCCAGCAGGAGCTATAGAGTATAAAAGAGAAGAGAGGCGCCTCTAAGTGTAGCAAAATGGTTACATTTATGAAGGTATAACATTTAGCAACTCACGTGGTTGATATTTAAAAGAGAAACATCTAAGTATGCCAGCATCCGGGGTAAAGCTGTTCATATAGACCATCCTCTGCACCACCGGCTCTCACCACTGTCAGTCTGCAATCAGGACCGCGAAGACTACTCTGCAGTATTGTGATCTGAAAGCGAGGCTAGAAGCGCTAATGGAGAGCAGCCAGGGGCGGACTGACCATTTGCCCCGGGCCACTAGGGTGCCCCATCAGGGTTGCCAGCCTATGTTTTTTTTATATCTGTCTCTGAAATGTCCCTTACCGACGTCCTTTTGGTCTAAAAATCTGATATTATAGCTGCCCCACCTCTCCAGTACCTTCTCAGCCAATAGAAACATGTCTGTGTATACTGTGTGATTGTATACTGTGTATGTGTATACTGTGTGGCCCCATAATCTCCTATTGCCCGGGGGCCCCATGAGTTGTCACTCCGCCCCTGAGCACAGTGTGGAAGGGACAACTTCAACGGCGGTAAGGAGGATGGTCTATGTGAACAGCTTTAACCGCTTGCCAACTGCCTCACGACGATATACGTCGGCAGAAGGGCTCGTACAGGCAGAATCACGTACCTGTACATTGCCGTTTAAGAGGCGGCCAGCAGGCGCCTCCAACAAGCATCTCCCCATTCTGCCTAGTGACAGTGTCACTGATCTCTGTTCCCTGGGATCAGAGCAGCGATCAGTGATGTGTCACACACAGCCACGCCCCCCCCACAGTTAGAAACATGCCCCAGGACACACTTAACCCCTACACTGCCACCTAGTGGTTAATCCCTTCACTGCCAGTGTCATTTACAAAGGAATCAATGAATTTGTATAGCACAGATTGCTGTATAAATGACAATGATCCCAAAAATGTCTGATGTGTCCGCCATAATGTCGCAGTCATAATAAAAATCGTTGATCGCTGCCATTTAAAAAAAAAAATATTAATAAAAATGCCATAAAACGATACCCTATTTTGTATAACTTTTGCGCAAATCAATCAATAATTGCTTATTGCGATTTTTTACCAAAAATATGTAGAAGAATACGTATCGTCCTAAACTGAGGAAAAAAAGTTTAGGTCTGTTCGCAGGTTCTGGTGCGAACCGAACCAGGGGGTGTTCGGCTCATCCTTACTGCCAGCGCTGCCCATTGATTTTAATGGGCAGAAGCACTTTAGGAGCGGTGAGTACACCACTCCTACAGTGCTGCAAAGATGCTGCTTGCAGGACTCTTTTCACCGTCCTGCAAGCGCACCGACCCAGTGTGAAAGCACTCGAGCTTTCACACTGGAGTAAGAGGAGAGGCTCTTTATAGGCACTATGCAGGCGCTATTTTTAGCACTATAACGCCTGTAAAGCGCCTCCAGTGTGAAAGCAGCCTGAGAACTAAGTGATCAAAGATCGGAGATTGCTCAGTTCGCAGTAATTTGTGAGCAGAGAGATGGTGACTGTCAGTCACCAGCTCTGTACTCTGCACCTTCATCGCTCACTGGAGCGCTGGAGGGGGCACGAGTGGCTGGCTCAGTCTCCCAGCTACTTGCTGAAAGACTGAGCCAGCTGCTGTTCCAGGCATCTTGGTGGATCCTAATGTTAAAGTATGGATCTTTCCAGAGCCTTGACCAGCTGAGTGACATCAACTGACACCTGATTTTAGTCCGTTGTTGGCTGAAAATGGGTTACAGGAGAGCAGAACTAAGTGCACTCCTGTTACCCACAGATGAAGTGGGGCAAAAGAGCTTTGGCCCTACTTCTCCTTTAACTATATATATATATATATATATATATATATATATTTTTTTTTTAATTGACTATATTGTCAAAAGTATTGGGACACCTACCTTTACACACACATGAACTTTAATAGCATCCCAGTCTTAGTCCGTAGGGTTTAATAATGAGTCGGTCCACCCTTTGCAGCTATAACAGCTTCAACTCTTCTGGAAAGGCTGTACATAAGGTTTAGGAGTGTGTCTATGGGAATATTTGACCATTCTTCCAGAAGTACATTTGTGAGGTCAGGCATTGATTTTGGACAAGAAGGCCTGGCTCCCAGTCTCCTCTCTAGTTCACCCCAAAGGTGTTGTATCAGGTTGAAGTCAGGACTCTGTGCAGGTCAGTAAAGTTTCTCCTCCCCAGACTCACTCATCCATGTCTTTATGGACCTTGATTTGTGCACTGGTGCACAGTCATGTTGGAACAGGAAGGTGCCATCCCCAAACTGTTCCCACAAAGTCATGGAGCATGAAATTGTCCAGAACGTCTTGGTATGCTGAGACCTTAAGAGTTCCCTTTACCGGAACTAAGGCCCAACCCCTGAAAAACAACTCCACACCATAATCCCTCCTCCACCAAATGATTTGGACCAGTGCACAAAGCAAGGTCCATAAGGACATGGATGAGTGAGTGTGGGGTGGAGGAACTTGACTGGTCTGCACAGAGTCCTGGCCTGAACCTGCTAGAATATTTTTGGGATGAATTAGAGTGGAGACTGCGAGCCAGGCCTTCTTGTCCAACATCAGTGCCTGACCTCACAAATGCTCTTCCGGAAGAATGGTCAAACATTTCCATAGACACACTCCTAAACCTTGTGGACAGCCTTCCCAGAAGAGTTGAAGCTGTTATAGCTGCAAAGGGCAGGACAACTCAATATTGAACCCTTCAGACTAAGACTGGGTGTCCCAATACTTTAGAATATATATATATATATATATATATATATATATATATATATATATATTCCTATATTTACAAAGAATACCTGCCTTAACAAAGACACATGTGTGTGTAAATGTATATCACATTTTGTGCAATTTCCTATCAGACATGTTCTTCTTTTCCTGATGTCATGAAGAAGAATGAAAAAATATATGTGTTGCAAAAATGCATAATGATAACAATGGCAACAGCAGTTGCTTTATTACAATAAATGGCTGTTTACTGTCTATTTTCAGCTGTAACATTGCTCATAGGACTAGGAGAAGGCAGTGTGTTCAATCGTGTGATGGTGAGACAAATATCAGTATAGTAGAGCATCACTTCTCAGGGTCTCCAGGGTCTAATCTAACCATGCCTATGAGCCAGTCATTTGTTCCACCTGCGCTCAAGTCTGTAAGGCTCACTCCAAGATATGGCTGCAAATCACCAAGATGACAGATAGGTGATCAGTCCCCTGCTCTAAAGTGACCACTAGAGGTCAGTATAATCATACTTGTAAGCTTTCTAAGAGCTAGATAAACCCAAAGAAATAAGATTGGCTCTGAAAATATAACCATCATTAAATGATAAAATTAACTCTTCCCCAATCAAAGCTTCCTAAACAAATACGTTCAATATAAAAGAACTAGCTAAGGTGGATTTATAAAAGCTATCTTGGTGAAATAATAATCCAGTGCTGTTGCACACTATTTTATGTACACAGAAATACTGAGAATGAAAGAGCGATAGATTTTTTATTTTTTTTAATAGGCAAGAGATAACACTTACTTTGAGTAATCAACCAACTGCTAAATAAATATCTAGATATGAAATTGACCACATATTCCAATCATGCTGATTGGCGCTATGATAATTTAAAGTGGTTGTAAACCCTTACAAACCACTTTGACCTACAGGTAAGCCTAGATTAAGGCTTGCCTATAGGTCCAAGAAATATCTCCTAAACCTATGCCGCACCCGCATGCACGGGAGTGACGTCATCGCTGCTCCGGCGAATCACAGCGCCGGAGCAGCGAGACCCACGGAGACCCACCAAGAAGATGGACGCTCTGAACTACAGGGGACAGCGGTGACTTCGCTGGCTCCTGTGTCAGGTAAGTGACACATAATGGGCTACTATGCGATGCATAGTGGTCCATTATGCTTTGCCTTTGCAGGGAATGAAAGAGGAAGTAAACCCATAAGGGTTTACTTCCTCTTTAACATTTTTGTTCTCACCATTTCCATCACAATGATGCTTAACAGCTGTCTGGTCTAAAATTCTTCTATATTAAATGTTCTTTTTAAATAGTAGTTGTCTCTTATGCTCCTGAGCCCATTATTTCTGGAGGGGCAAAGAAAAAGCATGTAATGAAGGAAAGGGGTCCATCATTAGGCACCGTGCTACCATCTTGTCTCGAGTATTACTAGCCCTTATTAAAATTCACTATCATTATTATACAGGATTTATATAGCGACAACTAGGGATGAGCCGAACACCCCCCGGTTCGGTTCGCACCAGAACTTTCGAACGGACCCCAAATTCGAACGAACGTTAGAACCCCATTGAAGTCTATGGGACTCGAACGTTCGAAATGAAAAGTGCTAATTTTAACGGCTAATATGCAAGATACTGTCCTAAAAAGGGTTTGGGGACCTGGCTCCTGCCCCAGGGGACATGGGTCAATGCAAAAAAAAGTTTTAAAAACGGCCATTTTGGCGGGAGCACTGATTTTAATGACGATTAAAGTGAAAAAAAAAAAGTGAAATATTCCTTTAAATATGGTGCCTGTGGGGTGTCTGTAGTATGCCTGTGAAGTGCCACGTGTTTCCCGTGTTTAGAACAGTCCCTGCACAAAATGACATTTAACCAGGGCTCGAGTGCTGCGGGAACGCATGGGAACGGCGTTCCCGTACTATTTCCACAGCGGGAACGCCGTTCCCATTGGCTATCTGAGCCGGGCCGGCTGAGGCTATGCAGCGCGTAGTCCGCGCCGCTCCTCAGCCGCCGAGTGACTGTGCGTGCCCACGCCGAAGTCATGTGACCGGTTGCTAGATGCGGAGCGGCCCCTGCCTAGCAACCGGTCACATGACTTCGGCGTGGGCACGCACTGGCACGAGACCGTCAGTGTGACACACGCGCGCCGGACTGTCCTCCCGCTCCCCTCTACCCAGTGCCTCCTGTGGAAACAGCCGCTGCACTTTGAGTTTACTTAGTTCTTCTCCCCCCAGGACAGAAGGGAAGAGAATACCAGGAGGTCAGTCACTAGTAGTGTGTAAGTAAGTTGCATTCTGCAATACCCTGCCAAATTGCCAATACTCATCCATACTGCCAATACTCATCAATACTCTGCAATACCCTGCCAATACTCATCAATACTCTGCAATACCCCGCCAATACTCATCAATACTCTGCAATACCCCGCCAATACTCTGCAATACATACCCTGCCAATACTCTGCAGTACCCTATCAATACTCTGCAATACCCCGCCAATACTCTGCAATACCCCGCCAATACTCTACAATACCCCACCAATACTCTGCAATACCCCGCCAATACTCTGCAGTACCCTATCAATACTCTGCACTACCCTATCAATACTCTGCAATACCCCGCCAATACTCTGCAATACCCCGCCAATACTCTGCAATACCCGCCAATACTCATCAATACTCTGCAATACCCTGCCAATACTCATCAATACTCTGCAATACCCCGCCAATACTCTGCAATACCCGCCAATACTCATCAATACTCTGCAATACCCTGCCAATACTCATCAATACTCTGCAATACCCCGCCAATACTCTGCAATACCCCGCCAATACTCTGCAATACATACCCTGCCATAACTCTGCAGTACCCTATCAATACTCTGCAGTACCCTATCAATACTCTGCACTACCCTATAAATACTCTGCAATACCCCGCCAATACTCTGCAATACCCCGCCAATACTCTGCAATACATACCCTGCCAATACTCTGCAGTACCCTATCAATACTCTGCAATACCCTATCAATACTCTGCAATACCCTGCCAATACTCTGCAATACCCCATCAATACTCTGCAATACTGTGCCAATACTCTGCAATACCCTGCCAATACTCTGCCAATACACACCCTGCAATACCCTATCAATACTCTTCAATATCCTGCCAATACTCTTCAATATCCTGCCAATACTCTGCAATACATACCCTGCCAATACTCTGCAACACCCTGCCAATACTCTGCAATACCCTATCAATACTCTGCAATACTGTGCCAATACTCTGCAATACTCTGCCAATACTCTGCAATACCCTGCCAATACCCTGCCAATACTCTGCAATACCCTGTCAATACTCTGCAATACTCTGCCAATACTCTGCAATACATACCCTGCCAATACTCTGCAATACCCTGCCAATACTCTGCCAATACACACCCTGCAATACCCTATCAATGCTCTTCAATATTCTTCCAATACTCTTCAATATCCTGCCAATACTCTGCAATACCCTGCCAATACTCTGCAATACATACCCTATCAATACTCTGCAATACCCTGCCAATACTCTGCAATAAATACCCTATCAATACTCTGCAATACCCTGCCAATACTCTGCAATACATACCCTGCCAATACTCTGCAATACCCTGCCAATAGTCTGCAATACCCTGCCAATACTATGCAATACCCTATCAATACTCTACAATACACACCCTATCAATACTCTGCAATACATACCCTGCCAATACTCTGCAATACCCTGCCAATACATACCCTGCCAATACTCTACAATACTCTGCCAATACTCTACAATACATACCCTGCCAATACTCTGCAATAACCTGCCAATACTCTGCAATAACCTATCAATACTCTGCAATACTGTGCCAATACTCTGCAATACCCTGCCAATACTCTGCAATACCCTATCAATACTCTGCAATACCCTGCCAATACATACCCTGCCAATACTCTGCAATACCCTGCCAATACTCTGCGATACCCTGCCAATACTCTGCAATACCCTGCCAATACTCTGCGATACCCTGCCAATACTCTGCAATACCCTATCAATACTCTGCAATACCCTGCCAATACTCTGCAATACCCTGCCAATACATACCCTGCCGATGCTCTGCAATACATACCCTGCCAATACTCTGCAATACCCTATCAATACTCTGCAATACCCTGCCAATACTCTTCAATACTCTGCCAATACTTATTCCTGTTTGTGGGATATTTTCTAATGGGCTGTGTAACAGAATTTGGAACAGGGTGTATTTGTGGTAGAAATTCCCTGCGAGGGAAAGATCATCACCCATTGTGATGATTGTTTTGTTTGACACGTTATTTTGTTTTTGTAAACTGGCACTTTACAATAAATGTTGTACTGTATTTTCTGTGCAGTATATATGCATATGAGCGTACCTTTTTTTTTTTTTGGTGGGGGAATGGATCTTGGGTGGGAGTTCCCACACTTTTTTTCCCAGGACTTGACCCCTGCATTTAACGGAAATAACACCATTTAAAACTGCTTGCGGTTTTAATGTTATATCTGGTTCCTGCAATATGGTTGAAAATCATTGAGAAAAATGGCATGGGTAGCCCTCCCTGCCCATTACCAGCCTATTTGGGTCTTGTACGCATATTAAGGGGAACCCCGTACCCATATTAAAAAAAGGAAATGCGTGTGGCCCCCAGGCCCTATATACTCAGAACAGCAGTATACAGGCGGTGCAAACAAGACAGGGACTGTGTAGGTTTGTTGTGTTAAGTTGAATCTGTTTGTAATTTTCAACTGGTACATTTTTAAAGTGTAGCTCCAGTCCTGTATAATTTGTTTTGTCGTCCATCTTTTTTCATCTCACTTGCTGTTGTCTCCTTCCGTTTGCAAGTAGGAGATGTTTGTAAATTGGATGTTTGAAAGTAGGGGCCTGCCCTATATGCTCTGCAGAAATGGCGGAACAAGGTGTTGGTTTTGCCACAACATTGTAAGCCCTCAAAGTGACTCTTGGTGGGCACTGGAGCGCCCTGCTGTGAACGATTATATCAAGAATTGTAATTACATGCCATTGTTGAACAGTGGTAGAAAAATTGACCTTTGGTGGTTGTGGTGCTGGTGCCACAACACTATAAGTCCTCACCGTTACTCTGGGTGGGCACAGGAAGGGGCCCTCCTGTGAAATATTATATCAAGAATTGTAATTACATGTCCCTGTTAAACAGGGGCAGAAAAATTTGGCCTTAGGCACTGCTGCTGGTGCCACCACACTGCAACCTCTGCCATATACTCTAGTTTTATTGCAGGAATTAGCCCTGCTGCAAAGCATTGCATCAAAAATTGTACTTAAACGCCCCTGTTAAACAGGGGCAGAAAAATTGGGCCTTAGGCACTGGTGCTGGTGCCACCACACTGCAACCTCTGCCATATACTCTAGTTTTATTGCAGGAATTAGCCCTGCTGCAAAGCATTGCATCAAAAATTGTAATTAAACGCCCCTGTTAAACAGGGGCAGAAAAATTGGGCTGCTGGCATCACCCAGAACCAAAAATGTTCTTCCAACATATCAGCGGAGGAGGAAGAGGATAGACAATCAACATAACAGGACAGTCACTCAGCATCAGCATAGGCAGTCTTGAAGGGATGTGGTATTTCAAAAAAAAATATTCGGTTACATCAGCTTCAGGTGCTTGGTAGCTGTGGGTGATCCAAGACTGATTCATCTTGATGAAGGTCAGTCGATCAACTGATTTGGTGGACAGGCGCACCCTGTGATCGGTAACAAAGCCACCAGCAGCACTGAAGGTGCGTTCCGAAAGAACGCTGGATGCAGGACAGGCCAGTAGCTCAATTGCATACTGTGCAAGCTCTGGCCAGTGATCCATCCTCAAGACCCAGTAAGCCAGAGGATTTTCGGTGGGAAAGGTGTCCAAGTCTGACCTTGCCCCTAGGTATTCCTGCACCATGTAAATCAGACGCTGGCGATGGGTGCTGGAACCGATCATACCTTGGGGCTGCGGACTAAAAAATTGTCTGAAAGCATCAGTCAGACGGCCACCTTCTCCACCACTCCTTCTGACTGATGCCTCAGCAACACGTTGTCCAGGACCAGGAGTTTGTAACCTCCCAGTCTCTGGGAACGCGTTGCACAGACCTTTCTGCAAGGCCTCCCGGAGATGTCTCATCCTCTGCTCCCTCTGCGATGGCAAGATAAGGTCGGCAACTTTACCCTTGTACCGTGGATCAAGGAGAGTGGCCAGCCAGTAATGGTCTCTCTCCTTGATCCGAAGAATACGAGGATCCTTCCGCAGGCTTTGCAGGATCAGGGAGGCCATGCAGCGTAGGTTAGCTGAGGCATTCGGTCCGGAGTCCTCTGGGTCACTAAGGACAACATGATCCGCAGCTACCTCCTCCCAGCCACGTACAAGTCCACGTGTTTCTTGGGACTGTAAATCATCCCTATAAGACTGCTGCTGCTGCTGCTGCTGATGCTGATGCTGAGTGCCAGCCTCCACCTCCATGCTGACACAATCATCCTCCTCCTCCTCTTCCTCCTCCTCATCCTCTTCCTGTGTGATGGGTGGCACAGCAGGAACACTGTCTGGATAAAGGGGGCCTTGAGAGGCAAGGAAGTCCTCCTCTTCCTGCCTCTGTTCTGCCTCAAGTGCCCTGTCCATTATTCCACGCAGCGTATGCTCCAAGAGGTGGACAAGAGGTACAGTGTCACTGATGCATGCACTGTCACTGCTCACCATCCTTGTGGCCTCCTCAAACGGTGACAGGACAGTGCATGCATCCCTGATCATGCCCCACTGGCGTGGTGAGAAAAAACCAAGCTCCCCTGACCCTGTCCTGGTGCCGTAGTCGCGCAGGTACTCATTGATGGCCCTCTGCTGCGTGTGCAGCCGCTGCAGCATGGCCAATGTTGAGTTCCATCTGGTGGGCATGTCACATATAAGGCGGTTCTTGGGCAGGTTCAACTCCTTTTGGAGCTCAGCCAGCCGAGCACAGGCATTAAATGATCGGCGGAAATGCACACAGACTTTCCTGGCCTGCTTCAGGACATCCTGTAAGCCGGGGTACCTGCCCAAGAACCGCTGCACCACCAGGTTAAGGACGTGAGCTACACAGGGCACATGGGTCAGTTGTCCCTGTCGGAGGGCGGAGAGGAGGTTGGTGCCATTGTCGCAAACCACCATTCCTGGCTTAAGCTGGCGTGGCATCAACCACCTCTCGGCCTGCCCCTGCAGAGCTGACAAAACATCCGCCCCAGTGTGGCTCCTGTCCCCCAAACAAACCAGCGCAAGCGCGGCATGGCATCGTTTTGCCTGCGTACTTGCGTAGCCCCTGGAACGCCTACGGAGCACCGCTGGTTCTGAGGACAGAGCACTGGAAGAGGCCGTGGAGGAAGAAGAAGAGGAGGGGGTGGAGGAGAGAGGTGTGTCACAACCAATAGTAGCATTTTGGAGGCGTGGTGGCGGAACAACCTCCAACACTACTGCACCTTGTCCTGCATCCTTCCCAGCAGCCAGAAGAGTGACCCAATGGGCCGTGAAAGACAGGTAACGTCCCTGTCCATGCCTGCTGGACCATGAGTCAGCGGTAATATGCACCTTACCGCTGACCGCCCTGTCCAGCGAGGCAAAGACATTGCCTTCCACATGCCGGTAGAGAGCCGGAATCGCCTTCCGTGAGAAAAAGTGGCGTTTGGGGACCTGCCACTGAGGAACCGCACATTGTACAAACTCACGGAAGGGGGCCGAGTCTACCAACTGAAAAGGCAGCAGTTGAAGTGCTAGCAATTTAGCCAAGCTAGCATTCAACCGCTGGGCATGTGGATGGCTGGGAGTAAACTTCTTCCGCCGGTCCAGCAGCTGGGGCAGGGACATTTGCCTGCTATAATCGGACGTGGGTGTACCGCAAGCAGAGTTCCCGGAAGCACTTGGCTGTGACACACCTAATTCTACACCTTCATTCCTCTCAGAGCAGGTTTCAGAGAGGACTGAAGGTCTAGTGGGGTTGGAGATGCCAGCTGATGAGGAGCAAGGAGAGGTCCGCTTTGTTCTTTGGTGTGGGTCTTTGAGGTACGCTTGCCAACGAGCTGCATGGCAGGTCAACATATGTCTGGTCAAGCATGTGGTGCCCAAGCGGCTGATGTTTTGGCCACGTGAGATACGCTTGAGACATATGTTGCAAATAGCAGCGGTACGATCTGATGCACTCGTCTCAAAAAAGGCCCACACCAAAGAACTTTTAGAATAACGCGCAGAGGCAGCGCTCTGCACAGGCGGAGCTCTGCGGTGTGATTCAGTCGGTGTGCTGCCCCTAAGCTGGCCCCCGGAGGGCATCCTGCCTCGTTGGACATGTGCCTCCTCCTCCTCCTCCTCCTCCCTCCTTCCAGGCACCCACGTGGAGTCAGTGCCCTCATCATCCCCTCCCTCTTCATCGCTGTAGCAAACCTGGCAGTATGCTGCAGCTTGTGGAACATGACTGCCAGATTGCTGTCCTTCTTGAGCATCCCCTCTCTCTGCGCTCACGCTACTGCCTTCCTCTAGCTGAGTGTCATCATCAGAGCCCACAAAACACTGGGCATCCTCCTGGAGCATGTACCCAACACTGTGCTCAAAGAGTTCAGGAGACTCCTCAGGAGGACGTGGTGGGTCTAGGGAAGGAGTCACTGATGATGACATTGAGAGGAGGGAAGACGATGCGTTGGCAGCTGCTTTGCTACTACCCTGAGACTGGGTGAGAGAGGATGAGGAGGATGAAGAGGGCTTGGTCATCCACTCTACCAAGTCGTTGGCATGTTGCGGTTCAACATGTCCAGCTGCCGAAAAGAAGGACAAGCATGTCCCATGGCCACGTGCTGATGACAATGCACCGCGTCCACGACCAGCACTGTTGTCTCTAGACACAGAGCCTGCTTGCCCTCTTTTATCGGCTCGCGCCTGTCTGCCTCTCCTTGCTGGCCTTCCAGACATGGTAATGGCCTGAAGGGAGTTGGGTAAAACAGCAGTTGGGTAGTTTATATTGTGCTGGAGGCACACAACACCCACTAACTCCTGCAGATGCCTTTTTTATAGAACACCAGAGATAAAGGGGTATATACAGATGTATACTGTGCTGTGCTGGAGGCACACACAACTTCCAATAACTCCTGCAGATGGCAATTGGGCTCAAATAGAGAACAGCTATGTAGGTGGATATAGCGGTATGTACTGGGTACAGAGCACGCAGACAGCACGCACTATCTCCTAACACTACTGACTGCAAGCTCTATTATTAAAGATAGATCACTAGCTATATAGGTGAGGTGAATATCGCGGTGTATACTGCGGTCAGGGCACGCAGACAACAACCAGAAAACAGCAGAGATAAAGGGGTATATACAGATGTATACTGTGCTGTGCTGGAGGCACACACAACTTCCAATAACTCCTGCAGATGGCAATTGGGCTCAAATAGAGAACAGCTATGTAGGTAGATATAGCGGTATGTACTGGGTACAGAGCACGCAGACAGCATGCACTATCTCCTAACACTACTGACTGCAAGCTCTATTATTAAAGATAGATCACTAGCTATATAGGCGAGGTGAATATCGCGGTGTATACTGTGGTCAGGGCACGCAGACAAAAACCAGAAAACAGCAGAGATAAAGGGGTATATACAGATGTATACTGTGCTGTGCTGGAGGCACACACAACTTCCAATAACTCCTGCAGATGGCAAGTGGGCTCAAATAGAGAACAGCTATGTAGGTGGATATAGCGGTATGTACTGGGTACAGAGCACGCAGACAGCACGCACTATCTCCTAACACTACTGACTGCAAGCTCTATTATTAAAGATAGATCACTAGCTATATAGGTGAGGTGAATATCGCGGTGTATACTGCGGTCAGGGCACGCAGACAACAACCAGAAAACAGCAGAGATAAAGGGGTATATACAGATGTATACTGTGCTGTGCTGGAGGCACACACAACTTCCAATAACTCCTGCAGATGGCAATTGGGCTCAAATAGAGAACAGCTATGTAGGTGGATATAGCGGTATGTACTGGGTACAGAGCACGCAGACAGCACGCACTATCTCCTAACACTACTGACGGCAAGCTCTATTATTAAAGATAGATCACTAGCTATATAGGCGAGGTGAATATCGCGGTGTATACTGCGGTCAGGGCACGCAGACAACAACCAGAAAACAGCAGAGATAAAGGGGTATATACAGATGTATACTGTGCTGTGCTGGAGGCACACACTACTTCCAATAACTCCTGCAGATGGCAAGTGGGCTCAAATAGAGAACAGCTATGTAGGTGGATATAGCGGTATGTCTGGGTACAGAGCACGCAGACAGCACGCACTATCTCCTAACACTACTGACTGCAAGCTCTATTATTAAAGATAGATCACTAGCTATATAGGTGAGGTGAATATAGTGGTGTATACTGCGGTCAGGGCACGCAGACAATAGCCACTACACAACAGCAAGATAGGAAATCAGCCGAAAACGATCGGTGTGTACTGTGTTAAAGGTACACAGAACACCCACTGCTTCAGACGCCAACACACTACACGAGGCCGCCGCAATGGCGGCCTTATATAGTGTGGGGCGTGCACTACACAGCCTGAGCTATGATTGGCCACAGGCATCCTGCCTGTGGCCAATCATGGCTCTCCTCGCTGCTGGCGCTGCGATTGGCCAAGCATGCGGGGTCACAGTGCATGCTTGGCCAATCATGAGCCAGCAATGCACTGCGCCATCGCAGTGCATTGTGGGCCGTGAGCGCCACGCGAATTTGACACGAACGGACCAAAATGTTCGGATTTCGCCGAACGGACGAACAGCCAATGTTCGAGTCGAACGTACGTTCGACTCGAACACGAAGCTCATCCCTAGCGACAACAGTTTTATCAGCGCTTTACAATACAAAGGGAGACAGTAGAGTTACAATACAATTCAGTACAAGAGGGTTAGGAGGTCCCTGTTCCTGAGAGCTTACAATCTAATAGGGAGGGGCAAGTGGTACAGAAGGTAATAACGATGAGAAGGATTAGTTGATGGAAGTGGGGTAGGCTTCCTTGAAGAGATGAGTTTTCAAGGAATTGCCTAAAGCTGGACAAAGTAAGAAATACAGTAGCTGGACAGATTTGGGTAGGGGGTTCCTGAAGACAGAGAGGCTCTGGAGAAGTTCTTGAGGTGAGCATGGGAAGGGGAGTCAAGGGAGTTAGAGAGCAGGAGGTCTTCGGAGGAGCAGAGGGGGTGGTTTTGGGTGATATATTTAGACAAGATTGGTTATGTAGCTGGGGGCAGAGTTGTAAATGGTGTTGTATGCTGTTAGTATTGTGAATTGTATTTGTTGAGCAGTCATTAAACAATTAGAAGCCAGCGAAAGGATTGGCAGAAAGGGGTAGCAGACGCTAAACGGTGGGTAAGGTGGATGAGTCTAGCAGCAGCATTCATGATGGACTGAAGGGGAGGACAGCCTGTGTAGAGGTAGGCCAATGAGGAGGGAGTTTCTATAGTCGAGGCGAGAGAGAACACGGGAGTGAATGGGTAGCTTGTTGGTGTCATCAATTAAGAAGGGGCATATTTTGGAAATGTTACAGAAGTGAAGTCTACAAGATTTGGACAGTGATTGGATTTGGGGCTGAAAGGACAGGTCAGAGTCTGGGATTACACATAACACACTGGCCTAAGCCTAGGGGCTGATAGTATCATTGATCTTAATTAATAAGTCAGGGAGGGGACACGAAAAGGGGGAATAATTTGATCTCAATTTTAGAAAGATTTAATTAATTAATAATAAGTGCTGTGACAACCATACTGACATGTCAGGTAGTAAGTTACTAATGAAAGTGGAGACTGCAGAGGAGAGGTGAGGAGTAGAGCGATAGTGTCATGTACCTGGTGATGGAGCCTGACGTAGAGAGGAAGGCGATCTCTTACACCTCCGGCCTGGTACCCCTGATAAAGTACACAGGAGGCACAGAAGTCTGGAGTGGCATGAGTGCCTAGACGTTCGGATGGTGAAGGGTGCAACTGAGAAGTCTGTGCATACTTGGATGCAGGCTGGATCATGGCGCAGAGTAGCAGGTACTTGGCAGCCTGGCAGTTGGCAGACAGCAGGTACTTGGCAGGCTGGCAGATTACAGGTAGCAGAGGCTTGGCAGGCTGGCAGGTCACAGGCAGCAGGTACTTGGCAGGCTAGCAGGTAGCAGACAGCAGGTATAAGGAAGGCTGGGCATGGAGCAGGGTCCGGCAAGCCGGGTCTGTCACTAGCAGGCACTTCAGGAACAGAGCAGTAGGCAGCAGAGTAGTCAGGTTCAGGTTGGAGTTGACAGCGGCAAACAGACAGACAGAGGGATCAAGCAGAGACATGATCCAAGCCAGGGTCGGTTCAGGTAGAGTACAAGCATGGTTAGACGGATCAGAGCAGCAACAGGATCAAACACAAGAAACAGGTAGCAGAACGCTGTAGACCATAAGGCAAAGTCCTAGTGCAGCAGAGGTGTTTATATAGCCCACTTGGCGCCACTTAGTGGTGAATGCGCACACCGACGCTCTGGCGCACAGGTCAGACTAACGGGAATTCTCTGTCCATGGGTTTGGCTAATAGGTTTTCGATATCTGTGGATTTGTCCGTTTACACATAACTATGTGCCTGGGCATATTTCTTCTTTCCTGACATATACGTTTTGGTGTCATCAGCATAGAGGTGGTATTGGATAACTGCTAATAGAAAACTGGATGCTTTTCAATGATGCAACCTAGTGTCTGCTACCAACAGATGTTGTTTATATATATTAATATGTGTATTCAGCTTGCATAAATTCTATATTATGCTAAGCACAGACAGTATGCATATGCAGTTTAGGTAAGAACACCAATATATTGCAGAGTGCTTGACCTGTATGGACTTGCACCCTTGTTCTAGTCACACATGTATAAGATTGGGTTGCTCATGGCTATAAGGCTCTAAATGTTATTATTGCTTCATAGACTTATAGCACTCCATGCCAATGCTTTCTTTAGTACTGTGTCATGTATAATCATATGTTTGGAATGAGCAGTGCTAGTTAAATGCGGTCATACACACTGCTCTATGTACACTTCAAATCCCATAGCCCCTAATCCACAGTCCACCACAGGAGCATGCATACTACATACAGTAATACCTTGGATTGCGAGTAACGAGATTAACGAGCGTTTCACAATAAGAGCTATTTATTTATTTTTTTAATCCTGACTCTTTGCGAGCGTTGTCTTTCAAAACGAGCAAGATTCAAGCCGCTGCGGTGTGCAGTACCGCATTTTGCCAAAGGTGCGGGGGCCCCGGGGACATTCAGAGCCGCTTGGATGCACTCGGAGACACTCGGAAACACCCGGGAACGGATCCAAGTGTTTCCAATTGCATCCGAGTGGCTCCGAGCAGTTTCCGAGTGTTTCCGAGTGTCTCTGACACCCCCCACCTCTGGCCGCATGCGGAATTGCATACCATAGAAGTCACTGAGGAACTAATTATCTGAGTCTTCATTGACTTCTATGGGGAAACTCGCTTTGATATACGAGTGCTTTGTATTACAAGCATTCTTCTGGAACAAATTATGCTCATAATCCAAAGTTCCACTTTACAGTGGGACCATAGAGAAAGAAGTAGGCCACCCTCTAATAGTAAGTCAGATCACTACAGCAAACAAAAAGCAATCTGAAAAGTAGTGTGAGAGCAGAAGGTACTTTTTTGAGTTAAGAATACCTACTCGAATAGAATTTCTAGTGGCACCTTAAATGATTATTGCTACTATTAATGGAAAAATTATTCCAATATACAAAAGAAAAGCCACCTCTTTGCCACTGGCACATAGTAGCATATGCCTGCTGTGCCTCATAGTAAATCATTTCAAGCATCATTGCCCCTGTTCCAGAAATCAGGAATGCAGTTCTTAGGGGACTCTTGGTGATATTTGAGCACCTGCATGAACTTGCTTTATGTAGCACCCTGCTAGATAGGTTGCTAGATAGAGATGGCCTTGCGGTTCGCCGGCGGTCTGTTCGCAGCGAACTTTGCTCGTTCGCGATTCGCCAAACCGGCGGACATATTCGTTTACATTGTGAAGAATTTTGACCCATGACACATCCATCATGGGGTACAGGACAGCCAATTGAGACATTTCAGCACATGGACATACCCCCTACCTTATAAATAGACCTGATTTGGAGGCCATTTTACATTCTGTCTTTTGTCAGTGTAGGGAAAGGACGCTGTGTGGAGCAGGGACAGTCAGTCTGTAATTCACTAGCTATTACTATTAGGTCCACAAAAGTCCTTTTTTACCTTTTACTGGTATAGGTGTACAGTATATCGGGTTGTAATACACTTATAATATACTTTCTTTCAAATATAGAAAGCATATTATAGTGCACTGCAGTGCTGACCGATTCTGCAGCTGTCTTTTCTCAGTGTAGGGATAGAGTTTGCTGTTTGGAGCAGGGACAGTTTGTAATTCACTAGCTAGCTACTATTAGGTCCACAAACATCCTTTTAAGGACTGGTATAGGTGTACTATTTGGTGTGCAGTATATAGGGGTGTAATACACGTATAAAATACTTTCAAATATAGAAAGCATAGTATAGTACATTTCTACTGTGCAGCATTGTGACTGCTGAGCGGTTCTGCAGCGATACCCAAAACGACAGATTGAAGCGGGGTGTTATATACCTTCTTCCACATATACTGCACTTCTCTAGAGACTTTTGTCACAGGGTGATTTAAAAAATGACAGGCAGAGGAAGAGGCAGGCCCTTCCGCAGGGGTGGTAGGGGTAGGGCAGGAGCAACAGGCTTGAGCCAAAGTGGCAAATTGCAGAAGGTGAGTTCGATTACGTCAAAGGACGCACCAGACTTGGTTGAGTGGCTCACTCAGCCTTACTCTTCTGCACCCTCCTCATCCTCTCGATCTACACCCTCTTCACTCTGCTGTGTGCACCCTCAAAAACACTACCACCAACACCACCGCCATATACCCTCCTCTTGAGTCACAGGAATTATTTTCCGATCCATCACAAGACATTGCCGATGCGCAGCCATTATTGGCATTGGAACAGGAAGAGGAGGTAGCAACAACTGCCACTCAGCAGTCTGATGACAGTACCCAGATCAGCCCAAAGAGGTTGGCCCCCGGTGTTGCTGCCTACTCTGAGATCTCTAATTATAATGGTGGGGAAGGTGACATCGATGATGACGTGTCTAGTGATGTCACGTGGGTGCCCACAAGAGAGGAAGAGGAGGGGAATTCAGAGAGAGATATGGACCAGCAGATAGGGAGGAGAAGCAGGCGGAACTTACATTGCACAGCAGGGACAAACCAGACTGCTAATGTATCAGGAGCGAGGCATTAACCATGTACGGTCACATCTGGCGCTCCCAGGACGCCGCAGTGTGGGCTTTTTTTAACATGTCTGCTGCTGACAATAGTGTTGCCATCTGCAGCCTTTGCAGTCAACGCAAAAGTCGCGGTAAGCCCAACACTCACCTAGGGACGACTGCCTTAAGAAGGCACATGAGCTGCCATCACCGAGCCCAGTGGGAGCAACGGAACCCACAAAGCCACACTCCAGGCTCTCACCGTCCAGCCTCGTCTTCTACTTCTCCTTCTCCTCTCTCCTCAGAATTGTCCTCCACTCCACCTTCCATCATGCCGTCCTCATGTATTTCTGGAAAATGGCAGGCTTCCGTGGGCCAAATGTTCGAGCGTAAAAAAATTATGACGCCGGATAATCCTCTTGCCCAACGGTTGACCTGTTAGCCTGCCAACTACTGCCATATAAACTGGTGGACTCGGAGGCCTTTCGAAAATTTGTGGCCATTGGAACACCAGAATGGAAAGTCCCAGGAAGGAAGTATTTCTCACAGAAGGGCAGCCCAGAGCTATATGGCCATGTTCAGTGGCAAGTGAATGTATCTCTGGCACAAAGTGTTGGTGCCAAGATACATCTGACCACAGACACGTGGTCTAGCAAACACAGGCAGGGAAGGTATATAACTTTTACTGCCCACTGGGTGAACCTTCTGACGGCCGTCAAGCATGTAACCCGTGGCACCCGTGTAGATTTGGGTTTACCGCCACGGATTGCATGCAGGCCTGCTTCTTCTTCTCCTCCTCCTACTCCATCCTCCCTCTCCTCCTCGGCTGACTCCTCCTTTTCCGCTGCTAGCGTCTCTTCCTCTGTGCCGCCCAAGATCCCCAGAACCTATTCAACCTGCCAGGTGAGACGTTGCCATGCTGTGCTGCGTCTGTTGTGCCTGGAAGCCAAGAGCCACGCTGGCCCTGCACTCCTTTCAGCTTTGCGTTCACAGGCAGATCAGTGGCTAACACCACTCAATTTGACAGTTGGTAAAGTGGTGTGTGACAACGGTGCTAATCTGCTTAGCGCATTGAAACAGGCCAAAATTACACCCGTGCCATGCATGGCACACGTCTTAAACTTGGTCGTGCAGCGATTCGTTGTCAAATACCCTGTCCAGGACATCTTGCGGCAGGCAAGGAAAATCTTGGCCCATTTCAGAAGATCTTACATGGCCATGGCTCGCCTTGCTGACATTCAGCGGCGACCCAATCTGCCGGTCAGACGTCTTACTTGCGATTGCCCGAAGCGATGGAACTCAACCTTCTATATGCTTGATAGGCTGCTCCACCAGAAACGTGCAGTTAACGACTACCTGTATGAACTCTGCTGCAGAACAGGTTCTGGGGAGCTTTGTTTTTTTTCACCGCGCCAGTGGCTGCTCATGCTTGACGCATGCAGACTTCTGCAGCCATTTGATGAGATCACCAAACTGGTCAGTCGCAGCCATGGCGCCATCAGTGACATGGTACCTTATGCCTTCTTTATGGAGCGTGCATTGCGTTGTGTCATTGATCAAGCCATGGAGGAGCAGGAAGATGAGGAAGTCGCAATGCTGGATGAATTCCCGGGGGCGAGGAGGATGGTGCCGGGGCGGATGAGGCGAAGCAAGAAGAGCATGCTTTAAACCTTTCTGGGATCCCTGTTGTTGTGCGTGGATGGGGAGAGGAGAACGAGGAGGACAACATTATCCTGGATGATGAGCAGGAACCAGACCACCACACCGCTTCCAGTTTAGTGCAAATGGGGGCCTTCATGCTTCAGTGAATTAACAGGGACCCCCGTATAAAAAGCATAAAGGTCAAGGACCAGTACTGGGTGGCAACGTACTTAGACCCCCGGTACAAACACAAAATGGCGGAAATGTTACCACCATCACAGAGGGCTGTCAGAATGTAGCACTTATAGGCCTTGCTTAGAGAAATGCTGCATTCTGCTTTTGCGTGTGCTGGCAGAGGAATTCCCACTCCCAGAGAAAGAGTTGCGGGTACCAATCCAACAGTGCCTGCATGAAGAGTGCGGTTTGAAAATGTGTTGGTCACTTGTGATATGAGATCATTCTTTCAGCTGACCTATCGACAGGTATCATCCGGATCCAGCATCAGGGAATGCCTAGACCGACAGGTGTCCGACTACATCGGGTTAATGGTCGATGTGGACGCTCTGAGAAGTAATGAACCCCTGGACTACTGGGTGGGCAGGCTTGACCTCTGGCCAGAGCTTACCCAATTTGCAATGGAACTGTTGGCTTGCCGCTCATCCAGTGTCCTGTCCGAAAGGACGTTCAGCGCAGCAGGGGGGATCGTGATAAGCACACTCGCCTAGCTCACGACAGTGTTGACTACCTCACATTTATAAAAATGAACGAGGCATGGATCTCTGAGGAATTCAACACATGTGACCAGTAGACCATGTATATGCATAACTCTATAAACAATTTATATAATCTAGCACACAGACCTTTTTTCTACCTTTGGCTCACTTCCTTGTACAAAAAAAGCACACCGTACTATATGCCCGTATCCTCCTGTTTGAAGAGGTTGAGTGGTGTCATATTTTTGGGTCCCGCAGCGAGTTGCTGGTATCAGTGCTGGTGTCAGTGCTCTCTATCTTGGTGCTGGTGTGGTGTCAGTGCTCTCTTTCATGGTGCTGGTGTGGTGTCAGTGCTCTCTATCACTTTGCTGGTGTGGTGTCAGTGCTCTCTATCACGGTGCTGGTGTCAGTGCTCTCTATCAAGGTGCTGGTGTGGTGTCAGTGCTCTCTATCTTGGCGCTGGTGTCAGTGCTCTCTCTCTAATTTGGTGCTGGTGTCAGTGCTCTCTCTCTAGCTCAGTGCTGGTCTGGTGTCAGTGCTCTCTATCTCGGTGCTGGTGTCAGTGCTCTTTATCACGGTGCTGGTGTGGTGTCAGTGCTCTCTATCTTGGTGCTGGTGTCAGTGCTCTCTATCTCGGTGCTGGTGTGGTCTCAGTGCTCTCTATCACGGTGCTGGTGTCAGTGCTCTCACGGTGCTGGTGTCAGTGCTCTCTATCATGGTGCTGGTGTCAGTGCTCTCTATCTCGGTGCTGGTGTCAGTGCTCTCTCTCTATCTCAGTGCTGGTGTCAGTGCTCTCTCTCTATCTCAGTGCTGGTGTGGTGTCAGTGCTCTCTATCTCGGTGCTGGTGTCAGTGCTCTCTATCATGGTGCTGGTGTGGTGTCAGTGCTCTCTATCTCGGTGCCGGTGTCAGTGCTCTCTATCACGGTGCTGGTGTCAGTGTTCTCTATCTCGGTGCTGATGTGGTCTCAGTGCTCTCTATCATGGTGATGGTGTCAGTGCTCTCACAGTGCTGGTGTCAGTGCTCTCTATCACAGTGCTGGTGTCAGTGCTCAGTCTCTATGGCTGTACTGGTTTAAGACAGGGAGTGAGATAGCAGCGGAGAAGCCAATCAGCAGGCAGTGCCAGCACTATGGCTGAGGATCAGCACTGGACTGGCACCTCCAGACCCCAGACGAAACGCATTGGGAAGACTCCACTGCCACCAATTTTTATTTGAAAGCACTTGATAAACGTCAGAAAATGTGAGTTTGTTACTATTTTTTTATAAATTTTGCTTTTTAATGGAATTACGCTATATGGCCCTATCTTTTCATTTTATGTGTCCATCACTCTGAGTTGGACCTCTATATGACTGGAGAAAACCTAATGTTACCAGTTGTGTTGGCGAAAAGACTGCTCTGACGTTTTTTGGCATTCCAGCACCTGCGAGTTTGAATTCCTGCAGATATTGTAAAAGCGTGTATGACCCTTGGAATATATATTCTTTTGGGTCAGATACATCTGGTAAGCCCACATCCACAGAGGTGGTGGAATTGGCATTTGGGTGTTCGCATGTTAACCCTTTAAGATCGGATGGTGTATTCGAAACTTAACTACACATGTGGGATGTGAATACTTTCTTCTAAACAAAGAGACTTTATGCTTAGAATATTTTGTTCAATATTGATTGTTTTGTTTTATACATAAGCACAATTCTATATGGCAAATGCTTTATTAATATGTTTTTGGTGTCTATTAATATAAAGTATTCACTATAGATAGCACAAAAATCTACGTGGTTGCACACGGGGATGTTATATATATTTTTTCACTAAGTTTGCATTAAATTTTTTTAGCTGTACACTTTTTATCTAAAATAAAAAAATTTTGTGTGTTAGCAGCTTTTTGACATTTGGATAATGCAGTGTTTTTCTTTAAATAGTTTTTTGCAGACACTGATGAGTACAGATTTGAGTTAAAGTGATTGTAAAGTCAAATTTTTTTTCCATAAAAATACCAAAAGTGTTATAGTTACCTGCTCTGTGCAGTGGATTTGCAGAGTAGCCTGGATCCTCCTTTTCTTGGGTCACTCCTTGGCTCTCCTGGCCCTTTCCTCCTCCCGAGTACCCCCACAGTAAGCGGCTTGCTATGGGGGGGTACCCAAGCTGAATCACAACTTCCTGTGTCCATTCATACATGGAGCCCTTGTTTGGCCCCTCCCCCTCTCTTCTGATTGGCTAACACTTTGATTGCCAGCAGTGAGAGCCAATGGTGCCACTGCTGTGTCTCGGCCAATTAGGAGGGAGAATCCCAGACAGCAGAGTCACTTGTGGCTATCGCTGCACGGAGAGGGGGCTCAGGTAAGTATTGGGGGTGCTGGGGTGGCTGCTGCACACAAAAGGCTTTTTATCTTAATACATAGAATGCATTAAGATAAAAAGTCTTCTGACTTTACAACCCTTTAAGGATCCTATGTTAACCTTTGTTACACTAATACGAAGTATAAACAGAAAAGATAGTGCTGCTACCTATACAACATATAGATAGCAGAGCTCAAAGGCGCTCGATCCACAGTCACTGTCTAAGTAGAGTAATGGGAAAAAAATGATCCGCACTCCGGTTGTTGCTCTTAAAATTGCTTCATTTTATTCAATAGCCACAGTGAACAAACGCAGACTAAGTCAGTTGACGTGTTTCAGCCTGTAATGTCTTAGTCATAACCACATTACAGGCATAAAACTTTGAAATAAATAGTAGCTCTAAAGATCACAGGCTCCACCCATTAATTGTCTTAATTGACCGCAGGAAATTATCCCAAAAAAGAGAATCAGCTGCAATACATATAGGGTGATCCATGTGTATGCCACAAATTTTTACATACCTTATGGTGATAATATGCACATGTACACAAACGCATGTACACACATGTGCATACATTCATACACGACTACACGTATACACATATGCATAAGAAAACACACCATGAAATTCAAAAAACATTAAATAAAAAAGTTGAAAATAATAATCCAGGTATGTGAAAAAAGAACCCAGAAGAGAGAAAGAAAAAAGAGGAAAGAAAAAGAAGAGAGGAGGCTCTGGGGAGAGGCATTCTTAAAGTGGAGTTCCCACTTAAAAAAAATAAAAAAATTAAAAGTCAGCAGCCACAAATACTGCAGCTGCTGACTTTTAATAATCAGACACTTACCTCTCCCAGGGTACAGCGATGCGGGGGATTGAAGCTCCGCTCATCCCCCCCTTCTGCTCGGTGGCACTTGCATTTTAACTGTGGGTGCCCGGCTGTGACTGCACATATGCGAGCCACACGGCATGCCGTCACTGGCCGTGCATTCATCTGGGACCGGTCACATGTCCCAGATGATTGACAAGAGGGAGGGGGGAGAGGCGATCTCCCTTCCTGCGAGGAGTGACGTCAGGAGCCCAGGTGCCGAAGGAGGCAGACTACGAGGGACCCCTAGCAACAGGCATTTAGAGGTGAGTAAAAAAACAATTTTCTCCAAATATTTTTTTTTTTTTTTGAGGTGGAACTCCACTTTAATGTAAGTGCAAGTCCAGATCCCACCTCAGGTTTAACCCATGAGGCAATCTAGTTTTTAATCTAAAAATCCACCATGTTTCTCTCCCCAGTAGCCTTCTCTCCCTATCACCTCCTCTGGGTGAGTGAAACAACCGTTCTATTCCTCTGAAGTGAAATGAGGAAAGATCACCCCGATGACATTCTTTAAAGTGATGTGTTGCATTCTAAGTATTTCTAGCATTTGGGTTATTTGTGTCACAGTTATGTTCCCCTATACGGGCTCTCAAAGGACATGTGGTACAACCTACATATTGAAGGCTGCATGAAATACACGTGATCAGGTAAATTACATAGTTTGTGCCACAGTTCATGTATTGCTGTATAATGAACTCTTCATCTGTGGCTGTGGCAACAAACTTTTTACTCAAAAGACACAAATTACAGTACCTACAGGTTTTTGTTTTACAAGGGTAACTTCCAGGATAGGAGGGTGGGTTGGGATTGTTTTCATGGGAAAAGACTAGGTTATAGTGCAGTCCCTAATGTGGGTGCACGTTGGCTATAAAAATGGAAACTTGTGTGCAATATGCCATTTAAATCTTTATTTGTATACAGTATTGGCAGATTCTTTTTTATTATTCTGTCTATTTGATGATATTCTTGGGAAGATGTAGTTACAAACGTAATAAGTTTTCCCATTCTTCAATTTCTAGAGTTGTAAGGTTTATAAGGTTTATTCTTATTTGTATACTCTCTCTGGGTTAAGCTTATCTGACAGTAATTCCTCTCTGTCCATTATCAAAACCCTTTCCAGTCCTTGGTATATAACAGATTCATTATAACCTTGGTCCATTATGCGCTGATGAATGACCTCGCATTCCAGCTCAAAGGCTGTTGAACAGTTTTGTTTGGCTCGAATAAACTCCCCATAATGGATGGCATTGATGGTGTGGGATGGATGACAACTGGCTGCAAAACATGTAGTGTTACCAGAGCATGGTTTCCTATAGGTGTAATCCTATATTGTCACCATCCCACCAATCGTGACCAGAATTGTTTCCTTATTGGAGCGTTTTGGAGAATGGGTAGACCGGTGTCCTGTCAAATAGCGTCCCCCATCGGATAGTGTCCGCTGGGTACTGCGCATGCACAGTACACATGACAAGCACATTCCAAAAATATCCCCCTGCGCCGTGAGTCCAGGTTCAAGCCCCCCCATCCAAGTGGACCTAGAGTTACAATAAAAAAGATCTGAGCAAAGCAAGGCCGTGCCCGAAGCGTGGCGAGCTAGGCGAGCCCACGAGGGGCCCTCTAAGTATGTGCAGCCCTATGTCCACTTGGATGGTGGGGCTTGCACCTGGACTCAGGGCGCAGGTGCAGTTCATCATCTGAGATTTTCCGAACCTCCATGTGTTCCGTATTGCGCAAGCGCTGCGCCTGTGCAGTACACAGCGGACACTATTCGATAGGCGGACATTTTTGGACAGAACACTGGCACCTACAGCCTTTGGTACACAGATTGCCTGGCCTGGATACACTGGACATGAGGGCACTTTATTCGTTGATCCCCCACATCACTGGATTGCAGGCCATCCAATATCATCTTCAGCGCTACGGCTCCTATTCTCAGGAGCTACAGGAATTCATTTTGTTAATCGTTGATCTCTTATTAAACACAATTATTTTTTATTCAATGGCGTGTATTATGTCCAGTGCTGTGGGTGGTCGATGGATGCTAGTTTCTCACCATCCATGGCGAATCTCTACATGTATTGGTGGGAAGAACAATTTTTGTTCTCTCCCAGCAATCTCTTTGTTAGGCAGATTGTATGGTATGGTCGTTATATCGATGACCTTGTGATGGTGTGGGATGGTGACACTATGGGATTGCATGAATTTTGGAAATGCCCTAATAACAAACAGTTAAATTTGCATTTTTCCAGTATCAACTTTTTAGACATTACCCTAAAGTGCGATCCAACTACGGGTGATGTTTCAACATGCACCTATAGGAAACCATGCTCTGGTAACACTACACTATTTGCAGACAATTGTCATCCATCCCACACCATCAATGCCATCCCTTAAAGCGGAGTTCCGACAACTCTGCTGACTTTTAAAATATGGACACTTATCTGTCCAGGGCGCCCACGATGTCGGCACCTGAAGCCAGTTTGTCCCTCGCCTTGGGATGCTGCCGCCACCATCTTCGGTAAGAGAATCAGGACGTGAAGCCTTGTGGTTTCACTTCCTGGTTCCCTACTGCGCATGTATGACTCGTGCTGCGCATTCCCACTGGTCCCTGCTGTCTCCTGGGACCCGTGTGTCTCCCAAAAGACAGTGGGGGGGGAGTGGAGTAGATACCTGTTGGTGGCACGGGTATCTATGCCCAGAAGTGGGAGCAAAATACCTGTATTAGACAGTTATCTGCTCCTCCCTCCCCCTGAAAGGTGCCAAATGTGACACCGGAGGGGGGTAGGATTCCGAAAAGCAGAAGTTCGATTTTTGGGTGGAACTCTGCTTTAAGGGGAGTTTATTCGAGCCAAACAAAACTGTTCAACAGACTCAGCCTTTGAGCTGGAATGCAAGGTCATTCATCAGCGCTTATTGGACCGAGGTCATAATGAATCTGTTATATACCAAGGACTGGAAAAGGTTTTGATAATGAACAGAGAGGAATTACTCTCAGATAAGCTTAAAACCAAGAGAGAGCATAAAAATAAGAATAAACCTTATAAACTCCTACAACTCTAGAAATAGAAGAACAGGCAAACCTATTACGTTTGTAACTACATTTTTCCAAGAATATCATCAAATAGTCAGAATAGTAAAAAAATAATCTGCCAATACTGCATACAGATAATGCAAGCAGGTGGCCATTTTTCTAGCAGACGTGCGCCCATATTAGGGACTGCACTATCACCTGGTCTTTTCTCACGTAAACAATGCCAACCCACCTGGCTCTCCTATCCTGGAAGGTATAAGACAAGTATTTGGCGCAAATCAAAGATATTTGGTTCCCACTAGAAAAAAAGTCTATAAAATTACATATAGTAGTGAGTGCAGGGAATGCACTACTTTGTCAAGTCCAAAAAAGGGAAAATAAAATGTTCTTTAGTTCGTGAGGAGAGGGGGGGAGGAGAGGAATGGAGAGGGGGGATGGATCCGCATGCAGGGCTGCCACCTTAAAAGAGCTGAAACTTAAGCTCCTGGATTGCTGCAGATAAAGGAGAAAAAAGAGAGAGAGGGGCGCCTCTGGGTGCAGATTTTTCAAAAGGTTTTATTTTCAGTGTAAAAACATAAAATTTTGCACTCACATTTAGTAGGCAAAAGGTAGGCATTTAAACACAGAGGGTCATCAGGTGTATCTGATTATGGGACGTCAGCCAGTGATCCGGTCCACATCTGTCATCTAGTTGTTCCTGTTCCTCTCACATAAGGTCCACTACAGGTGTTTTTTAAGAAGCAGCCGGCTTATGGTGGACACGAGATGTGCGGTCTTCAGAAGGAGGCTTGGGAAGCAGAGATGACCAGGGCGCGGTGCTGTGACATCAGAGGGTATGCGACGCGTTTCTTGAGCGTGCGGGTCGAGATTGTCGGACGACCGCGCTCTTTCATCAGGCAGAATCAGAATAAAGTGAAGGAGACTCAGGATTTAAATAGGGGCAGGCTGAGGACAGTAGGCATGGCTGGAGGCGGACTGGGAACAGGTGAAGGGGCGTGGCTAGTTAGGGGCAGGCTGAGGACAGTAGGCGTGGCTGGAAGCAGACTGGGAACAGGTGAAGGGGCGTGGCTATGGCCGAGTATGGGGAAGGAAACGATGAGTAATGAGGGGGGGGAGGGAAATGGGAGAGAAAGAGAGAGCAGCAGCGGCTTAGTATAAGGAGGAAGAAAACGTCTATGGGGAAATCTTATGTATATGTCGGTAAAATCGTCTATAGAATAAAATTCTATGGGAAAAACATCAAAAATAATTGTGAGAATAAGTAAAAAGGGTAAAAATTATATATATAAAAAGATAAAAAAAGCTTAAAAAAGCTAAAAGGAGGGGAGTAAAAAAGAAGGTAAAAAGAGGCAAGAAGCATACATGAAGTGTGTAGATATAATTGTATTGGGGATTGGACATGCAGGACATATGTGTATAAGGGGATAAAAATGGTGTATGTGTATATACACATATACAGATACACATATAAATACGTACGCTTACCCGTGTTAAATGAAAAAAACGGGATGTATAAAATGAAAATGAAAATAAAAACAGAAATAAAAAAGAAATAAAAACAAAAACGTACACCCGCACATATATGCCTACATGGACACATGTGTGTATGTGTGCACATACATGAGTGTGGGGTGCGGGGAGAGGAAAAAGGAGTACGTGGGAGTGGGGGGGGGGGGGGGAAAGAAAAAAAGGGGGGGGGGAAAGGGGGGGGGAAAGGAGCTAGAAAAGGGGGGAGGGAGGGGGTAGGGGAGAGGGGGGGGGGAGAGGAATGGGAAGTATTACACTAATACAAAATGATAAGAATTATTTTCTAAATATGCATGGGTACATATACAAGCCAATATCAATACATGATTCTTTGCAAGGAGAAAAGAGAATATAATCGCTTGAGAATTGCAGTAATGGTAAAACAGTATGCATAATAATATATTTGCCATAAATATCGGTAGCTAGAACAAGCGGATAGATTGAGAGGATATCTATATAGGTGAGGGGATGTCATGTTGTGTGATAAGGACGGCACCATGGACGAGGGGTGTCTGGTATGGGGCGGTTCGAGCTCTGCGACAGATGATAACAGGTGGGTTATAAGGTAGTGCAACATCAGAGGATGGTGGCAATTTCGATACACTCGTTGATTCCCCCTGGGGAGAGTGCGTCGAGGGTATAGATCCAGAAGGTTTTGCGAGAGCATAATTTTTTAAACCTTTCCGCTGGAGGGAGATGGTTGGGGATCTGCTCGATAACCCAGACCTTGAGGCCTGATGTGGACCCCTTATGAGAGAGGGCGAAGTGTCTGGGCACGCTATGGGGGTCTGTGCCTCTTTCTATTAATCTACGATGCTCACCGAAACGTTGTCTGAGTTTCCTAATGGTTCTCCCTACATATATGAGACCACAGGGACAACTCAGACCATATATTACGAAATCGGATGAGCAGTTATAAAATTCTTTTAGTTCATAGGTTTTGCCCTTGGTGGTGAATTCTTTTTGTCCGTGATTGACAAATTTACATGTTTTACAAAGTGCTTTGTGGCATTGATACATCCCAGTTAGGGGTATCAGTTGGAGGGTTTTAGGAAAATTGGATTGGGTTTTTAATTTACTGGGTGCGATTTTGTTTCTCAAGTTTGGGGCCCTACGGTAAGTGACAGATGGTCGGGCTGGGAGTTCAGTTTTCAGGTGGGGGTCCTGCTGTAGGATACTCCAGTGTTTTTTTAAAATTCTTTCCATAGTTTTATGTTCATTATGAAAGGTGGTGATGAATCTACTAGAGAAATTCTGTGGGGAGCGGTCTGTTTTTGTTGCAGTTTTTTCTGAGAGGCACTGTTTGAGAGCGTTTTCTATAAGGGGTGCAGGATAGTTTTTTTCTTTAAATTTAGTTTTCAAAGTGTTGCTGGATTCGATATAGTCAATTTGTTTGGTGCAGTTTTGCCTTAGGCGCCAAAATTGGCCCTTTGGGATATTTTTGATCCATTTTGGGTAGTGACAGCTATTAAAGTGAAGGTAGGAGTTGCCCGCAGTTGGTTTCGTATAGTTTTTTAAGATAATAGCATGACCTTCGTGTCCCAGTTCTAAGTCTAGAAATGCTATGGTCTCGGAGTTGGTATTAGACGTAAAGGATAGGCCATAGGGGTTATTGTTACAATGTTGAACAAAGGGGGGGATTGAGTCAGCTGCTCCATCCCAGATGAGGATAAGGTCATCTATGTATCTACCGAAAAAGATTATGTTTTCTGAAAAAGGATTATTTTTGTAGATGTAGTGGGTAGGGATGAGCTTCGAGTTCGAGTCGAACTCATGTTCTACTCGAACATTGCCTGTTCGCCTGTTCAGCGAACAGTGAACAATTTGGGCTGTTCGCAGCAAATTCGAAAAGCCGGAACACCCTATACAAGTCTATGGGAGAAATCTAAAGTGCTCATTTTAAAGGGTAATATGCAGATTACTGTCCTAAAAAGTGTTTGGGGACCCGGGTCCTGCCCCAGGGGACATGGATCAATGCAAAAAAAAGTTTTAAAAACGGCCGTTTTTTCAGGAGCAGTGATTTTAATAATGATTAAAGTGAAACAATAAAAGTGTAATATTCCTTTAAATTTCGTAGCTGGGGGGTATATAGTATGCCTGTGAAGGGGCGCATGTTTCTGGTGCTTAGAACTGTCGCTGCACAAAGTGTCATTTGTGCAGGAAAAAAAGTCCTTTAAAATCACTTGCGGCTAAATTGTCGGGTCTCCGTAATACAGAGAACACTCAATGAGTGTTCTCTGTATTAGCCGACAATTCATTCATTCATTGATTAAAAAAAAAAAAAAAAAAAAAAAAGCGTGGGGGTTCCCCTAAATTCAATTACCAGGCCCTTCAGGTCTGACATGGATATTAAGGGGAACCCCGTGTCAAATAAAAAAAAAAAATTGACGTGGGGGTCCCCCCAAATATCCATACCAGACCCTTCAGGTCTGATATGGATATTAAGGGGAACCCCGCATCAAATTAAAAAAAAAAATTGACGTGGGGTCCCCCTAAAAATCCATATCAGAACCTTTATCCGAGCACGCAACCTGGCAGGCCGCAGGAAAAGAGGGGGGGACGAGAGAGCGGCCCCCCCTCCCTCCTGAACCGTACCAGGCCACATACCCTCAACATTGGGAGGATGCTTTGGGGGTCTGTGACCCCTCAAAGCACCTTGTCCCCATGTTGATAAGGACAAGGGCCTCATCCTCACAACCCTGGCCGTTGGTTGTGAGGGTCTGCGGGCGGGGGGCTTATCAGAATCTGGAAGCCCCCTTTAACAAGGGGACCCCCAGATCCCGGCCCCCCCCCCTGTTTGAAATGGTAAGGGGGTACAAAAGTACCCCTACCATTTCAGGTGACGGGGCCACCCGTCACCTGACCCCGCCCCTCTGACGCTGGAGAGGGAAGCCAGGGGTTCCCCAGTGACGTGTGGGTGACCCCGCCCCCTCTGATGTAACGGAAACCTGCGTTACATCAGAGGGGGCGGGGTCACCCACACGTCACTGGGGAACCCCTGGCTTCCCTCTGCAGCGTCAGAGGGGCGGGGTCAGGTGACGGGTGGCCCCGCCCTCCCAATATAAGAAACGTCAGCGCTGTGCTCTCTGCAGTGTCTCCGGAGAGGAGACAGAAGAAGGATGCATGGACAGCGCTGGACTGAGAGATTCCCCCGTCGCTGGATATGATCATCCATCGCTGGACCCCGGAGATCCGTCGCTGGATAGCAAGAGTGGATTAGCACCGCTGGAATCTTTTTTTTATTTTTTTTCATTTTTAATAAAGGAATTTTTCAAAAGTGTGTTTGTCTTATTTAACCATTTTGACACTTTCTTTGTGAAATGGTAGGGGTACTTTTGTACCCCCTTACCATTTCAAACAGGGGGGGGGCCGGGATCTGGGGGTCCCCTTGTTAAAGGGGGCTTCCAGATTCTGATAAGCCCCCCGCCCGCAGACCCTCACAACCAACGGCCAGGGTTGTGAGGATGAGGCCCTTGTCCTTATCAACATGGGGACAAGGTGCTTTGAGGGGTCACAGACCCCCAAAGCATCCTCCCAATGTTGAGGGTATGTGGCCTGGTACGGTTCAGGAGGGAGGGGGGGCCGCTCTCTCGTCCCCCCTCTTTTCCTGCGGCCTGCCAGGTTGCGTGCTCGGATAAAGGGTCTGATATGGATTTTTAGGGGGACCCCCACGTCAATTTTTTTTTTAAATTTGATGCGGGGTTCCCCTTAATATCCATATCAGACCTAAGGGTCTGGTATGGATATTTGGGGGGACCCCCACGTCAATTTTTTTTTTAAATTTGACACGGGGTTCCCCTTAATATCCATGTCAGACCTGAAGGGCCTGGTAATTGAATTTAGGGGAACCCCCACGCTTTTTTTTTTTTTTTTAATCAATGAATGAATGAATTGTCGGCTAATACAGAGAACACTCATTGAGTGTTCTCTGTATTACGGAGACCCGACAATTTAGCCGCAAGTGATTTTAACCACTTCAATACAGGGCACTTAAACACCTTCCTGCCCAGACCAATTTTGAGCTTTCAGCGCTGTCGTACTTTGAATGACAATTGCCCGGTCATGCTACACTGTACCCAAATGAAATTTTTATCATTTTTTTCCCACAAATAGAGCTTTCTTTTGGTGGTATTTGATCACCTCTACGGTTTTTATTTTTTGCGCTACAAATAAAAAAAAATCGAAAATTTTGAAAAAAAAAATGTTTTTTTTTGTTTCAGTTTCAAAACTTTGTAAATAAGTACGTTTTCTCCTTCACTGATGGGCACTGATGGGGCTACACTGATGGGCACTGATAAGGTGGCACTGATGGGCACCAATGTGGCACCAATGAAGTGGCACTGATAGGCAGCACTGATAGGCGGCACTGATAGGCGGCACTGATGGGCGACACGGATGGGCGACACGGACGGACACTGATAGGTGGCACAAATTGGCACTGATAGCTGGCACAGATGGGCGGCACGGATGGGCGGCACGGATGGGCATGGATAGGCGGCACAGGTGGGCATGGATAGGCGGCACAGGTGGACATGGATAGGCGGCACAGGTGGGCACTCATAGGCGGCACAGGTGGGCACTCAGGCGGCACAGGTGGGCACTCAGGCGGCACAGGTGGGCACTCATAGGCGGCACAGGTGGGCACTCATAGGCGGCATCGGTGTTATAGTAATGGATGCCAATCAGTGCCAAACAATAATGCATGCCAATCAGTGATGCCCATTGTGGCCACTGATTGGCATCCATTATGGGCACTGATTGGCACCCATTGTGCTGACTGGCACCCTGGTGGTCTAGGGAGGATTATGGATTTTTATTACCTTTTCCCTGGTGGTCTAGTGGTGTCCCTGATGGTCCAGTGTGGGCATCCTCGGGGGGGCTGTGCTGATAATGGATCAGCACAGACCCCCCCTGTCAGAGGAGCAGCCGATCGTCTCTCCTCTACTCGCGTCTGACAGACGCGAGTGAGGGAAAGCCGATCACCGGCTCTTCCCATTTACACTGTGATCAGCCGTGATTGGACACGGCTGATCACATGGTAAAGAGTCTCCGTCGGAGACTCTTTACCGAGATCGTAGTTGCCGGGTGTCAGACTGACACCCCGCAACAACGATCGCCGCGATGCGCGGGGGCGCGCAGCGGCTCATAATCCTAATCACGTCATATGACGTCCGGTTAGGATTATGAAACCACTTTGCCGCCGTCAATTTGTAATAGGGCGGGCGGCAAGTGGTTAAAATACTTTTTTTTCTGCACAAATGACACTTTGTGCAGCGACAGTTCTAAGCACCAGAAACATGCGCCCCTTCACAGGCATACTATAGATACCCCCCAGCCACGAAATTTAAAGGAATATTAGACTTTTATTGTTTCACTTTAATCATTATTAAAATCACTGCTCCTGAAAAAACGGCCGTTTTTAAAACTTTTTTTTGCATTGATCCATGTCCCCTGGGGCAGGACCCGGGTCCCCAAACACTTTTTAGCACAGTAACTTGCATATTACCCTTTAAAATGAGCACTTTAGATTGTGAACGTTCGAGTCCCATAGACTTTAATAGGGTTCTAAAGTTCACACGAAGTTTAGGTCTGTTCGCAGGTTCTGGTGCGAACCGAACAGGGGGGTGTTCGGCTCATCCCTAGTAGTGGGACTCCCAGAAGCCCATCGCAAGGTTCGCATATGAGGGCGCAAAATTGGCGCCCATAGCTGTACCTTGGATCTGTTGGTAGAAGTCACCGTTGAAGGTAAAATAGTTATGTGTCAAACAAAAATTAACGGCCTTTAGCACAAAGTCAGCTTGCCTCATATTCATTAGGGGCTCATTGATTAGGGAGTCTTCAATGGCTTTTAGGCCAAAGTCATGTGGGATAGAGGTATACAGTGAGCTGACATCCAGGGAGAGCCAGGTGTATGACGTTTCCCATCTGTAAGGGGCCAGAAGTTCTAGGAGGTGACGACCATCGCGAATATAGGATTGCAGTTGTGTCACCAAGGGCTGTAGGAATTGATCAATGTATAAACTGAAGCCTGTGGTCACACTATCCATAGCAGCCACAATTGGTCGGCCGGGAGGGTGATGGAGATTTTTATGTACTTTGGGTAGGTGGTAGAAGTAGGGGATTTGGTAGAAATTTTTTTGTAGGAAGGCGGCTTCTGTTTTTGTGAGGATCCCTTCTTGGAGGGCAGATTTGGTTAAAGCCTCGGCTTCATTTGCAAAAGTATTGGTTGGGTCATAAGTCAGTTTTTTGTAAGTGGAATCATCTGCAAGGAGGCGGAGGGACTCCGCCACATAGTCGGATCTGTCTAGGAGGACTATTCCGCCCCCTTTGTCAGCAGGCTTGATTACTATGTCTTCTTTATGTATTAGCTTGTCTAAAGCTAGGATTTCAGAGCGGGTTAGATTGTTTTTATATTTTTGATTTTTTTGGGATTTTGAAGTGGTGGTACATAATTTGATCATGTCCGCATAGACCACTCGATAGAAGCTTTCAATGTATGGGCCTTTTGAATGAGTGGGAAAAAAGATGGATTTAGGTTTCAGTGATGTATGGATAATGGGGGGGATGAGATGAGATGTTGAGTGAGTAATTGTGATGTCATTTCATCGTCATTAGAAATTTCTAGAGCGTCGATGTCAATAAAAGATGAGTTGGAAATGGATCCTGTGTGGTCATGAAGTGGAGATGTGATCGGTGGGTCGGGTAGTTCTTTAGTCTCTTTTGAGTTTTTTTCTTGCTTTATGTGGAAGTGTCTTTTTAGAGTCAGCGTACGTACGTAGTTGTTTAAATCTTTAAAAATGGTGAAAGGGTTGGGTCTATTTATAGGTGCGAAATTTAGACCCCGACTGAGTAATGAGATGTCAGCGGGTGATGGATTATATGAGGATAGATTAAAGATTTTTACAGTTTTTAGTGTTTCAGTATGTTTGCATAAGTTGGTCTTTCGCCCTCCTCTACAACCTCTTCTGTGAGTTTTCTTTTTCGGGGGTTTGGGGTTGGAGGAGGACTTTTCACTAAAAAAGGCAATGATGTGATCTGGTTTATTATGGGAGGGGGGCGGGGGGGGGGTATAGTTTCTGGGTTGTGGTTTGCTTGTACGGGGGTGGTTGGGGATTCTACCATGGTAGAGTTTTTTGTATTAGAGGTGATAGGGGTTGACTGAGAACTCTTCTCATTCTTATTGTAAGGGCTACTGTTTTTGTTTTTATTTTTATTTTTGTTTTTATTCTTGTTGTTTCCCGAAGTAACAATTTGTGTTGTGTTGATTTTGTGGGGTTCCAGTCTGAGTTCTGGGGGCCCTGGAGATCTGTTATAAAACTGATTGAGGGATTTTATTATTTCGTCCATTCTCACTCTGTTCTTATTTTCATCTTTATTCAGATTTTTAGATCTCAGATGATAACGATGAGTGAAGGTACCCTTGTAATACAAAAACCTGTAGGTACTGTAATTTGTGTCTTTTGGGTAAAATGTTTGTAGCCACAGATGAAGAGTTCATTGTACAGAAATACATTAACTGTGACACGAACTATGTAATTTACCTGATCACATATACTTCATGCAGCCTTCAATGTGTAGGTTGTACCACACGTCCTTTGAGAGCCCTTATAGGGGTACATAACTGTGACACAAATAACCCAAATGCTAGAAATATTTTGAAGCAACAGGTCACTTTAGAGAATGTCATCAGGGCGGTATTTCCTCATTTAGTTTCAGAGGAATAGAACGGTTGACGAACTTGCACAGAGGAGGTGATAAGGAGAGAAGGCTACTGGGAGAAAAGAATGGTGGATTTTTAGATTAAAAATTAGATCGCCTCGATGGTTAAACCTGATGTGGGATCTGGACTTGCACTTACATTAGGAATGCCTCTCCCCAGAGCCTCTTCTCTTTTTTCTTTCCTCTTTTCCTTTCACTCTTCTGGGGTCTTTTTTCACATACCTGGATTATCATTGTCATCTTTTTTATTTAATGTTTTTTGAATTTTATGGTGTGTTTTCTTATGCATATGTGTATACATGCATGCATGTATGCACGTGTGTACATACATGTGCATATTATCACCACAAGGTGTTTGAAAATTAGTGGCATACACATGGATCACCCTATATGTATTGCAGCTGATTCTCTTTTTTTGGATAATTGCCTGCAGTCAATTAAGGCAATTAATGGGTGGAGCTTGTGATCTTTAGAGCTACTATTTATTTCAAAGTTTTTAATTTGAAATAATAATTTTTATTTTATTTTAAATTTTATTATTTAAATTTTTATATTTAATTTTTAATGTGGTTCTGACTAAGACCTTATAGGCTGAAACGTGTGAAAACTGACTTAATCTGCATTTGTTCACTGTGGCTATTCAATCTAATGAAGAAATTTTAAGAGCAACAACCAGAGTGTGGATAATTTTTTCCACACTAATTATAAGGCTTGTCTGACCCTTGACCGGTTACCAAGTCTCTTAAGTGCCCCTCACTCTTCAAAAGGTTGGCCATTCCTGTAGGTGAAATTCATTATTATCACAGACACACTTTATCTCCTGTACTTCACTAAAAAAGTGAAGATGGCAGATGACACCTACAGATGCAACACTGAGAGAGGCAGGGTGTGTTGGCAGCTAGGGAACACACAGACATGTGTGTTCCCTGGCTACTGATACTGATAGTATTCACGCTATGCCAAAAAACTCTGAGGGTACTTGCTCCAGGTATAGTGCTTCAGTACTTGGTAGTGATAAGTAGACAAAAGCACCTGACCAAGTATGTCATATAGCCAATCAGTATCAACAATGCCCCCTTATCTTTCTTTCACAACAAGTTTAAATGAAATGGCTTTCACATCACAACTTTACATGCCCAATTAAATAGCAATACTTCTGTATCACTATCCAACTTCACTAGCTAATATAACATACTTTACCCTTTATCTTAAACTTAAAGTGGAACACCACATAAAAAGGGAAGCTCTGCTTATTTGCCCCCTTCCCCCGTCCACTGCCACATTTGGCACCTTTTGTGGGGGAGCGGGTACCTGGTGTTGACAGGTACCCACTCCCACTTCCCTACCTGAGATAGCAGCGGCAGCACCCTAGAGCTGATTGAAAAATCGGCTCAGGTGCAGACACTGCTGGATTTGTGGACAGGTAAGTGTCCTAATATTAAAAGTCAGCTGTTACAGTATTTGCAGATGCTGACTTTTATTTTTTTCTGAAGAAGCCTGGAGCTCCGCTTTATTGTTTAAGTTGAACACTAGGCAGATATAAAAGACAAACATTAATACAACATTGCAATTAATGAATACATCACTAAAAGTATTTTATAAATACAAGCAGTGTAATGTAGCACACCTCCTAAGGAGCTGCTGGTGTACTTTTGGTCCTATTTCCCCTTAGAGCACATACAGCCACGCACACTCCTCCACTGGTTCCAAAGAACAGTCTAGAGGATTTGTTTTGTTTGTTTTTTTATTGGGAACAATGAACTTGGATAGGGAGCATGGGATGTCCCAGTAAATTGTAGAACTGAACAGCTTGAGGACTCCTCACTTCTGGTTGTGCTGCACAAAACTGAATATCCCCCTAAATCTCTGTGCTATTGGTGACCCGTACTAATCCCAGAGTTAAACACTACAGACAGTCACTTCTCTTCAGCATTGGGGTCATCTACTCACGTAGTCACAGGATCATCGGTTGCCTTCTGCTGATATCCACCAGGCTCTTCTTAGTGAGAAAGATGCAGACACACACCACCACAGGACAGCTGGACTCTTTCCTCCGACTACCTCCTGGCTCTCTCCAGTGAGCTTCTCCAGACCCAACTTGACCCCTGGACTTAAACTAGCAAATAAGCCCCACAATTAAGCCTAGCTGGGACCTTGATGTTTTCACAAAGCTTTCTCTAGCTCTCCTGCCCCAAGGACAAAGCCCCTGCACAGGAATCTCCCCTAGAAGGATTGGACCCAGGAACACTGCCTGGCTGCCTCAGGCCTCAGACTATTTATTGGCTCTCCAGCCACCTACTGGACACACCTCCTCAGGAAATGGCTGGAGTCTCATAAATATTCATGCCTACTCTGTTACCACCCCTACGCTCCCCCCCCCCCCCACTGTATTTTCATAACCCTGTAAGACCCTGTAAGAACAGCAGCCTGTGAAACACTAAGCAGCCCTAACCAATCAACCCTTGCTCCAATGATTACAGAGGCACTAGCTACAGTAAATTTACATAGCAGCCTACACTACACTAGAAGGGTGCTACGGTAAGTATTTGAATGTGATCTGGTATAAGCTTCTATTGTAGGTTTGAGCCTCTTACAGGGCTTGGGTGTAGAAGGAAGACACAGAACAAGGGGCAAATCGTTACATGTGCTGACAAGACTCACAAAGCATGCTCATAGGAGGAGATAGCACAGTCATCACTGTGCTGCTTCTCCTTTCACTCTCCAATCATCAGACTGAGGACATCTAGTTGCAGAAAAAGAGCACTGTATGGGGAATTGGATTGAAGATGAATTCTGTCGCAAAAGCTTTTTTTAAAATTATTTTATCTTTTAGTGGGCTATGCATTTTTACTTATTTCTGGATAGAGTTCTGCTTTAAATCATTAAAAGCTTAAAATATACCAATAAAGCCGAATTTTAGACAAACATATTCAAATTACCTATATAGAATAATGAAGACAATGTGCGATTTCATTTTGACACATGCGTATTTCATATTCTTTGCATTTTGTAGTCCACACGTATGAAGATTTATCTGTAGTAGTGAAGCCTTTGTGTCTTTGCCTCTCGTTTATACGGGTGTCCTATTATTCCTTTGTTAACAAAAACCTTTCAGAGATGATTTTTAATGGGCTCATACATGCCAAGCAAGGTTTTGCAAACTACTTGTCAGGTACTGCTGTGAATATGGAAGTGCATCCAAAGATTAAAAATGTATGCATAAGAAAGGTGCCTTCAAACATAAGAAAAAAATTGTCCAATTCAGTCTTTCAAGGTTGAATTAGGAAAGGTTTCATCAAAGATAGTCGTAGACAGTCTTCTCAAAGATTTGTTTAGCTGGTTTAGAATATATTGGCTGAACGTTGTTTTCATCTGGATAGTAGGGTGTTGGATATGTCTGTGTAGTGCTTCCCCTCCCTCCATTATAGGTACAAACAAGTATGTTCACCAAAAATGTATCCACAGCTGTGCATGTAGAGGTGGCGGCCTTTTATTGTCTGTAGGGTGCCTAAGGTATGAAGGAGTTCTCACCGACTTCTTTTTTTAATTGCAAGGAGAGAAAAGAATGTACATTCCTCTACCTCCATAATCAGCAGGGTTTCGGAATGAATTAACATCCCTATTTAGGAATGTATGCAATAGCATTCTATAAAACACATACGTTGTCAAATAATTACACAGAAACATATCAAGTTGGTAGTGCAAGGACAGTGTTTTATTCCAGCTCAGTGTCTGTAAACTCCTTAACCACTTTACTACTACTGTATATCCAAATAAAGCAAAGTGGTGGATTGTAATTTACCCAGTGCCCTTTATAAATAGTAATGAATCAAAGTACTGTTGGGTGGACGTTCCGCACGTTAATACCTGTCAGCCGAGCTATTCTCGAATGGCTCAGTTCAGAGACGCTTGGTACAGAGCTGATCCAAGTAGCTCTGTACCTTGGGATTGCTGTGATTGGGCATGGAATACAAATTACAGCAATCATAGATGTAAACAATGTAGTATTTACATCTGTGGGCCCACTGCTTCTTCTTACAACAAAGGAATGGGAAGAACCAGAAACCAATGAATGAATGGCTCATCCATTAGTTTCTGAGCAGTGCACACATCACGGCAGAAGCAATTGAAAATAAAAAGTTAATCCCTTTACCTCCTCTTCCTATACTACTCTTCCCCAGTCTGTCTATATGTGACCTGTATATTAACTCCTTCGCTTCCCTTATCCTGGACATCAGCTATCAACTCTTTATCTCCATTCTCCCACTGTATTTAACTTGTACATCAACCCCTTCTTTATCTCCTCCCTTTGTGTATGACCTATATGTGCTTGTACATAGTTTATCCTCACTTATCTCAAATTTTAACCCCCTCAACACCAGCATGTGTCTTCATTTCCCAAAAATTGTAGCATAATATTAGATCACCTTGGGTTGTCTACTTTGAAAAAAAGGGGTACTTTTTGGGGGTGTTTGCACTATCCTGGCATTTTTATTTTAAAAGAGAAGTTCAGGAATTTTAAAATTAAATTTAAGTGTAGCAAGATCCCACACCTCCTTTAGTCTAATTAGAACCTCCAGAGCCAAGAGCTGCTGACATCCTTCCGTATAGAGTGGGTTGTAAGGCATAGTGGGTGTAATGCAAGATAAATTCATGGGCACCAGACACTTCTTGAATGCAAAGAGATTGTATTTCTCTTGAACAGAACTTTGGGAGAGCGGGTTAGGGCCAGGACACCCTTAGGTAGTTGCAATGTTAATTAGCAGACTCCGAGACTTCTACAGGTAGACAGCCATGCAGGGAAGACATCCAGCAAGACACCACATCTGTATGTGTAGGAATGCTGTCACCTATGGCAATAGTCTTAGAACAGTTCCTAACAAAAGTTGTAACAAACTCCTTTACTTTCTCTACAGTCACTTCTTGTAGGTTCTCAACCCACTGAGCTCCTAGTCTCTCTCACTAGACTTTCTGATTCACTGCCACTGAATCCCTTGAGCTCTTCCAATCTTCACTTAAGTATCTTCCGCAAGCACATCCCTGCATCTCTGCTGGGTCCCTAGCTTTGCACTCCAGATACTTCTCAAGCTTCACCCCACTGGCCTGCTTAGTCCCTGTCTTGACACACAAGGCTGCTCTGCAAGCGTCACCTCTGCTGGCTGGGTCCCAAGCTTGACACCTGCTGAAGTTTCCCAATTCTTCACCGTCCCTGGTTGGTGAGAATATTGCTTCGGTACTTGCTTCAGCTACTGGTAATAAGGTGGTTGGTCCCTTAGTGGCGACAGCTTCCCTTCTACCTCCAACCATGACAGGTTCCCTGGCCGACAGAACTGTCACTTCTGGGTGGACTGCAAGCCACAGTCCCAACCCTATGCTGTTCTCTTGCTTCTGGATAGGCCCTCAGACAGCCTAGCAGTCCGGGCAATACAACACACATCCACCCAGACAGCCGTCCAGGTGGCACAGAACCACGATCACCTGACTCCACCCAAATATATAGGATTTTCCAGCAGGCCAAGGGATTTAAGAAAACCCCTGCCCATTGGGTGAGATACCCCATATACTCCTAATCTGTCCTTGCTTTGCCCTTGTCCTATCTAATGTCACAAAAAAAGGTCACTGCCCACACCTATAACTGGTCTTCACAGCAAGGAGCACTGGACGCATGTAAAATAAAACCAAACAATTTCCAAGCTAAACTTACCAACCAGCCTGCGACCAAACAGAAAAACCAAATCTAATGTCACCAGGTAGCTGGCCATCTAGTGGCAAAAGAGAGATGTGCAGCATTTCCAGACTTAGGGTGGACTCAATTGATCCCTAACAATAAGCCAAGGTAACTACACCTGACAGTTAAATATAGGAGCAACCCTGCCTAAATATCAGGGTGCTACATAAGAATCATACTTACCTAGGTGGATGTAGCATTGTTCCGATGCTGCATCTGTCCCCTGCGGTCCTCTAAGACTGAGAACTGAGCGAACAAACACTGCTAATCACTCAGTTCTCATTGCTCAGTGAGCAGAGAGCTAGTGACTGTCAATCAACACTGCTCCTTCCACGCTCACTGAAGAGCTGGGTTGTGCAGGGGGCAGGAGTGGCTTGTCCAGGCTCTCAGTGGCTCTCTGAGACACTAAGCTAGGTTCCAGTTCAGGGTTCTGGGGGGGATCCTGACCATATGTTCTTGATCTTTCCCCAGCCTAGACCAGCTCTGTGATGTCACCTGACAGCAGGCTTCAGCTTCAGGTTCAGATGTAGCGCTACCCTTGCAGGGATCGCTGATTTTACCTGATTTTATCCCAAACAGCACAGAGGCTAACAGCCACCCAAGCAACTGTCTATTCACTCTGGCTCCAATAAACAGTCTAGGGGTTGCCTTTTTGTAATTTATTGATAGAGGGGATAGGGCATAGCATACTACAAAATTATTAGCGATTGGCTGTGAGAGGACAAACTTCTCCTTAAGCAACTGAAAATATTGGACTGTACAAGGCCTCACAGCTGGGGACCAAAATGCAAGTCTCTTTGGCATCTGGTTACCCTGAACCACCGTGTAGCATGGCCCCCTTGGGGACTGCTGAGAATTAACTGCTCATCTGCATGGCCATGACCAAGTGAACCTTCCAACCCACCTGACTCTCAGGGTTCAGACATCCTGTTACAGAAATTAGCAGGCCTCCAGCTGTTGCAGAACTACAAGTCCCATGAAGCATAGCAAGACTGTGTCAGCCACACGTTTGACACCCAGAGGCAGAGGCATGATGGGACTGGTAGTTTTGCAACAGCTGGAGGTCCACTAATTGCATATCCCTGCTATAGAGCAATAATCAAGCAACTCAGTGGTATAGGTTCTAAAATATTTTACTTGATCCAAATAGGAAAAGTTATTTCACAAAGAAACAGACTCCTCACGAAGGCACAACAATGTTTAAACAATTAATAATGCTATATACAAAAGGATGCACTATATTCAGTTCCAAAGTCACCCCCTAGTGGATGTTCCAGTTAACTACACAAGTGGCCACTCTAAGGCCGCGTACACACGGGCGGACTGTTCGCCCAACTAAGTTCGTCAAACAATCCGACAAACAGTCCGTTCAAAATTTGCATGAATGGACTTGACCACACACGATGAGCAGACAGTCCGCTGAAAGCGTGCGCGATGACGTGAACGGCACGTACGACGGGACGAGAAATTCAACGTCCAATACACTGCAATGCAACCTTCGCCGTGTAAATCCTTTCTGAGCATGCGCCAAACTTAGTCTGTCGAACTAGCCTACACATGAGCGGACTGTCCGCTGAAACCAAGTTTGGACGGACTGTCTTACGGAAATTCCGTAAGACTTTGTTCGTCAGACTGTCCGCTGAAACAGTCCGCTGAAGCCCACACACGAGCGGATTGTCCGCTGAAACACTGTTCAGCGGACTAAGTTGGGCGAACAGTCCGCCCGTGTGTACGCGGCCTTAGATAGATGTAATCTAAACAGCCTATTCTATTTTAATGGAAGAGCTAATCTCCTGCTGGTGTTTTATATATGTATATATATATATATATATATATATATATATATATATATATATATATATATATATAGGCTTCCTATGAGTAATGGCGGTAAAGTTCCACGTGGCAGATCTGTTTTTCTATGCTAGCTAGTTGGAGCTCATTGACTTTAATCTGTTTGGTTGCAGATGTAAAACAATAGATTCCAGTGGTTAAGGCCTAAGGCATCTGATTACAGTGTTCCAGCAATGCAGTAAAGTGTTCTTCAGGCAGATTTGTTGTTTTTCGCTAGCTAGTTGGCGCTCATTAACTGTGATCCATTTGGTTGCAGATGAAAACAATAGATTCCAATTGGTGAAGGCCTAAGGCATCTGAATACAGTGTTCTAGCAATGCAGTAAAGTGTTTTTGGGTAGAGAAGTGTGTGCATTGTGTTCTGTAATGGTAATGGTGGTAGTGAATTGATAAAGGTTGAGCAGCTTGCTCTCTCACCAATAACCCAAATTGATATACAGTCTTCTAGACAGGAACATGGACAGCAACACTCCGGCAACAGATCCTCTGTCTCGGCCTTCTGTAGTGACTTTCTCCACATGTCCGCACCGATAGGTAGACACTGTAAATGTTGCTAGTGACAGGATGTCCGACAGTAGGTAGAAGGACTAGGCCCCTCAGGCCTCGGGGAGGAAGTAGCATTACACGCGGTAGGCTTTGACCTCTCTCTCCCTGTCACACAGAGAGATCCGTCTTGCATCAGGCACAGGAGGAAGAGAGTGTGCTCAAACTTCTAAGATCCTTTTATTGTCCCTTCCAGCAACCTTTAGGCCACTGAAAGGGTCCATGGGATTTGTAGTCTCAGGATACTTGGATGCATAGCAGCAGATTCAAAGAGAACTACATGCCCAATACCTCTCTCCATTGGCACACATGTATGAGGTCACTGGCTGCACGAATAATCATGGGGACAAACAATATTTAGAACACTGAAAGGTAGAAAGTTTTTGGATAACAGTCCATATTGCTACATCCTCCCCCCATTTGAAGATCTTTGGTCCCCAAAGACCGGATATGACCCAAATCACTTTACTGCAGGAGATAGTCAATCATTTGTCTACTAAACTAGAGGTGGTAACAGCTAATAACTGGCTTAATGAAGCATCCCCTGATAATAAACTATACACATCAGCAGGAGGAAATCATATTAAGTTTATGACAGGCCAAAAGTAGATCAATAACCCACCCAGTAGTGTCAGAGGGTGGATCAAGGTCACCTTTTGCCAAAGACTTGGCAAAGGAGGCAAGTGTTTGCATGGGCCAATAAGCACTGGATATTGGTTCATCAGAGTTTTCTCCAAGGATCTCATAGGTAAACCTCTTTTGGGGACATTTTTCTACTCTCAATCGAGAGTGCATGTCTTCTACAGAATCAGATCACTGTTCGGTTCCCCATTTGCTGAATCCTGCTTCTGGTTCAGACTCTGCTTCAGTCTCTGGCTCCATTTCAGGTTCTGGTTCCGGTTCTGGTTATCTCTCCTTTAGTTCTTTCAGTAAGAGGAAGGGGTGTATCAACCAGAGAAAGTACTTCACTGAGTTCCAGCTTGACTTTTTCAGCTTCCAACAGTGGACCAGAAGCTATGGCCTCAGTATAAGGCATGTGAGGGCCTGTCCCTAAACAGTCTTCTGGTTCGGCTCCAAGGTCTAAAGGATCATCTTCCATAGGATGAAATCACAAGCAATCAAAGGGTACTTCCTCATTATCATTTTCTTCTTCTAGAGATGTGGGGGTACATGGTTTTCTATTCCGAGATCTCAATGTTGGAGGCTGAGGTGGCTCAGAATAGGGGACAGAAGGTACCCGTACAACCTTTGAAATAGGTAATAGGTGATTCCGAAGCCAAATTTTAAATGTCCCTGTCTTCCCTTCTGGTCTAATCTGATGAACAGGGAGTCCCGGTAGTCATTAACAAACAATGTAGGGTTGAGAATGCCATAGATCTGGTAGTTTATGTTTTCCCGGCACTCCTAGATCGCATAACAACACCCCCCCCCCCCCCCCCCAGGTGGCAGATCTTAAACTCTTACTTTAAGGACAAAGTTCCTCCTATTCGGGGGCGCATGCGCGGCGCGGTGAGGAGAGGACGCATGGAGTGAGAGCTCCGTGAGCTGGTGAGATAAAGATCACTCCCCGAGGGGATTTCAGCCCGCGAACCCGATCCTTTGCAGCCTATACCCCTTGGGGACTCAGAGGTGCATGCCGACACACAAAGCCCGCCGTGGGAAAGCTACACAGAAGTCCCTAACAACGTACCTTCTCCGGACGAGGGAACAGAGCGGGATGTCGCAAAATGGCGCCCAGCCTCCGCACGCTCCAGCAGCCACGCCAGGCCCAAGTCCCCCTCCAGCGTCTTCAACACCATCAAGTGAGTACGCTGTGCACCTCACTAAAGCAGAGCTGGATGCTAGCCTCTCTGCAATGTATGAAAAACTAGCCAATAAGTTCCAAGTGGAACTTCACAAGTCCACCAATATGCTGACCCAGGAACTGGCAGCGCTGGGGGGGAGAACGGAATTATTGGAGGCTAAGCACGATGAACTGCACCTGGCATATTCAGACCTGCGCAGGGATTATGACTCCATTTCTGACACTGTCACTCAGTTACAGTCTAATCTCGAAGATTTGGACAACCGAAATAGGCGCAATAATCTCAGGGTGAGAGGGGTCCCGGAGCAGACCACAGATTTGCTTCCAGCAATAAAGAGGCTGTTTGTGTCCCTTTTACCGGACTCCCCGGAAAGCGCGTTTGCCTGTGATAGGATACATAGGGCTTTGCGGCCCAAACCCCCTGATGACAAGCCGCCCAGAGACATTGTATTGTGTCTTAAGGACTTTCTTATTAAGGAGGAAATCCTGCGTGCATCCCGCAATACCCCTCATTCAACTGGATGGAGTGAGAGTCCAAATCTTCCCTGATTTATCCCCAGCTACCTTGGAAAAGCGGAGGAACCTCAAGGAAGTTACCTCTGCCCTGCAAACTGCGAGAATCAGATATCGCTGGGGATTTCCTTTTAAATTGCAGGTCCCTCACAACGAAACAACCCACACGGTCACCACACTACAAGGTGGAAAGGAATTGCTTATCAAACTCGGTCTTTTGGCTCCCGAACACCCGCAGAGGCTTCCATCCACCCCTCGCCCTTCGCCCATTTGGGCTACTCCATCGCCTCAGAGGGACCGCAGGCGACAGCGTCAAGGGCTCCGTGACCTACAAATGTGATCATCATTGAAGATCTCCTTGAGGGGCAAGCTGCCTCTTCCTCACTTCTTTGTGGTCCTTCCAGGAATATGATCGAGACTCCCACTATTTTATGAATATATTTTCTTTTTTATATATCTAAATTACTTTTTTCATATGGTTTTACGCTGTCGGCGTCATCTGCGCCTGTACTGTTCTCACTGCTCCCGCTTAAGTGTCCCCCTGCTCTACATTATCAGTGACTGGTTGCCCCAGTCTCTACCGTTTTCCGGACTCGGGTCCCGGATTTTGGGCCCTGGGTTCTGGGACTGCACTGCTTCCTAGTTTGACAGTGCTTCATTCATAGAGCATAGTCCGTTTGACTTATGACTGTTTGTTTTTCTGTCGGGGGTACCAACAAGTTGTGTTTTGGTTCCGGTATACCCCCGAAGCCATGTTATTTTACTACTGATCTGTTTTCTTTCCTCTTTAGTTTTATTATTTGTTTTTTTTGTTTATTACCACAAGGGAATATATGGTATGATTTGTATTGGGTGCCCTGCCACTCTGGGGTGTATTGCTCTGTGCCCCTAACTTGCTTTTTATCGCCTGTACACTTTATGGGATATGTGCATAACTCTGTGGGGGGGACTTTGTTTGCATGTTCTCCCCCTGTAGGCCTTATTACCCTGGGACTTAGTCCATATTTATCTAATGGCTTTTACCACATGCTAGCGTTTATCGTCATTTTATCATGGGACTCAAAATAGTTTCACATAATGTGGAGGGCTTTAATGCTCCCCACAAACGCAGGAAAGCATTTCGACATTATAGACATGTCGGGGGAGATATATTGTTTCTTCAAGAAACGCACTTTTCAGAAGCGAACCACCCAAGATTTTTTGACCGCCATTATAGGCAACATTATTTTACCACATTTAGTTCAAAATCCAGAGGGGTTGCTATTTTCTTCAGAAACTCGGTACAGTTTGAGGTTAAACACTTATATAAGGATCCCTCTAGTAGGTTTATCATCCTTCAGGGTTTGCTGAATGGGAAGGAGATCACATTGGCTAATGTATATGCTCCCAATGCCTCGCAGGCTTCTTTTTTTGCTTCTTTTTTTCAGATTTTGGACAGGTACCTTTCTCCCCATCTATTGCTCGGTGGTGACTTCAACTTGGTGGCGCATTCTAAACTGGACAGAAGCCGAGTGGTGAGTACTGCTAATGCCTTTCCGAGATCCCTTGTCCGTCTGCTCAGTTCCCATCAACTACTTGACACATGGCGAGCCCACAATGTGGGAGCCAGAGACTATACGTTCTACTCCCACCCCCATGACAGCTATTCCAGACTAGACTATATTTTCAGTACCCCAGTTCTGTTAGCTAATTCATCTAATGCTTGCATTCTCCCATGCCCCTGGTCGGATCACCAAGTGGTGACGTTCTCTGTGGCATACATAGGTATCGCACTGGCCCATGCCTCCTGGCGCCTTAACGACTCCATGCTCTCTGACCCGGCCCTGGTGAAAGAGATTGCCGACCACATTGATGAATACTTTTCATTAAACGCCACTGATGACATCTCCCCTTCTACTTTGTGGGCCGCCCATAAAGTGGTTATCAGGGGTCGTCTGATTTCTTTGGCAGCCACACAGAAAAGACAGAGACTACATGATATCTCCAGACTCACTGAGGAATTGGCGAAACTATATCACGCGCATGGCCTCTCACATTCCCCAGACAAGTTTGCATTGATCTTGACGAAACGAGCGGAACTTGACACACTTCTCTCTGAGCAGACGGAGAAGGCGCTAAGATGGTCAAGGGCCAAATTCTTATTGCACAGTAACTCGGCTTCTGCGATGTTTGCCAGGAAGTTGAACACCACTATGAGACCGCCTCACACATATAAACTCAGAAATGGTAAGGGAGAAATGATTACCCATCCTACTGAAGTCTTGGGACTGTTTTCTAAATTTTACCGTGACTTGTTGGCGGCTCCGACTCCCATGCCTGGTCCTTCCGCTAAAGATTGGCTGGATAGCCTTCCCCTCCCCTCGCTTACGGTAGAGCAAACTTTGTCTTTGAATGCCCCTTGCAATGTAGAGGAGCTCCAGACAATAATTTCTTCACTGAAGCCCTCCAGGGCCCCAGGACCGGACGGATTCACTTCCACATATTATAAAAAATTCTCACCCCAACTACTCCCCTATTTAGTGAAAATGTTTAATTATGTTTTAAAAGGCCACACTTTCCCTGAGGACATGCTTCTCGCGAACATGTCCTTAATTCCCAAACCGAATAAAGATCACTCCCTCCCCCAAAATTATAGACCAATTTCTGTTATTAATAACGATTTGAAATTATTCGGCTGCCTACTAGCAAATAGACTTTCTAATATTATCCCCAATCTGATTTCCCCTGACCAGACGGGCTTTATCCCCTCTCGCCAAATTACAGACAATATCCGTTTAACCACCAATATTATTCAGGACGCCAATCTATTCTCCAAAAAAGTATTACTGTTAAGCTTGGATATTCACAAGGCTTTTGATAGCGTTACCTGGCCATACCTTGAGTCCGTCCTGTCCAGATTTGGGTTTGGGGGGGCTTTTGTGCACGGCTTTAGGGCTCTGTACCATCGCCCCCGCACCCGAATTAAACTCCCGGGGTGCTCCTCGGAATATTTTCCGCTTGGGAGGGGGACCAGGCAGGGATGCCCTCTTTCCCCCCTGCTCTTCGCCCTGGCGGTGGAGCCGCTGGCCAGGGCGATATGTCTGCATCCGGACATTAAGGGATATACTAAGGGTGAACAGGTTTTTACTTTGAGTATGTACGCTGACGATGTACTTTTATTTTTATCTGACCCTGTAGTCTCACTGCCAAACCTGATCCCACTGTTGAACTCCTTCCATGGCTTGTCTGGCCTAGGTGTCAACCTTGCTAAATGTGCGGCCCTTCCAATCAATATCCCCGATGATACTCTTGCAGGCATACAGGCGAGCTTTGGATTCACATTATGCAGCGATTCATTACCATACTTGGGTATTAAGTTGGCCACCTCCCTCCCAAAACTATATTATGCGAATTATCCCAAAGCCTTTACATACATTAAACAGTTATTGCGGACTTGGGACAGGTATCAGATTTCTTTTTTGGGCAGGATTCAGGCTATCAAAATGTCTATCCTTCCGAAACTTTTATTTTTTTTTAGAGCCCTTCCCTTATATGTCTCCCGTAATACGATCGATGGTATCCAGAAGGAGATCTATCGGTTCGTTTGGCGGAACAAAAAACCTAGATTGCACAAGACGCTTCTTTTCAGGCCAGCGGACTTGTGGGGGTCTGGGGCTCCCCCATCTGTGGTTATACTACCTTGCGGCTAGGCTGGTGCAGTTGGCTCAGTGGCATTATCCCCCGGTTATGGTTCCATGGATCCAATTTGAGCGATCCTCGGTGAGTCCATTTTACCTCCCGGGCCTCTTGTGGATTGATGGGGTTCGCCCCAAACAATTAGCCACATTGAATGGAGTAGTGGCACAATCACTCCAACTTTGGTCTCTATACAAAAAAAGATATGCCCTGTGTCCATCTTGCCCCGGCCTGGCCTCTTTTATGGGTGACCCCAGATTCCCACCAGCATTTTCATCACCTGAGAGCTTTGAAGGCTGGTCTCAGAGGGACCTTGTTACCTTAGAGGCACTATCCCAGGAACCCCCCTTTAGCTCTTTTGCTTATCTTCAGGAACAGTTTGGGTTGCCCAGTGGGGACTTTTATAAATATCTACAGGTTCGCCACTTCTACACCTCTCATTACCTGACAGGGAGACTTCCCCCTCTTAACGCCTTTGAAAGGGTCTGCAGGTCCTCGTCCAGGGATCGGGGGACCATCTCTTGGTTGTACCGGTCTCTCGGTGAGGTGCAGCTCCCGGCTAAATCTCATGCCATGTTAGGTTGGGAGAGGGAGGTTGGTTTTGAAATATCCCCAGAGGAGTGGGTGGATATGATTACAAATATGCGAAAATGTACGAAATCTCTGGCAGTCAGGGAAACTGCTTTAAAACTACACACAAGATGGTATTACACCCCCTCTAGATTACACAAATTTAGACCACTGGTCCCGGGGAGTTGCTTTCGTGGATGTCCAGAGGCTGGTACTTTCACCCATATCTTTTGGAGCTGTGGAGTACTCCAGCCCATTTGGCAGCAGGTGGCTGAAAAATTGCTCCAGGTTACGGGAGCTAGTATTGATATCACATGCCGGATGGGCCTCTTATTCGCCGACATCCCGGGACTAGCTCCCCCGGCCCAGAAATTAGCCCATACACTTATTAGTGCTGTTCAATGGACAGTAGCATTACACTGGCGATCCCCATTAGTCCCCTGGGAACAAGTTTTGCAACGCATGGAGTCGATCAAACTCATGAAGCGTTTACACCACACTTTGATGGATTCCATGCATATTTTTGATAGCAAATGGGCCGCGTTGTCGTCTCTTCAATGGACGGCCCCCAGACCGGACGGTTTGGTTGGGCACACTGCCTAATGGCGGGGTCTGTGAACCTGACTGGTAGCACTCACTTGTGGTAGAGTTTTTGTTATCTTTTGGTTTTTTTTTCTTCTCTTCTTACTTCTCTCTCTCTCTTTTGTTTTTTTTCTCAATGATGTACCTCTGCCCACCATGCTTTTTTTTATATCACCAGGATGAGTTTAGCATTTCAGCTTTTTTTTTATGCATTCATAGCTTTACTGAAGTGTCTTTGTATGCTATTCTCTATGTAAACATTTGTACACATTGGCCCTTTTCTTGTACATGTCTTTATCTCTTCTAATAAAAACGTTTGTAAACAAAAAAAGTTCCTCCTATTCATTTGTTCTATGATGTGAGAGGCTTCCTTTGCTTTTTCATAGGCTACCTTTTAGATTCTTCCTTAGCCTATCAACATAGCTCTTGTAAGAGGCTTGAGAGGTGTGGTCAGGGGATGTTCCAAAAGCTAGATCTACTGGTAAGTGACCCCCTCTCCCAAACATCAGTCTGTAAGGGCAGTATCCGGTAGCATAATTTGAGGTATTATTGTAGGTGTGGACTATTGCAGCAACATGGCCTCCCCAATGCTGTTTCTTCTCTAGTGGGAGGGTTCCCAGAATGTTCAAGAGAGTATAGTTAAACCACTCTGGCTGTGGATGATAAAGGGTAGTTCTTGACTTCTTTATGTTCAGGAGTTCACACAGTCCATGGACCAATCTACTCTCGAAGTCCCGGCCTTGATCTGAGTGTAAATGCTGAGGGAGCCCATAATGAATAAAGAACATATCTACTAAAGTCTTGGCCACTGTGCTTGCTTTTTGATCCCAGTTGGGGAAGGCCTGGGTATATCAGGTGAATGATCTGTCACAACCAGGACATTACTCCTTCCACTCAGATCAGGTTCCAGGCACAGGAAATCAATGCACACCAACTCCATAGGTCCATGAGTTCGTAAGTGACCCATTGGGGTGGCCCTGCCTGATAGAGTCTTCCTCTGGATACACCTGTTGCAAGAGCAACAGTAATTTTCCACCTCAGTCCTCATGTTTGGCCAATTGAATTTGCCTTTGGCTAGTTTGAAGGTTATATCTGGGCCTAAATGACCATGTTCATCAGGAAGTGCAGTTAGCACAGTCAAGCTACGTTTTTACTGGAGGAACAGCTGACTCACACCTTCGCCCTCTTCAGAGGGGCCTCTTCGATATAGGATCCCCTCTTCTATTTTCATTATCTCCCATTCTGTATGAATCACCTAGGCGCCCACAATGGGACTATCCATCAGTATCCGAGGGTTAGGGATGAGCTTCGTGTTCGAGTCGAACATACGTTCGACTCGAACATCGGCTGTTCGCCCGTTCGGCAAATTCCGAACGTTATGGGCCATTCGCGCCAAATTCGTGTGCCGTTCACGGCACACAATGCACTGCGTCATCGCAGTGCATTGCTGGCTCATGATTGGCCAAGCATGCACTGTGACCCCGCATGCTTGGCCAATCACAGCGCCAGCAGCGAGGAGAGCCATGATTGGCCACAGGCAGGATGCCTGTGGCCAATCATAGCTCAGGCTGTGTAGTACACGCCCCACACTATATATGTATATATATAGATCGCACCGCTGCTATTTGCAACATATGTCTCAAGCGTATCTCGCGTGGCCAAAACATCAGCCGCTTGGGCACCACATGCTTGACCAGACATATGTTGACCTGCCATGCAGCTCGTTGGCAAGCGTACCTCAAAGACCCACACCAAAGAACAAAGCGGACCTCTCCTTGCTCCTCATCAGCTGGCATCTCCAACCCCACTAGACCTTCAGTCCTCTCTGAAACCTGCTCTGAGAGGATTGAAGGTGTAGAATTAGGTGTGTCACAGCCAAGTGCTTCCGGGCACTCTGCTAGCAGTACACCTACGTCCGATTATAGCAGGCAAATGTCCCTGCCCCAGCTGCTGGACCGGCGAAAGAAGTTCACTCCCAGCCATCCACATGCCCAGCGGTTGAATGCTAGCTTGGCTAAATTGCTAGCACTTCAACTGCTGCCTTTACAGTTGGTAGACTCTGCCCCCTTCCGTGAGTTTGTACAATGTGCGGTTCCTCAGTGGCAGGTCCCCAAACGCCACTTTTTCTCATGGAAGGCGATTCCGGCTCTCTACCGGCATGTGGAAGGCAATGTCCTTGCCTCGCTGGACAGGGCAGTCAGCGGTAAGGTGCATATTACCGCTGACTCATGGTCCAGCAGGCATGGACAGGGACATTACCTGTCTTTCACGGCCCATTGGGTCACTTTTCTGGCAGCTGGGAAGGATGCAGGACAAGGTGCAGTAGTGTTGGAGGTTGTTTCGCCACCACGCCTCCAAAATGCTACTATTTGTTGTGACACACCTCTCTCCTCCGCCACCTCCTCTTCTTCTTCCTCCATGGCCTCTTCCAGTGCTCTGTCCTCAGAACCAGCGGTGCACTGTAGGCGTTCCAGGGGCTACGCAAGTACGCAGGCAAAACGATGCCATGCCGTGCTTGTGCTGGTTTGTTTGGGGGACAGGAGCCACACTGGGGCGGATGTTTTGTCAGCTCTGCAGGGGCAGGCCGAGAGGTGGTTGACGCCATGCCAGCTTAAGCCAGGAATGGTGGTTTGCGACAATGGCACCAACCTCCTCTCCGCCCTCCGACAGGGACAATTGACCCATGTGCCCTGTGTAGCTCACGTCCTTAACCTGGTGGTGCAGCGGTTCTTGGTCAGGTACCCTGGCTTACAGGATGTCCTGAAGCAGGCCAGGAAAGTCTGTGTGCATTTCCGCCGATCATTTAATGCCTGTGCTCGGCTGGCTGAGCTCCAAAAGGAGTTGAACCTGCCCAATAACCGCCTTATATGTGACATGCCCACCAGGTGGAACTCAACATTGGCCATGCTGCAGCGGCTGCACACGCAGCAGAGGGCCATCAATGAGTACCTGTGCAACTACGGCACCAGGACAGGGTCAGGGGAGCTTGGTTTTTTCTCACCACGCCAGTGGGGCATGATCAGGGATGCATGCACTGTCCTGTCACCGTTTGAGGAGGCCACAAGGATGGTGAGCAGTGACAGTGCATGCATCAGTGACACTGTACCTCTTGTCCACCTCTTGGAGCATACGCTGCATGGAATAATGGATAGGGCACTTGAGGCAGAACAGAGGCAGGAAGAGGAGGACTTCCTTGCCTCTCAAGGCCCCCTTTATCCAGACAGTGTTCCTGCTGTGCCACCCATCACACAGGAAGAGGATGAGGAGAAGGAAGAGGAGGAGGAGGATGATTGTGTCAGCATGGAGGTGGAGGCTGGCACTCAGCATCAGCAGCAGCAGCAGCAGCAGCAGCAGCAGTCTTGTAGGGATGATTTACAGTCCCAAGAAACACGTGGACTTGTACGTGGCTGGGAGGAGGTAGCTGCGGATCATATTGTCCTTAGTGACCCAGAGGACTCCGGACCGAATGCCTCAGCTAACCTACGCTGCATGGCCTCCCTGATCCTGCAAAGCCTGCGTAAGGATCCTCGTATTCTTCGGATCAAGGAGAGGGACCATTACTGGCTGGCCACTCTCCTTGATCCACGGTACAAGGGTAAGGTTGCCGACCTTATCTTGCGATCGCAGAGGGAGCAGAGAATGAGACATCTCCGGGAGGCCTTGCAGAAAGGTCTGTGCAATGCGTTTCCAGAGACTGGGAGGTTACAAACTCCTTGTCCTGGACAACGTGTTGCTGAGGCATCGGTCAGAAGGAGCGGTGGAGAAGCCCCAAGGTATGATCGGTTCCAGCAACCATCGCCAGCGTCTGATTTACATGGTGCAGGAATACCTAGGGGCAAGGTCAGACTTGGACACCTTTCCCACCGAAAATCCTCTGGCTTACTGGGTCTTGAGGATGGATCACTGGCCAGAGCTTGCACAGTATGCAATTGAGCTACTGGCCTGTCCTGCATCCAGCGTTCTTTAGGAATGCACCTTCAGTGCTGCTGGTGGCTTTGTTACCGATCACAGGGTGCGCCTGTCCACCGAATCAGTTGATCGACTGACCTTCATCAAGATGAATCAGTCTTGGATCACCCACAGCTACCAAGCACCTGAAGCTGATGTAACCGAATAATTTTTTTTGAAATATCACATCCCTTCAAGACTGCCTATGCTGATGCTGAGTGACTGTCCTGTTATGTTGATTGTCTATCGTCTTCCTCCTCCGCTGATATGTTGGAAGAACATTTCTGGTTCTGAGTGATGCCATTAGCCCAATTTTTCTGCCCCTGTTTAACAGGGGCATTTAATTACAATTAATTAAAACTAATTCCTGCAATAAAAATAGAGTATATGGGAGAGGTTGCAGTGTGGTGGCACCAGCACCAGTGCTTAAGGCCCAATTTTTCTGCCCCTGTTTAACAGGGGCGTTTAATTACAATTTGTGATGCAATGCTTTGCAGCAGGGCTAATTCCTGCAATAAAACTAGAGTATATGGGAGAGGTTGCAGTGTGGTGGCACCAGCACCAGTGCCTAAGGCCCAATTTTTCTGCCCCTGTTTAACAGGGGCGTTTAATTACAATTTTTGATGCAATGCTTTGCAGCAGGGCTAATTCCTGCAATAAAAATTGAGTATATGGGAGAGGTTGCAGTGTCGTGGCCCAATTTTTCTGCCCCTGTTTAACAGGGACATGTAATTACAATTCTTGATATAATATTTCACAGGAGGGCCCGTTCCTGTGCCCACCCAGAGTAACTGTGAGGACTTATAGTGTTGTGGCACCAGCACCACAACCACCAAAGGTCAATTTTTCTACCACTGTTCAACAATGGCATGTAATTACAATTCTTGATATAATCGTTCACAGCAGGGCGCTATAGCGCCCACCAAGAGTCACTTTCAGGGCTTACAATGTTGTGGCAAAACCAACACCTTGTTCTGCCATTTCTGCAGAGCATATAGGGCAGGCCCCTACTTTCAAACATCCAACTTACAAACATCTCCTACTTGCAAACGGAAGGAGACAACAGCAAGTGAGATGAAAAAAGATGTACGACAAAACAAATTATACAGGGGTGATAACCCTTCCCTATGTTTTCCAAAAAGCTTAAAAATCGTTTTTTTGACTGGAGCTACACTTTAAAAATGTACCAGTTGAAAATTACAAACAGATTCAACTTAACACAACAAACCTACAAGTCCCTGTCTTGTTTGCACTGCCTGTATACTGCTGTTCTGAGTATATAGGGCCTGGGGGGCCACACGCATTTCTTTTTTTTAATATGGGTATGGGGTTCCCCTTAATATGCGTACAAGACCCAAAGGGGCTGGTAATGGGCAGGGAGGGCTACCCATGCCATTTTTCTCAATGATTTTCAACCATATTGCAGGAACCAGATATAACATTAAAACCGCAAGCAGCTTTAAATGATGTTATTTCCGTTAAATGTCATTTTGTGCAGGGACTGTTCTAAACACGGGAAACACGTGGCACTTCACAGGCATACTACAGACACCCCACAGGCACCATATTTAAAGGAATATTTCACTTGTTTTTTCCACTTTAATCGTCATTAAAATCAGTGCTCCCGCCAAAACGACCATTTTTAAAAACATTTTAGGCATTGACCCATGTCCCCTGGGGCAGGAGCCAGGTCCCCAAACCCTTTTTAGGACAGTATCTTGCATATTAGCCATTAAAATTAGCACTTTTAATTTCGAACTTTCGAGTCCCATAGACTTCAATGGGGTTCTAAAGTTCGTACAAATTTGGGGTCCGTTCGAAAGTTCTGGTGCGAACTGAACCGGGGGGTGTTCGGCTCATCCCTACCGAGGGTCCTTAGTTGATAGTGATTTAATTATTAGATTTCCTAGTGGATCTTCCCTCTGGTCTCTTCTCATGTACTCCTTAGTCAGCTGAGGCAATTCTTGGCTGCGTACTTGGATCAGGTTGCAATAATGTTTTGGTACTCCCCCAGGGGTGACTCCCTTCAGCTCCTATTGCTCCCCTGTGCTTATACTCCACCCCTTTGCACACTGCTTGTACTCCTTCAGGAAGTAAATTAACCCAATTTCTCTGAACATTGTTGGTGAAGTGGACTCTTTGGGAGAGAGCAAATTATTTCCTACTCCTGGCCAATATTTCAAGTTGAATTGGAACTCCGATAGTGCAGCTAGCCACCGATGCCCATTGGGGTCCAGCTTGGCAGAGGATAGCAAATAGGTCAGGGGATTGTTATCCATTTTCACCACAAAGATGGCTCCATAAAAGTAGTCTCGAAGTTTGTCCACTACAGCCCACTTGAGGGCCAGGAATTTCAACTTGTGCTTCTCAGTGGGAGTAAGGCTGCGACTCACATATGACACTGTGCAGAGCTTCCCTTACAATTCTTGATACAACACTCCCCCAATACTGTCTCTACTGGCATCCACATGTAACAAGTAAGGCTTTGAGGGGCCAGTGTTGGCCAGCACCGGAACTTCGACCAAACTCCCCTTCAGCTTCTCAAAGGACCTCTCACACTTCACGGTCCACTGGTCCTGCATAGATTCTTTGGCCTTCTGCCTCCTTGTTTTTTTTTGTGACTCTCCATCTGTTACTTCTGTAAAATCTTGTGCAAGGGCTGAGCAATCTGAGAGAAGTTCTTCACAAACCATCTGTAGTAAGAAAAGAAACCCAAAAATGATCTAAATTCAGTGACGGTGGTGGGCCAAGGCCAAGAAGTGACAGCCTCCAGTTTTTGTGGGTCAGTGGCTATGCCTTTTGCAGATATCACATGCCCTAAATAGGTGACAGAGGTCTGGTAGAATTGGCACCACTTCTCCAAGGACAACTTCAACCCCTCTTTGTGTAATCGCTGGAAAACCTTTTCCAATCGGGCCTCATGCTCTTCCAGAGTTCGACCAAACATGATGATGGCATCAAGGTAAACCAGTACTTCTATCATGTTCATATCAGCCACTGTATCCTCCATCAGTCGCTGGAACATGGCAGGGGCCCTGATCAGTCCCTGAAGCATCCGATCAAAGTCAAAGAATCCCAGTGGGCTTTTAAAAGCAGTCTTCTCCCAGTCTTCTGGGTGCATAGAGATTTAGTAGTACCCACTCTTCAAATCCAGCACACTGAACCATTTTGCCCCAGATAAACACTGCAATGCTTCTTCTATGTGAGGGGTGGTGTATTGATTGGGGATAGTTCTTCGACTCAAGGTTCAATAATGCATGCACATCCGTAGAGACCAATTCTTCTTTCTCACCACCAGGATTGGGGAAGAGTAAGGCCGCGTACACACGGGCGGACTGTTCGCCCAACTTTGTCCGCTGAACAGTGTTTCAGCGGACAGTCCGCTCGTGTGTGGGCTTCAGCGGACAGTTTCAGCGGACAGTCTGACGAACAAAGTTTTTCGGAATTTCTGTAAGACTGTCCGCTGAAACTTGGTTTGAGCGGACAGTCCGCTCGTGTGTAGGCTTGTTCGTCAAACTAAGTTCCGCGCATGCTCAGAAAGGATTTACACGCCAAAGGTTGCATTGCAGTGTATAGGTCGTACGTGCCGTTCACGTCATCACGCAAGTTTTCAGCGGACTGTTCATTCGTCGTGTGTGGTCAAGTCCGTTCATGCTAATTTTGAACGGACTGTTTGTCAAACTGTTTGACGAACCTAGTTGGGCGGACAGTCCGCCCGTGTGTACGCGGCCTTAGGGCTTCGGGATTCTTTAATGACTCCTGACCTTTTTAGTTCAGCTAGTTGTTCCCGTAGGTCTTCCAAATCACATAAGGGGACCCATCTTGCCCTTTCTCTAAATGGCTTATCCTCAGTCAACCAAATGCAATGTTGAGCACTCAGAGGCAGCTCTAGGCTTTGTGAGGCCTTAGGAAAAACTTTGACATGAGGCCCTCTCATGCCCATAATGGGAAGAAAAATTAAAGTGATAAAAATGAATACTAAATTGCAATGTACAGCATACAATAAACTTATGGTGATGCACCCATGACCAGTCCTCAAAGATTCCAGCATGTTATTGTATTGTATCACACCAGCGAGCTCACTCAGACCATCCCTCCCTTTCCCGGGCTGTGCTCTATTCTCCCCTGGGTGTATCTTATCAGCAGATCGACATTTGTGAGTGACACAAAGAGATAACATTGACAGCTCAATGTGGCAGCGCCATCCTTCTTCCTGATGCTGAGCTCTCCCCTCCAGTGGCATAGGACGGGTTGTCAGCCCTTGGGGCAAGGCAAGTAATTTTCACCCCCTAACCTGTGGACTTTTAGCTCCAGTCTGGTCACATGATCCCCTGTGTCAGTCAGCAGTGGCTGCAGTGGAGAGAAAAGAGCACTTGAATTTAAATGGTAAAGCCTAGAGCGGTAACATCACCCACACGTTCCCATATTCCATCTGTTTTTGGCAGTTTTAAGGTCACATACCTCAGAACCCCTAAACCTTGGGTGCTGCATTATGCAAATCTTGACTAGCCACTGTTGTAGAAAGCTTGGGCCCATCCTCTCCACCCTACTGATAAAGGAGGCCATCCTTCATTGGAGCCTTACCTCTTCCTCTGGCTGGTCTAGATCTGTATATAATAGTTTTTGGGGACTCAGGTCTCCCGAATGTTCCACCAGGTAGGTAAGAGGAATGCAGCACCTATAGGGCCTCTTTTATGCCCTGAGATAGTTTGGAAGGCTTAAAGGGTAAGTTCACATTTTCACAAAAAATAAAAAAAGCTGAACTAACTCCCAGTATCCTGGCCACCACTCTGGACCTTGCTGTTCATAGTGTCAATGAGACCCCATGCTTCAAGTGTAGAGGGCTGCGATCTTTACATAATACAATACATGACCCTGGAGGAGGAGGGAGGGGGGGGAGAGGACAAAAGAAGGGGAGTAGAGAGGATATGGGTAGGGTAAAAGAAGACAGAAGGAAGAAGGAGGGAAGGTGAGAGGACAGAGGGAGGGGGAGAGAGAACAGAGAGCGTAGGGGGAGAGGATAGAAAGAGGAGGGAGGAGAGAGTGGACAGGAGGGGAAGAGGATAGAGAGAGGGAGGAGGGAGGAGACACTGGGGAACAGAGGGACGAGATGACAGCAACCCGGAGAGAAGCCGCTGTCGCTACCTGCGAGATGGGGTAATTGCGGGCCCTAACAGATTAACAGACCAACCTGACCAACCTGGGGGTGCCACCCGTGACGTGGGGAGCCTCTGTGCCATCCGTGACCTGACGGGACGGGGGGCTGGTGTAAATGTATTGTTTGCTGAGCCCCCCAATCAAAATACCAGCCATCACTGATTGCAGATATATAGTGCGATGTTCTGAGCTCCTCCTCCTGCCATCCATACACATGTGATCTCACCTACACTGCGAGGCTGGGCGGGACTACAATCTCCAGCAATGTCTATGGAGTATGAGGCTGGAGGTAAAAGCATGGTGTATCAGTCCCACTTGCAGGCTGAAGAAGAAGACTCTGCCTGACACGTAACTTTGAGGCCGCGTACACACGCGCGGACTGTTCGCCCAACCTTGTCCGCTGAACAGTGTTTGGGCGGACAGTCCGCTCGTGTGTGGGGCTTCAGCGGACAGTTTCAGCGGACAGTTGGCCGAACAAGGTCTTACGGAAATTCCGAAAAACTGTCCGCTGAAACAAGGTTTCAGCGGACTGTTCGCTCGTGTGTAGGCTTGTTCGGCCAACTAAGTCTCGCGCATGCTCAGAAAGGATTTCCACGTCGGAAGGTTGCATTGCAGTGTATAGGACGTCGTATTTTTCGTCCCGTCGTACGTGCCGTTCACGTCATCGCGCACGGTTTCAGCAAACTGTTCGTCCGTCGTGTGTGGCCATGTCCGTCCATGCTAAGTTTGAGCGGACTGTTCGCTCAAACTGTTGGACGGACAAAGTTGGGCCAACAGTCCGCGCGTGTGTACGCGGCCTGACAGAGACGAGGCTGCGGGGAACAATTACAGGAACCATACCATGTATCTATGTCTGTCCAGCGGGGAAAGGGGGGGGGCAGTGGCCACACGTGGCAGGGCTTTTAGCTGCTGAATGGACACAGATACAGGGCATGGTTCCTGTAATTGTTCCCCGCTGCAGCGATCCAACCCCCCTACCTGTTCAGTGCAGGCAGCGCTGTCAGTAGTATCCCGACTCCCGCGGCTGGCTGGGGCATTGGACCCAGGCACAGCATGGGTCCACCAGCTGCACACGCTACGCCAGTGCTCCCCTTCCTTCATTAGGCAAATTAGGTGGAAGCGAGGCACCTGTGAGCGCGAGGCCTTAGGCGACTGCCTAATTTGCCTAATTAAAGAGCCGCCTCTGTGAGCACTCTTAGCTCAGCTTTGATCCTTTGTTCCCAAACAGGGGGGAGACGTGGGCAGTGAGTAGCAGTGTTTCTTCCATCTCCCATTTGGGCTGTCTCATTCTTCTCTCCCGGGATAGCAGCACTCACTTTCCTGATAACCATTTGAGGCTTTAGGCTAATCAGATAACTAGTGACGCTCCGCACACTAACAGGAACTCACCCTTCACTCTGGAACAGAGCCCGAGTGGGTATAATTTCTGGAACCAACTCTAGCCCAACTTCCTCCCCTTTGGGGTCAGCTTCTACCACCACATACAGACCCGGTTGGTCCCAGGACAACTTGACAGTGGCTTTGAGACAGGCTCTCTCTGCAGGCTGCAGCACCCTTTCTTGAGTGTCCAGTCACCACAAGCTCCCTACTCCTTTGGCGGGTGCCTTCTTTTCTTGCAGTACCCTCTGAAATTCTTGCTTCAACTGAGGATGGATTTTTCCAACAGGCGCACTCTCTATGGCCAAGGGGGCGAGTAGTCTTCTCATTAAGTTTGTATTAGTTTCTATCAGCAAAGAATTTCTGCTGGCTCCAGGGCTCAAAACTTCATTAAGGAGTTGGGGGCTGACACCGGTCTGGGGACACTTGGCTTGGAAATGTCCGGCTTCTCCACATCCATAACACCTCCTCTCTAGCCCTGAGTACTGTTTTGGTTCACTTGCAGGAGTCCCTTGCTCCAGAACTTTTGTTTGGGCCTCCATTACTCGCATCAGCGCATGATACATTTGAGTCTGAGCCTATGCTACCTGCGCCATCAGTTCTGTTGGCCCTGGTTCTACAACTGGTTTATGGATGTCAGGGGGAGTCAATCCCTTGCGTTCAGATTCGGTTCCACTGTCATCATCAGGAAACTCTATTTCAGCATGAACATCACCACTTTCTCTTTGTTTCCAGTAACAGGTTTCACATCTCTCGGTCTTTGGCTCTTTTCTTCCAGCAGAGCCTCTTCCCCTCAAACTTCTCTTATCAATTCAGAATAGGTTGATACCACCTGGGTCATTTTCAGTAACAGCTTCAGCACAATAGGATGATTGGGCCGGGACCCATGTAGCATGTGATCCAGTCGTGCCTAGTCAGTGTCTTTGGGGTCAAGACCTTTCTTGAGGATGATTTGGTGTACAATCCGGTCTACCCGGGAGGTGTATTCGGACAAACTTTTCCCTTTTTGTTGATGGGTGTAGTTGAACTTGTACATCAGATCAGCGATGGTCTCAACTCTTCCAAAATCACACAGAGCCTCAATGTAGTCCATGGCAACACAAGTCTTTTTCCCTATCCTTAGGTTACGGCTCGTGTCGGCTGCTGGGCCTCAGAAGCTCTCACTAAGTCGCTGTCATTTCACAGCCTCTGAAACGCTCCATTCTTCCATAGCTTGTAAAGTTTGACTCATCAAGGTTTCAAACTTGTCTTCTCCCAGGGGCATCTGCAACTGTCCTGAGAAAAATCAAAGTCTTCGATAACTTTGATTAGTATTCCCAGGCCCATTCTTCACCAGGCTATTGACCAGAAGACTCAGATTTGTGTAGAAAGAGGGTGGAGGGGCGCTGACCCCTTGAGAGTCAGTCCTCATAGGCACAGGACTTTTCTTGTGAGCTTTTGCCAGAGGTGTCTTCTCACTCCCTCCTCTTTCTCTTCTTAGGGGGAATACCCTTGCCATCACTTCCTCCGTTAAGTTGATCTCTTACTCCTGGAAACACACTGGCACTTCTTCCTGCAATTCAATCCATGCTTTTACTTGATCCATCTCTGTGGAGACACTTCAGTTTCCACCAGGTAAGTCTGGTGTCCTGGCACTAAAGCTAAGCTCTCAGCCACCTTCTGATCTCCCTCTCTGTATTTTCACTCCCCGAGATCTCCAGAATGCTGCTTCTGTCAATAGGAGTCCTGTAACTTCGACCCCAAGTGACCATGGTCATGGATGCGGTTTCCCACTCAGATTGTGTCTCTGATCTAGGTCGACTGGGGCCTGCTACAGATATCATCCCAGACGAGCCCCCTAATGTAGAACGGCCTCCTTGGGGACTGCTGAGAATTACCTGCTCATCTGCACGGCCATGAATGCCAACATGTAATGTGGCATACTGAAGCTGAGCATGATCCCCTCTCGTCAGAGACTGGGCCGCAGGGCAGTATTCCAACATGATAACGACCCCAAGCACACCTCCAAGACAACCACTGGCTTGCTAAAGAAGCTGAGGGTAAAGCTGATGGACTGGTCAAGCATGTCTTTCGACATAAACTCTATTGAGAAGCTAACGGAAGGTGGAGAAGCGCAAGATCTCTAACTTCCACCAGCTCCATGATGTCATAATGGAGGAGTGGAAGAGGACGCTAGTGGCAACCTGTGAAGCTCTGGTGAACTCCATGCCCAAGAGGGTTAAGGCAGTGCTGGAAAATAATGGTGGCCACACAAAATATTGACACTTTGGGCCCAATTTGGATATTTTCACTTAGGGGTGTACTGACTTTTGTTGCCAGCAGTTTAGACATTAATGGCTGTGTGTTGAGTTATTTTGAGAGGGCAGCACATTTACACTGTTATACAAGCTGTACACTCACTACTTTACATTGCAGCAAAGTGTCATCTCTTCAGTGTTGTCACATGAAAAGATATAATAAAATATTTACAAAAATGTGAGGGGTTTACTCACTTTTGTGAGATACCATATACAGTGGGGCAAAAAAGTATTTAGTCAGCCACCAATTGTGCAAGTTCTCCCACTTAAAAAGATGAGAGAGTCCTGTAATGGTCATCATAGGTATACCACAACTATGAGAGACAAAATGTGGAAACAAATCCAGACAATAACATTGTCTGATTTTTGAAAGAATTTATTTGCAAATTATGGTGGAAAATAAGTATTTGGTCACCTACAAACAAGCAAGATTTATGGCTCTCACAGACCTGTATCTTCTTCTTTAAGAGGCTCATCTGTCCTCCACTCATTACCTGTATCAATGGTAGCTGTTTGAACTTGTTATCAGTATAAAAGACACCTTTCCACAACCTTAAACAGTCACACTCCAAACTCCACTATGGTGAAAACCAAAGAGCTGTCGAAGGACACCAGAAACAAAATTGTAGACCTGCACCAGGCTGGGAAGACTGAATCTGCAATAGGCAAGCAGCTTGGTGTGAAGAAATCATCTGTGGGAGCAATAATTAGAAGTCATACAAGACCAGGGACTCAGATCCTGCAGTGCCATAAGTGTTCCTCTGCTTAAGCCAGTACATGTCTGGGCCCATCTGAGGTTTGCTAAAGAGCATTTGGATGATCCAGAGGAGGATTGGGAGAATGTCGTATGGTCAGATAAAACCAAAGTAGAACTGTTTGGTAGAAACACAACTCGCCGCATTTGGAGGAGAGAGAATGCTGAGTTGCAACCAAAGAACACCATACCTACTGTGAAGCATGGGGGTGGCAACATCATGCTTTGGCACTGTTTCTCTGCAAAGGGAACTAGATGACTGATCCGTGTACATGAAAGAATCAATGGGACCATGTATCGTGCGATTTAGAGTGCAAACCTTCTCCCATCAGCAAGGGCATTGAAGATGAAATGTAGCTGGGTCTTTCAGCATGACAATGATTCCAAACACACCACCCGGGCAACGAAGGAGTGGCTTCATAAGAAGCATTTCAAGGTCCTGGAGTGGCCTAGCCAGTCTACAGATCTCAACCCCATAGAAAACCTTTGGAGGGAGCTGAAAGTCTGTGTTGCCCAGCGAGAGCCCCAAAACATCACTGCTTTGGAGGAGATCTGCATGGAGGAATGGGCCAACATACCAGCAACAGTGTGTGACAACCTTGTGAAGACTTACAGAAAACATTTGACCCCTGTCATTGTCAACAAAGGATATATAACAAAGTATTGAGGTGAACTTTTGATATTGACAAAATACTTATTTTCCACCATTATTTGCAAATAAATTCTTTCAAAAATCAGACAATGTGATTGTCTGGATTTGTTTCCACATTTTGTCTCTCATAGTTGAGGTATACCTATGATGTCAATTATAGGCCTCTATCATCTTTTTAAGTGGGAGAACTTGCACAATTGGTGGCTGACTAAATACTTTTTGCTCCACTGTATATATATATATATATATATATATATATATATATATATATATATATATATATATATATATATATATATATATATATTATGCTTCCTTTGAGCATGGCAGTAAAGTTCCACGTGGCAGATTTGTTGTTTTTCGCTAGCTAGTTGGCACTCATTAACTGTGATCCATTTGGTTGCAGATGAAAACAATAGATTCCAAGTGGTGAAGGCCTAAGGCATCTGAATACAGTGTTGTAGCAATGCAGTAAAGTGTTTTTGGGTAGAGAAGTGTGTGCACTGTGTTTTTTTTATGGTGGTAGTGAAAAGATAAAGATTGAGCAGCTTGCTCTCTCACCAACAACCCAAATCGATAAACAATCTTCTAGACAGGTACACGGACGTCAAAACTCTGACAACGGATCCTCTGTCTCGGCCTTCTGTAGTGACTTTCTCCACATGTCCTCACCGATGGGTAGATGCTGTAAATGATGCTAGTGACAGGATGTCCGACAGCGGGTAGTAGGACTAGGCCCCTCAGGCCTCTAGTGGAAGCAGCGGTCCACATGGTAGGCCGTGACCTCTCTCTCTGTCACACAGAGAGGCCCGTCTTGAGTCAGTCCCAACAGGAAGTGTGTGTGAGCTTATAAGCTCCTTTTATCGTCCCTCCCAGCAACATTCAGGCCACTGCAAGAGTCCCTGGGATTTGTAGTCTAATGCCCCGTACACATGATTGGATTTTCCGACAACAAATGTTGGATGTGAGCTTGTTGGCGGAAAGTCCGACCATGCGTATGCTCCATCAAATATTTGTTGTCGGACTGTCCGGCCAACAAATGTTGGCTAGCAGGTTCTCAAATTTTCCCCCAACAAATGTTTGTTGACGGACTTTCCAATCGTGTGTACACAAGTTCTTCAGACAAAAGTCCACGCATGCTCGGAATCAAGTACAAGCCGAAAATATAACTAGCGTTCGTAATGGAGACATCACGTATGTCTTGTACGTCACTACATTTGTAATTGTTGGCCAACATTTGTGTGACCGTGTGTATGCAAGACAAGTTGGAGCCAACATCCTTCAAACAAAAATCCACGGTTTTGTTGTTGGAAAGTCCAATCGTGTGTACGGGGCATTAGGATACTTGGATGCATAGCAGCAGATTCAAATATTCAAAGATGACTACACGCCCCATAACTCTCTCCACTGGCACTCAGGTATGAGGTCACTGGCTGCATGAATAATCATGGGGACAAACAATGTAAACACTGGAAGGTACGAAGTTTACTGATAACAGTCCATATCACTAAAACTGCATAGCTATTGGTACCCAGGGCACTCTTTTCTCTAAGCTAAGCTCTAAGCTCACAGTCCAGAACACTGCTAAGACCCTATAAGATCAGTCTTAGTCCAAGCAACCTCTGTCACTTATATCCCAAAAGCACGTCATCACCATTTATCAATGCAGGGTCATTACCTCCTTCAGCTTCCTCTGGACACAGACCAGTGAGTGAGACAATCCTTCTTTAGACCTTTGGTGCAGTCCTACAAGTCAGTTCCATGTGCTTGTCCTGCCACTGCTGAGCCTGAGACCTCACAGAACAGCTACACAGTCCACAGGCTGCCTTGGGGCATAAGCCCCTAGGGGCTTGAAACTCTTCTTACTGTCGAAAGACAATCTTTGCAGGGTTCCAGGCTATTTAACAGCTTCACAGCCACTACCTGGGTGTACCGCAAAAGGGATTTGCTTCAGGCTGGCTGTTTGAATTCTACCAACCTAAGTTCTAGAACCCGTCACCTGACCCCGCCCCTCCGACGCTGGTGAGGGAGGCTAGGGGGTTCCCCATGATGTATGGGTGACCCCGCCCCCCTCTGATGTAATGGAAACCTTTTTTAATACAGAGAACACTCTATTATGGGAGCCAACAATTCAAAGTGATTTTAAAAGACTTTTTTTCCTTGCGAAATGACACTTTGTGCAGGTCCACAAACACTTTTTAGGACAGTAACTTGCATATTAGCCTTTAAAATTAGAACTTTAGATTTCTCCCATAGACTTGTACAGGGTGTTTCCGGGTTTTCGAATTTGCCGCGACCAGCCCAAATTGTTCACTGTTCGCTGAACAGGCGAACAGGCAATGTTCGAGTCGAACATGAGTTCGACTCAAACTCAAAGCTCATCCCTACTCATTACTAGTAAAAAAAAAAATTATTAATAAAAATGCCATAAATCTATCCCCTATTTTGTAAATGCTCTAACTTTTGCGCAAACCAATCAATAAACGCTTATTGCGATTTTTTTTACCAAAAATATGTAGAAGAATATTTATCAGCCTAAAATGGGGGAAAACGTTTTTTTTTTATATATTTTGGGTGGATATTTATTATAGCAAAATTTAAAAAATAATGCATTTTTTTCAAAATTGACGCTTTTTTTTGTTTATAGTGCAAAAAATAAAAACCGCAGGGGTGATCAAATACCACCAAAAGAAAGCTCCATTTGTGGGCAAAAAAGGACATCAATTTTGTTTGGGAGCCACGTCACATGACCGTGCAATTGTCAGTTAAAGCGACGCAGTGCAGAATCGCAAAAAGTGCTCTGGTCCTTGGCCAACAAAATGGTCCAAGGCTTAAGTGGTTAAAACAATTGTTCCTTTGTCCAATACAAAGGCAAGTGACATTAGCACATAACAATGGTCTCGACAAAGTAAAAGCTGGGTGCTTGCTAGGGTGTAGACAGCAGACTGGCACCAAGGTCATATCCTTAAAGGGGTTGTGAAGGTACGTGTTTTTTCACCATAATGCATTATTTTTTCACCTTAAGGCTAGGTTCACACCGTAGCGATGCGGGAACGCCGCGAATCCGCGGCGTTTTCCCGCATCGCATGCCTTCCGCCGGCAGTTCACACTGCCCTATGCGGACTGCTGGGAGTGTCAATGAAATCTTAATGACACCCCCAGATCAGTCCACATATCGCAGTGCGATCTGCAAACTCGGACAGGAATCGGATCGCATGGTGTGAACACCCATGCGATCCGATTCTGCTGCGGACCAAAAAAAGGGTCCTGTGCGAGTTTGCAGCGGGTGCGATGCGAATTCAGCCATACTATCTGTATGGCTGAACTCGCATCGCTACAGAGATCGGATGTGATTTGCACTGCAGTGCAGTGCGAATCACATCTGGGTCTCCCACCCGCAGCGGTGTGAACCCAGCCTAATGCAAAAACATCAGACAATACCGCCCCCCGTTTTACTTACCCGACCCCTCGAAAGTCTCGCACTCGCCCCCGACATCCTCTTTGCCACTCAGCCTGGCCGTTGACTGGTTACAGTGGATGGATTGAAGCAGTGCAGCCATTGGCTCACCCTGCTTTCAATCACATTCAATGACGCGGCATGTCGGAGGGGGGGTGAGTGATACAGTGAGCGGCTATGGCCGCCGGCTGTATCACGGGAGCGTGCCCACAGGCACTCCAAACCATGCGAAGGAGCTCACATGAAGGTGTTGAGTCCTTGCGGGGGGAACCGAGACAGGACTGGAGTTTAGGTGGAAGGTGGAGATGGATTTTTAGCTGTCGGAGGCCTTTGAGAGGAACCCCCTAGTTTGGGAGGGGAAATGAACTCTGACCTGGGCTCAAGCACGGAAGAGACCCCTCTGCAAGACACACAAGGGGATCCTGACCAGGAGGCACGGGAGCAAGGAGAAGGACAGCAGGAGGACACTGCCAAGCAAATCTCCAGGGAAGAAGACAACTAGGTGGGCTGGAGAGTAGCACACCATCTGGGGGACTGAGAGGCAGCCTGAGAGGACTGGGTGAGAGCAGTCTGGGATGGATGTAGAGTCAGTAGGCGGGACTGTGGTGGAATCGGTTGGAAAAAAAAGGGCAGCTGCAGCAAGGTGGGCTGGCAGTGCCTGAAAAGGTAGTACTGGGAGCAGTAGCCACAGATAGGGCAGCTGAGCACTAAAACTTTTCTAAACCAAGGGGGACAGTTGCTTCAAAATCAGAGTGCCAGGTGCTCCTGGGAGTTGTAGTTTCATGAGCAAGAGTTGTGTTGAAGAAGTTGAAGGAGATCTGCAAGCAAATTTTGTGTAGGAAGCAGAGAAGTGTACATACTGTGTATATAAAGTTGTCCCTGAAGCCTTTACTGCACTGATCAAATGGTCATCACATATTCCCCATCCCTATCTAAGGTTAAATCCCCTAATAAAACACAAAACCAAAGCTAAAAGGTAAAAAGGTAGTGGTGCGCGGTACTATGGTGAAGAATCTAGTTAAAACAGGTTTAATATATTTAATAGGTACTCAAAAGATTAGAAGATAAATGTAATATCGTCTCCACTACAGGTAATAAATGGAACGTAGAAAAAGAAAAGACAATATATGTATATAAAAAATATAAAATATATATATATATGTATATATAGTGAGGGACCCTCACTCCTATGCGTAGTAGTATTTTGAGTGGTAGACAAATGGATAAGAAAAACAATTAATGATAAATAAGACTGGTGGTCCCAATGCGATTTTTTAGGTAGCAGAGTTGCATAAAGTGGCAGTGCTGAATATAAAGAAGGTCCGTGAAAATAACTACTACTGTATTTGTTTCAGTGACTAAAGTACTATACATAAAATAGTGGACGAAATAAAAAATATATAGAGTGAATCACCATGCGATTTGTTAAAAATGACGAAAAACGCATACAAAGTGCTAGTGCTGAACAATAAATAGATCTGAAAAGAAAATCTGCTAAGTCAAAGTATATGTGTAACAGTGTACAAAAGTAATCATTAGCTAGATAAGGCAAAAGATGTAAGTAATGCTTGCCTTGTGACTAAAGAAATCGCATATGGTGTTAAAGCCAAGGGAGGGTTAAGCAAAGTGACTCTGTGCGGGTGTCTTTATACCATAGACTTAAATATCGGTGCAGTGCACTAAATTGAATCATACAATCAAAGAAAATAAATCAAATTGTTGAATCAAAACAAAAACGCATAAACGATCCAAGTGTTGGTGAGAGGGAAACAACCCTCTGGGAATAATCCAAAACAGAAGGAAAAAGGTGCACAGTGTTTGAAGCTATAAAAAATATAAAAAAACAACAATGGAACAGTAATCCTAGTTAAAATTGTCCATTCAGCTGGTGCAACAACAAGTGGCGATTAGCCCAAAATCGCATGTAACAAGACAGTCGCCTGCAATGCTGGTGCTTAAAATATATGTGCACTATAAGGTAGAGATTTAAACAGTGATAATGGTGATGGTGGATATCTCCCACGTGGTCCTGTGTAATCAGAATATGGGTGTCCCCTTACCTTACAGCTGTAAGGTAACAGCATATGGTATATGTATCCTCAGGGTTCCTGGTGGTCCTTATCCCTCGAGGTCCTATTCACGTGTCCCCGGGTCCTGGCGTCTCCTGCCTACTGTGCAGTATTGGGCTCTGTAAGTGGTCCCTCAGCTGTACTTTAGCGTGGGGGGGGGGGGGGAATTGGTGGTATACAAACAGACAGAGTTTTTGTATGGTTTATAAACGAGCCTCGAGCGCGTCACTTCCGGTAGCGTCCCGACTAGTGTTCGTCACGGTCACGTGACTTCATCCCCTGATGAAGTCACGTGACCGTGACGAACACTAGTCGGGACGCTACCGGAAGTGACGCAATCGAGCTCGAGGCTCGTTTATACACCATACAAAAACTCTGTCTGTTTGTATACCACCAATCCCCCCCCCCCACGCTGAAGTACCGCTGAGGGACCACTTACAGAGCCCAATACGGCACAGTAGGCAGGAGACGCCAGGACCCGGGGACACGTGAATAGGACCTCGAGGGATAAGGACCACCAGGAACCCTGAGGATACATATACCATATGCTGTTACCTTACAGCTGTAAGGTAAGGGGACACCCATATTCTGATTACACAGGACCACGTGGGAGATATCCACCATCACCATTATCACTGTTTAAATCTCTACCTTATAGTGCACATATATTTTAAGCACCAGCATTGCAGGCGACTGTCTTGTTACATGCGATTTTGGGCTAATCGCCACTTGTTGTTGCACCAGCTGAATGGACAATTTTAACTAGGATTACTGTTCCATTGTTGTTTTTTTATATTTTTTATAGCTTCAAACACTGTGCACCTTTTTCCTTCTGTTTTGGATTATTCCCAGAGGGTTGTTTCCCTCTCACCAACACTTGGATCGTTTATGCGTTTTTGTTTTGATTCAACAATTTGATTTATTTTCTTTGATTGTATGATTCAATTTAGTGCACTGCACCGATATTTAAATCTATGGTATAAAGACACCCGCACAGAGTCACTTTGCTTAACCCTCCCTTGGCTTTAACACCATATGCGATTTCTTTAGTCACAAGGCAAGCATTACTTACATCTTTTGCCTTATCTAGCTAATGATTACTTTTGTACACTGTTACACATATACTTTGACTTAGCAGATTTTCTTTTCAGATCTATTTATTGTTCAGCACTAGCACTTTGTATGCGTTTTTCGTCATTTTTAACAAATCGCATGGTGATTCACTCTATATATTTTTTATTTCGTCCACTATTTTATGTATAGTACTTTAGTCACTGAAACAAATACAGTAGTAGTTATTTTCACGGACCTTCTTTATATTCAGCACTGCCACTTTATGCAACTCTGCTACCTAAAAAATCGCATTGGGACCACCAGTCTTATTTATCATTAATTGTTTTTCTTATCCATTTGTCTACCACTCAAAATACTACTACGCATAGGAGTGAGGGTCCCTCACTATATATACATATATATATATTTTTTATATTTTTTATATACATATATTGTCTTTTCTTTTTCTACGTTCCATTTATTACCTGTAGTGGAGACGATATTACATTTATCTTCTAATCTTTTGAGTACCTATTAAATATATTAAACCTGTTTTAACTAGATTCTTCACCATAGTACCGCGCACCACTACCTTTTTACCTTTTGTCTTCTCCAATTGGGGTTCAAGTACCCCATTTCAGTGTGTGCAGCGGGGCAACAATTAGATTACTCTTTGATTAGGCGCAGGAATATTCTCTTTTATACAAAACCAAAGCTGTTCGGACTGTTCCCTAACTCTGGGTGCTGTGGAAGATGCAGTGTGCCTGGCTGTGCAGGGTGGGGGATTCCATTCACCGGCAGCTCCTGCGGGGGTAGCGCTATACACAAATCTTCTCCTAGCTTTCCTGCAGGTATTTTATCCCAGTGCAGACAACTGTGGGCAGGTGAGTAATTCAACCAGCTAAATCCAAATACAGGACATTTACAAAATACTTTTTGATATTTATTGCAAAAGTCTATAAGTTAAAAACTGACAGAAAAATCCTGGATAAAGGCAGTTCAATGTGTACAGCATAACAAGCTTCGTGGCTTGCAAGGCTACCCTGACTCCAGAAATTACATGAATGTCATGTAACTGCAGGGCTCGAGTGCTGCGGGAACGCATGGGAACGGCGCTCCTGTACTATTTCCACAGCGGGAACGCCGTTCCCATTAGCTATCTGAGTCGGGCCGGCTGAGGCTATGCAGCGCGTAGTCCGCGCCGCTCCTCAGCCGCCGAGTGACTGTGCGTGCCCACGCCGAAGTCATGTGACCGGTTGCTAGATGCGGAGCGGCCCCTGCCTAGCAACCGGTCACATGACTTCGGCGTGGGCACGCACTGGCACGAGACCGTCAGTGTGACACACGCGCGCCGGACTGTCCTCCCGCTCCCCTCTACCCAGTGCCTCCTGTGGAAACAGCCGCTGCACTTTGAGTTTACTTAGTTCTTCTCCCCCCAGGACAGAAGGGAAGAGAATACCAGGAGGTCAGTCACTAGTAGTGTGTAAGTAAGTTGCATTCTGCAATACCCTGCCAAATTGCCAATACTCATCCATACTGCCAATACTCATCAATACTCTGCAATACCCTGCCAATACTCATCAATACTCTGCAATACCCCGCCAATACTCATCAATACTCTGCAATACCCCGCCAATACTCTGCAATACATACCCTGCCAATACTCTGCAGTACCCTATCAATACTCTGCAATACCCCGCCAATACTCTGCAATACCCCGCCAATACTCTACAATACCCCGCCAATACTCTGCAATACCCCGCCAATACTCTGCAGTACCCTATCAATACTCTGCACTACCCTATCAATACTCTGCAATACCCCGCCAATACTCTGCAATACCCCGCCAATACTCTGCAATACCCCGCCAATACTCTGCAATACCCGCCAATACTCATCAATACTCTGCAATACCCTGCCAATACTCATCAATACTCTGCAATACCCCGCCAATACTCTGCAATACCCGCCAATACTCATCAATACTCTGCAATACCCTGCCAATACTCATCAATACTCTGCAATACCCCGCCAATACTCTGCAATACCCCGCCAATACTCTGCAATACATACCCTGCCATAACTCTGCAGTACCCTATCAATACTCTGCAGTACCCTATCAATACTCTGCACTACCCTATCAATACTCTGCAATACCCCGCCAATACTCTGCAATACCCCGCCAATACTCTGCAATACATACCCTGCCAATACTCTGCAGTACCCTATCAATACTCTGCAATACCCTATCAATACACTGCAATACCCTGCCAATACTCTGCAATACCCTATCAATACTCTGCAATACCCTGCCAATACTCTGCAATACCCCATCAATACTCTGCAATACTGTGCCAATACTCTGCAATACCCTGCCAATACTCTGCCACTACACACCCTGCAATACCCTATCAATACTCTTCAATATCCTGCCAATACTCTTCAATATCCTGCCAATACTCTGCAATACATACCCTGCCAATACTCTGCAACACCCTGCCAATACTCTGCAATACCCTATCAATACTCTGCAATACTGTGCCAATACTCTGCAATACTCTGCCAATACTCTGCAATACCCTGCCAATACTCTGCCAATACCCTGCCAATACTCTGCAATACCCTGTCAATACTCTGCAATACTCTGCCAATACTCTGCAATACATACCCTGCCAATACTCTGCAATACCCTGCCAATACTCTGCCAATACACACCCTGCAATACCCTATCAATGCTCTTCAATATTCTTCCAATACTCTTCAATATCCTGCCAATACTCTGCAATACCCTGCCAATACTCTGCAATACATACCCTATCAATACTCTGCAATACCCTGCCAATACTCTGCAATAAATACCCTATCAATACTCTGCAATACCCTGCCAATACTCTGCAATACATACCCTGCCAATACTCTGCAATACCCTGCCAATAGTCTGCAATACCCTGCCAATACTATGCAATACCCTATCAATACTCTACAATACACACCCTATCAATACTCTGCAATACATACCCTGCCAATACTCTGCAATACCCTGCCAATACATACCCTGCCAATACTCTACAATACTCTGCCAATACTCTACAATACATACCCTGCCAATACTCTGCAATAACCTGCCAATACTCTGCAATAACCTATCAATACTCTGCAATACTGTGCCAATACTCTGCAATACCCTGCCAATACTCTGCAATACCCTATCCATACTCTGCAATACCCTGCCAATACATACCCTGCCAATACTCTGCAATACCCTGCCAATACTCTGCGATACCCTGCCAATACTCTGCAATACCCTGCCAATACTCTGCAATACCCTGCCAATACTCTGCAATACCCTATCAATACTCTGCAATACCCTGCCAATACTCTGCAATACCCTGCCAATACATACCCTGCCGATGCTCTGCAATACATACCCTGCCAATACTCTGCAATACCCTATCAATACTCTGCAATACCCTGCCAATACTCTTCAATACTCTGCCAATACTTATTCCTGTTTGTGGGATATTTTCTAATGGGCTGTGTAACAGAATTTGGAACAGGGTGTATTTGTGGTAGAAATTCCCTGCGAGGGAAAGATCATCACCCATTGTGTTGATTGTTTTGTTTGACACGTTATTTTGTTTTTGTAAACTGGCACTTTACAATAAATGTTGTACTGTATTTTCTGTGCAGTATATATGCATATGAGCGTACCTTTTTTTTTTTTTTTTTTTTTTTCTGGTGGGGGAATGGATCTTGGGTGGGAGTTCCCACACTTTTTTTCCCAGGACTTGACCCCTGTGTAACTGTGTTTGGTTTAGATACAAATAAATGTAGTCACTATGCCCTAAGCATGTGTATCTATTTCACTTTAGTGGTGCTATGCTGTCGTCAGCTTAGCGGAAGTTATAGTTTAACTTTCCTAGGTTTCTTCTAGGGTCTTATTACTGTTGCTGTCTGTTTCCAGTAGGTGACACTGGTGTCTCTGGCAGTATTATGAGAGACTGCACTAATCAGAGCTAAGCATATTTCTCTCTCTCTGGCCAACCACTAGGAGCTTAAAGTGGTTCTAAAGGCAGAAGGTTTTTTTATCTTAATGCATTCTATGCATTAAGATAAAAAAAAAATCTGTTTGCAACAGCCCCCCTTAGCCTGAGCCCCATCTCGATCCAGCGATGCTGCACGAGAGTCTCGGCTGTTCTGTCCTCTCCCTCTTCATTGACTGAGATAGCAGTGGGGCGGCGTTGGTTCTCACTGCTGTCAATCAAAGTCAGTGAACCAATGAGGAGAGAGGGGGCGGGGCTGAACTGCAGCTCTGTGTCTGAATGGTCACACAGAGCAGTAGCTCAGCGCAGGTGCCTCAATAGCAAGCTGCTTGCTGTGGGGGAACTCAACAGGAGGGAGGGGCCAGGAGCGCTGGTGAGGGACCCGAGAAGGGGAGGACTCGGGCTGCTCTGTGCAAAACCACTGCACAGAGAAGGTAAGTATGACAGGTTTGTTATTTTTAAACAAAAAAAACAAGACTTTAGTCTCCCTTTAATTGCCATTGGTGCAGGCTAGAAGAAAGAATAAATATTCAGGGAACGACCATGGGAAGTAAGTTCTTCCCTGGGCCCCCTGCCTGAGTGTTTGACTTTTGAATCCGCTCAGGCCTGCTGCCTGAGGAGGATGACCATGTGGCTGCACGAAGACCTGAGTTCGAGGCCTAGTAATGTGTAACATGAGTATTGAGGTGCCATGGAAAAACTCCAGATGTCTTGAGGGGCTGGAAAAAATCTGGGATGTGAATCTTGTACCTCACTGAAATATGGTGTCTTTTCCTGATGGTGTTGGCAGCTTAACTGGCAAGTGCTTTGCAGTCAGGAGCTACATTCACAGAGTGCTGGCTCAGCTTCAAGGTTCTCCATCTGTGAAGATCGTGTGTACTTTATTCCTCTTTTCTGGAGTCTGCTAATCAATTGGTGTACTGTGCCCCTACCCTCTCCCCCTGGAGTATTGAGTTAGAGTTAATAAACTTCTATTGTTCTGCATCTAAATATGCTGGTGCCCATCGGTACACACTGCTTTACTATTGCTGAAGATTACCTCCTGAGGTGAAATGTTGGCCCACCCTGTCCTTAGGAAACTCTATTTGGCAGGGGGTGCTATAAAAACATTCTTTCGTGGAGGTGGTATGGACCATAGAGACTTGAATGATTTGAATCTCTTCTTGTATTTTAGCAAAAAAGTAGGTACAGTGTTGGGTCTGAAGGACTTTTCCATCAAAAGATCTAGTGCTGTGAAACGGACTGTATTGCCTATAATGAAGCTAGTTGGAAAATATTCAATACAAAATAATTTGCTATGGAAATCTTACTTTAACCACTTCACGCCCACGCTGTAGTCAAAAGACGGCTACAGCGCAGACGCTATCTGCCGGGAGGACGTCCCTGGACGTTCTCCTATTTACTTCCCCTCTGCGTGCCGCCACGGGCGCGCATCAGGGAAGTTCTGTGCTGGCCGTGTCCCCCGGACACAGTCAGTCACAGATCGCTGTGAACGGCCAATCACAGCGGCCGTTTAAAGTGCGATCGGCATTTCCAATGGGAGATGATCTCATATGTAAACATATGAGATCATCTCTCATCGCCAGCTCTCCCTCCTGACACAGACAGCATGTGAGGAGGGAGAGATGAACCGATGCATCTGCCGCCAATTGTCAGCGGTTAGTGACAAAATAAATAAATAAATAAAACGAAAATAAGGTGCCCATCTGCCCCCACTGCCACCTGTCAGTGCCACCTGCCCCCACTGCCACCTGTCAGTGCCATCTGCCCCGACTGACACCTGTCATCCGTGCCATCTGTCCCCAGTGCCACCTGTCATCAGTGCCATCTGTCCCCAGTGTCACCTGTCGTCAGTGCCATCTGTCCCCAGTGCCACGTATAAGTGCCATCTGTCATCAGTGCCACATCAGTGCCACGTGTCATCAGTGCCACATAGTGCCAGCTGTCATCAGTGCCACATCAGTGCCACGTGTCATCAGTGCCACGTAGTGCCATCTGTCATCAGTGCCATATCAGTGTCACTTGTCATCAGTGCCACATATTAGTGCCATCTGTCATCAGTGCCATGTATCAGTGCCATCTGTCATCAGTGCCACCTGTCAGTGTCACGTGCCATCTGTTATCAGTGTCATGTGTCATCAATGCCAGGTATCAGTGCCATCTGTCATCAGTGTCACTTGTCATCAGTGCCACATATTAGTGCCATCTGTCATCAGTGCCACGTATTAGTGCCACGTGTCATCAGTGCCATGTATACGTGCCATCTGTCATCAGTGCCACATATTAGTGCCATCTGTCATCAGTGTCACGTGTCATCAGTGCCATGTATTAGTGGCATCTGTCATCAGTGCCACGTATCAGTGCCATCTGTCATCAGTGCCACGTCGGTGTCACATGTCATTGTCCTGGTGCTCCAGGGCCTTCAAAAGTGTAATAGGTAGTCAACAAGTTAGATGTGTAATTTATGCTCCTAGAACACGTGACGGTGCTCCCTGCATGTTGGGCCTCTCTAAGTGGCCAGTCTGAGGAAAAGTACCACACATGTGGTATCATAATACTCAGGAGGAGTAGCAGAATTTATTTTGGGGCATTATTTGTGGTATACACATCCCAAGTGAGAGAAATAACCTATTACAATGACAATTTTGTGGAAAAAAATAAAATAAAATAAAAAATCTTCATTTTGCAAAGAATTGTGGGAAAAAATTATAACATCAAAAAGGTCACCATTCCTCTTACTAAATACCTTGGAATGTCTACTTTGAAAAAAGGGGTCATTTGCGGGGTATTTTTACTTTTTCTGGCTTGTTTGGGTCACAAGAAATGAGATAGGCCACCAGTACATCAGATGTGATCAATTTTATATGATTCGCACCACAGCTTGTGGACTCTCTAACTTTCACAAAGACCAAATAATATATACCGATTTGGGTTATTTTTACCAAAGATATGTAGCAGTATAAATTGTGGCCAAAATTTATGAAGAAAAATTAATAATTTGCAAAATTGTATCACAGAAACAAAGAATTTTTTATTTTTTTTCCAAATTTTCGGTCTTTTTTAATTTATAGCGCAAAAAATAATAAACCCAGAGGTGATCAAATACCACCAAAAGAAAGCTCTATTTGTGGGAAAAAAAAGGACAAAAATTAATTTGGGTACAGTGTTGCATGACTGAGTAATTGTCATTCAAATTGTGAGAGCACCGAATGCTGCAAATTGGTCTGGGCAGGAGGGGGTTTAAGTGCCCAGTGGTCAACTGGTTAACTATATCAAAAGCCCAAACCTTTTTTAGTTTGGATTAATAGAAACTAGTGTAGTGAGCCAGATGAAATCCCAATGGAGCTGAAGCCGGTTGCTGCGACTACTGAAAGGACAACTCCTTAGCCCCAAAGTGGGCGCCAAATGTAGCAAGGTCTCCGGCCTTGTCCTGTCTAATGAGAACTTTCCAGGTCAAAGCTAGCTGACATCCTTCAATAGATGGTGGGTTGTGAGGCATAGTGGATGCAAAGATGGTGAAAGTCATTGGGTGCCAGACACTTCTTGGATGTAAAAGAGGTTTTATTTCTTTTGACAGTCCTTTTTTATTTTTGGGAGAAAGAGGGTTAGGGTTACAAATTCAGTTAACAGACTCCAAGACTTCAATTGGCCGGACAGCCGTGCAGGGAAAGGCCCCAGCAAGAATCCACATCTGCACATGCCTTTAACAGTTCCTAACTCAAATGTAACAGTCCTTTCAGCTTCACTACAACTGCCTCTTGTAGTTATTCAACACTGAGCTCCTGGTCTCCTTTACTAGACCCACTGATTCACCAACTTTAAATCCCTTGAGCTCCTCCAAGGTTTGCGGTGGTATCCCCTCAAGCATCACCCACGCTTCCCTGCTGGGTCCCTAGCTTGGCACTCCAGATACTTCTCAAGCTTCACCCCTGCTAACTGGTGAGGTCCCTGGCTTGACTCACAAGGCTGCTCTACAAGCGTCTCCTCCGCGGGTGTGGTCACTGACTTGATCAGTTTCCCGCCTGAAGTTTCCCGATTCTCCACCGTGCCCATTCAGTGAGAATGTGGTTCCGATACTTGCTTCAGTTACTCACTGTGTTCCCTGGTAAAGCTGGTTGGTCCCTTTGTGGTGACAGCTTCCCTTCTACCTCTGACCACTGACAGGTTCTCTGGTTGGCAAAATTGTCACTTTTGGTTGAATCACAAAGCCGCAATCCCAACCCTGTGCTGCTCTCTTTGCTTCTGGACAGGTCCTCACACAGCCTAGCGGCCAGATAACAATCTCCGGCCTAGCAGCCCAGGGCATAAGACACACATCCATCCAGACTGCCATCCAGGACGCACACGACGCAGATCACCTGACTCCGCCCAAATATATAGGTGTTCCCAGCAGGCCAAGGGATTCAAGATAACCCCTGCCCATTGACTGAGATACCCCATATACCCATAACCTGACCTTGGATTGCCCTTCTAATATCTAGTACCACCAAGCACCCGGCCACCTAGTGGTAGAAGAGAAAAGTGCAACAAGGCCAAACTTAGGGATAAATCAATAGATCTCTATCAATCGACCAAGATAACGACTCCTGGCAAGTAAATTTGTAAGGAGCTCCCTGACTAAACCCCATCGTGCTACATCCTCCCCCTGCACAATGAACTAAGTTTTGGAGTTTGCAGAAAAATATAATTTGAGCTCCCAAGTCTGAGAGCGAATGTCCTGGCAAAAACTGGGATGGGTGGGGAAACAGGGAAAGGGTTAACAGTATAACAATCAAATAACATATGTGTGGCGTGCCACATGGATAAACATTGGTATCACATAAATGATATGTTATATATGTGATATATTATGTACATTTTGAAAGCAAGTAAGCAATAATCCTACTACCTATCTATCTAATATATACAGTCGTAACAATATATAGAGGGTTAGTGTTGTGATCCGGCTAGATCCCTGTGGCCGCGTACACACGGGCGGACCGTTCGCCCAACTTAGTCCGCTGAACAGTGTTTCAGCGGACAGTCCGCTTGTGTGTGGGCTTCAGCGGACTGTTTCAGCGGACAGTCTGACGAACAAAGTCTTACGGAATTTCCGTAAGACAGTCCGTTCAAACTTGGTTTTGTCCGTCCAAACTTGGTTTCAGCGGACAGTCCGCTCGTGTGTAGGCAAGTTGGACGGACTAAGTATCGCGCATGCTCAGAAAGGGTTTACACGGCCGAAGGTTGCATTGCAGTGTATAGGACGTCGTTTTTCTAGTCCCGTCGTACGTGCTGTACACGTCATCACGCACGTTTTCAGCGGACTGTTCGTTCATCGTGTGTGGTCAAGTCCGTTCATGCTAATTTTGAACGGACTGTTTGTCGGATTGTTTGACGAACTTAGTTGGGCGAACAGTACGCCCGTGTGTACGCGGCCTGTCTCTACTTAGCCAAGGAAGATGCACTGACATAGCAACACCTGAGAGAAATCAAACAATGTAAAGCAGGGGTGCCCAAACTTTTTTCAAAGAGGGCCGGATTTGATGAAGTGAACATGCGTGAGGGCCGACCATTTTTCTTGACATTCTTTGAACTGTTAAAATTTGGTCTAAGTGTGGTCGTTCGAGCTCTAATACACTGCCCAACAAGAATGTTCTTGCCTTTGTGGATGTGTGTGGGAAGAGATTAGCCTGGGCGTATTATTTGTATATACTGTATTAATCGGCATATAACACGCACCTTCACTTTAAGAGGGAAGTTTCAGGAAAAAATTTTTTAAGCAAAATAATGGTTAGTGCCCATGAATGCAGCTTAATCAGTGCCCATCTGCAGACCCACCATTGCCATGAATGTAGCCTCACCATTGCCAGGAATGCAGCACTATAGCCAGGAACGCACTCACCATAGCCAAGAACGCAGCACCATAGCCAGGAACGCACTCACCACAGCCAGGAATGCCCCCACCATTGCCAGGAATGCACTCACCATAGCCAGAAATGCCCCCACAATTGCCAGGAATGCACTCACCATAGCCAGGAATGCCCCCACCATAGCAAGGAATGCATCACCATAGGCGGGAATGCCCCCACCATAGCCAGGAATGCCCCGACCATAGTCAGGAATGCACCATCATAGCCAGGAATAGGCATGTGAAATTCATTTCGGAACAAATCGAAATTCGGCCGAATTTTGCATCTTTCGGACATTCAGATGCATCCGAATGTCCGAATAAAAAAATAACGAATTACAACGAATATGAAAGAAATATTACGAATGAATTCGAATGAATTCGAATACATTCGACATCGAATTCGAAAACAATTCTAGTCGAATCGAATTTGAAAACAATTCAAATCGAATTTGAAAACAAATTTGAATAAAAATTGAAAAAATATAAATCGATTTCTAAAAAAGAATACAGTAAAATAGAATATAAAATAATAACACAATAGAATGAATATATATATATATATATATATATATATATATATATATATATATATATATATATATACCATCTTCCGAAATTCGAATTTCCTATAGAATGAATTAGAATAGAAAAGATTTGAATACAAAAGAATAGACTAGAAAAACAATTGAACAGAATAGTATAAAATATTATTTTTCTATTTATTTTTATTCTGCCACAAGTGCCACGTGACCAAGTTGTGGACTGTCCACTTGCCACGTCACCTGCCAAAAGTTATGGGGTTCCTAGCACCAAGTGACCCCGAGATGTGTATCTCGGGGGCCACTTACAGCTAGAGTGTGGCCCCCGAGATATGTGGCCCCAAATTCGGGTCGCAAAATGTCATTCTCTGATATGGACAATATGTCAAACACTTTTTCTGTAGCAGAGAATTACATTTTGTGACCCGAATTTGGGGCCACATATCTCAGGGTCACTTGGTGCTAGAAACCCCAAATTTGGTGATTTGGTGAAATCATTATATACTAAATTCGAATTTCGGAAGATGGTGGTTTTATAATATATATATATATATATATATATATATTTCTTTCCGACATTCGAATTTCGTATAGAATGAATTCGAATTTGAATAGAAAAGATTAGAATGGAAAAAGAGAATAGACTAGAAAAACGATAGAACAGAATAGAATATATTATATTATATTTTATTCTGTTCTGTTCTAATGTTTTTCTAGTCTATTCTTTTATATTCTATCGAAATCTTTTCTATTCAAATTCGAATTCATTCTATACGAAATTCGAATGTCTAAAATAAAAATAAAAATTATATATATATATATATATATATATATATATATATATATATATATATATAATTATTATTTTTTTTTGACATTCGAATTTCGTATAGAATGAATTCAAATTTGAATAGAAAAGATTTTAATAGAATATAAAAGAATAGACTTATTCTAAATCTTTTCTATTCAAATTCGAATTCATTCTATACGAAATTCGAATGTCTATATAATTATTTTTTTTTAGACATTCGAATTTCGTATAGAATGAATTTGAATTTGAATAGAAAAGATTTCGAATAAGTCTATTCTTTTATATTCTATTAAAATCTTTTCTATTCAAATTCGAATTCATTCTATACGAAATTCGAATATCTAATTATTTTTTTTTTTTAGACATTCGAATTTCGTATAGAATGAATTCAAATTTGAATAAAAAAGATTTCGAATAAGTCTATTCTTTTATATTCTATTAAAATCTTTTCTATTCAAATTCGAATTCATTCTATACGAAATTCGAATATCTAATTTTTTTTTTTTTTTTAGACATTCGAATTTCGTATAGAATGAATTCAAATTTGAATAAAAAAGATTTCGAATAAGTCTATTCTTTTATATTCTATTAAAATCTTTTCTATTCAAATTCGAATTCATTCTATACGAAATTCGAATGTCTAAAAAAAAAATTATATATATATATATATATATATATATATATATATATATATATATATATATAATAATTTTTTTTTTTTCGACTTTCGTATAGAATGAATTCGAATTTGAATAGAAAAGATTTAGAATAAGTCTATTATTTTATATTCTATTAAAATCTTTTCTATTCAAATTCAAATTCATTCTATACGAAATTCGAATGTCGAAAAAAAAAATTATATTATATATATATATATATATATATATAATTTTTATTTATTTTTTTATACATTCGAATTTCATATAGAATGAATTTGAATTTGAATAGAAAAGATTTTAATAGAATAGAAAAGAATAGACTAGAAAAACAATAGAAAAGAACAGAATAAAATATTATATATTCTATTGTTTTCTAGTCAACTTTCTATTTTATTATAATCTTTTCTATCCAAATTTAAAATTAATTAATTTTACATTTTTAATTCATTCTATTTGAAATTCGAATTTCAGAAGATGGTTGTATATTCTTTCTATTTTATTCTATTAAATTATATATTTTTTCTAATCTTTTCTATTTGAATTAGAAATTTTGGAACATGGTTAGTTACTTACATATATATATATATATATATATATATATATATATATATATCTGTCACATCAACTTCTCATACTTGCAGTGTACCAGTGCAAAAAAACACACACATCTTATTTAATTTATATTTATCACATCAATGAAGTTGTCAGCATGCCTGATTGAAGAAGTCACGGATGTCGATCTTAAGGCAAGTACATATGCTGTATGTCATTTTCCACTTGCCACGTCACCTGCCACAAGTTGTGTATTGTCCATTTGCCACATCACCTGCCACAAGTTGTGTATTGTCCACTTGCCACATCAACTGCCACAAGTTGTGTATTGTCCACTTGCCACACCTCCCACAAGTGCCACGTGATCGACCATGAGTGACACTTGTCTGGTCATTAGTGCCACGTGACCTGCCACGGGTGCCACATGGCCGGCCACGGGTACCACGTGACCTGCCACGGGTGCCACGTGACCGGCCACGGGTGCCACATGACCGGCCATGGATGCCACATGACCTGCCATGAGTGCCACGTGACCTGCCACGAGTGCCATGTCACCTGCCATGGGTGCCACTTGACCTGCCACGGGTGCCACGGGAACTGCCAGGGGTGCCACGTGACTTGTCACGAGTTTCACTTGAACAGCCACGAGTGCCACATGTACCACGTGACCTGCCACAAGTGCCACATGACCTGCCACATGACCAAGTTGTGGATTGGCCACTTGCCACGTCACCTGCCACAAGTTGGGGTTCCTAGCACCAAGTGACCCATAGATATAGGCAATATGTCAAGTACTTTTCTGCAGCAGAGAATTACATTTTGCGACCCGACTTTGGGGGCCACATATCTCGGCGTAGTGGGTACAAAGATGGGGAAACTCATTGGGCACCAGACACTTCTTGGATGTAAGAGAAGTTTTATTTCTTTTAACAGTCCTTTTGTATTTTTGGGAGAAAGAGGGTTAGGGCCAGGACACTCTTAGGTACTTGCAAATTCAATTGACAGACTCCGAGGCTTCAATCGGAGGACAGCCGTGCAGGGAAAAGCCCCAGCAAGAATCCACATCTGCACATGCAGGATTGCTGTCTCCTATGGTAACAGTCTTTAACCTCTTCCCTCCCGCCCTATAGCTAAATGACGGCTATAGAGCGGGCACTTTCGTTCGGGAGGCCGTCCCTGGACGTCCTGGTGTTTACTTCCGCAATGTGCGCCGCCGGGGGTGCCCATCGGGGAAGTTCTGTGTTTGCCATGTCCCCCAGAGACAGGCAAACACAGATCGCTGTAAACGGCCAATCACAGCGGCCGTTTACAGCGCGATCGGTGTGTCCAATGTGAGATGATCTCATATGTAAACATATGTGATCATCTCTCAGCGCCGCTCTCCCTCCTCACACAGACGTGTGAGAGGGGAGAGATGAACGGCTGCAGCGGCCGTAAGTGGGGAAAATAAATAAATACATTTTAAAAAGTGCCATCCGCCCCAGTGCCATCCTCCCCCAGTGCCATCCTGTCCCAGTGCCATCCTGCTCCAGTGCCATCCACCCCAATGCCATCCGCCCCAGTGCCATCCACCCCAGTGCCATCCACCCCAGTGCTACCTGCCCCCAGTGCCACCTGTTAGTGCTATCTGTCCCCAGTGCCACCTGTTAGTGCTATCTGTCCCCAGTGCCACCTGTTGTCAGTGCCATTTGTCCCCAGTGCCATCTGTCATCTGTCATCAGTGCCACGTATAAGTGCCATCTGTCATCAGTGCCACACAGTGCCACCTGTCATCAGTGCCACATATTAGTGCCATCTGTCATCAGTGCCACCTGTCAGTGTCATTTGTCATCAGTTCCATCTGTCAGTGTCACGTGTCATCTGTTGTCAGTGTCACGTGTCATCAATTCACTTATCAGTGCCATCTGTCATCAGTGTCACTCGTCATTGGTGCCACGTATTAGTGCATCTGTCATCGGGGCCACGTATTAGTGCCACGTATTAGTGCCATCTGTCATCAGTGCCACGTATTAGTGCCATCTGTCATCAGTGCCACGTATTAGTGCCACGTGTCATCAGTGCCACGTGTCATCAGTGCCACGTATAAGTGCCATCTGTCATCAGTGCCACATATTAGTGCCATCTGTCATCAGTGCCACATGTCATCAGTGCCACGTATAAGTGTCATCATTGCCACGTATCAGTGCCATCTGTCATCAGTGTCACATGTCATTGTCCTGGTGCTCCAGGGCCTTCAAAAGTGTAATAGGTAGTTAATAAGTTAGATGTGTAATTTATGCTCCTAGAACATGTGACGTGCTCCCTGCATGTTGGGCCTCTCTATGTGGCCAGGCTGTGAAAAAGTCCCACACATGTGGTATTGTAATACTCAGGAGGAGTAGCAGAATTTCTTTGGGGGTGTCATTTGTGGTATACACATGCCATGTGAGAGAAATAACCTATTACAATGACAATTTTGTGGAAAAAAAAATAAAAAATGAAAAATCTTAATTTTGCAAAGAATTGTGGGAAAAAAATGCTCACCATGCCTCTTACTAAATACCTTGGAATGTCTACTTTCCAAAAAGGGGTCATTTGGGGGGTATTTGTACTTTCCTGACTTGTTTGGGTCACAAGAAGCGAGATAGGCCACCAGTACATCAGATGTGATCAATTTTGTGCGACTCTCTAACTTTCACAAAGACCAAATAATATCCACTAATTTGGGTTATTTTTACCAAAGATATGTAGCTGTATAAATTGTGGCCAAAATGTATGAAGAAAAATTAATAATTTGCATAATTTTGTCACAGAAACAAAGAAATATGCGTTTTTTTTCATTTATAGCGCAAAAAATAAAAACCCCAGAGGTGATCAAATACCACCAAAAGAAAGCTCTATTTGTGGGAAAAAAAAAGACAAAAAATTCATTTGGGTACAGTGTTGCATGACTGAGTAATTGTCATTCAAAGTGTGAGCGCACCGAAAGCTGAAAATTGGTCTGGGCAGGAAGGGTGTTTAAGTGCCCAGTAAGCAAGTGGTTAACAGTTCCTTTCAGCTTCACTACAACTGCCTCTTGTAGTTCTTCAACACTGAGCTCCCGGACTTGCACTAGACCCACTGATTCACTAACTCTGAATCTCTTGTGCTTGTCCAAGGTTTGCGGTGGTATCCCCTCAAGCGTCACCCACGCTTCCCTGCTGGGTCCCTAGCTTGGCACTCCAGATACTTCTCAATCTTCACCCCTGCTAACCGGTGAGGTCCCTGGCTTGACTCACAAGGCTGCTCTGCAAGCGTCTCCTCCGTGGGTTGGGTCCCTGCCTTGATCACCGCCTGAAGTTTCCCAATTCTCTACCATGCCCGTTCGATGAGAATGTGGTTCCTGTACTTGCCTCAGTTACTCACTGTGGTTCCTGGTAAAGGTGGTTGGTCCCTTTGTGTTGACGGCTTCCTTTGTAACTCCCACTAGTGACACGTTCTCTGGGTGGCAGAACCGTCACTTTTGATTGGATTGCAAGCCGCAATCCCAACCCTGCGTTGCTCTCTTTGCTTCTGGACATGTCCTCACACAGCCTAGCAGCCAGATGCCCTAGGGATAGACCAAATCTCATGCCTAGCAGCCTGGGGCATACGACACACATCCACCCAGACAGCCTTCTAGGTGGCACAGAACACAGATTACTTGACTCCGCCCAAATATATAGGTGCTCCCAACAGGCCAAGGGATTAAAGAAAACCCCTGCCCATTCGCTGAGATACCCTATATATCCATAACCTGACCTTGGATTGCCCTTCTCATATCTAGTACCACCAAGTACCCGGCCACCTATTGGTAGAAGAGAAAAAGTGCAACAAGGCCTAACTTAGGGAGAAATCAATAGATCTATATTGACCAAGATAACGACTCCTGGCAAGTAAATTTGTGAGGAGCCCCCTGACTAAACCCCTGAGTGCTACACAAGTGTTGGGCCCGCTGTTCGCTGAACAAAGAGGGCATTCGCAGGAAGTCCGAGCGCCCCATAATGCACTGCGATCTCGCAGTGCAACTGTGAGGGTTTACAGTGTTCAGGCACCACCAACACTCAAAGCCCAATTTTTCTGTAATGTAATTTAAATATTTTTTTTCACATTTTTAACAGCAGGGCTCATTTCTGAGCCCAGCAAGAGTAAGTGTGAGGGGATACAGTGTTCAGGCACCACTAGGGATGGGTGAACAGTTTGGGCCAAGCATAAGTTTGGCCTGAACATCACCCATTCAGGTACTTGCCTAAAACCTAAACCTTCTGAGCACTCTGGGCCAAGTGCACAGTCAATAGGTTGTTAAGGCTTCCCCTCTGAGAGCTAAATTTAACAAAATAATTGTAAAAAAAAGAAATAAAAAAAAAATTGGGGAAAAAACAGCATGGGGGCCTTTTGGGTCTGGTGTGGATTTTAACCACTTACCTACTGGCGCATTGTAAAAAGACAGCAGCAGGAACACTCTCTCCCTGCTGCAGCCCATCAGAGTACCCGAGTACCTGTTTGCAGCTTATTAGACTACACAAATACCTATCTGCGGACCATCAGAGTACCTGAGTACCTACCTGCAGCCCATGCCTCACAGAATATATGGAGTGTTTTCTTTCCAAAATTGGGTCATTTTGTGGTTAATTCCACTGTCCTTGTGCTCCAAGACCTTCAAAAGTGTGATAGGTAGGAATGAAATTAGATGTGTAATTTATGCTCCTAGAATGCTGCATGTTAGGCCTTTCTATGTGGTCAGGCTGTGAAAAAGTCTCACACACCTGGTATCACCATACTCAGGAGGAGTAGCAGAATGTATTTTGGGGTGTAATTGGAAGTATGCATATGTTGTGTGTGAGAAATAACTTGACAATGACAATTTTGTGTAAAAAAATAAAAATAAATAAAAAATCTTAATGTTCCCAAGAATTGTGGGAAAAACTTACAACTTCAAAACTCACCATGCCTCTTACTAAATATCTTGGACTGTCTATTTTTCAAAAAAGGTGTCATTTGGGGGGTATTTGTACTGTCCTGACATTTCACGGCCTCAGTACATCAGGTGTGATACATTTTTTTATGATTTGCACCATAGCTATGACCTTCACACAGACTTAATAATATCCCCTAATTTGGGTTATTTTAATCAAAGATATGTAGCAGTATAGATTTTGGCCCAATTTTATGAACAAAAATTACTTATTTGTACTTAATAATTTACTTATAATGTTATAATAGAAACTAAAAAAAAGTGGGTTTTTTTTCAAATTTTTCGCTCTATTTTAACTCATATCGCAAAAAATAAAAAAACCCTGATTAAAAGAGAAGTATGGTTTTCTTTTTTTTTGCATAATCATACTTACCTTGGTGGGTTCAGCATCAGACCGATGCTGCAGCTGTCCCCCGCCATCTCTGCACTGAGAACCGAGCCACTGAACACCGCCGATGGCTCGGTTCTCACTCCTCCCCGAGCAGAGTGATGCTGACTGTTAGTCACCATCGCTCCTGCTCTGATCCTCCACGTTCATTGGAGAGATGAGCTGTGGAGAGGCGGGGAGCGGCTGTCTCAGCGGCTCACTCAGACACTGAGACTGCCATCAGTCAAGGCAGCTAGCAGATCCAGACTTAGTCAGGATGATGCGCTGCCTTGACTGATGACAGAGACGTCAGCGGAGAGCAGACTCTGCTGAAAACAGGTCACAGGAGTGTAAAATGGATTGCACTCCTGTGATCCAAAGGAGAAGTCCAGCCTAAAAAGCTCAGGCTGGACTTCTCATTTAAATACCACCAAAAGAAAACTCAATTTGTCTGAAAAAAATGATAACATTTTTGTTTGGATACAGTGCTGCATGACTAAGTAATTCTCAATCAAAGTGTGAGAGCTCTGAAAGCTAAAAATTGGTCTGGGCAGGAAGGGGGTGAAAGTGCATTGAAGTGGTTAAGGGGAACCCTATGACAGAATATATAAAAAAAAAAAAACGGCATGGGACACCCCCCAAATCCATGCCAGGAATTTTGGGTCTGGTATAGATTTCAAGGGGAACGCCACTCCAAAATTTAAAAAAAATAAAAAAATGCCACGGTGTCCCCCTCAAAATCCATACCAGACCCTTATACAAGCATGCAGCCTGGCAGGCCAGGTGCTCACTCGTCTCCACCTCCAGAACCATACCAGACCACTTGCCCTCAACAGGGGGAGGGTGCTTTGGGGAGCCAGACAACCCTGAGCTGTGTGTCTGCGTGTCTGTGGGTGGGGGACTTATCGGAATCTGGAAGTCACCTTTAACAGATTACGCCCCCCTATGTGAATAGGTATCGGGTGCATCATACCCCTATACATTCGCCAAAAAAGTATCAAAAAGTAATAACCATAGGAAACTGTTTTTGACAAGTCTTGTATTAAAATAAATAAATAGTGTACCTCAATGTAATCCATCGTCAAATCATGTCGCTCGCAAAAATAGAAAAAAAGAACTAACATCACCGTCTGCCTCCTCTCAGCTTTGACAGCTCTTATATAGCCAAGGGGCAGGGCCACCCAGCTACGTCATTTGGCTTTCTGACGTCACCTTTCTGACGTTACGTGACATCATAAGGGAACTGCACCACTGGGTGATGTAACTGAGGTGGCCCCTTGCCTATATAAGAAATGTCAAAGCAGAGAGGAGACGGGCAGTCGGTGGCTTCCCAGGAGGCTGAGCATATTTTTTTAACTTTTTCGGGTTCAGTGGGCGATGTGATTGATGATGGATTACATCAAAGTTGCTCTATACCTAGAGTAAGGGCTAATTTACTAATTGCCAGTCAAAGCTCCTGTCACAAAAATAAATAAATAAAATGGTTAGCTTACAGCCCTGTTTACACCTGCTTTTGCGTGGTGCTTCGATGAGGCTTCGATGAGGCTTCGATAGAATAGAAGAAATAGAAAATAAAACTACCATCACCGTCTGCCTCCTCTCAGCTTTGACAGCTCTTATATAGCCAAGGGGCAGGGCCACCCGGCTACGCCATTTGGTGGCACCGCCCCTTTCTGGCGTCACATGACAGCATAAGGGAACTGCACCACTGGATGATGTAACCGAGGTGGCCCCTTGCCTGTATAAGAACTGTCAAAGCAGAGAGGAGACGTGCAGTCGGTGGCTTCCCCGGAGGCGGAGCATATTTTTTAAACTTTTTCAGGTCCAGCGGGCGATGTGATTGATGATGGATTACATCAAGGGACAAAAATGTATTTTTAATATAGGATTTGTCAAAAACTGTTTCCTGTGTCTTTTACTTTTGACACTTCTTTGGTAAATGGTTAGGGGTACGATGTACCCGATACCCATTCACATGTGGGGGGGCAAGATCTTGTTGAAGGGGGTTCCAGATTCCAATATGCCTCCCACCCACAGACCCCAATAATCCATATCCCAGGGTTGTGGGGAAGAGGCCCTTGTGCCCATGTTGAGGGCACAAGGGCCTCTTTCCGACAACCCTGGGTTGTCGGGGTCAACCTTCCATGTTGAGGGCATGTGGCCTGGTATTATTCCGGAGGGGGGAGCTGGCAATACATTACAGCCGAGAACAAGTTTAAATTACATCTTTTCCTTTAGAAATATCATTATAGATGCAGCATGTTCTATTCATTGTACAAATGTGCCACTTTACAGGCAGACTAAGGGGGACCCCCAGGCACTATATTTGAAGGAATTATTCATTTTTATTGTTTCACTTTAAGCATCATTAAAATTACTGCTCCTTTAACAATGATCATTTTAAAACCTTTTTTTTTTTTGCATTGATACAAGTCCCCCAGGGCAGTATCCGGGCCCCCATACACTTTTTAGGGCAATAACTTGCATGTAGGCCTTTAAGATGGGAGGACATTTGATTTTTCATGTTCGGGTCCTATAGACTTTAATGGGGTTTGCACGTTCGCTAGAACTTTTTGCCTGTTCAAGATGTTCTGGTGCGAACCGAACAGGGGGTGTTCGGCCAATCCCTAAAAGAGACTGGATAAAACTCTAAGTTCCCAATAAGGTCATTCTCCTGTAAATTCATGTCCTGTAGACATGACTGGGAGTGAAAAGAAATTTCCTAAATGAGGGAAATCCCCTCCTAGACAGTTGTTTTTGAAATAAGTGTCACAGGGTTGCTGTTAGAAATCATGGGGCTTGTACCTAACAGGCCCCCATACCTGAAAATATAAAAAAAAAATTTCACAAAAAATACACTAAAATCATTATTGGCAGACACAAGCAGTTAATAAATTAAGCTCTATGTGTAAATGAGGTCTTGGGGCTCATTGACATGGGTGCTATGGCCTGTACAGTGTAAATCATATTTTTTTTATTTGGCTGGAACTGTATGCAGGCAGCCTATGTTACGCTAAGGGGACGCAGCGGCTGTACTAATATAGCCACAGGTTCTAATTTGATAGGTATGTTGGTGCAGGTTTACGGCCTGATCACAGACAGTGTGCATTTAGGGCCACTCACCCGAACCTGCACACATGTCAAATTAGAACCTGTGGCTGTGTACGTATAGTTACTCTATCCCTAGAGTAAGGGCTAATTTACACTTGCTTCAAAACATGGCTTTGGTCAGGCTTTGTTAAAGCTCTCTGAATGCCAGTCACTAAATAAAATGGTTAACTTACAGCCCTATTTACACCTGCTTTTGCTTGGTGCTTCGATGAGGCTTCGATGAGGCTTCGGTGGGGCTTCGGTGGGGCTTTGGTGGAGCTTCGATGGATCTTAGTTGGGGCTTTGGTGGGGCTCCTATGAGGCTTCGATGAGGCTTTAGTAGGGCTTTGGTGGGGCTTTGGTGGGGCTTCAGTGGTGGTTGAAGAGAGCTTTGAAATAGACTTCTATGGAGGATTTAAAGATGCTTTGAAGCACCACTGAAGCTACATGGGGTATCATTTTTGAAGTGAAGCCAGAGCAAAACAAAGCAAAAGCAGTTGTATTTTATTTAGTGATAGTTTAGTTTAGTTTAGTGAGCTTTGACTTGTGTTCAGAGAGCTTTAACAAAGCCTGTCCAAAGCCTTGTAAATGAGCCCTAACAGGCAGCTCCAGCCACACAAACCGCTCATTCACACTGTATGGGCCAGAAAACCTGTATGAATGGGCTCTTATTTTTTATTTATTTATTTTTTATATTTTTTTTTCAAAACACTGTTGGGGGAGCTTTGGTGAAATAATAGAGGTCTAAACAGACCCCTGATGTCTCACGCTTGAGACCAAGAAAGGATCTGAGGTCATAGATTCCTCAAGCCTTTCTCTGCAGCCTCAGCTACACTGCAGATGAATGAACTGGAAGTGTTCATTCATAAAAGCAGGGGTGTTGTAAATATGGCATATTTATCACTCCATCACTACCATGCTCTCCATCCTGAAATGATCCCTTGGGGGCATGCAAGGGGGCCCGGGCAGCAGGGAGAAGGGGATCTTGGACAGGAGGGGCATTTACTGGAACTGATCTCCTTTAGTTCCCCCCTCCCCTGAAAAGCTGGTGGGAAGGAGAGGTGGAGAAGCTGGTTCTCAGCTGCTGCAGGGGAGGACTACATGGGATCAGTTATGATAAATGCCCCCTACCACACCGATCACCCCCTCCTGTCCAGGATCCTGCTTGTCAACTACCTGGATCGCCTGTTGAACTGATGGGGCCTGGGCCCCATACAGGAGGCTGGCAGTACCCTCTTATTAGTGGACCTGAGAGTCACAATTGGACTGTTTCCACTCTATTTCAATTCTGGAGAGAATTTAGAATTTCCGACTTTCTGTCCTGGTGATCACTGTAGAGCAGGGGTAGGCAACCTTTGAGAGGTGGAGATCTACCTGAACAACATAGAAGAGATCAGAGATCACTGGGATTTGGCGCCTTTTTTTTACACTGTGTGCAGTTACATGCATTTTTTTCTCATGTCTAAATGCAAGTAACTACAATGACCCACAGAAGACAAGCATAAGACTAGGACAGGTCACGTCGTCACTTCTGGTTTCGGCGACAGAGCAGCATCGCTGTTGGCTGGAGGATCTCACCGGTTCTCTCTCCCGGTGGTCGTGGTTTGGGTAGGCGGGGGCAGGTGGCATCTATGGAGGGCCCGCATCGGCTGCCACCCATCCCGCTCGGGGGGGGCATGGTAGCTCAGGGGGGCATCCTGGCGGTTATTTTCAGGCTTCTACTGCCATAGAAAACGAAATATAATACAGCACACTCTGAATATGACTAGTAAACAAACTCATATAGTGTTGAATGAATCATCAGCTTCTTCGCCTGTCAGTGGGCACAGTGTACCCATGACACAGCCCAATCGCTCCACCTCATGCTGTAAGGCTGAAAATGGGGGTGTCCATGGTAGTACAGTTAGCTGACAGGGCAGCCTGCGGTGTGCTGCCATTTCACCTGCATGGGGCCACGCTGCTAGTGCCCTGTTACCACGTGCTACCCTGTTACGCACGCACGATAAGTATGGGTTTTCAGGGGTTAATTCAGGCTGTGGAGATGACATGACACTTGCTCGTCACCTGTCATCTCATTATATTCTGTGGGGGTCCTCAGGGGCAACATGGTTCTAGAACATTTCTCATGCAATTTACGTTTCTTAGGCAATTTACGGTTCTCATACAATTTACAGTTCTCATGCAATTTACGTTTCTCATGCAATTTACGGTCCTCATGCAATTGATGTTCTCGTGCAATTTACGGTTCTCATGCAATTTATGTTCTCATGCAATTTACGGTCCTCATGCAATTTACGTTCTCATGCAATTTACGGTTTCTCATGCAACTTACAGTTCTCATGCAATTTATGGTTCTCATGCAAGTTACGATTCTCATGCAATATTTTGCTTCTCATGCCAATTCACGTTTTTTCCCATGTTTCTCACATTTTTCATGTTTCCCATATTTCTTACGTTTCTCATGTTTCTTACATTTTTCATGTTATTACGTTTCTCATGTTTCTTACGTTTCCCATGTTTCTTATGTTTCTCACGTTTTCCATGTTTCTTACGTTTCTCATGTTTCCCATGTTTCTTACATTTCTTATGTTCTTACGTTTCTCATGTTTCCCATGTTTCTTACATTTCTTATGTTCTTACGTTTCCCATTTTTCTTACGTTTCCCATGTTTCTTACATTTCTCATGTTCTTTCGTTTCTCATGTTTCTTACGTTTCTCATGTTTCCCATGTTTCTCACATTTCCCATGTTGCTCATGTTTCATGTCATATGCCGTTTCATGTCATTGGCTTTCATTCGCTGCATTTCCGTTAACTAGTGCTCACATCCAGGATCTGTCACGTCTACAGATCCATACAGGCTGAGGTTTAGTTTTTAATTGATTGTCGTCCTACAATCTTCTTGCCTGTATTCCATACGTCATACGTGCACGTTCATCATTACACCTTTACTACTACCCACCACAATCTGTGGGTACCTCGCTTACTGCATACTGTAGGATGGTGTTGTCATGAAGTTCTCGTTTTCCCATGTTTCTCTCCTTTTTCCCATGTTTCTCTCCTTTTTCCCATGTTTCTCTCCTTTTTCCCATGTTTCTCTTGTTTTCCCATGTTTCTCTTGTTTTTCCATGGTTCTCATGTTTTCCCGTGTTACTCTCATTTCTCATGTTTCTCACATTGTTCATCAATTCACGTTCTTGTGCAACCTACATTTCTTATGCAGTTTGCTTTTTTCTCTCGCAATTTATGTTCCTGACCCAGTTGTGTGTCATTTCCACTCAGTTCATGGTTGCTCCCACGTTACTGTGGAATGCTAGTGTAAAAATGATAGGTGCTGCAAACACCGTATGAGTCAAACACTACTCAATAATGAAACAATTGAAAAATAATTGGTGTTCATATGTTTTGCTATTTTTTTTTTGTGTTCGCGTCTTTACGGTTGAGTTGGTCGTTTTTATTTGGCGGGGGCAGCGGCAAGTCTCCTCATCTGGGTTACATTCTTTATATTTTGGTTTCTGTTTCATAAATTCACATCTTACCATATATTTCAGTATCCGGACACGTTTTCAGGTTTCAAGTTCCGGTTATGCAGGTCATGTCTCTAGAAGCGGATATTCAGGTCTATGTTCTCTATTGCTCTTTGTTCCTTTTCTATACTATCCACAGATTGACTCCAAGTACAAGTGTAAAGCTGACCCCAGGTCAGCCTGTATTTGTAGGACTAGTCAGGCTGCATAAATCCTGCCCTCCTTTGCCTCCTCCCTTGTGGGCGTAGGCTCTTGTGTTCCATCCACCCATTCCCCTTGGAATAGAATAGAACACTATTTCTATGTGTTCCAGAGATGTGGGATATGCAACATGTTTGCATAATATCGCATTTCACGCTTGCATGTCACCGCACAGCAAATGCAATGCACCATGATGCTGTGCGGTGCCATGAATGAAGTGTCACTTTGTGCAGTGACACAAAAAAAAGGAAACTGATATGCTTAAAATGTGCATCACACTTCCCTCTAGTGTACAGGTGTTATCAGTTTGCAGAGCAGATTACAGGGGTCAGTTGGGTAGAAGACGGTGTCAGTCAGTAGTGCAGTGGATGGTGTCAGTGGTGCTGTGGGCAGTGTCAGTGGGGCAGAAAATGGTGTCAGTAGGGCAGTGGGTGGTGTCAGTAAGGCAGAGGATGGGGGTCAGTAGGGCAGTGGATGGTGTCAGTAGGGCAGTGGATGGTGTCAGTAGAGCAGTGGACAGTGTCAGTGGTGGAGTGGACAGTGCCAGTAGGGCAGAAGACGGTGTCAGTCAGTAGGGCAGTGGATGGTGTCAGTAGGGCAGAGGATGGTGTCAGTCATTAGGGCAGAGGGCGGTGTCAGTAGGGCAGAGGGCGGTGTCAGTAGGGCAGTGGACGGTGTCAGTAGGGCAGTGGACAGTATCAATAGGGCAGTAGATGGTGTCAGTAGAGCAGTGGACTTTGTCAGTAACGCAGTGGACATTGTCAGTAGGGCAGTGGACGGTGTCAATGGCACAGTGGAAGATGTCGGTAGGGCAGTCGACGGTGTCAGTAAGGCAGTGGACGATGTCAGTAGGGCAGTGGATGGTGTCAGTAGGGCAGTGGATGGTGCCAGTAAGACAGTGGACGGTGTCAGTAGAGCAGTGGATGGTGTCAGTAGGGCAGTGAATGGTGTCAGTAGGGCAGTGGATGGTGTCAGTGGGGCAGTGGACCGTGTCAGTGGGGCAGTGGATGGTGTCAGTAAAGCAGTGGACCGTGTCAGTAGGGCAGTGGGCAGTGTCAATAGGGCAGTGGACAGTGTCAGTAGCGCAGTGGACAGTGTCAGTAGGGCAATGGACGGTGTCAGTAGCACAGTGGAAGATGTCAGTAGGGCAGTGGACGGTGTCAGTAAGACAGTGGGCGGTGTCAGTAGAGCAGTGGACGGTGTCAGTAGAGCAGTGGACGGTGTCAGTAGGGCAGTGGATGGTGTCAGTGGGGTTAGTGGATGGTGTCAGTGGGGCAGTGGACCGTGTCAGTGGGGCAGTGGATGGTGTCAGTAAAGCAGTGGACCGTGTCAGTAGGGCAGTCGTTGACGGTGTCATTAGGGCAGTGGACAGTGTAAATAGAGCAGTGGACATGTCAGTAGAGCAGTGGACAGTGTCAGTAGAGCAGTGGACGGTGTCAGTAGGGCAGTGGATGGTGGCAATGGGGCAGTGGAGGGTGACAGTGGGACCGAGGGGCCTGGCAATTCAGAGGTTAATTGTGAGCCACCAACTTGGCTCTCTGCCTGGCAGTTGTGGGGTTAAATCTGTGTGTGGTCGCTCAGCTCACCTTTCCACATACAGAATGCCCTTGAAGTTTCTTTGTATACCTGGGAGATTGCCTCTGGTATAAGTACTGACATGTCTGTGTCTCTGCTCGGTTGTTACACTGGACAAAGTGCTCAATCCCGCCCATGACATTTTTACTTTCTGCTCCTCCACCTCCTGTAAAATTCTTCACCCTCTGAGCATGCGCTGGCTCCCATAAAGACAGAAAAGAGGTCGGGTGCTGGTGCATTCGCAGAGGGTGAAGAATTTCACAGGAGGCAGAGGAGCAGTGCAGACCAGGGGTTGCCAAGACAAGGATGCCCACGATCAACAGATTGCCGACCCCCACTGTAGAAAGTTTAAACCTCCTCAGGAGAGATACAAGAATGATGTCAGGGGAACCTCAATCTTTGAGGTTCTCTGAACATCTAAAACCATGCCAGTGGCTGGAACTTGTTTGAGCAGTGGGCCTTTTGTACACTGTACAGAAGCAATATAGAAGGTGGGGGACAAGGTAGGCATGCTCCCCCAAACTCTAATCTGCCACTGGAGCAGACCAATAGGACATCTTTAGACACTACTGAACCTTGGAAAAAGTAAACATGTTAAAAAAAAAAAAAAATTACGTTCCTAGATGATTTTGAACTACCACCTCCTTGTGTGAAATTCCCATCACCATACTTCTGTTTATGCCAATACAGTTGTGCATTCCCAAAACCACCACCACGAGTTTACTGTTAAGAAGAGACAGAGATATGAGAAGATGCATCAGAAACCACATCGCCATCATCAGTTACAACATTTTCACAAATGTTTCTATTTCTAGAGCGGTTATTGTGTGAGGACCACTTAAAGGCCTTTTACAGGCTTTGAAAAGCAATCCTATCCTTGAATAGCTTTTTTCATTGTCCTGTATAATCTTAACATTGGATTTCCCTATGTGGATTTCTAAAGCACTGTCTTTACTACAAAAAGCACTATAAGAAGTGATGTCCTTATTGGCAGAGTAGAATGCATTCATTTCCGTATCAATTTGCCTATTGCATATATTTGTTATATTCCTCAATCAAGAGGTGCATCATGCCCTGTGAACATTCAGCCCTTGTACACACGGTCGGACATTCTGACGGAAAATGTCCGATTGGACTGTGTTGTCGGATAATCCGACTGTGTGTGGGCTCCATCGGACTGTTTCCGTCGGAATATCCGACGGACAAAATTTTAGAGCTGGGCTATAAAACTTTCCGACAACATGATCCGATCGGACTTTGTCCGATTGTGTGTAGAGAATTCCGATCGGACAAAGTGCCACGCATGCTCAGATCAAATTCCTAGACAAAAGCTATTGGCTACTAGCCTGAACGTAGTCCCGTCGTAACGAAATAACATCATCACGTTCAGAACGATCGGATTTTCGAACAACTTTGTCCGACCGTGTGTATGCAACAGTTTCGGACAAAATCCTTCGGACAAAATCCAACAGATTTGGTTGTCGGAATGTCCGACCGTGTGTACAAGGGCTTAGATAGTTTTGCCATCTGGTTTTGAAGTCATCCGATAGTGTCTTTAGGTAAGGGGAAAATTTGCCTTCTCAGTCCCATAGGACTGATATTCTCAGCCGAATATTTTTCTAGATAAAAAATGTGCCATGGTTTGGTATACTTTATTTCTAATAATCTCTGAAGATTAAAGAAAAATGCATTAATGTCCACATCTGCTTTATGATCCTCAATGTTCTGTGTCTGCAGTTTGGACATTCTTTTTTTTCCAATAGGTACCTTGGTAGTCAGTCATGGTGTAGGCCTTACCAATGTCTATGGCCCTAAAGATAAATGGTCCCTAAATGGAATGGAAGCAGAGAGATACAAATCAAACAATAAGACAAAATAGACAGACCAAAAAAAAAGGCTGAACAATAGGAATTCCCCACGGTGTTTGCCACCTAAATTGATAGGAAAATAGAAAATTGGGGGAAGGCCTCAGTAAAAGGCCCTCAGATAATGGACAATGTATGTCCGGTAACTCATCCTGGACAATGATACACAAAATAGTAGACCCTAACAAGCTAAATATAAAGGACTTTAACGGTACCCCAAAGTTAATAAAAAAAGTATCAAAAATTATTTCATAATGAAAAGATTCATATATGTGCATATCAAAAAACATGAAAGACACAAAAAATGCACCCAAAAATAAATATACTGAGTAACCTGCTGTTATCACATACCTCACCGTTTGTAACCAAATCATACAAATAGAAACACATTTAATGGTCCTCCTACAACCGGTCATTGTCACCCGCATGATGCAAAAGGACAGTCCTCCTCATTTTCCAAGTCTCAAATTCCTATGTAATTAGAACTAGGTATCTGAAAAAAGTATAATAAAGACATTGTGATACCATATGGAATGACAAGGTGCATAACTATATTGTACACATTGGTGCACAATGGGTTAATTAGTGAGCATTAGGTAATTGAGGGCAACAGGGAATGCTATGCATCATATCAGCAATCCTATGTTAAGGGAATAAAGCCCCCCGTCCTGTATCACTTCACATATAATGTTGCATCTGTATAACCGCCCAAAGTGAAGTAGTGTGGCTTGCACTTAGTAATGTGGAAGATTTTTTTGTTAGGTGAATAAAGAGGCTCCCATCATGCCATTCCTCAAACCAGCATGGAGTGAGATGACTGCTGATCTGTCTTCTATAATGAGGGCCATTAAATAGGGCAAGGGGGCAGAGAAACCAGCCAGGGGCTGCTGGGACATGAGCGCCATCCTGCACTTAGGTTTGGCACCAGAGTGACATATCTAAACAATAGACCGCAGCGCAGTTATAGCACAGGTGTCTCCACTCTGATGGAGACAAAACCAGTGCTGTATATCACGCATGCGTGGACATTGCAGGTCACATGCACACCGTCATGTGACTGCACCCCCCTCCCCCCGATGTGTGATCAATTCCAGTATTGCCCAGGGATCCAGCAAAGTCATCCCCATCACCATCCACTATCCCAGCAAGCCTACCCCTCTAAACAGGGCTAGACCCCTACCCAGGACCCCTCATAGGGTAGTGCCTTGCATTGAAGAGACCTGCCCATGAAGCCCCTGATCTCTTGTGACCTTTTGAGGAAGAAAATATAGATGTAAGCAGTTCAAATGGGGAAGCAGGGAAATAGAGTGCCTACCCATGACCATCAGGGGGCAATGAACAGTTGCTCACAGATTGAGGACCATATGCAAATCTAATAGTCAAAAATGTTCAGCCATACACATCTAAACAAAAAGAGAAAGACCAAACTACATATATACATAAATCTCCCCACCCTCCATTCCTAACCCCTCCATATCCAAAGCTGACCCCTGGCCCACCTACATGTGCATAGCTCCCCAAGCAAGAGACAAAGAAAAAGGCCACCGTAAAGGATGGTAAACATTAATAGAAAGGGCTTGTAGCTAATAGAATTATTTAAGTCTGGTGATTGTGTAGCTGCCAAACAGTGGATGCATCTAGCCTCCCTCTGCAAAATCAGGTGATCCCAGTCGATGCCTTGTGTGTCGGTATGAATCAGGACAAAAAAACTCATACTGTAGGGGTTCTTATTATGTTTCCATGTTTAATGTCTTCCATTAGGAGACATTATGTCTCCGCCCTTGATAGCAGATACGGGATCATAAATACATTTTCAAAACTGGCATTTCATCTTGCTGACACAGTAGCAGCTGCATATACACGTCAGTAGGTAAACGATGCCTGGGGTTTGGCAGTTAACAAAACGTTTGTCTTGAGGGGTCTCATCATTTGGCAAAGTATGTGTCTTATCAGGCCATATAAATTGACAATATGGGCAACCTACACATTTGCATTTGCAATGTTTGCCTTCACTATGACTCTGGATCAATTGGTCTCAAATTCAGTTATTTCTCTGATACACAATCTCAGCTTTGTTCCTGATACAGGGAGCTACTTGTGAATCAGCTGTAATACCAAAATCTTTAGATGATGTGTTTGATCTGACGTTGTTCTCTCGAGGATCTCATGATTAGTTTTGTTGTGCCAATTGAATCAATTATATTTTGTTTGTTTGAAAAATTAACTAATTTCTGTCCCTTCCTTCGGCCCTTTGGTATGCTTTTTTAAACACTTTTTAGAGTAGCCCCGGGCAAGTAACCTGTCCCTGAGTTCATTGGCTTTATCTCGGAAATCCTGTCCATAGGGGATGGATTTGACTAAATTGGTTGGGTGTCCACTGTTCGCTATTAAGATGGTATTACGGGCTGTGGGTTTGCAAAATAGAGTTGTTCCCAATGTCTGCTTAGCTTTGATGAATATTTCAACATTAAGCAAAGACATTTTGTCCTGACTACATGTCATAGAGAAGGATAGATTGAAATCATTGCTATTTAGTGCTGAAATAAAGGTATCAAACAGTTTCCTTGGGCCATCCCAGAGCACAAGGATGGTGTCTATGTACCTGTGCCATGACAGGTACATTTGTGCTTTGTGAGTTGACTTTTTTTTTGGGCAGAATCTTCTCAAACCATTTCCACCAATACTGAACAGTATGTATCAGCATAGTAGGGTCTCTTTCCTCTTGCCCAATATTCTTAGCCCATAGTGTTAGGCTATTTTCTATGTTGCTCAAATGTTCTTTACAGCTTCTGGTTGCATGTTGTTAAAGCAGAACTTAAGTCCACAATGCTTACCTCTGCTTCAACATCGGCATCTTTTTGCCGGCTTCTTCTGGGTGCCAGTCTTCGGCCATCTTGATTAGCTGGTACGAGGTGACATCACTCCTGTGCATGCACAGGAATGTTCCGTCCTGGCACACAGACACTCTTCTTGCATATAAGCTTCTTGCATTTCTCCTCTGCAATTAAAAGCCTGTCTGCTCACAGTTTATTTTTTATTTTTAACTTTAGTTCCACTTCAAGGCTATATTCTCTGTCATGGTTATGCAATGGAGTTCGTCTGCTTACCTGTCTCCATGTGTTCATTTCTAGAGACCAGCCGACCCTCACCTGACTGCTTTTATAATCCATCCTCTGGCATGGCTCCACCCTAGCTCCTATCAGAGAACTCTATATTAACCTGTGCATTGCAGGCCAGCCCTGCTGATCAACCTTTGTGTGTTAGCTTCCTGTTACCTACCGTGTGCTCTGCTGTTGTTACGTTACCGACTTTGGCATGTCCTTGACTATCCCTGTTTGCCTGGGATCCTAACCTTTTGGCCTGTCCCTGACTATTCCTGTCTGCTTGTGGCCTCGACCTTGGCTTGTCCCTCCCCATCCCTATCCTCCTGTTGCCTACTGTGGGTGTGAGCTGGGGGACCCTGGGGGTCGCGACCTGGAGCCAGTTGCAGCCAAGTCCATCCTCACCACTAGAGGCTCTGGTGAACACCTGCTGGCTCTTAGACTCCGCGCCCCAGGGAATCTTACACTCTAACCCCAGTGGGATCCATCTTGGTGTTCTGGCGGCCCTGCCTTCCTATCACCTTGACCCCCATCCGCAGCAGTCAGCCGTAGGGTCCACAACCTTGCGGTGCACTCCTGATCCCTACGGTGTGCATCTGTCACCTGGCCTCAAGGTGACCTGGCATTCTCTTTTTACATTTTACATTTGTCCTGAGAAAGGCAACAAACAGAAGCTGATAATAGTTGTGACATTTGCAGAAATGTTTTTTTACTGTAGACCCCAAAGTGATAACCCAAAAAAATGTGCACCATAACTCTGTACAACTACCTCAATCAGCCTCTGCCAGTATAGTACTGGGTTTTAAATGAGCATTTGATTTTTGTGTATACAGGGTTTTATACCTATGATAAGAAAATTCTACACTTTAAACCTATACAACAAGTACAGGTGTATCCATATCACAGTACTGTTTGCATATATTTCAGTGACATTTAGTGTGATTTCAGCTGAGTAGAGAACAGCGGTTTTATCATTTCTATAATAAGTACAGCTTTAGGGACACTGACATGTCACACAATCTCTTCTTGTGGCATTAACTACTCACCAGGTAATGTCTCCTGAAGAGTCTTTTGCTGACCCGACAATATTTAGTATATAGATAATTATAGAAGGTGAGAAGGTGCACTAGGGAAAATGGATATAATTTTACTGCGCATTCTTTATTTTAGGTTATACTAGAGCTTCCAGAAAAGTGTGGTGTTTTCTACAAGAAAAACATATATCTATCCATCCAGTATTTTAAATAACCTTAGGGTTCCATGTTCTGTATAATATGTTATCTGTTTCCTAATGGGCTTATTTCTGCTGTAGGGGACACGCTTAATAAAACAGGAAAGGGGCATTTTTAATTGCAGATAGTGATCACATTAATATGACACCATAGCTTACCTTTTTATGAGACTGTCCAGACAAAAATCAAACAAAGTCAAAGAAGCTGAAAGAGGGTGGGGGGGGGGGGGGGGGCGTGGCTGGACACCAAGCATAATGGAAGCCTGTGCTCCATTCTTTCCACGGACCTGCTGTCCGCAGTCTCAAGCAGATGGGCAGAAACCGCACCACCTGCTTGCAGAAATAGGGGGGAACCTCGGGACAGCCTCACCTGCCGGGTCCCCCCGATCCAGCCCTACTTCGCGCTGTCAACTGGGATATAACACGTGCGCCACACAGGCATCTTCTCCTCCTCCTCCCGAGAACCCAGGCTTGCTGTGGATGACACCAGAGGACTCCACGGACAACACCTCTGATGGCGGGCTATCCACAGCACACAGACCTCGGTTCCATAAGCCCTGCATGGCCTGCCTCAATCTCTCCACGTGGAACACCCATCGCCATCTTGCTGGGACACTCTTGGGGCGGCTCCATTAACCCTGTGGTGAGTCCCTCTCTTACCTCTTCTCCTACAGAGGGCCCAGTCCTAGACTCTCTCTCTCTGCGGGGCACTCCGCCGGCATTCCGGCACTGGGAACTCCACCCTTCCTATTCAGGCCATTCACAATCTTTTCCACGGCTGCAGCCTACCTCTCCTCCTCTCCAGACCCCATCTTCTGCCCAGGCTCTCAGAAGCCACAGAGGATGCTCCACTCTCATGACCCCAGCATCACAAGCCTCATAGCAGACCTTCTGGGGTCGTCACCTTCCCCGGTACCTCACAGGCACCCCATCTGCTCCCCGTGCAGTCTACCCAAGAACAGAGAGAGTGGTTTGAACCATGGGCCTCCTCCTCACAGGCTAAGGCCCACCGTCAGTCTCTGCCCTGAATACCATACATCCTCACTGCTAATGAACTCGTCTCCTGGCAGGAGCAATTCAACTCTTTGCCTACCAAGGAAAACTTCAAGCCCCTGATTTCTGAGGTTAAAGAGGCCTGCTGCAGTGAGATCAAAACACTGCAAGTGGACTTTCATCATCTGGCTACTCAGGTCTTGGAAGAAGACCTCCAAATTACCAAGCCTGCTGTACACTGCGTTCAGTTTCAATAGACGGCTGCTTTATGCTTCGTGACATGCAACGCCATTGAGGACCTTGACAATCGCAACCGTCGCAACAATGTCAGGGTTTGGGGCCTCCTGGAATCCAATGGACCGGAGTACCTGAGATTGGCCCTCCAGACTATTTTTAACAACTTGCTAGGTGTCCCTGCATCCACACATATTGAAATGGACAGGGCCCACAGAGCCTTGAAACCCAAAGATAAAGCATCCAAACCTAGAGAATAGTGATGGACGAACTTCCGACGGGACGCTTCGCGAACGCGGACTGCGAACGCGGCCGATAGTTCACGAACCCTAACGTTCCCGGCGGGCCCCATTGACTTTAATGGGAGGCGAACTTTGCAAACCTACAGGTCAAATTTGCAGCCACAAAATAATTACTAGCTGTGCAGACATAGTCCCACCACATGGCCAATGACATAACACATGTATGATGTGAATCTGGGATCGACAAATACAAGCATTCTTTTTTTATATGTGAAATTGTTGTGACAATTCAGGACTGTGGAGCGCATGAAGGCAATGGAGGAGAGAAAAGGTCAGGGTAGGCAAAGAAGAGGATGCAGGAGATGATCACCAGCAGCGTGACATACAGCAATGACACCTGCACCTAGATAGAGTGATCTGACACCAGCACCGTGATAGAGAGCACTGACATCAGCAGCGTGACATACAGCAATGACACCTGCACCGTGATAGAGTGATCTGACACCAGCACCGTGATAGAGAGCACTGACATCAGCAGCGTGACATAAAGCACTGACACTAGCACCGTGATATACAGCACTGACACCAGCACTGTGATAGAGAGCACTGACACCAGCACCGTGATATACAGCGCTGACACCTGCACCGTGATAGAGTGATCTGACACCAGCACCCTGATAGAGAGCACTGACATCAGCAGCGTGACATAAAGCACTGACACCAGCACCGTGATATACAGCACTGACACCAGCACTGTGATAGAGAGCACTGACACCAGCACCGTGATATACAGCACTGACACCTGCACCGTAAGCAGCCCCAGGAGGAAGTCAGCATAGCACAGGGATGGTGGGAGCCCCTCATAATATGCACAACAGAGGTACAGCCCCAGGAGGAAGTCAGCACAGCACAGGGCTGGTGGGAGCCCCTCATAATAAGAAGCCCCAGGAGGATGTCAGCATAGCACAGGGATGGTGGGAGCCCCTCATAATAAGCAGCCCCAGGAGGAAGTCAGCACAGCACAGGGATGGTGGGAGCCCCTCATAATGAGCATAGCACAGGGATGGTGGGAGCCCCTCATAATATGCACAGCAGAGGTACAGCCCCAGGAGGAAGTCAGCACAGCACAGGGATGGTGGGAGCCCCTCATAATAAGCAGCCCCAGTAGAAATATGACACCGCTCAACCTCTTCACACAGGAGGGTACGGGCATATAGTACGGTGTGCTTTTTTTGGACAAGGAAGTGAGCCAAATGAAGAAAGAAGGTCTGTGTGCTCGATTAAAAAAATACATGGTCTACTGGTCACATGTGTTGAATTCCTCCGAGATCCATGCCTCATTCATTTTTAGAAATGTGAGGTAGTTAACACTATCGTGAGCTAGGCGAGTACGCTTATCAGTCATGATCCCCCCTACTGCGCTGAACGTCCTTTCAGACAGGACACTGGACAAGGGGCAAGCCAACAGTTTGATTGCAAATTGGGCAAGCTCTGGCCAGAGGTCAAGCCTGCCCACCCAGTAGTCCAGGGGTTCATCACTCCTCAGAGCGTCCACATCGGCCGTTAACCCGATATAGTCGGACACCTGACGGTCTAGGCGTTCCCTGATGCTGGATCCGGATGACACCTGTTGATGGGTCAGCTGAAAGAATGACCTCATATCCGAAGTCACCAACACATCTTAAAACCGGCCTCTTCTTAAAGGCGCTGTTGGATTGGTACCCGCAACTCCTTCTCTGGGAGTGGGAATTGCTCCTCTGCCAGCGCACGCAGAAGCAGAATGCAGCATTTCTCGAAGCAAGGCCTGGAAGTGCTCCATTCTGACAGCCCTCTGTGACGGCGGTAACATTTCTGCCATTTTGTGTTTGTACTGGGGGTCTAAGTACGTTGCCACCCAGTACTGGTCCTTGACCCTTATGCTTTTTATACGGGGGTCCCTATTAAAACACTGGAGCATGAAGGCCCCCATTTGCACTAAACTGGAAGCGGTGTGGTGGCCTGGCTCCTGCTCATCATCCAGGATAATGTTCTCCTCTCCCCATCCACGCACAACAACAGGGATCCCAGAAAGGTTTAAAGCATGCTCTTCTTGCTCCTCCTCATCCACCCCGGCACCATCCTCCTCTGACTCCTCTTCAAACTCCTGTTGTTCACTTGTCTCAGATAGAGTAGCCCCCCCTGGGAATTCATCCAGCATCGCGACTTCCTCATCTTCCCGCTCCTGCTCCTCCACAGCTTGATCAATGACACGATGCAATGCACGCTCCATAAAGAAGGCATAAGGTACCATGTCACTGATGGCGCCATGGCTGCGACTGACCAGTTTGGTGATCTCCTCAAATGGCCGCAGAAGTCTGCATGCGTCACGCATGAGCAGCCACTGGCGCGGTGAAAAAACCCTAGCTCCCCAGAACCTCTTCTGCTGCAGAGTTCATACAGGTAGACGTTAACTGCACGTTTCTGCTGGAGCAGCCTATCAAGCATATAGAAGGTTGAGTTCCATCGCGTCGGGCAATCGCAAATAAGACGTCTGACCGGCAGATTGTGTCGCCGCTGAATGTCAGCAAAGCGAGCCATGGCTGTGTAAGATCTTCTGAAATGGGCCGAGATTTTCCTTGCCAAGATGTCCTGGACCCCAGGGTATTTGACAACGAATCGCTGCACGACCAAGTTTAAGACGTGTGCCATGCATGGCACGTGGGTAATTTTGCCCTGCTTCAATGCGCTAAGCAGATTGGCACCGTTGTCACACACCACTTTACCAACTGTCAAATTGAGCGGTGTTAGCCACTGATCTGCCTGTGAACGCAAAGCTGAAAGGAGTGCCGGGCCAGTGTGGCTCTTGGCTTCCAGGCACAACAGATGCAGCACGGCATGGCAACGTCTCACCTGGCATGTCGAATAGGTTCTGGGGAGCTTAGCCGGCGCAGCGGAAGAGACGCTAGCAGCGGACAAGGAGGAGTCAGCCGAGGAGGAGAGGGAGGAGGATGGAGTAGGAGGAGGAGGAGAAGAAGAGCCAGGCCTGCATGCAATCCGTGGCGGTAAAACCAAATCTGCACGGGTGCCACGGGTTACATGCTTGACGGCCGTCAGAAGGTTCACCCAGTGGGCAGTAAAAGTGATATACCTTCCCTGCCTGTGTTTGCTAGACCACGAGTCTGTGGTCAGATGTATCTTGGCACCGATGCCAGAGATACATTCACTTGCCGCTGAACATGGCCATATAGCTCTGGGATGCCCTTCTCTGAGAAATACTTCCTTCCTGGGACCTTCCATTGTGGTGTTCCAATGGCCACAAATTTTCAAAAGGCCTCCGAGTCCACCAGTTTATATGGCAGTAGTTGGCGGGCTATCAGTTCTGACAAGCCAGCCGTCAACCGTTGGGCAAGAGGGTTATCCGGCGTCATCATTTTTTTACACTCGAACATTAGGCCCACGGAAGCCTGCCTTTTTGCAGAAAAGCGTGAGCTTGGCGTGATGGAACGTGGAGTGGAGGAAAATTGTGAGGAGAGAGGAGAAGGAGAAGTAGAAGACGAGGCTGGACGGTGAGAGCCTGGAGTGTGGCTTTGTGTGTTCCGTTGCTCCCACTGGGCTCGGTGATGGCTGCTCATGTGCCTTCTTAAGGCGGTCGTCCCTAGGTGAGTGTTGGGCTTACTGCGACTAATGCTTTGACTGCAAAGACTGCAGATGGCAACGCTATTGTCAGCAGCGGATACGTTAAAAAAAGCCCACACTGCGGAGCCATGTGCTGGCGTCCTGGGAGCGCCAGATGTGACCATACATGGTCGATGACTCGCTCCTGATACATTAGCAGTCTGCTTTGTCCCTCCTGTGCAATGTAAGTTATTCCTGCTTCTCCTCCCTATCTGCTGGTCCATATCTCCCTCTGAACTCCCCTCCTCTTCCTCTCTTGTGGGCACCCACGTGACATCACTAGACACGTCATCATCGACGTCACCTTCCCCACCGCTATAAGTAGAGATCTCAGAGTAGGCAGCAACACCGGGGACCAACCTCCTCCTTGGGCTGATCTGGGTACTGTCGTCAGACTGCTGAGTAGCGGTTGTTGCTACCTCCTCTTGCTGATCCAATACCAAGAGTGGCTGCACATCAGAAATGTCTTGATATGGATCGGAAAATAATTCCTGTGACTCAAGCGGAAGGTATGTGATGGTGCTGGTGTTGTTGGTGGTAGTGTCTTTGGGGGTGCACATAGCAGAGAGTGAAGAAGAGGGTGCAGATCGAGAGGATGAGGAGGGTGCAGAAGAGTAATACTGAGTGAGCCACTCAACCAAGTCTGGTGCGTCCTTTAAAGTAATTGAACGCACCTTCTGCAACTTCCCACTTTGGCTCAAGCCTGTTGCTCCTGCCCTACCCCTACCACCCCTGCAGAAGGGCCTGCCTCTTCCTCTGCCTGTCATTTTTTAAATGACCCTGTGACAAAACTCTCAGTCCCTATGCTGATAAAGGACTGCTGCAGTATAGGGCAGCAGTCAGCAGTAGTGCACCTCAACCCTATATATTGTGGACCTATACCAGTCCTTAAGGAATAGCAGACTGTACCTCACTCAACCCTATGTACTGTAGTACCCTATACCTTACCAGTCCTTATAAGGACCTTTGTGGAACTAGTAGGTTGTGAATGATTAGCGGACTGTACCTCAGTCCCTATACTCATAAAGGACTACTGCAGCAGAAGGGCAGCAGTCAAGTATAATATTCTTTCTATATTTGGAAGAAAGAATATTATACGTGTACAAGCCTATTACCATACCAGTCCTGAAAAGAACCTTTGTGGACCTAATAGTAACAGCTACTGATTAAACTGACTGTCCCTCACTGCCACACACAGCTTCCTGCCTGTCCCTGTTTAAACTGACAAAACACAGGCTGCTGGAACAATAACTTGAATAGCACTCAAAACTATATCCTGTATTACTTTACCATACCAGTCCTGAAAAGGACTTTTGTGGACCTAATAGTAACAGCTGATGATTAAACTGACTGTCCCTGCTGCACACAGCATCCTGTCCCTCTCTCTACATTGACAAAAGACAGACTGCTGCAACAATCACTAGCATAGCAGTGCCTCAAACCTATATCCTGAACTACACCTAACACCTATACCAGTCCTGAAAAGAACTTTTGTGGACCAAATAGCTGCAGTCTCTCCCTGCTCCACATAGCAACCTCTCCCTATAGTGACATACGAAAGAATGTAAAATGGCCGCCGGATCGGGTCTATTTATAAGTTAGGGGGAATGTCCAAGTGTCCATGTGCTGTAATGTCTCAATTGGCTGTCCTGTACCCCATGATGGATGTGTCATCATAGGTCAAAGTTCTTTTACACAGTAAAAACGGAAGTCCGCCGGGCGAACGGCGGCAATAGTCCGCCGATCGGGCGGACGGCGAACAGCCAAAATTCGCCGCGAAACGACCGCCGGGCGAACCGTTCGGCCATCCCTAGTTCCCACTACCTCCAGGTGCAGGGAGTCGCGATGGGGAAATGTTGTGCCTCATCATATGCTAACCTGTACCTGGGGGAGTGGGAACATTCACTGCTTACTAACGACTCACTAACGACTCACTATCTGTGTATATGTACTCACATGGCACCGCTACATAGATGACGTGTTTGTCATTTGGGATGAACCGGATGACCTGACTGTATGGCGGGATGATTTATGACCCGCATCAAGAAAAATTTGTTTAATTTGAGTTTCACTATGTCAGATAGTACAACTGAAATTACATTCTTGGATGTACTTATTAAAAAACAGAGAGATGGGGGTCTTTCTATTGAACTATATTGTAAACCCACAGCGGGGAACTCATTATTACACGCATCAAGTTTCCATCCCAAACCTTTACTTGCATCAATCCCCTATAGCCAGAAGTAGTAAAGCAAATATGTTTGGACAGGAGCATTGTCAATCTGGGAAGAGACTAGTCTTAAGCCTAGTACACACTATTCATTCTTTTTCATTCAACCCAGCAGGGCGGAATGAAAAGAAAACTGACAGCTCAGGAGGAGCTGCTGTACTAACTATCCAATGTTAGTACATTGATCTCCCATGCTATGCTATTGTGTTCTGACAGGGGGGACACCCCAACTTTTCCAGCGGCAGCAGGGTGAAGATCTCAATATACTCAGCTTTCCAAATCTTCTCCTTCACCTCTGGCTTCAGATGGGCTCGCAACGGGCCTTCAAAGCAGACGTAGACCTCGCTTTTTGCCGCGTCCGCCAGCCGCACCACATCCATGCTCTTCTCCGGCTCCTTAGCCGCCTCCCTGACCGGCAGCTCGGCAGGTGCCCCCGAAGCTCCCGCGGCCGCCTGCACCCCGGTCACAACCGCGCCAGCGGCCGATTCAGTCGCCGTGCGCCACGCCTGTGCCGGACCACTCGCCCCTTGTTCGAATTTCCTAACCAGCTCCTTGAGCCCCAAGAGCAGACCCCCCAGGCCGCTCTACCCCACATGCGTTTCCTTCTCCCCTGACGCCGGAAGGACTACCTCCGCCCCCCCGGCCCTGTCCCCCCCTCGCAAACTACCATGTACAAGCAAGTCATTAAACAAGGATGTAATGGAAACAGAAGATTCGCACTCACCCAGCCGCCGACATCGGACCCAACGTAGACGACCGACCACGATCTCCCTCTCCATCTGATTCCGACAGTTCGCCTTCGGACCTCCCATCTGCGACCACTTGTTGCTGGCGTGGGGTGTGAATCCCGGACGAGCCTGCTCCTTCATCCTGGTGTCTGGTGTGCTGTGGAAGAGAGTCCCTGCTCCTCCGCCCGCCAGCCCCGCCCTCCCGCCTTGGCAACATGCTCCTGCGTCGCCGGTCCATCCGACTCCCTCTGTCCAGCGACTCCGCGACCACCCCGCTGGCCCTCTGGCTGCTCCTCCGCCAAAATTTGTTCTGTCGAGGACTGGGGGCCGTTCCTGATGCCTGGTCCCCCACCTGCTGACCCGCCTGATTACGCCGTCCATGCCGACTGCCTTTTGCACCTCCTCTTGCACTGGATGGACGCCCAACACCCTGGCCACCCCTCCGCTGTCCGCCGTCTGGGCTGGGACTGGGGGGCGCGCCTGACGCCCGGCCCCCACCCGCTGAGCCTCCTGCCCCCGCTGTCCGGATGGACCCGCAGCCCCTGTCCCTCTGGCGTCTGTGCTACGCCCCAAACATCTGCGCCGGGCTGGTGGGGGGGAAACCTGTGAAAAGCTTGCCTTCTCCACTGCAGTGTCTGGGCCCCTCCTCCTCACCCCCCTCATGGCATACCTGCCGCTCCTGACCCCCGATGGGGTGGAGGCTGGGGTGTCCTGTAGCTGGGGGTGAGCCACCGCTCCGATCCCCCTCCGATCCGTCCCTGTAGCAGCTCCATGGGGGCCCCCCGGACCGACATCCGGGCTGTACCACTCGGGCGGCCGAGAACGCCGCGCCTGAGGTGTCATCACCGCTCCCCCGCCAGCCGCCGCACCTCCGTCCACCGCCCTGGCCGCTATTTGCTCCTGTAGCCATGCGGCGCCCTGTGTGTCTAAGGCCGAGCGCAACTGCGCCAGAAAATCCGCCGCCGCCACCATCTTGGAATTCGGAATGCACAGAGCGGGAGGGTGCGTCTGATTGCTTCCTCCTCCGCTCTCCAACTTCTAGCATTGTCCCTGCTAGCACGTAATGGACGCCGTGGCTCTGCCCCTGGCTCCGCCCACCCCTAACCCTTAAAGCGGCCATACACTCCCCTTAAAACGGCAACTCTGCAGTCCAGCACATGTCATGCTGTCCCTGCGCCTACCTCCCCCTTGTTGATGCTAGCTGCGGGACTCACTGGAAGCAACATTTCAGAATGACAGACAGTGTCTTCTTTAGACCATGTAAGGATTAAATAATAAGAAATAACCCTGTAGGTTCAGTGTTCTGCATGTCTACATGGTGCAAAAAACTGTTCAAAATATGTTCCCATCCTCATACCATTACCTCTCTAATGAAAGACATAAAGTACACCTAAAGCCAAGCTTTTTTAAAGTTTTGAATTGAGTGGGGGAAGGTTAAAACCCTTGAGAGTTTTTCCCCCTTTAGAGGGATTCCCTTTTACTTCCTGTTCTGTGGACACAATTTGAAGTAAGAAGTAATCTCTCTACAAAATAAGGGGAATTCTCCATTAGACAACTTTCATTGCAAAAATGTCACTTTAAAAGGTTTCCTTCCATTTCTGTTACATTGACAACTCAAAATGTTTGATCCATTGCAAAAATGTCACTTTAAAAGGTTTCCTTCCATTTCTGTTACATTGACAACTCAAAATGTTTGATCCACTTTTTGTTAAGTCCCAGCGACAGTGGTTACTAGGACAAATAGTTAGCACATATAGGGAGAATAAATCTCTAGAGGGGACATAGGCAGCTTAAAAAACTGACAGGGTTGCAGCACCTAGGCTGCACACTATCTCCCTTGTCACACTTGCAAGTTTGCACCACATCAAATGCCCAGGCGACTTTGGTTAACCACTTAAAGTACTTAAAGCTAAGTTCTGGTTTCACATGACATGTAAAAATCAATGTTTCCCTGAGCTGACTTCAAATGGAGACCCTGCCCCCTTGTGACATGATGGATCGGTGACCTTACAAGGGGGTGGGGTCTCCGGATTACATCACCAGATGGCCATGCCGTAAAAAGATATATAAGAACTGCCATATACTGGATCTGTCAGAATGGCAGGAGCCAGTGCCAGAGAAGCATTTTTTTTTCCAGCTGAACGGTGGTGGTGGAAGACATTGTGATAGACGTTGGAGCTCCCATGGGAGACATTAGTCATTTTTAATAAAGGATTTGTCAAAAAGTGTCTTATGTTTTTATTACACTACACTACTATGTACCTTATACTCATTCACATAGGAGTGGGCGGGATATTAAAGGGGGCTTCCAGGTTCTGATAATCCCACTTCCCACTTTCCAACTGTAGCCCAGGGTTGTGGGGACGAAGCCTTTGATCCCATCAACATGGGGGCAAGGTGCTTTTGGGTGGGGGATCCCCACGCTGTGTTTTTTTAACATTTTGGCATGGGGTTCCCCCTCAAGATCCATATCAGACCCAAAGGGCCTGGTATGGATTTGGGTGGGGGACCTCATGCTGCTTTTTTCTTTATAAATTTGGCATGAGAGTTCATCCATACCAGAACCAAAGGAATTGTTTTGATTGGTCAAAGGACAAGTCGCACTCATCCGAAAGTCGGATCAAAATCAGATCTGTTCATTAAAGTCTCATGGAAGTCAAACCGATTTTGCAGGGCAAAGTCGGGTCGAAAGTCTGGTGACTTTTGTGTCACAACAATGTGAACCGGGTCTAAATTCTGCCTGCACACCAAACACAGCTGGTTACCTCGTCAATTAGTACCAGACATTTAGCCCCTGTTCACACTGAATGCAGCTTTGAAATGGTCCAACTTCACTTGAAATCACACAATTTCAAGGCCGCATGCCAGTGCGACTTTAGGAGCGACTTAACTGACATTTGTAAGACTTCATGCACAGACGGCTATGTCACACCTGAAATCACCAAAAATCTTTCAGGAACTTCTTTTTGAAATTGGTGCGGCGCCGCAAAGTTGGCTTTGCACCAGTTTGAACACTTCCATTGAAAACAATAGGGTGCAACTTGTCATGTGATTTGGGCCTGTCAAATTGCATGACAAGTTGCACCAGTGTGAACTTACTCTTGTATTCCAGAACACTTATATAACACTAACCAAGCAGGTCCTACCTAGAGGACTGCCTCACCAATAACCAATAAGGATAGATTCCCACTGTTCAGTAAACCATCCCAAACCTCAATGATCACTTACTACTTAATGTCAATGAGTCATTTAGAAGTCACCATTCCAAGCCTCCATACCTACAAATCTGATTGGGTGCCAGTCCAAGAAACCTGTCTATGCTTCATGAATAGGGATGAGCCGAACACCCCCCGGTTCGGTTCGCACCAGAACTTGCGAACGACCCCCGCGTTCGGTACGAACGTTAGAACCCCATTGAAGTCTATGGGACTCGAACGTTCGAATTGGAAAGTGCTCATTTTAACGGCTAATATGCAAGATAGTGTCCTAAAAAGGGTTTGGCGACCTGCCTCCTGCCTCAGGGGACATGGGTCACTGCAAAAAAAAGTTTTAAAAACTACCGTTTTGGCGGGAGCACTGATTTTAATGACGATTAAAGTGAAAAAAAAAAAGTGAAATATTCCTTTAAATATGGTGCCTGCGGGGTGTCTGTAGTATGCCTGTGAAGTGCCACGTATTTCCCGTGTTTAGAACAGTCCCTGCACAAAATGACATTAAACGGAAATAACACCATTTAAAACTGCTTGCGGTTTTAATGTTATATCTGGTTCCTGCAATATGGTTGAAAATCATTGAGAAACATGGCATGGGTAGCCCTCCCTGCCCATTACCAGCCTATTTGGGTCTTGTACGCATATTAAGGGGAACCCCGTACCCATATTAAAAAAAGGAAATGCGTGTGGCCCCCAGGCCCTATATACTCAGAACAGCAGTATACAGGCGGTGCAAACAAGACAGGGACTGTGTAGGTTTGCTGTGTTAAGTTGAATCTGTTTGTCATTTTCAACCGGTACATTTTTAAAGTGTAGCTCCAGTCAAAAAAACTATCTTTAAGCTTTTTGGAAAACATAGGGAAGGGTTATCACCCCTGTATAATTTGTTTTGTCGTCCATCTTTTTTCATCTCACTTGCTGCTGTCTCCTTGCGTTTGCAAGTAGGAGATGTTTGTAAGTTGGATGTTTGAAAGTAGGGGCCTGCCCTATATTATAGCGGTATGAACTGGGTACAGAGCACGCAGACAGCACGCACTCTCCTAACACTACTGACTGCAAGCTCTATTATTAACCACTTGTTAGCCCAATGTTTGCATAAAGTGAAAGATGAAGTTATGCTGAGTAAATAGATATCAAACATGTCACTCTTCAAAATTGCACATGCCCGTTGAATGGCGCCAAACGTCGCTACTTAAAAAATCCCCATAGGCGACGCTTTAAATATTTTTTTACTGGTTACATGTTTTGAGTTGCAGAGGAGGTCTAGGACTAGAATTATTGCTCTCGCTCTAACATTCTCGGCGATACCTCACATGTGTGGCACATGCGAGCACATGGGGACATGGGCGCTTTAATTTTTATTTTATTTTTTTATTGTTCATTTTACTTTATTTATTTTAGTTTGACATTTTTTTCCCAAAAATATATTTTTGATCACTTTTATTCCTATTACAAGAAATGTAAACATCCCTTGTAATAGGAATATGGGGTGACAGGTCCTCTTTACAGTGAAATCTGGGGGGTCAATATGACCCCACATCTCACCTCTAGGCTGGGAAGCCTGAAATAAAAAATAAAAAAAAGATTCTGGCTTTGATCGTACTGGCGAGTTGGTAGAAGCACCGGAGGGCGGTGAGGGGTGGGGGGCGTCTATGGCTGGGTATTTCAGGGTATCACCGAGTATGGCTGGGTATCTCTGAGTATGGCTGGGTATGGCAATTTATGGCAGGGTATTACAGAGTATTGGCGGGGTATTGGCGGGGTACTACAGAGTAATAGCAGGGTACTGCACTGCAGAGTAATGGCAGGGTACTGCACTGCAGAGTAATGGCGGGGTACTGCACTGCAGAGTAATGGCAGGGTACTGCACTGCAGAGTAATGGCGGGGTACTGCACTGCAGAGTAATGGCGGGGTACTGCACTGCAGAGTAATGGCGGGGTACTACAGAGTAATGGCAGGGTACTGCACTGCAGAGTAATGGCAGGGTACTGCACTGCAGAGTAATGGCGGGGTACTGCACTGCAGAGTAATGGCGGGGTACTGCAGAGTAATGGCGGGGTACTGCAGAGTAATGGCAGGGTACTGCAGAGTATGCACTGGTATTGCAGAGTATTGGCAGGGAATTGAGGGGTTAAATTCGGTGAGCAGCGATGTGGGCACTGCAGATGCAGCCCACATCGCTGCTGACACCGATCTCTTTCCCCTCCGCTGTACCGATCGGTACAGAAAGGGGAGGGAGGAACAGGCGTCATAACATGACGCCGGTTTGTTTCCAAGTGATCACTCCGTCATTTGACGGAGCAATCACGTGGTAAACGGCCGCTATGAGCGGCCGTTTACCGTGATGCGCCGGGTCCTATGGACCCGGCGGTCACGGATGCTCTCGAGTGCGCACACCTCGGGGCACGCGAGAGCAGAATTCTGGGAGGCCGTTAATTAACGGCCTCTCTGAGTTAAACAACCGCCCTGAAGCCGTTAATCGGCAATGGGCAGTTGTTAAGTGGTTAAAGCTAGATCACTAGCTATATAGGTGAGGTGAATATAGTGGTGTATACTGCAGTCAGGGCACAGACAACAACCACTACACAGCAGCAAGATAGGAAATCAGCCAAAAACGATTGGTGTGTACTGTGTTGAAGGTACACAGAACACCCACTGCTTCAGATGCAAAGTAACACACTACAGGAGGCCGCCTTAAAGGCGGCCTTATATAGTGTGGGGCGTGCACTACACAGCCTGAGCTATGATTGGCCACAGGCAGGATGCCTGTGGCCAATCATGGCTCTCCTCGCTGCCGGCGCTGCGATTGGCCAAGCATGCGGGGTCACAGTGCATGCTTGGCCAATCATCGGGCAGCAATGCACTGCGCCAACGCAGTGCATTGTGGTCCGCGCGCGCGTCACTCGAATTTTGACGCGAACGGCCAAAACGTTCGGAATTCGCCGAACGGCCGAACGGCCAATGTTCGAGTCGAACGTACGTTCGACTCGAACACGAAGCTCATCCCTATTCATGAATATACAAATGTAGCTCTGGCTCCTGACGAGCAGGCACTATGGTTTTTTCAAAGTTAATTTTGAAAAAACTGGGTTGTCCTTGACCGCAGGTGTCGCTGTTACCGCTGGCAAAAGTGAGAACGCTGTCTAGCTGGGTGTATTGAATGCCACTATTCTTTTGGAACCAGCCCAGTGGGAGTGTTCTCCTGCTGTGCATGCTAGGAGGTGGTATTTAAGGTACTGACATCATATGGTATTCAGGGGTTATTTTTTGTCTGTTTGGTCCTGGTCCTCCTGACCAACCCCATGGCCCTCCTTACTTACCTTTTGAGCCTGATTCCTTTAGTGCAGCCCATTGATCTGTTTATTCTGTGCTGGATGCCTCTGTTAGGCATCCCTCCCATGACACTACCATTACCACAATTACTGTGCCTGCTCTGAAGAAAGTGGGTTACGTCAAGGCCTCCTGCGGCCGCAGTAAAGGTTCATCCTAGAACTTGCCTGGATCAGATTGAGGGAAGGAGATTGCTTCCACGGAATCCGCTACAGATACGGGTTAGAAATCTGGGGAAATTGTATTAAGTGGGACTGTATGTAACTATTTGCCAGCAGAGGAGTTGCAGGACTCAGAGATAGATTCCATGTCCGATTTGTCAGGGGATGACGATGTGTTTGAGACTTTGTCCCAAGAGATGTTGTGGGCCAATGCGGTTGATGTGGCTGCAACTTCCAATATTTCTGGCTGGTTAGCCCTAAATTCAGGGAGTGCATCGCCTCGGGCGGGAACCCCTACATCTATTGACTTGACTTTGCCTAAACCTGTTAGTTTGCCTGAACCCAAGAAAATGTCTTTTGCCATGGTGCATAAATCACCAAACTCTTGTGTGCCTCCCAGGGATGGAAGTGCTCGAACTCTGCCTAGGCTCGCACGGTCCCAGAGGCTGCTGAACAAGCGGGTGGCTACAGAATATAGTTTGGTGTTCCCTTACGTTCCCAAGGAGATTATGCAAGAAATTGAGAATAATCAAGAGCATTGGTTTGCCAGTGATGTGTGGGACTACTTGAAAGTACCTAAGCCCTTTAGGAAGCAAGAATGTTATGTACGAACGCTTCACCGGGTGTCTTCAGCATTGGAGCTTTGGGAGACACATATGCTCCAATTTGCCAACTGTCATTTGCCAACTGGGAAAAGACAATGTAGTATATTTCATCACTACGGTGAACGCTAAAGGGAAAACACTAACTTTGCCTGATCCACGGTTTTATTGGTAAAGCAATTACTGAGACAGTTTTTTTTTTTTCTTGAAAAAAAAAAAAAGTTTTCTTCTGGAAAAATAGTACAAGGACAGTGGGGCTAGCTAGACAGAGTTAGTTTTGCTAGAGGAAAGCTTTGTGTCAAGGTCATCCACAGGCCACAGTACTTGTTTAAAAGGACTTGCATTTTGTTACTTTTACCACTAGGTGGTGGGGGTCTGCACAAACACTTGGACTATTGCACGCAAACATGTAGATTATCAGCACTGGAGACAGAGTTTCATTTTCTGCTAGGAATGGGATTCTGCCTCCTAGGATTGTAGCCATAGCATGTGTTTTTGTTGTTCTTTTTGTGCATTTTCTTTTCAGGAATCACCATGATCGTCTATCAAGCTACCGGAGAGTGGGTGGTGTAGATAGTCAGGCATTGGGGTTTGTGTATTATGTGACTTGTTTATGTCAACTGTTCAACCTATTGTTCAACCTATTGTATGTTCAATGTTTGTTTCCTTCGCATTCCCCATTCCAAACTTTAATTTCAGGTACTCAACTTTCAGGACTGAAAGTTGCTTTTTGTTTTTTCCTTTGCAGACGATGAGGACATCGTCTAAATGGGAGGGGGGAGTATGTAGCGCTGGCTCCTGACAAGCAGATGCTATGGTTTTTTCAAAGATAATTTTCCTGAAACCCCAGTTGGGTTTTGGGGCTAATTTTCTAAATTTCTGGTTTCAATACCAGTCTAGCTGGGTGTATTGTATGTTCTCCTGATGTGCATTCTGGGAGGTGGTATTTAAGGTACTGACATCACGGGGTATCCGGGGATTATTTTCTGTCTGTTTGGTCTGGTCCTCCTGACCAGCCCCATGGCCCTCCTGGCCTGGGGTGCGGAACCATGCATTTCGAGTCTCGGGGCTGGCTAGCCCGAGGCAGCGCAACTGCAGGGACAGGCCTGAATGGATTTCGGGGCATATTGATCCAAAGGTGGTCCGATGCCATCTCATCTAAATGAGAGGCCCAGCAACTGGAGAAACCCCAGGGGAGGACTCTAAAGGAGAAGGCCGTGCGTAAGGCTGGCTTCTCTGAAGGAGCCTGGAGGCTTAGTTAAAGGACACTACATGGATCTACACTCATACGGTATCGTCGGATCAGCTGAGAGATACTGGCACCATATTATAGCTCTTTAAATTTGTCTATGTCCCTCAGTAATGCTCAAGTCTGTGGCAGAGACTTTGCTTAACACCCTACCGGCTGCTAGGCCTAGTGAGAGGAGGTCTATCCGGAGGTTGTAAAATCCAGCTGTGAAACTGTCACGTACCTAGTAGTTGAGCCTGGAATGCAGGGAGCGGCCCCTCGTATCCCCTGGCTAATGAACCCCTGGAGGTGGAGACAGGTATTCAAAAGTTCAGGGGGCACAAGTGCCTGGCAGGTAGGACTGGTCCGGAAAAGCAGCTGGGCACCGACAGCAAGTTGGTAGGGCTGATGGTACTTGACTGTAGAAGGCAGGCACAGGTGCGGAGACTGGCTGGTAGGTGGGCGTCAGGAAATACTGGAACCCCAACAGGTAAACAGGAACAGCGGAGTCGGGTACAGGCCGGGTCAGCAGGAATCGATCAGCAAGGTACAAGAGGGTGAGGCAGAGACGTGGTCGGACAAGCAGAGGTCGTAGGCAGGCAGCAATGGATCAAGGTCAAGGAACAAGCCGGGTGTCAAGGATCAAGGTAACAGGTACTGGTACAGAGAGCAAGGTCACGGACACGCTGTAGACTGGACAGCACGGATGGAAGGGAGCCAGTGACTTAAGAAGACCTTAGGGCGCCAAACGGACGTACGACGGGTCAGCGCGCCCCCGCGAGTAGACGTGCTCCCGTTCGTGACCCACGAGCGTGTGCGCGCTCGTTCGCGTTGACGCGAGTGCGTTCGTTAGCTTTAGCGCGCGTCAGAGGGAAACGACGGGCTCTCCACGACAGGTTCCTACGGGTAAGTCTCCTGTGTATGGCCGAAACGTCCGAGTGTTCGTGACATTGCCCCCCCCCAAGGGGCAGCCCCCGGATGCCCAACTGAGCCAACTTGTTCGGGTGGGAATTCTTGAAAGCACGGATGAGTCTCTTGGCATGAATGTTAGCCTCTGGCTCCCAGGAGTTCTCTTCGGGTCCGTACCCTTTCCACTTGACTAAGAATTGGACCTGGTTCTTTCTCTTCCTACAGTCCAGAATGGCCTCGATTTCAAACTCAATCTCCCCATTGACCAACACAGGTTCCGGGGGAGAGGAGGTCCTGTCAGTGAAGGGATCCGTGACTGCAGGTTTGAGGAGCGATACGTGGAATACTGGATGAATTCGGAAGGATTCGGGAAGTTCTAGTTCAAATGCCACGTCATTTAATTTCCTCTTGATCGGGAAGGGACCCAGGAATTTCGGGCCCAACTTCTTGGAGGGGCAGGACAGTCTAAGATTTAAGGTGGACAACCAGACCCGATCCCCGACTTTAAGATCCAGCTCCCCTCTTCTCCTTCTGTCGAAGACTTCCTTGTTATGCTCTTGTGACCTGGCCAGGGTTTCTCGTAAGAGCTTGTTATTCTCTTCAAAGAAGTTAAGCCTCTTCTGAACCGCTGGCACTGAACACTCGGGAAGGTTGCCAGACAAAAACAACGGATGGAACCCGAAGTTCGCATAGAAGGGGGATTGCTTGGTGGCTGAATGGATTGTGTTATTGTAGGCGAACTCGGCCATTGGCAACAGGGAGACCCAGTCGTCTTGCGAGAAGGACGAAAAACAGCGAAGGTACTGCTCCAAAGTCTGGTTCGTCCTCTCGGTCTGACCGTTGGTCTGCGGGTGGTAGGCTGAGGACATACAAAGGTCGATCTTCAGGGTTCTACAGAGCGCCCTCCAAAATCTTGAGGTGAACTGCACCCCCCTATCAGACGTGATGTTGGCGGGGATGCCGTGAAGTCTCACTATTTCTTTCACAAAGGCGTTAGCTGTCTCTGCGGCTGAGGGGGTGCCCTTCATGGGCAAGAAGTGAGCCATCTTAGTGAGTCTATCGACTACGACAAAGATTGTTGTATCGTTCTCCGAAGGGGGAAGTTCGACGATAAAATCCATGGAGATCATCCTCCATGGTCTATCTGGAACAGGTAGCGGTCTTAGTAGGCCCCAGGCTTTTGACTTGTCGCCCTTATTCCGAATACAGATGACGCACGCCTGTACGTACTTCTTGCAGTCATCCTTCATCCGTGGCCACCAGAAGGTATGCCTGAGTAATTCCAGGGTCTTGAATACCCCAAAGTGGCCAGCCAGGGGGAGGTCATGACAGGAGGCCAGAACCAGGGTCCGAACTGTCTGGGGGACGAAGATCCTGTTCCCATGCCACATAAGGCCATCATTGGAGGACAACGAGGCACCGGGTGGAGGTGAAGCACCTACGGAGGCTTGCTTGACTTGAGACACTACATCTCCTTGGAGCAGAAGGAAGTTTCCAGCGGAGAGGATGGTGTCGATAGGTGGCGAGTTTTCCGGCTGACTAAACATGCGGGATAAAGCGTCTGGCTTCGTATTCTTGGATCCTGGACGATAAGTAATGTGGAATACAAATCTTGAGAAAAATAGTGCCCACCTGGCCTGACGAGGCTTCAATCTCTTAGCTGACTTTAAATATTCCAGGTTTTTGTGGTCTGTATAGACCAGGATAGGATGGATAGCCCCCTCCAGCAGGTAGCGCCACTCCTCGAGTGCAGACTTGATTGCTAATAGCTCGCGATCACCGACGTCGTAATTTCTTTCGGCCTCTGATAACTTGCGAGAGAAAAAAGCGACCGGGTGGAGTAGGGACTTGGGTCCCTGCCTCTGGGAAAGTATAGCTCCGACTGCTACTTCCGAAGCGTCAACTTCAAGGGTATACGGTAGAGCGGGATCGGGGTGTTTCAGGATTGAGGCTGAGACGAACAAATCCTTCAGGGTCTTGAAGGCCTCTTGTGCTTCAGGGGTCCAACGGAACCTCTGGCCCTGCTTGGTCAGCCCGGTAATGGGGGCGATAATAGAGGAGAATCCCTTAATGAACTTACGATAAAAGTTAGCGAAGCCCACAAATCGCTGAACTCCCTTCCTATCGGAGGGGGCAGGCCAGTCCTGGATTGCAGAGATCTTCTGGGGATCCATCTCTACCCCTCTAACCGAGATAACCAGGCCGAGGAACTGGATACTCTCCTCTTCGAAAACACATTTCTCGGGCTTGGCGTACAAGCCGTGAAGCGCCTCCGCCTTCACGGCTTGTACGCCAAGCCCGAGAAATGTGTTTTCGAAGAGGAGAGTATCCAGTTCCTCGGCCTGGTTATCTCGGTTAGAGGGGTAGAGATGGATCAGAACCTTCTTAACATGCTCTCTGTGGGTGGCTAGAGTGGAGGAAAAAATTAGGATGTCATCCAAGTAAATAATCACAAACAAATCGAGATAATCTCTAAAAATGTCATTAACAAAATGCTGGAACGTGGCTGGGGCATTACACAACCCGAATGGCATCACTAAGTATTCGTAGTGTCCGAAGCGGGTACGAAAGGCTGTTTTCCATTCATCGCCCTTTCTGATACGGACGAGGTTGTAAGCACCCCGAAGATCCAGCTTTGTGAACAACTTAGCGGAACCCAGTCTCTGGAAAAGTTCAGGCACTAAAGGCAGGGGGTAGCGGTTTTTAATGGTGATCTTGTTTAAGGCCCGATAATCCACACATGGGCGCAGGGAGTGGTCCTTCTTTTCCACGAAGAAAATCCCAGCACCGGCTGGGGAGGTAGAGGGTCGGATAAATCCTTTTTCAAGGTTGTCGTCCAAATAGGACTTCAGGGTACTTAGTTCGGATTCGGATAGGGGGAAGATCCTTCCGAAAGGGATTTCTGCCCCCGGGAGCAGTTCAATAGGGCAATCATATGGCCTATGAGGAGGGAGAGTCTCCGCCCCCTTCTTACTGAAGACGTCCAGAAAAGCATGGTATTCCTTAGGTACAGCTTGTCGGGTCTCATCATCCGAATCCAGACAGAGAAGGACCGAGGAGTCCCCGTTGGGGTTCGGGCAACAATGCTGGTGGCAGTAGTCTGAGGGAAATTCAATTTCTCCGGTGGCCCAATCAATGCGTGGGTTGTGTGCCTTCAACCAAGGCATGCCCAGAATGATGGGGAACAGAGGTGACTGGATGACATCTAGGCAAAGGAGTTCTTGGTGAGTCCCGGCGATGACAGCGGGTAGAGGACTGGTCTCCTGGGTTACTGGTCCTGAACCCAAGGTAGATCCGTCAGCCAGATATACCGAGAGCCCCTTCTCTCTCGGTCTAAGGGGAATCCTGTTCTCTTGGGCGAAGGACGAATCTATAAAGCCACTGCATGCCCCGGAGTCAATAACTGCGTGGGTTGAGACAGTCCTTCCTGGGAGCTGTAGGAGAACAGGAACAGCTAGATGAGAGATGTTATCAAACAACACAGGTGAGGGAACAGGTGGAACAAGGAGGCACTTACGCGTCTTAGCGGGGCAAGAGCGAACAAAGTGCCCAGGTTCTCCGCAGTACAGACAGAGATTGTTGACCCGGCGATGCTGACGTTCTTCTGGAGTCAGGGATGGGCGAAGAAGCCCCAGCTGCATGGGCTCCGGGGTGTCCAATGTGGATGCGACTGGAGCAGGAGGAGTTGGGTGACTAGGCACCCGTGGTAACATCCAGATCGGACGAGAAGTTGTGGAGGATCGTTCTTGGCGGCGCTCCCTCAAACGCCTGTCAATCTGGACAGAGGTGTCGATCAGGGCTTCCAGCGTCTCAGGGACACCCACACGTGCCAACTCATCCTTCAGAGCCTCGGAGAGGCCCATGCGGAACTGATACCGCAGGGCCGCGTTGTTCCAGTCTGTGTCTGCACTCCATCGTCGGAACTCTGAGACGTAGTCTTCCACTGGTCTGCGACCTTGTTGCAGGGCATTTAGGGTCGCTTCTGCGGTTGCGGCGAGTTGGGGGTCCTCGTAGAGCCTGGACATTGCCTGGAAGAAGGTGTCCATGGTGTCTAACGTTGGGTCCTTCCGTTCCAACAGACGGTGTGCCCAGGACTGGGGTTCATTGGTTAGCAGAGATATGACGAATCCCACTTTCGTCGCCTCAAGGGAGAAGGTCCTGGGTTGCAGGGCGAAATAGAGTTCGCAGGAGTTGCGGAAAGCCCTGAACTTGTTCCGGTCTCCCGCGAATCGTTCCGGAGTTGGGACCCTGGGTTCGGGTGGCAACATCACGACTGACGGCGGGGCATGGCCCCCAGGAGTGACTGGTGCAGAGGCGGATAGCGCCTGGACCTGTTCCTCCAGTCTTCCATAGCCTTCCTGTAGGCTCTTAACTGCCTGGGTAAGACCGGCCAGGTGGTGGCAGAGCTCGTCCATGGGGGAGGCTCCCTGCGCAGGCTTGGACATGGCTGTCCAGTACTGTCACGTACCTAGTAGTTGAGCCTGGAATGCAGGGAGCGGCCCCTCGTATCCCCTGGCTAATGAACCCCTGGAGGTGGAGACAGGTATTCAAAAGTTCAGGGGGCACAAGTGCCTGGCAGGTAGGACTGGTCCGGAAAAGCAGCTGGGCACCGACAGCAAGTTGGTAGGGCTGATGGTACTTGACTGTAGCAGGCAGGCACAGGTGCGGAGACTGGCTGGTAGGTGGGCGTCAGGAAATACTGGAACCCCAACAGGTAAACAGGAACAGCGGAGTCGGGTACAGGCCGGGTCAGCAGGAATCGATCAGCAAGGTACAAGAGGGTGAGGCAGAGACGTGGTCGGACAAGCAGAGGTCGTAGGCAGGCAGCAATGGATCAAGGTCAAGGAACAAGCCGGGTGTCAAGGATCAAGGTAACAGGTACTGGTACAGAGAGCAAGGTCACGGACACGCTGTAGACTGGACAGCACGGATGGAAGGGAGCCAGTGACTTAAGAAGACCTTAGGGCGCCAAACGGACGTACGACGGGTCAGCGCGCCCCCGCGAGTAGACGTGCTCCCGTTCGTGACCCACGAGCATGTGCGCGCTCGTTCGCGTTGACGCGAGTGCGTTCGTTAGCTTTAGCGCGCGTCAGAGGGAAACGACGGGCTCTCCACGACAGGTTCCTACGGGTAAGTCTCCTGTGTATGGCCGAAACGTCCGAGTGTTCGTGACAGAAACGGTTGCTATTCTCTGAATTTTTCTTATAAGAGACTTTTCATTTTTTTCTGTCTAAAGTACCTGAATTTACTCCTAACCCTCTACCCTAAACTGAAAGACTCTGTTTCTGTTTCAAATAAATAACCCAAAAGAATATTCAGTGTCAGTTTCCATATTTCTTTGGGCCATCTACCACGGGAACCCCTAGATGGAGAAGCAATCAAGAAGGTAACGGCCCAATAAAACTACCAGCTCCTTCGGGGGTCAGTGCTACACAAAAAAAAAGAAGAAGCCACATAACGTTGATATCATTCGGCTCAGTCAATTCTTATTTAGCTGTAGCACTACCCCCATAGGAATTGCTGAGTATAGATTTCTCTGTGATTCCCTCTGATTATGCTGTAGCCAGATGCTTGTGTATTTTCGCATGACTAGGTGCACACTCATCTGCTTGTTATCCAATAACAGGTCTAGGGGATTTGTTTTTTGTAATTATTGATAGAACTTGGATAGGAGAATGAGATTATTGGGATACTCCAACTTTAACTAAGCACAGATGACGACAACTCTACCTAGGCCTCAGGGTCTGAATAGCAGATCCTCTGCTGAACCATACAGCATTTGGAAAAATAAGTCCTGTGCTTGCTCTGATAGCAGACTCAATGAACCCTGAATTTTCAGGATACTAACCAGTATATCCTTTAGCTGGCCCCCATCCACTGACTTTACTAGCTTGCAGGGATGGCCCTCACAGAACAGGCCCCTAGACTTAGGTCTGTGCTCACAGTAGCCAGGAACAGATTCTTCCAGGTGTGTATCCCTCCTAGTCAGTTCTGCATGACATCTGGGTCATAGCATCTGCAGGTATGGCCTGGAGGTCGACCACCCGAGGCTGCATGGCAGCCTGTACAGAAGAGGGGCAGTGGCTCCCTTTCCTCCAGGGCCCCACACTCTAGCCAAAGACCCCGTGCACATGTGCTCTCTTGGTATAAATACAGTCACCCAGCATGCTTTGAGGCACCTTCCTCTGCCAATGGCCAGGGCTGTATCTGTATCTCCCATTTGTCAGGTTCCCTCCCACTGTCCAATATGCCCCTTCCTATTAAACCAGTGTGAAACAGGCAAACAACAGGAACAATATCTGATCACACTGAGCAGACCCTATCAATGGATCACTGCTCCCTTTTAGGCAGGGAGCACCTAAATTTGCCTGACAGACCCCTGAAACCCAAAAACCATGCACTCTCTAGCACCTACCTAGGAGGGTGCTAAATAGCTATAAAAGCAACACAGTTTATCCCTGACAGGAGACCACCCGTCTCTGACATGTTTCACCCTTACTGGCTTATTCACAGACACAAACCTCACTGATCACTTACTCCTCTAAAAAAGATATATAATACTGTTACAACTACAGTGTATAGTCTATAGTAGGATTAAAACGAGCTGGAATCTGACTGACATATTTAAAAAAATGCTCTGCACCTGTGCAGCAAAGCAACTGAAACATATACAAAATAGCCTAATTCTATCAAATGATGCGATAAGCAGCATTACCCAATGCAATGCCAATGAAAGGACAAGGTTAGTTACCTTATATCACAAGGTTTCAGTTCACATCATTGTGCTGCGTTGGTGTGTTCATAGGAAAAAAAAAAAAGAAAAAGCGAGCACTGCAATGGGCTATAACCAGTGGCGTAACTAGAATCTTCAGGGCCCCGATGCAAGAAACCATGAAGGGCCCCCCTGAACCCCAGCCAGGGCTCTTCCCTCCGATTCCGGTGGTGGAACTCCAGGGCGTAGTCACAGGTATGACCCTTGTGAGCCCTGTAGTTCCACCACTAGTATCAGTAGTTTTTTTTTATTATTTTATTTTTTATTTTTAGGTGCCCCATTGGGGGACTGTCCCTAGGCAGGATTGGGTCCCGGTCCTCAGAAGAGATGAGGTCCTTTTCTCCAGGGCAGATGAAGTTACTGCCCCCAGATGAGAAGGGGTCCCTGTCCTCAGAGGAGGTGGGGGTCCATGTCCCGACGTGAGAAGGGGTCTCTGTCCCCAGGGGGAGATGGAGGGGGTATGTAATGGTGTGTGGGGGATGGGGTCCTCTCACTTACCATGACTAAGCTGTAGGCCATCCATGTTGGCCTGGGCTCCATCCAGTGTGCTGGACGGGCGATCAGCATATCTCCCAGAAAGACCTTTCATCATCTGTGTATGACGGGGGAGGAGGGGGGCTGGCAGACAAGCCTGCAGTGTCCTCCGGGGAGCCGGCTCTCATAGAGCTGCACTGCATCTGTGTGCTTAAACTTTGTTTACCCGGGAGAAGTATGCAGTGCAGTGTGGGCCAGACTCAGGGGAGGTGGGACTCTGGCTGGGGAGAACAGACATTGTACTGAGTGGCAATGCATGGAGCAGGAGAGGGATACTTTGAGGAGCCGGCCAAGGACACAGGTCATGCGGAGAATGCACAACTAAAGAGCAGCCAGTGCGATAGTCGAGCGTGGAGCTCTGCTAGTCACCCTCCACCTCCAGCCACCCGTGTGCATGGTGCATTGGTACCCCTAGCTGCCTATGCTGCTGCCAGCCATATGTAGAGGGGCTGCATTGGCCCCCTGCATCACAGGGCCCAGTTGCGGTCGCGACTGCTGCACCCCCTATAGTTACGCCCCTGGTTATAACACATTGCAGTACATGAAAGTGTGCGCTCATTTATGTGCACAAAATAATGCATGCTATGTGGTGTGAACATACCATTATCTTTGAGTAACATGTTACCATGTGTTTTCTGTAGCTTGCAATCATATTCATAAATGTTCTCTCTTGCCGACGCATTGCTTTATTATTCCTTTCTGTGAATAATGCTCTCTGAATGTATCAATGTAATTCTGTGGCACTGACATCTATTTATAATAATCAGATATTCATTTCCCATGAAATATACAGAAAGCCTGCAAGTCAAGCTATATTACATGTATTAAACATATGATTTTAATGGAGCCAGGATGCATTACTTGATGTCAGACTGGAGTTTGTTGTGACCTGATGCATATTCCGAATATCTGTTCTGACCCCACCGGTGACATTTCCATCAGGGATTTCTCAGTGGTCCATGACTCCTGTTGCTCAGTAGCCTGCTGAGAATAATAGGCGCAAATCTTCAGATGCTGAAAGTTCAAATACACAGCTATATGCACAATAACCTCAGAAATAAAATGAATGTATCCCCCAAATGTGTCACACTTGCACAATGTCAACATTATTTTTTGCATGCAAAGTCACAGTATTATTATCAAAGCTTAACTCAAAGCAACTAATAGAGCCTAATAATGTAAAATATTTTAGCAATCTTGTAGGACTGAATAATGTTTTTATTTCTTTAGTCTTGTTTACTAGAGATCTATTTGCAGAGCCTTCACATCAGGGGCGTACCTAGAGCATTTGGCACCCGGGGCGGATCCTATATCTGGCACCGCCCCCACCATAAAATGTAATAACACCCACTGTGTCCCCTACATACCTCTGCATCCTTCAATATCTTTTTGTCACTACTGTGTACCCCCCTCTCCACAACTGCACCTCTGGACCCCTTTAAATTACACAGCACCCTGCACCTAAGGACCTCTTTACATTACACATCACCCTGCACCTCTGGACCCCTTTACATTACACAGCGCCCTGCACCTCTGGACCCCTTTACATTGCACAGGACATTGCGCCTAAGGACCTCTTTACATTACACAGCACCCTGAACCTCTGGACCCCTTTACATTACACAGGACTTTGCGCCTAAGGACCTCTTTACATTACACAGAAGCCTGCACCTCTGGACCCCTTTACATTACACAGCAGCGTGCACCTCTGGACCCCTTTACATTACACAGCCCTTGTACCTCTGGACCCCTTTACATAACACAGCACCCTGAACCTCCTGACCCCTTTACATTGCACAGCCCTTGTACCTCTGGACCCCTTTACATTACACAGAACCCTGAACCTCTGGACCCCTTTACATTACACAGCCCTTGTACCTCTGGACCCCTTTACATTACACAGCACCCTGCACCTCTGCACCCCTTTACATTACACAGCCCCTCACAGCTCTGGACCTCCTGCATGTTACACAGACCCCCTACAGTGCAGGCCCCCCTCCCTACCATACAGACCCCCATCTACAGTGTAGACCCCCCTACAGTACAGAATCCTCCCCTACAGTGCAGACCCTCCTACAGTACAGGCCCCTCCACCCTACAGCGCAGACCCCCCTACAGTACAGACTCACCTACAGTGCAGAATCCTCACCTACAGTACAGACCCCCCTACAGTGCTGAATCTTCCCCTACAGTACAGACCCCTCCCCCTACAGTGCAGGACCCCTTCTACAGCGCAAGACCCCCCTACAGTGCAGGACCCCCCTACAGTGCAGGACCCCTTCTACAGTGCAGGACCCCCTACAGTGCAGGACCCCCCCTACAGTGCAGACCCCCTTACAGTGCAGGACCCCCCACAGTGCAGACCCCCCCCACAGTAAAGAACCCCCCTACAGTGCACAGACCCCCCACAGTAAAGAACCCCCCTACAGTGCACAGACTCCCCTAAGGATCCATAATGTACCTCGATCCCAAGGCAGCGGCATTGCAGGGGGGAGCTGCGAGCAGCACCCGAGTGGAGTGACATCTGCCGGCTCAGTGATCCGGGACCCGGCGCAATAATCCCCTTCTCTCTGTGGTCGTGTGACTCACATTGCGCCGTTCTGATCAGTCTCGGCAGCGGCTGTCACTCCCAGCCGAGCAGAGTGAAGCCGCCTCCCCCTCCTGCATGCACAGCACTGTGTAGACATAAAGGAGGAGGGGGAGGCGGCTTCACTCTGCTCGGCTGTGAGTGACAGCCGCTGCCGACACTGACCAGAACGGCGCGACGTGAGTCACGTGACCACAGAGAGAAGGGGATTATTGTGCCGGGTCCCGGATCACTGAGCCGGCAGATGTCACTCCACTCGGGTGCTGCTCGCACCTCCCCCCTGCAATGCCGCCCACTGCCAGTGCCTCGGGCTCTCTCTGTGTGGGCGCGAAACCGAGGCACGGCGCTGTCTCCTCTTCAGTTGCGGAGGGGGGCACTGGCCTGACACCCCCCCAGTGTGTGGCACCCGGGGCGGCATGCCCCCCCGACCCCCACTTAGTACGCCACTGCTTCACATAGCAGTCCACCTACTCCTAGCTCACATATGTAGAATGGCTGAACAGGCTGATCTGTGTGAAGCTGCATATAGTGGTCTGCAGACTGCCCTCATGTACTATTAGGCTTCAATCACATAGGAGTAGAGTCCTGTACAGCATGCAGAGCCATGTGCTTATATTTGCTGCTTATATTTCCAGTACCTGGTGTAGGTACTGGAAAGGGTATGGTCCAGAGGAATGCTCTTGGGTCTCATCCTCAGACATACGTTCCCTTGTCCTCCTTAGTGATTTCCATAAACGTTTTCCCCTCAAGTCCGGTGGTCCTCCGAGGGGGAGGGGTCATTGAGGAAGGGGTTACTGTCAGGGCTAGGCTCAGCCCTTCCTTTTCTGAGCTGGCCACTCGGCTGTTGGCTAATCGCCACCTCTTATTATTAAACAAGTGTGATTTATCTGTACTTCTGTCTTGGCCTAATTTCATGGTTTCTGACACAAACTGAATGACCATTATAGGTTTCCAAATACATGTGCCACACCTTTAAGTCCTCTCGATGTTCCCTATTGAGACGGATAAAATGGATGGGAGCCCTAACCCACACGGTAGCAGTCGGCAAAACACCCTGCCCATGGCAATGATGCGACATGCAAAATTAAACTTACCCAGCAGAGATTTTAGCTTCCGAAGCTGAATCTTGCGCAGTCCCAATGTCCCACAAATCTCCCTCTTGAGCGCCACCAGTTTATCCTCCGGCAGGCGACACTCCATAGCGCCCGATTCGAAACCTATGCCCAATAAATTGAGTACGATAGTCGGGTCCTCCTTCTTTTCCGCAGCCAATGGAATACTGAATATACCCGCAATGTGCTTAAATGTGGACAGAAATATCGCAAACACATTCGATGAAGGTGGCCCCACACAAAGGAAATCATCCAAATAATGAATGATGGAATTCACCCCCAAAACATCACGAACCACCTATTCAACAGAAGAACTAAATGTCTCGAACAAGGTGCAGGAAATGGAGCAGCTCATGGGCAGGCATCGATCCACATAAAATTCCTCTTGCCAGCAGCACCCAAGCAGTCGGAAACTGTCCGGATGAACTGGAACCAAGTGAAAAGCGGATTCAACATCGGACTTTACCATCAGTGCCTCCTTTCCATTTTGGCGAACCCAACCAACTGCTGCGTCAAAAGAGGTGTACTCCATAGGCACTATAGGATGGCAGCCAAAGAACAGGGGATCCTAAAACCCTCCAAGAATCCCGCTCCCAACAGCCTCGCTGCGTCCCGGTCGGTTACCTATTTATGAAAGGTTGCATCCTTTCCCCCTCATCGGCGTCATCCCTCTTGATAGCAAACTCTCCAGCATGGCCCTTGCCTTTTTTGAAGCAGCTGGTTACGGGATGAGAACCTCCACAGCCGGAGCACTCATGTTTAAAATGGCAAGCCCCCCCAAACTTATATAATCCTTCCTTGTACTGCCAACAGAAACCCCATTTCCTACCTGCTGGTTATCCTGGGGAAGATGCACCACCGGCCCCCTGGAAAAAACTGATTTGGGGCCCGAGCCTAAGACATCAGACACATCCAGAGGCTAATGTCTTTGTGGTCCCGGCAGAAAGACAGATGGATGGACCTACGCTGCCTGAACTGCTCATCACATAGTAGCCATGCCGATCCCCTGTAGACTCTGTGAGCCTCGCCGGTGGCGTCCATGTAACAAAAGAATGCTGAACAGTGTTGTGCAGGCTCTTCTCCACAATGACGCTTGCCATAATGGCAAACGTCTGCAGACAGTTAGCGAAAGTCCACAGAATCAATCTGTACCACCGCTTCTCCACATCCTCCTTCTGGGTGTCATCGGGTTTGTCCAAGTTAAATTTCTCTAGGGGTAGTAAAGAGAACATTTCCACATACTCACCCTTGCAAATCTTTTCCCGGACTGTTTTAAATCCCCAAAGGTCAAAGCATACGTAAACCCAAAATTTTGCTGCATCAGCAATCCTAACAGCATCAGTTTTTCCTGTGACCTCCTGCGACGATCCGGCCTTCTCCTCTGCCACCTACAGACACCAAGGCCGGGGACAATACCGTAAGCCCTGGAGCAGCAGGTGCGATCCCCATGACTGGGGGGCAGGGGGGAACAGCCCCCTTTGACCCTGTCCATGAACCGTCCGCAACCGACCCACCACCTGGTGGGACCCACTATGACACCTGTGAGGTCTGAACCCCTTTACCTCCCGCAAGTCACCGAACCAAATTCCTCAGACCCGCAAGCAAGTCTTGCAGCTGCGCATCTTTCCCAGAAGTAGCAGGTAGAGCACCAGCCACTTGGGGACCAGTCGCTGCACCCACAGATGACTGCGGCGGGCTCTAGTAGTCACTGCAGTAGACATGTGCAGGATGAAAAAAATTGTTTTGTTTAGTTTCGATTCATTATTTAACTAAATTAGTTTCGTTAAATTTGTTGCATTCATTACATTCATTTTCGGAATTCGTTTCGTTTTGTATTCGAAAAAATTCGGACGCATTCGAAAAAAATTCTACCGCATTCTAAATAACTATCAAATTAAAAAAAAATTGCAATACTGCAATCGAAAAAAGTTTAATCAAATTTGAAAAAGTGAACTATTTCATTCTATTTCTATATAACCATTTTCCAAAATTCTAATTTTGTATAGAATGAATTCACATTCAAATAGAAACGATTAGAATAGAAAATAATAGAAAAGGATAGCATAGAAAAACAATAGACCAGCACCGAAATTTATATATATATATATATATATATATATATATATATATATATATATATATATATATATATATATATATATATATATATATATATATATATATATATATATAAATAAACCCATCTTCCGAAATTCGAATTTCGTATAAAATGTATTCAAATTTGAATAGAAAAGATTAGAATAGAGTAGAAAAGACTAGAGTAGAAAAACAATAGAACAGAATAGCATTTTATATATATATATATATATATATATATATATATATATATATATATATATATATATATATATATATATATAAAAGACACATCTTCTGAAATTCGAAAATCAAATCTGAAATAGAAAAGATTAGAATAGAATAGAACATAATAGAAAAGAATAGGATATGAAAATATATATTTATAATATATATATATATATATATATATATATAATCATCTTCATATAGAATGAATTCAAATTCGAATAGAAAAGATTAGAATAAAATAGAAAAACAATAGAGCAGAATAGAATAAAATATAATAAATATATATTCTATTTTATTCTATTCTGTTCTATTGTTTTTCTAGTCTATTTTCTATTTCTATTCTAATCTTCTCTATTCGAATTTGAATTCATTCTATATGAAATTCGAATTTTGGAAAATGGTGTATATATATATATATATATATATATATATATATATATACATATATATATATATATATATACATATATATATATATATATATATATATATATATATATATATACATATATATATATATATATATATATATATATATATATATATATATATATATCCATCTTCTGTTATTTGAAATTCATATAGAATGAATTCAAATTTGAATAGAAAATATTAGAATAGAATAGAAAAACAATGGAACAGAATAGAATAAAATATCATATCTGTTCTATTGTTTTTCTAGTCTATTGTCTATTTTTATTCTAATCTTTTGTATTCGAATTTAAATTCATTCTATACGAAATTCGAATGGCGGAGCATGGTTTTATATATATATATGTATATATGTCTTCTGAAATTTGAAATTCATATAGAATGAATTCAAATCTGTTCAGTGTTTCAGCTCCTGCAGGTTTGTTTGTTTTCTCTGCTTTCCACAGAACTGTATAACCCTCTGGAAGGTGTATAGCAATGCAAATAGCAGCATACATATTTGTACAACTCTGGCCAATCCCAGGGAGGGTGGCCCTAGATGCTTCAGGGAGTGTGTATAAGTATGCTGAAACAGAGCTTCTGGGTCTTATCCTGCAGAGAAGTGCAGCTTAGAGGGTTTGCTGCCCCCTGGGCAGTTCTTCAATGTGCTTGTTTTCTGTGAGGCCTCAGCTGGGCTAGCTGAGGGTCCTGGATGCTGAAGCTACAGAGAGGTGACTGAGGGGCTGTCTGCTGAAGATATAGTCTGGTATCACGGGAGAAAGGTATTGCATGGGTGTTGGAAGGAGACCAACCAACTTTCCAAGAAACACAATCCGGTCCAGGACTCCGAGAGATCAGGAACAGAAGCAGGTGACATATATGTCCCCAGGCTGCGGTCTTACAACAGCCTGCATTTTTTGCTAGAACAGACCGAACCCAGGCCATCACTCTTGTCTTCCTTACATGCTTGCTTGCAGGCTGTTGCTCTGGTGTTGGAGTTGTGGCAGGAGGTGGAGGAGGAGGAGGAGGAGGATAATGGTACAACTCACACAGGTGGGTTTTGCTTGTGATTTTGCCCCTCAAACCCTTATTTAAGGCCATATATATCAGTTCCTCACAAAAGAGGCATGGGCCCACCTCCATTTCCTGCAATTTGTTGGTAGCCATGCAGGCATAGGCCTCCAGAAGACTGATGGGGCTTCTGAGGGCCGCAGAAGCCTGCTGAATTAACCCAAATGCTGACTCCTCTATGCTTCTCCCCTTTCTGGGCCTTTTTTGTTGAAGTTGGAGGGGAGGGACCTGGAACTTACCCCCACCACCTCCTGGCTGCCACTTACCCTCACCAACTCCTGGCTGCCACTTTCCCCTGCCACCTCCTGGCTGCCACTTTCTACAGCCTCCTCCTGGCTGAGGATTTCCTGTGTATGAAAAAGGGACATAGTTTTAGCTTATTGTTCATCAATCACACACAATTTTGATAAATATATTGAACAATGGTATACCTGACTCAGACTGGGCTCCTCCACATCTTTTCCTTGGTGGAAGGCCCAGGTTGGACGTCAGAAGCCTCAGCTGGGGTGGAAGGAAGAGTGGAAGGAAGGGTTGAGAGTGATGGCCTGATTTCAGTCTGGTCTGACAGAAATCGCAGTCTGTCGTAGTACCACAGCCTGGGTACATAAATGTCATCTTCTGCTGCTCCTAATGTCTGGGAATCCTGGACCCTCTTGCGCTCTATATTATATGTGCTCCTCATGCTACCAATTTTGCACTTCAAATAGTTGATGTCTGCCATGGGGATCTGCGGCTTCACAAATTCCAGCAATTTATCCAGCGCTGCCTTCCTCTTTAGTCAATTTGTATAAACGGGGTGTTTTGTCTGCCACAGACAGGGCAGCTCTCTGTACAAATCAATGAATTGGAGGAGGAAATCATGATAGTTGAATCGATCCATTTTATCTGCAAGACACAACACAAGACAAACCCTAATGTCAGGCTAAACTTGCATAACCTTGTCCCACTATAGGCCTCAATATCTAAGCAGTATAGGCCACTGATGCCCCAAGTTAAAAATGTACCTTCGTTAGAACGATTGGCGCTTCTGTTACTCCGTCCTCCACTCACAGATCATACGTACAAGGCATGCATGTTACACTGCGCATGCGTTAAACTCCGCCTGCCCCTGACCTTCTTTATAGTATATTCCTCGCCCCTTGTCTTTCGATGCAGTGGGAGAGCACATGGCGGAGAGACAATAGGTGCATGAGGACAGCAGCAACAATGAAAGCCCAGAGCCACAAACGACCCGATCAGGAGGAGCTTTAAAGCCTCTAATATGTCCTTGGGTGAGATGGTGGAGATGGTGGACATCTTGAAGAGAGTCGACTATGACGGGAAGCATGGACCTTACCTAAACCCAAATGTCAGAAAGGCCAAGATCATGGCTAAAGTTGTGAAAAGTCTGCAGAAGTATTTTGTGGTACGGCAATCGAAGGATCAACTGAGAAAACAATAGTCAGGCCTCAAATTGAGGGAGTAGGATCAGTACAGAAGAATCAAGGGAGTGCTGCAAAAAAGTAAATATTTTGTCGTGTGTTCCTATTCTTCTTATTACGTTTGTGCTGCTCCATGTGCTTTTCTTTACTTTTGTACAGTTTAAAATGGCAAGTTTCAGGTTCGTGGGCACAGTAATCTTTCGTAGTAAACATTGTTTGTTTGTCCACTAATACAATGTTTTTGCCAGGTGCAGGTTAACTACATTTGTTCGGGCCTATTTCTAGTAAAAGAAGTTTAGTACATTGTTGTCTAGATGGGTTTATAACTAGAATGAAATGCAAACTTGATTTAGTGTAAGGAGAGGACACTCAGCAGCTGTTTACACATCTGGACACAGGAGCACTACTGTGGGACACCAGAACAAACTTTTTAGTGTGTCCCACACAGGTGCGCCAGTGGATACTAGGGGTGTTTCCATGTGTGAAACTTTAACCAAAAAGGTAAGTAGGCTTTAATAAAGGGAAAAAACAATATCTTCAGGTTGGAACTCTGCCAAAACCGACAATTGTATGACACTTCAAGCAATGTTTCATATTCCTATTTCTTGCCTCAAATATCTGTGTGCTAAGTATACCTTTATTTTATTCACATGGGGAGAAAATAATCTGGATGTCAGAGGACACCAGGGACCCCCAACCTCCTAAAGAAGAGGAAATCCCAAAACCACAACCAGAGGATATGGATGAAGGAGAGGTTTATGAAGTGGAGCGAAATAGTGACCACAACAGGTGAGTGTCTGAGACCACAGCTTCAAGTAATAGATGTGTGCCTGCATATTTATAATACATGGTGTGTTTTTTTTATTTTAGGTAATGTATTGTGGAAGAAAAATCTAATTTCACAAGTGCAAGTGCACATGTCCTCATTGGGGAGATCATGGTGTGCAATCGGGATTTACAGAAGATCAAGGAAGACATCAATGATGTTGAAAAAAGACTCAAAAACATCATTGATGTTTTAGGAAGAATATAAAACACAACAAAATTTTCAATTTTTTTGTTTTATTAGAACTTTTCTAAAAAATGTTGAAAGCTACATTTTGAAGATGCACACAGTGTGTCAACATGTACTTTCTGCAATCAAGGGATATCAAGGTATGCATTTTGTGGGTGCAACTGAAGTAGATGAGAGGAAGGGGTTGTACTCCCGAAACACGTCCATTGATGCCCCCATGATGAGAGCTAGAACATGTTGACCTTAGGCATGGGATCAGGAGGGAAATATCCATTTTGACTCTCAATTTGTGTGCATCTTCAAAATTTAGCTTTCACAGGGGTGACATCGCCTCATCTGATGAAGGCAATATCAACACCGTTTGGACATACTAATGTCTGATATTACCTTCAATTTATCAAAGTTGAACTTTGTAAGTTCCTGAGTTGTGTATTGTTTTATGTTTTGAAAAACATGCCTTTTTTATCACAAAAAAAGGATATTTCTACTGTCCCAAAAAAATATATAATATTCAAAGAAATATGTTGGTTTGTTCAAAAACCCTTTTCTAAATGCACATGTGAATGTGCACAGAGTAAAACATTTTCTACTCAACAATATGTGGCTTCTTCTTTCAATGCTCAATAGCATTTTTTTTACTTAAGTTGGTGTTTACAGTGACAATGGGAGTTATTTCCTAAAGGCAAATCCACTTTGCACTACAAGTGCACTTTCAAGTACACTTTTGCAGTGAGTTTTCCTTTAGTAAAGAACACCCACAGTGCTTTTTGCAAATTATGGTGGAAAATAAGTATTTGGTCACCTACAAACAAGCAAGATTTCTGGCTCTCATAGACCTGTATCTTCTTCTTTAAGAGGCTCATCTGTCCTCCACTCATTACCTGTATTAATGGTACCTGTTTGAACTTGTTATCAGTATAAAAGACACCTTTCCACAACCTCAAACAGTCACACTCCAAACTCCACTATGGTGAAAACCAAATAGCTGTCGAAGGACACCAGAAACAAAATTGTAGACCTGCACCAGGCTGAGAAGACTGAATCTGCAATAGGCAAGCAGCTTGGTGTGAATAAATCATCTGTGGGAGCAATAATTAGAAAATGGAAGACATACAAAACCACTGATAATCTCCCTCAATCTGGGGCTCCACACAAGATCTCACCCCGTGGGGTCAAAATTATCACAAGAATGGTGATCGAAAATCCCAGAACCACACGGGGGGACCTAGTAAATGACCTGCAGAGAGTTGGGACCAACGTAACAAAGGCTACCATCAGTAACACACTACGCCGTCAGGGACTCAGATCCTGCAGTGCCAGACGTGTCCCCCTGCTTAAGCCAGTACATGTCCGGGCCCATCTGTGGCTTGCTAGAGAGCATTTGGATGATCCAGAAGAGGATTGGGAGAATGCCATATGATCAGATGAAACCAAAGTAGAACTGCTTGGTAGAAACACAACTCGTCGTGTTTGGAGGAGAGAGAATGCTGAGTTGCAACCAAAGAACACCATACCTACTGTGAAGCATGGGGGTGGCAACCTCATGCTTTGGGGCTGTTTCTCTGCAAAGGGAACAGGACGACTGATCCGTGTACATGAAAGAATGAATGGAGCCATGTATCGTGAGATTTTGAGTGCAAATCTCCCATCAGCAAGAGCATTGAAGATGAAACGTGGCTGGGTCTTTCAGCATCACAATGATCCCAAACACACCGCCTGGGCAACGAAGCAGTGGCTTTGTAAGAAGCATTTCAAGGTCCTTGAGTGGCCTAGCCAGTCTCCAGATCTGAACCCCATAGAAAACTTTTGGAGGGAGTTGAAAGTCCGTGTTGCCCAGCGACAGCCCCAAAACATCACTGCTCTAGAGGAGATCTGCATGGAGGAATGGGCCAACATACCAGCAACAGTGCGTGACAACCTTGTGAAGACTTACAGAAAACGTTTGACTTCTGTCATTGCCAACAAAGGATTGTCCTTTTTCATTTTAATTATTTTATTTTAATTTTAATTAATTTTTTGTTTATTGTGTATGTGTATATATGGATATATATATATGATTTTTTATATATATTTTATTCTTGTGTATATGTGACACACACTTTTGACTTATTAATTACAGTTTGATTTTTATTGTTATTTTTATTCATTTTTATCTCTTATGAAGGATTATGAAATGATACTGATAAAGTCATGTTACATGTAGTTCGGGGTCAGAGGAATGTAGGTTGAAACTGAGTTGTTTCCTGAGCTTCTAATATATGGATGTCCTACCTATATACTCCTCCAATTCATTGTGCCCAGTCCGGGGGGAACATTTATATATTTGCTATGAATTTAGATGATTCTGGCTATGTTAGTAGTAATATTGATGAAGTTAAATGATTTTTTATTTTTATTCTCCATGCGTTCTATATGAAGAGTATATTTATTGTAAAGTATTGTACGCGCTGTGCGCTTGAGCTGCACGTGGGGTGGATACACTTTGTACAGACATTCCGCAGTCGGATGGCTGGTGTTGTCCCCACCCGTTCTGGTACCTGATTGGTTAGAAGGAATGGGTTAAATGCTAGCCAGAGGGTGGGATCAATTTGTTATTTAACCCGGAACACTGCACCGCTAAGCCACGCCCCTTTGACAAAGTCCTAGTGACGAAACCGGGCAGGGAGTGGCTTTGCGGGGACCGGAAGTGACTACCTACACACTGAAACCCAAACAACACAGCAGGGGAATAGGAGGAGCCCACGTGTGAACGGTGAACTGACCCAGGTATATGCCTGTTAGTCGGATTGGTATAATAGAACTATTGGAACAGGGCTAGTGGACATTGCATTTTGTCATCTGACTGTGTGGTTTGTTGTGGGATCAGCTATGTTTTGCGTAGATTGGATTATTTAAAGAGCTATTGGCAGTGTCAAGTGTTTACTACACTGGCTAAGATAGAAACAGTTTTTAGTATAAATAAAACAAAACAAAAGGATCTACTCTATGTGGAGTCTGTTTCTTTTTATGTATTTTTGTACTTTTATGTATTGCTGCTGAATGACGGAAGTGCAAATTAGAAGTGGAGGTGCTGATCTGAGAGTTGGAGTAAGGCTCATTAAACTCGGCTTTCTGGTGAGTTTAACCCCATGGGGGGAAGTGTGGAACACCGTGTGGAGGATTTTGATGTGAAGTGCACTGTTTTTTCTACCTATATCCACAAAATTCACCTTCTACAGCCTTCTTATGGACTTGTTTGTTCTTTCAGCACTTATGTTTTAAATATATTCATTTCTTAAACATATGAATTTCACAGCGGCACTATTTTGACTATATGGGAATATATACTATTTAATTATGTATACCGACCACGCATAGGGCGTGGCCATACAACGTGCACTTTCTACATAGACGGCAAGCGGCCGGCGGGATTTTTAACAAATTGATCTGTGATCATTGTTTTGTGAGTAGCATTCTTTTTAATAAATCAACTGTCGATACATACTACACCATGGATGTGTCTTTTTCTCATTATACATAACGTGGACATAATACCAGCGGAAGAGCAGGCGTCTCCCAGGACAGCATCAAGCCAATGCCAGAGAGCAGCACAGTGGCTCATACTGTGGAGGCTGGTCCACCCCAGTAGGGGTAAGATTTCTGGTGAGGGTAATCACATAACTATCCACTGTGAAGCGCATCGGGAGAAGTTGTTTGTTTTATGAAGATAATCATCATTAGTTTTTGTGCACAATCCACTTTCGTTCATTTATAAGTGCGGGACTTTCACTCATTGTTATTTTTTGATGTCACCACCACTTTGTGTTTATGAATTTTATGTATTAATTTCATTTAGGAGGTTGTTGGTTGATTTGTCCAAATAACAAATTAAGCACTTGATATATGACATTTACAGTGATTTAGGCACTTAGAGCAGCACGGTCCCTGATTTTTTCATTTAGTATTGTTGGGACTTTTTTGTTTTTTTTGTGTTTCATATTATCAGTTTACTATTTACCAGCACGCTGACAATTTTTCACATATATGTTTTTCTACTAATATTTTAAAGGTATAGCGCCAGATCTACTCCCCCTTTTTCTTCATAGTTTCAACTGCTTTCACTAAATTTTTCCCAGGATTCATATATTTTCCAACTGAATCCAATTAGAAAATGTGTGAGCCTTGGATAAATGCTGTGTGAATTTTATGTAAAAACATTTCAAAATAAACAGATATTTAGTGGTTGGCATTGTTGTGGATTGGTGCCTCCAATGTATTGGTACAGTAGAGCAAGTTCTTCCAGATGAAAACAAAGTTATATCCCCAATATAGTTATATAGTCAGATCACAGAACAAATGCACAAGCTATAGTCAACAAGAAAACAAATGGTGAACCTTGTATATTCCAGTTTTTACAACTTGAAATAAAAAAGACATCAAAAGAGTATCACAACATGACAACATGAACAATATGACACTGAAAGTTACACATGCTGAAGATTTTATTTTTGGATTCATCATATGATGGCAAGAAATACATATAATGAAATACATTCTACGAAAAATAAAACCATTGTCAACTTAAAGCCAAGAGACAACATCAAATACAAAGAAAAATAACAAAGTGTTATTTTATTCATACAGGAAAGCCACAAAACAGTTAGCTGTTCTCTCACCTCCGCGTGCGAGACATTTTACAGCATCTGTCAATGCATTTGTATATTTTTATATATAGCATGCAATTTTACTCAACTTGTCTTTACATACAAAGCAGTTCACTGTTGAATTATCTATATCAAGAAAACAATGTATTGGACTGATGGTAAATACACTTACAATTAAACTGAAAATGTCCAGTTGACATGAGAAGTCTTGGAGAATCTTGGTGGAAGTGTTACTTAGTTACATAGTTAGTCAGGTTGAAAAAAGACACATGTCCATCAAGTTCAACCACAAAAATAAAAATAAAAATTAATAATAATATCATACAATCCCATATACCCAATTCTATACCCACAGTTGATCCAGAGGAAGGCAAAAAAAACCAGCAGAGCATGATCCAGTTTGCTAAAGCAGGGGAAAAAATTCCTTCCTGATCCCCCGAGAGGCAATCGGATTTTCCCCGGATCAACTTTACCTATAAATGTTAGTACCCAGTTATATTATGTACACTTAGGAAATAATCCAGGCCCTTCTTAAAGCAATCCACTGAGCTGGCCAGAACCACCTCTGCAGGGAGTCTATTCCACATTTTCACAGCTCTTACTGTGAAGAAACCTTTCTGTATTTGGAGATGAAATCTCTTTTCCTCTAGACGTAAAGAGTGCCCCCTTGTCCTCTTTGTTGACTGTAAAGTGAATAACTCAACACCAAGTACAGGCTTGTCAAACTGGAAACCGCTCCAATACTGTTTTAAGGTAGCAGTAGTTGTAGATAGAAATGGGCCGAATGACCCCCTGTTTGGTTCGTGCCAGAACTCTGAAATATTGTGAAAATTCGGAGCAGAATAATGAACCCCATTGAAATCTATGGGACCTGAACTGGAAAAATCGAAAGTGTCCATTTTGAGGGCTTAGATGCGAGTTATTGGGCATACAAAGGGTATGGGGGGTCCGGGTACTGACCTGGGGGACATATATCAATGAAAAAAAAAAGTTTGGAAAAAACATAATTTGTAAATTATCAGTTATTTACTGATGCTTAAAGTGAAATAATAAAAGTGAAAAGTTCCTTTAAATATAGGGCCTGGGGGGTCCCCTTAGTTTGCCTGTAAAGTGGCTTATCTCTACCATCTATAGAACCTGCTGTAGCAAAAATTACATTTACAAAGCCAATAAAATTAAATTTTCCCTTTACATTTTTTTATAAACAACATCTTGGGGAGCCAGTTTGTATCATGAGGCCACAATTTAATGCACTCAAAACAACATTAGAGATTTTTTTTGGATAAATTCTGGTGTCTCTATGCTAGACTTTGGATAAAAGTAACAGGTGCGGGAAAATTGGGCTTTGGGTGTTGGTGGTGCCATCACACCGTAACCCTATAGATGTACTCTTGATGAAAGCAAGAATTGGTCTTTCTGTCAAAAATTTAAAGTATATTCACCTGTCAAATAGGTGTGGAAAAATTGGTCCTTGGGTGTAATATTTGCCCAGAAACCTATACCAAAAAATGTCTTCACGATAAAATCAACACCTACAAAGCTAGGCAGACTAGACAGTCTTGCACAGATTCCACATCCCAAAAACACTTAATCGGTAACATTGGCATCAGGGGCTTGATAGCTGCTGCTAATCCAGGAATAATTAATTTTCATAAATGTCAGCCGGTGTCAGAAGCAGCTACGAAGCCAGTTACATCAGCCCGTAGACTAGGTCACCAGAATTGTTGGGAAATGGCCCAAATGAGTTTATTCTTCCTAGGATGGCCAGCTGCCTTGGGAGAATGGTAAGTCTGGAGCACGGCAGTACAGAGATTTTCTGGGACAAAGCAGCGGTCACAAGGTTTCTCAGGAGCATGGACCTGAGCAGCAAGTATTTTGTCACCCAAAGGAGAAGTAAGACTGGTGCAAACCGGTGGCCAGGATCGATCAGGAGGAATCACAGGAACCGGAACCGGAACTGACTCCAACTTGGAAGTGGTGGAAAATTGTCGTGACAAGGCATCAGCCCTTACATTCTTAGCACTGGGTAAGAATGAGACAATGTAACTAAAACTTGACAAGAAAAGAGCCCATTGCACCCCCTTCTGGAAGAGAGGTGCTTAGCCTCAGACAAGAATGTGAGATTCTTATGGTCAGTAAGAATGAGAACCGGCACAGTAGTACTTTCAAGGAGATGTCTCCATTCTTTCAGGGCTAAAATGATCGCCAACAGCTCTCTGTCACGAATCTCATAATTGCACCCTGCAGGTGACATGAGACAGAAAGGTGCCAACTCCAGTTTCAGACATTGCCAACTTCTAAAAGGCAACGTAGGATCAGGATGTGCCAACACAGGAGCCAAAACAAAGGCAGCCTTGAGACTCTCAAATTCCTTAATGGACTCCGGAGACCAACTGTGTGGGTTACTGTCCTTTCTGGTCATATCAGTCAGGGGCTTGACCAGAGACGAGAAGTTACGAATAAACTTCCGTAATAGTTGGCAAAGCCCAGGGAACCCTGCAGAGGACGTAAACCCACGGGTCGGGGCCACTGTAGGAATGCCGAAAGTTTCTCTGGGTCCATCAAAAAACCAGCAGTGGAAATGACATAGCCCAGGATTTTAACCTGTTCACGATGGAACGCGCACTTCTCCAGTTTACAATAGAGATTGTTCTCTCTTAGTTTCTGAAGCACACGACAGACATTTGTGTGGTGGCTCTCCAGGGACTTGGAAAATATGAGGATATCATCAAGATAAACCACCACACATAACTGTAACAAATCTCGGAGAACATTGTTAATAAATTCCTGGAAAACTGCGGGGGGGTTACAAAGGCCAAAAGGCATTACAAGGTACTCATAATGGCCTAGTAGTAAATACTAGTACTTCTAGTATTAAATGCAGTTTTCCACTCATTGCCCTCCTTAATCCGCACAAGATTGTTTTCCCCTCTCAAATCAAACTTTGTGAAAACCGTTGCTCCCTTGAGTCGGTCAAATAACTCTGTAATAAAAGGAATCGGGTAGGCATTCTTAATCGTGAAATGATCTAGACCCCTATAATCAATACAAGGTCTCAGTTCACCGCTCTTCTTCTTCACAAAGAAGAAACCAGTACCAGTAGGAGACGAGGATTTGCAGATGAAACCTTGAGAAAGTGCATCTTCAACATACTCCTCCATGGCCTTATCCTCCAAAACCGTCAAAGGGTAAACCCGGCCATGATGGAATATGGCACCAGGTTGAAGGTCAATTGCACAATCATAAGGCCGGTGTGGAGGCAAACTACTGGCTTGACCATTGTCAAAGACATCGCTAAAATCAGGGTACTCCTACGGCAGGGAGGATAGTCTGGATATCAGGATACACAGGATCAAGGGGAAGCTGAAGATAATCCAGCAATGAGCGGCTCCAACAGCATGCTTAAATAGGCCAGGAAGTACTGCCCACGTCAGTCACATTGTGCACCATGGCGGCCATGATTGTCTTGGGCGGAATTGCCAGTCCATCTTCAGCCATTTCCCTGACAGCCTCCGGATGCCAAAACTAGCCCATTTTTCAGGATCTCTATCCTGGAACTCCTTTAGTAGTCTAGAGCCATTTATGTTACCCGCTGGTTCCCAAGTGTTCTCCTCTGCTGAATACCCTTTCCATTTAATAAGAAATGGCTTTGCCTACCTCTCTTCTGACAGTCCAGGATACTATCCACCTCAAATTCCAGTTCACCATCCACAGAGACTGGAGGAGATGGCACTTCGTTTATCCCAGGAATAGGGCTTGGCCTGGCTGGTTTAAGCAGCGAGGAGCGAAACATCGGATGAATCCGATACAATATTGGCAGTGCCAGTTCAAATGCCACAAGATTAACTTCCTCTTGAACTCGATAGGCCCGACAAACTTTAAAGTTAATTTGAGGTTAACAGAAGAGAACCATACCTTGTCCCTGATCTATAAGCTAGGACTGCTTCTTCTCCTTCTATCAGATTGTCTCTTGAAGTCCTTTTGAGCTTTCTGCATAGTTTCTCAGTGGGTCTGGTAATTAGTCTGGATAAATGTTATGCGATCCTGAACTTCTGGTACTGAGGCTTCCGGTATAGTGTTTGGCAGGAATGAAGGAGGATATCTATAGTTCGCCCAAAAGGGTCACTGATTGGTTGCTGCATGCAAAGAGTTATTGTATGCAAATTCAGCACATTGAAGTAAGGAATGCCAATCAACTTGGGGAAAAGGACAAAAGCACCTTAGATACTGTTCTAGAGTTTGGTTGCTTCCATTACTTTGTGGATGATAGGCAGAGGACAAGCAAACATCTATTGCCAAACTTCTGCAAAAACGTTTCCAATATCTTGATGTCAACTGGACCCCTCTATCTGAAACAATGCTGGTAGGAAGGCCGTGTAGTCTGAGTATCTCTCTAATGAAGATATTTACTGTATCCACAGGTGAAGGTGTGCTTATCATAGGCAGGATTGAGCCATTTTGGACAGGTGATCCACTACTACAAAAATAGTTGTGTACCCTTCTGATGGGGGTAAATCTACTATAACGTCCATTGAAAGTTTCTTCCATGGCTGCCTTGGGACTAGTAATGGCCTCAACATACCCCAAGCCTTGGCATTGGACTCCTTTTTGCGCTGACAGATGGCACAGGAATTCACATACCCCCTACAATCCAATTTCAAGGTGGGCCACCAAAAGGACTGCTGAAGGAGTTCTGTTGTCTTTCAAACCCTGAAATGCCCAGCAAGTTGATAATCATGGAGGGTCTTCAAAATCTGTAACCTGGTTTGTTGAGGGACAAAGATCTTATCCTGATGCCACAAGAACCCTTCTTGACTTCTTAGAGAGGAAGCCTTTGATTCTGTGCATTGGACAGAGGCTTGTTCAATTGTGTTGAAGTAACAAGAAGTCTTGGCTTGGTAGAATTGTGTCAGGTGTTGTTACTTCTGGGGTGTTGGGAAACATCTGTGACAGAGCATCAGCCTTTTGATTATTTGACCCTGGCAGATAGGTAATGTGGAAATTGAATCTGGTGAAAAAAAAATGCCCAAAGAGCCTCCCGGGGTCTTAGAGGTTTGGCTGTTCGAAGATATTCCCGATTTTTATGGTCAGTGAAAATCATAATAGGGTGTGTGGCTCCTTCCAAAAGATACCTCCACTCCTCTAGGGCTGTCTTTATAGCCAGGAATTCTCAGTCCCCAACATCATAATTCCTTTGGGGCTGACTCATTTTGTGTGAAGAAAAGACAACAGGGTGGAGTAACGCTTTAGAACCCTGACATTGTGACAGGACTGCCCCTGTGGCTACTTCTGAAGCATCATCCTCCAAAATGTATTGTAAAGCAGGATCAGGGTGCTGGAGAAATGGAGCAGAAGTAAACAGGGATTTTAGTTTGCCAAAGGCTGCTTGGGCTTCAGGTGACCACTGGGTATGCTGGTGGGTGACTCGGGTGACTGGTGAGATGATGGCAGAGAAATTCTACATGAATCTTCTGTAGAAGTTTGCAAATTCAACAAATCTTTGTACTCCTTTTTATCTACAGGGGTGGGCCATTCCAGAATAGCCTTGACTTTTTGTGGATCCATAGAAATGATAAGCCCCAAGAACCGGATTGACATCTTTTCAAAGTCACACTTTTCGACTTTTACATATAATCCATGTTTCTTTAAAGTTGACAAAAATTTCTCCACATGTGACCTATGAAGCTCTAGGATAACTGAAAAAATGAGAATGTCATCAAGGTAGACAACGAAAAATCTCCAGGAACACCTGAAAGATGTCATTAACCAGATGCTGGAATGTGGCTAGTGCATTACAGAGTCCGAATGGCATTACACGATATTCAAAGTGCCCGATTCGTGGTCTGAATGCCGTCTTCCATTCATCACATTTGTGAATGCGGATCATGTTGTAGGCACCTTGCAAATCTAGCTTCATGAAGACTTGGGCATTACGGAACTTCTGAAAAAGCTCTTGAATGAGAGGGAGCAGGTAACGGTTTTTAATATTGATTTTGTTTAGCTGTCTGTAATCCACACATGGTCTGGGGGTCTTTTTTTTCCATGAAAAATATGCCGGACCCGACAGGAGAGGAATATTGGCGGATGAATCCCTTTTCCAAGTTCGCATTAAGGTACTCCCATAGTGTCTCAAGCTCCTTTTCAGAGAGAGGAGATATGCATTCAAAGGGTATTTCAGAACCTGGAAGGAGCTCTATTAGGCAATCATATGGCAGATGAAGTGGAAGGACATCAGCATTCTTCTTGTCAAAGACATCTGAGAATCCTCGATAGACTGATGGTATATCCTGATGGGTACTGGACATTGGTTGGAAAGTCAAGCAGTTAGCAAACTTATTATGCATGGGAGTGAGATAGTGCTGTTGACAATCTGAAGAGGGAAATAGAACTTCTCCTTTAGACTAGTCGATCTGCGGATTGTACGCCTGTAGCCATGGGATACCTAGAAAGACTGGGCACATAGGTGAGCTCAGAACATCAAAGAGCAAAAATTCTTGGTGACCGTATTCTGTCAAGGTGAAAAGAGTTGCAGTATCTTGGGTTACAAGCCCAGAACTGGGCATGGAGCCATAAGCTAGATGAACTGTCAGTTGTTTTTTCCTGTAGAGGGGAAAGGTCAAGTTTCATTGCCAAAGTCAAGTCCAGAAAGCAGCTGAAGCCTCCAGAATCGATTATTGCTGGAAACTGAACCTCCTCTTCTGCTACCTGCAGGGAGACAGGAAGGACAAGATGAGAGGGGAACGATTCTGCCATCTGGGAATATACAGGCACATGTGGAAGAGACTTATGGGGTCTTATGGGGCAGTTGTCCCACAGTAAAGGCAAAGATTAGCTTGCCGTGACAAAGTCTCTCTTCAGGGGTCAGAGCAGGGCTGAGCAGACTAGGCCTATCTGCATAGGTTCAACTTCTGAAGTGGATGCAGAGGGAGGCATGGTTGCTGGAGATGAAGGAACCTTGGATAACATCCAAGTAGGTCTGAAGGCTTAGGCTCTTTCGAAACGTCACTCCCGCAGGTACCTGTCAAGTTGAACAGCAAGCTGAATAAGGCCTTCCAGGGTGGCAGGAGACTACCAGGGTGGCAGGAGACTCTACTCTAGCCAATTCATCCTTGAGGGTTTCTGACAGGCCACGGCTATACTAATATTTTAAGGCTGCCTCGTTCCATTCCGTGTCAGAGGACCATTTATGGAAGTCTACTGTATAGTCCTCCACGGGGCGATTTCCTTGTTGCACAGTATGTAGGGCAGCTTCAGCGGTGGCTACCGGCTGCAGGTCATTGTATAATTGTGCCATAGAGTCAAAAAACAAGTCCACAGAATTGATGACCGGATTCTTTTGTTTCAATAAGCTGTGAGACCAAGCCTAGGGTTTGTCTGTTAGTAATGAGACAATGAACCCTATTCTGATAGTCTCAAGAGAGAAAGCCCATGGTTGTAAGACCAAGTACAACAAGCAAGCATTCTTAAAAGATCTAAACTTTTCCTGGTCCCCAGAGAATTGTTTGGGAGTTGGTACCTGTGGTTCATCTGGAGGGATCACCACTGTATGGGTAGTCGTGGTCTGAGCTGGTGCAGTGGTTGCAGAACTGGTGGAGGATAGAGCTTGATCTGCCTGCATCCTTCCGAGTTGCAAACAGAGTTACTGAGTGTGCTGTGAACTAAATATAGCGTCCCTGATAATGCTTACTGGAGCACATGTCAGCAGTAACGTGGACCTTCCAGCTGACTGCCTTGCCCAATGAGGCCACAACATTGCCTTCGACGTGATGGGACAGAGCTGGAATGGATTACATGAAAATAAATACCAACTGAGAACCTGCCATTGTGGTACAGCACATTCTGCACAATCACAGAAGGGGCCAGGTTCCAACAGACAGAAAGGCAGGAGTTGTAAATCTAGCAGCTTTGACGAGCTTGAATTTAGACGCTTGGCATGTGGGTGGCAGTGACTATTTTTTATTTTTTTGCTTTAACAGCTGGAGCAGAGAAATTTGCTTGCTATAATCTACAGCTGGGGGTGTGCTGCTGGTAGACGTGCTGCAAGGACTTATACCATCATCCCAGTCAGTGGAGACTTCTGTAAGGTCATGAGATATAGCAAAGGTAGACCTGAAAAGTGAGGAGTGAGGATAAGCAGAATTGTGTCCCTTTCGTGTGGCTTTCAGGTGCTCTTGCCACTGGGCTGAGTGGTGGGAGATTAAATGCCTTGTCACACATGTGCTACCCAAATGGCTGGTGCTTTTGCCACGCTTGATCTGCTTGAGGCAAAGTTTGCAGATTGCGACAGTGCAATCGGCTGCTCATGTGTTAAAAAGAGCCTAGACAGCTGATATGTGGGAAGTGGGCCGGGAGATAATAGCTTCACAATGTGATGGAATAGGGTGGCTGCACTCTACTGTTTGAAGATGGCTGCTTCATTGGGGTTGTTCCACCCTCACTTTCCTCCTCTGCTTTATCTGGCACCCAAGTTGCATCAGTGATCTCATTATCTTCATCATCACTGAAGCCAATCTGGCAATATGCTGCGGCTGGGGGAACATGACTGCCAATTTGTTCTTTACTAGTGTTCTCCCCTCTCTGTAGGCTTGTGCTCCTACCTTCCTCAACCTCAGAGCCAACATCAGAATCGAGTAATGCCTGTACATCATCAAGGAGAAAGTGGCTGATGCTGTACTCAAATAACTCAGCTGACTCCTCCATGTATGATGCTGGGGGGGGGGGCTATAGCAAGAGTAGCTGTGGACAAGGAGCCAGAGTAAGTTGCTCTGGCAGCTGTGGTGGACTGCGCACTAGTCTCTGCTTGAGTGAAAGAGGAGGAGGATGAGAATGGTTTAGTAAGCCAGTCCACCACCACCTCCTCTGCATGCTGTGCTTGGATAGCACGGACAACATCACTAAACAAAGGAAATGGTGCCCGGCCTGAGGACAGACCACATTCACACCACCTTTTCCTGTGGACACAGATGCTGCTGGCCCCTTCACAGTGCTATGGGAACGTCTGCCTCTCTTTCTTGGTCTTCCAGACATAATGGGGGAGGCATAATACTGAAATGTAGTAGAGAGGGGGAAATGCGCACTTGGAGAGTGGTGTTTGGTGCACTTCAACTTGAGTACTTATGACACAGACACACTAAAATATACTGCAGTAAAACTGCACTGACTCACTTCAATATAATACAGTAAAACTGTGCTGATGCAATTCAATATGCTGCAGTAAAAATGAATTAAGGCAATTCAATATACAGCCAAAACTGTGCTTTAAGGCACTTCGATATACTACTTCAATATACTACAGTAAAATGGCACTAACGCACTTCAATATACTGCTGTAAAAGTGCATTGATGCACTTCAATATACTGTAGTAAAAGTGCACTAATGCACTTCAATATACTGCAGTAATACTCCACTGGCGCAATTCAATATACTGCAGTAAAAGTGCACTAACGCAATTCAATATACTGCAGTAAAACGGCACTAATGCAGTTTAATATACTGCCGTAAAAGTGCACTAATGCACATCAATATACTGCAGTAAAGGTGCACTAACGCAACTCAATGTAGTAAATGTGCACTAACGTGTCAATATACTGCAGTGAACATCCACTAACGCACCTCAATATACCACAGTAAACGTGCACGAATGCAGTTAAATATACTGCAGTAAACGTTAACTAAAGCATGTCAATATAGTGCTGTAAACATGGACTAACGCAGTTCAATATAGTGCAGTCAAAGTGCACTAACGCACTTCAAAATAAGTTCATTAACGCAATTAAATATACTGCCGTAAATGTGCACTAAGGCACATCAATATACAGCAGTAAAATGGCACTAACGCACTTCAATATACTGCTGTAAACGTACACTGATGCACTTCAATATACAGCAGTAAAAGTGCACTAATGCACTACTTCAATATACTGCAGTAAAACTCCACTAACGCAATTCAATATACTGCAGTAAAAGTGCACTAACGCAATTCAATATACTGCAGTAAAACGACACTAATGCAGTTTAATATACTGCCGTAAAAGTGCACTAACGCACTTCAATATACTGCAGTAAATGTACACAAACACACCTCAATATACTGTAGTAAACCTGCACTAACGCACCTCAATATACTGCAGTAAATGTGTACTAATGCACCTCAATATACTGTAGTAAACTGGCACTAACACAATTCAATATACTCCAGTAAACTTGCACTAACGCACGCCAATATACTGCAGTAAACGTGCACTAACACACGTCAATATTTTGTTAACATATGCGGGAAAGTGCCCCCCGGTCAACCAAGAGATGCAGGGGCATCTGCTTGGGACATTAGTAAAGCCAATTGGCAGCAAATCCAGGTTGGGAGGTATGCTGGCCTGCAGGGTCACCCCTCTGGTGGGTGTCACCTGTTTGTTTTCCACACCCCCCGCACCCCCATAACAATGCCACTGCTTACTATGTATGACATTTTCGGAGGCCTTGGAGCACCAGCACAGTAGAAACACCCACAAAAGACCACATTTTGGAGATGAAACAACCTAAAGTATTTTTAAGAGGCATGGCAAATCTTTTGTAGACTTATTTTTTTCCACAAGTTAATGGAAAATTTGGAAAGAAAATTAAAAAAAATTCTACACAAAATTGTCAATTTAAAAAGATCTCACACACAGCATGGCATACTTAGAATTATATCCCAAAACACATTCTGCTACTTCTCCTGAGTATGGCGTTATGAAATATGTGAGACTTTTTCAGCATCTGGACTGATTATGTACCAAACATTGTATTTTGTGTATCACACAAATCAAGGAATTGTGTCAAAACCTGTACTGCAATGGTCACCTCTGTACGAGTGATCAGGGAATATAGTTTAGTAAAGCGTTACCTATAGCAGTCTCTGTTCCTGTAAGCCAAGCAAGCCTAGCCTGGTCAGGAAGGAGGCTGAAGAAAGGAAGACCCAAAGAGTTTCTGTGGACTCAGGAGTGCAGTTGTCCACAGGGGATAACTGGGAGTGATGTTTCAAAGGAACATAGTCAGCAGCATGTGCAGATGGGTCAGTTCAGGCCGCAGGCAGAGACAGGGTCAACAAAAAGGCAAAGGATCAGTCCAGGCAGTGGACAGAAATGTGGTCAATAAACAGACCAAGATTGGTACAGGCAGCAGGTAAAGGCAACACTACATTGTTTCGGTGGTGATCAGGAACACTGTTGCTGGCTGCACTGGTCTGGTGCAAGGGGGACTTGTGTAGTGGTGATCAGAAATGTTTTTACTGGTGCACACTTGTCTGGTGACACTGGGGACTAGTGTGGCAGCAATCAGGGACACTGCTGCTGACTTACACTGGTCGGGTGACACTGGGACTGGTGTGGCATGGATTAGGTACGCTGTTGGTGGCATATACTGGTCTGGCAACACTGGGACTCGTGTAGCAGTAATCAGGTGCACTGTAACTGGTGTGGCTGTGATCACGGACACCGTAACCTGTCTCTGTACCATGTGATCTCTCTGATCAATCACAGAGATCACACATAGTAAAGAATGATGTCAGGAAATTACATCCATTGTGTACTACAGTCCATATGATTCCCCAGGAGCCAACAGGTTTTCACCAGGGCCTCTGTAGGTGAGGATGGCCTTCGCTCTAGCTGACTCCAAGTTGTGGCCCCCAGGGTCTTCTAGCTCACGCTCACGGCAGGCTTTGGTGAATGGAGAGGAAACAGCAGTGCAGGGCAACAAGGAATAGTCAGAAGGACAAGCCAGGGTTGGGGAAAGAAGCAGACAGGAAAGGACAGGAAAACACTCCAAAGGTCGGGGCTACAAGCATACAGGGATAGTCAGGAAACAAGCTAAAGTCAGTACAAACATAAAGCACACAGGGGAGCCTAAACACACAATCGCTCGGGCAAGGCCGGCTTGCAGAGCACAGTGTTAAATAGTGTTTCCTTTTAGAATCTAGGGTGGAGCCACTCTGAAAGAAGATTACTTAAACATGCAGGTGGGAGAGTGTATTCCCTAAAGCTGATACACAGACCAGAGGTAAGCAGACAGACAGGGCATGAAACATTACTGCAGATTAGGGATGAGCTTGGTGTTCAGATCGAATGCATGTTCGACTCGCACACCAGCTGTTTGCCCGTTAGGCTAATTCCGAACGTTATGGGCCATCCACGTCATGTTCGTGTGGCGCTCACGGCCCACAATGCACTGGCTTATGATTGTCCAAGCATGCACTGTGACCCCGCATGCTTGGCCAATTACAGAGCCGGCAGGAGGCCTGTGGCCAATTATAGCTCAGGGGGTTTAGTACATGCCCCACACTATATAAGGCTGCCTTTGCGGCAGCCTTGTGTAGTGTGTTGCGGTGTTCAGGGAGAGAGCAGGATGTGCATTGACAGTGTGTTCTTGTCTTGTGAACCTAGCGCTGTTAAAGTGGGTGTTGTGTGCCTCCAGCACAGTATACAACTGAAGCTACCCTTTATTGCTGGTGTCCTGTAATACAGGCATCTGCAAGAGTTATAGTGGGTGTTGTGTGCCTCCAGCACAGCATACACCTGAAGATACCCCTTATTTCTGGTGTTCTGTAATACATGCATCTGCAGGAGTTAAAGTGGGTGTTGTGTGCCTCCAGCACGGTATACACCTGAAGATACCCCTTATTGCTGGTGTTCTGTAATACAGGCATCTGCAGCAGTTGAAGTAGGTATTGTGTGCCTCCAGCACGGTATACACCTGAAGCTACCCTTTATTGCTGGTGCTCTGTAATATAGGCATCTGCAGCAGTTAAAGTGGGTGTTGTGTGCCTCCAGCACAGTATACACCTGAAGCTACCCTTTATTACTGGTGTTCTGTAAAACAGGCATCTGCAGCAGTTCAATTGGGTGTTGTGTGCCTCCAGCACAGTATACACCTGAAGATACCCCTTATTGCTGGTGTTCTGTAATACAGGCATCTGCAGAAGTTAAAGTGGGTGGTGTGTGCCTCCAGAACAATATACACCTGAAGCTACCCTTAATTACTGGAGTTCTTTAATACAGGCATCTGCAGCAGTTAAATTGGGTGTTGTGTGCCTCCAGCAAGTGTGCACCTGAAGATACCCTTTATTGCTGGTGTTCTGTAATACAGGCATCTGCAGCAGTTAAATTTGGTGTTGTGTGCCTCCAGCACAGTATACACCTGAAGCTACCCTTTATTACTGGTGTTCTGTAAAACAGGCATCTGCAGCAGTTAAATTTGGTGTTATGTGCCTCCAGCACAGTATACACCTGAAGATACCCCTTATTGCTGGTGTTCTGTAATACAGACATCTGCAGCAGTTTAAGTGGGTGATGTGTGCCTCCAGCACAATATACACCTGAAGCTACCCTTTATTACTGGTGTTCTGTAAAACAGGCATCTGCAGCATTTACAGTGGGTGTTGTGTGCCTCCTTCACAGTATACACCTGAAGCTACACCTTATTGCTGGAATTGTTCTGTTTCTGTAACACAGGCAGGCAGCTGAAGTAATTACAGTTGGTGTACTGTGTCATCTGCTCAGTGTGCACCTAAATCTACCCAATTTCTGGTTTTCCCACCTCCCTGCAGGCCATTACTATGTCTGGAAGGCCAACGAGGAGAGGCAGACAGTCAATAAAATAAAAGGGCCAATAAGCCAATAAACGCAGGCTCTGTGTCTAGAGACAACAGTGCTGGTCGTATACAAGGTGCATCATCATCAGCACGTAGCCATGGGATACGCTTGTATGCGCTGGATGCGTTGAGCCGCATCATGCCGAAGACTTGGTAGAGTGGATGACCAAGCCCTCCTCATCCTCCTCATCCTCTCTCACCCAAGTACTTGCGAGCACTCTGCTAGCAGTACACCGACGTCTCTTCCAGTGGTTTTTCCTCGGAACCAGTGGTGCTCCGTAGGCATTTAAGGGGCTACGCAAGTATGCAGGAAAAAAGATACCATGCCGTGCTTGCGCTGGCTGGCTTGGGGGACAGGAGCCACACTGGGGCAGATATTTTGTCAGCTCTGCAGGGGCAGGCTGAGAGGTGGTTGACACCATGCCAGCTTAAGTCAGGAATGGTGGTCTGTGACAATGGCCCCAACCTCCTCTCTGCCCTCCGACTGGAACAACTGACCCAGGTTCCCTGTGTGGCTCACATCCTTAACCTGGTGGTGCAGCGGTTCTTGGGCAGGTACCCGGGCTTACAGGATGTCCTGAGGCAGGCCAGGAAAGTCTGTGTGCATTTCTGCCGATCATTTAATGCCAGTGCTTGGCTGGCTGAGCTCCAAAAGGAGTTGAACCTGCCCAAGAACCACCTTATATGTGACATGCCCACCAGGTGGAACTCAACGTTGGCCATGCTGCAGCGGCTGCACACACCGCAGAGGGCCATCAATGAGTACCTGTGCGACTACAGCACCAGGACAGGGTCAGGGGAGCTTGGTTTTTTCACCACGCCAGTGGGGCATGATCAAGGATGCATGCACTGTCCTGTCACCATTTGAGGAGGCCACGAGGATGGTGAGCAGTGACAGTGCATGCATCAGTGACACTGTACCTCTTGTCCACCTGTTGGTGCATACGCTGCATGGAATAATGGACAGGGCACTTGAGGCAGAACAGAGGCAGGAAGAGGAGGACTTCCTTGCCTCTCAAGGCCCCCTTTATCCAGACAGTGTTCCTGCTGTCCCACCCATCACACAGGAAGAGGAGGAGGAGGAGGCTTGTGTCAGCATGGAGCTGGAGCCTGGCACTCACCATAAGCAGCAGCAGTCTTGTAGGGATGATTTACAGTCCCAAGAAACACGTGGACCTGTACGTGGCTGGGAGGAGGTGGCTGTGGATCATGTTGTCCTTACTGACACAGAGGACTCCGGACCGAATGCCTCAGCTAACCTATGCTGCATGGCCTCCCTGATCCTGCAAAGCCTGCGGAAGGATCCTCGTATTCTTTGGATCAAGGAGAGGGACCATTACTGGATGGCCACTCTCCTTGATCCACGGTACAAGGGTAAGGTTGCGGACCTTATCTTGCCATCGCAGAGGGAGCAGAGGATGAGACATCTCCGGGAGGCCTTGCAGAAAGGTCTGTGCAATGCGTTTCCAGAGAATGGGAGGTTACAAACTCCTGGTCTTGGACAACGTGCTGCTGAGGCTTCGTTCAGTCACAGAAGGAGTGGTGGAGAAGGTGGCCTTCTGACTGATGCGTTCAGAGAATTTTTTAGTCTGCAGCCTAAAGGTATGATCAGTTCCAGCAACCATTGCCAGCGTCTGATTTACATGGTGCAGGAATACCTAGGGGCAAGGTCAGACTTGGATACCTTTCCCACCGAAAATATTCTTGGCTTACTGGAACTTGAGGATGGACCACTGGCCAGAGCTTGCACAGTATGCAATTGAGCTACTAGCCTGTCCTGCATCCAGCGTTTTCTTTCGGAACACACCTTCAGTGCTGCTGGAGGTTTGTAACCAATCACAGGTTGGTGCGCCTGTCCACCGACTTGGTTGATCGACTGACCTTCATAAAGATGAATCAGTCTTGCATCACCACCAGCTACCAAGCACCTGAAGCTGATGTAACTGAATAATTTTTTTTGAAATGTCACATCCCTTCAAGACTGCCTATGCTGATGCTGAGTGCCTGTCCTGTTCCTCCTCAATGATCCTGCTGATAGCTTGGAAGAACATTTTTAGTACTGGGTGATGCCACCAGTGGCTAAGGCCCAATTTTTCAGCCCCTGTTTAACAAGGGCGTGTAATTACAATTTTTAATGCAATGCTTTTCAGCAGGGCTCATTCCTGCACTCCAACTAGAGTATCTGGGAGAGGTTGCAGTGTCGTGGCACCAGCACCAGTGCCTAAGACCCAATTTTTCAGCCACATGTAATTACAATTCTTGATATAATATTTCACAACAGGGCCCGTTCCTGCGCCCACCAAGAGTAACTGTGAGGACTTATAGTGTTGTGTCACCAGCACCACAACCACCAAAGGTCAATTTTTCTACCACTGTTCAACAATAGCATGTAATTACAATTGTTGATATAATCGTTCACAGCAGGGCTCTCCAGCGTCCACCAAGAGTCACTTTGAGGGCTTACAGTGTTGTGGCAACACCAACACCTTAGGCCCCCATTTCTGCAGAGCATATAGGACATATAACTTTGAAACATCCAACTTAGAAACGTCTCCTACTTGCAAACGGAAGGAGATAACAGGAAGGGAGATGAAAAAAACAGGGGTGATAACCCTTCCTATGTTTTCCAAAAAGCTTAAAAATAGATTTTTTGACTGGAGCTACACTTTAAAAATGTACCAGTTCAAAATTACAAACAGATTCTACTTAACACAACAAACTTACACAGTCCCTGTCTTGTTTGCACCGCCTGTATACTGCTGTTCTGAGTATATAGGGCCTGGGGGCACCACAACTTTAATTTTTTACCTTTGGGTACAGGGTTCCCCTTCATATCCGTACAAGACCCAAAGGGGCTGGTAATAGGCAGGGGGGGGCTACCCATGCCCTTTTTTTCTCAATGATTTTCATCCGTATTGCCGGAACCAGATATTACATTAAAACCGCAAGCAGTTTTAAATGACTTTTTTCCGTTAAATGTCATTTTGTGCAGGGACTGTTCTAAACATGGGAAACACCTGCCACTTCACAGGCATACTATAGATACCCCCAGGCATGATATTTAAAGGAATATTTCACTTTTTTTTCACTTTAATCGTCATTAAAATCAGTGCTCCTGAAAAAACAGCCTTTTAAAAAATAAAATTGGCATTGATCCATGTCCCCTGGGGGCAGGAGCCCGTCCCCAAATCCTTTTTAGGACAATATCTTGCATATTAGCCATTCAAATTAGCACTTTTTATTTTGAACGTTCGAGTCCCATAGACTTCAATGGGGTTCTAAAGTTCGTACGAATTTTCGGTCCGTTCAAAAGTTCTGGGGGGGCTCATCCCTACTGCAGATTCATGACAGGCATGCATTTGTATTCAGCCCCCCTGAGTCAATACATTCCATTGTAGCTTTTGCTGTATGGTTAAGGTCTTTGTCCTGCTGAAAGTTGAACCTCCGGTCCGTCTCAAATATTTTGCAAACTCTAACAGATTTACTTCTAAGATTGTCCTGTATTTGGCTCAATCCATCTTCCCATCAACTCTGACCAGCTTCCATGTCCCTGCTGAAGAAGAGTATCCACAGAACATGATACTACCACCACCACCATGTTTCACGGTGGAGATGGTGTGTTCAGGGTGATGTGCAGTGTTATTTTTATCGCCACACATAGCAGTTGGCGTTTAGGTCAAAAAGTAAAATTTTGGTTTCATCTGACCAGAGCACCTTCTTCCACATGTTTGCCGTGTCCCCCCACATGGCTTCTCGTAACCTGTAAATGGAAATTCTTATGGCTTTCTTTCAACAATGGCTTTCTTCTTGCCACTCTTCCATAAAGGCCAGATTTGTGAAGTGCACAACTAATAGTTGTCCTGTGGACAGATTCTCCCATTTGATCTGTGGATCTCTGCAGCTCCTCCAGAGTTACCATGGGCCTCTTGGCTGCTTCTCTGCTTTTGCCTGTCAGTTTAGGTGGATGGCCAAGTCTTGGTAATTTTGCAGTTATGCTCTCCATTTTCGGATGATGGATTGAACAGTGCTCTGTGAGATGTTCAAAGCTTGGGATATTTGTGTATAACCTATCCCTGCTTTAAACTTCTCCACAACTTTATCCCTGACCTGTCTGGTGTGTTCCTTGGCCTTCATGATGCTGTTTGTTCACTAAGGTTCTCTAACAAACCTCCGAGGGCTTCACAGAACAGTTGTATTTATACTGAGATTAAATTACACACAAGTATACTCTATTTACCAATTTGGTGACTTCTGAAGGCAGTTGGTTCCACTAGAGTTTAGTTAGGAGAATCAGAGTAAAAGGGGCTGAATACAAATGCACGCCACACTTTTCAGATATTTATTTGTAAAAAAAATTGAAAACCATTTATAATTTTCCTTCCATTTCACAATTATATGCCACTTTGTGTTGGTCTATCACATAAAATCCCAATAAAACACATTATTCTTTTAGTTGTAACATTACAAAATGTGGAAAATTCCAAGAGGTATGAATACTTTTCCAAGGCACTGTATATTAAACATTTATCAAACAGATAAACCATTGGTATATTTAACAGACCAAAAGATAAAAAGGGGAAGTTAATTTGTTAGGGTTTACATAAACTTGAAGTTGTGTCCTTCTTTCCACTAAAGTTTTACTCCAGGACAACTTTTTTACAATACTATTGTGCTTTTAATCTAATTATATTAGAATAGATCTTCTCATCCAAGGCTACAAAACCTTCCAATAAACAATCTTTTTTTTAAACAAAAAAACATATCTGTCAGTGTTTTGCCTATAGGTCATATTATTTTTCCGATGTTTGATCATTGAAAAAAAAAATGGTGTACTGGTGTACTTATTGAATGTTATCTGAGCAGGTGTGCATCATTGATTAATAGCATACCAGTGCCAAAAATTTCAGTGCCATCATTCACAGCCATACTAAACCTTAACAGCTCCAGCACACCCATTGGAAACATGACCCTACATGCATGCATACCTGGTATTTCTTGTCAAATAAAAAACCCTTATCAGAATAATAATAAAAATTGTCTAGTTATCCTTGAACAGAGTTCCACTTGTTACAGATGCCTTCCACCCAAGTCATTGACATTCTTTCTTTTTTTTTTTTTTTGCAAAACGCAGTCCCTAACAGTATATGAGAGAGACAGGATCACCTTTTGCTGCTTCTGTTCTCTATATTTCATTTACCATTTTATTTCAAGATAAAAGTAGCACTTTATTTTACAATCAAAGGTGTTAAATCAAAAGCGCTGGTCCCTTTGCACACCTTTATAGAGACTGAATTTGAAGGTTGTGTACAAGTGCTTCTCAAAAGAATAAGAACTGCTTAGGGAAATGGCATCAGTTCTAGAAACAGTCGGAAAAGTACAATAAAAGAGGAAAAAACAAGAAGAAAAAAACAAGAAGATCACAAACATAATGCCTACAATTAAATTTAATATAAAAATTGTTGCTTTTGTCATTGTTGTAAATGACAAATAATTGATATAATTTGCAGAAAAGTAGCATAAGTGTAAACTCAAAATAGGCTGTGTAAAACAACAAAAGCAACAATTAAGTAGACCAGGGTTATCTTATAGAACATATTAATAGAGAACAAATTAGTTGTAAATTACTTATAAGTGTGTTTTTATAAACAGTGATTTTTGTTCTGATTACCACAATTATATGAAGTTATTATATCTATCAAAAACAAACCTATACTGTTTAAGTGTTACTAAACCCACAACAGTAAAATCAGCCTGTATTAGCCCTTGTACACGCGGTCGGAGATTCCGACGGAATGTGTCCAATCGGACAGTTTTGTCAGATATTCCGACTGTGTGTGGTCTACATCGGACTGTTTCTGTCGGAGTATCCGACGGACCAAGTTTTCCAAGTTGTTGGTAAAATTTTCTGACAAAATGCTCCGATCGGACATACTCCGATCATGTGTAGAGAATGACAAAGTGCCACGCATGCTCAGATCAAATTCCTACACCAAAGCTATTGGCTACTAGCGTGAACGTAGTCCCATCGTAACTAAATAACGTCATCACGTCGGATTTTCCGACAACTTTGTCCGACCGTGTGTATGCAACAGTTTCGGACAAAATCCGTCGGACAAAATCCGTCAGACAAAATCCGACGGACAATATCCGACGGATTTGGTTGTCGGAATCTCCGACCGTGTGTACAAGGGCTTAGGGATGAGCCGAATACCCCCCAGTTCGGTTCGCACCAGAACTTTCGAACGGACCGAAAATTTGTACGAACTTTAGAACCCTATTAAATCAAAAGTGCTAATTTTAAAGGCTAATATGCAAGATATGCAACAGACAACACCAGCAATAAGGGGTATCTTCAGGTGTATACTGTGCTGGAAGCACAAAACACCCACTTTAACTCCTGCAGATAACTGTATTGGAGAACACCAGCAATAAAAGGTAGATACAGGTGTATACTGTGGTGTTCTGGAGGCACACAACACCCACTAACTCCTGCAGATGCCTGTATGATAGAACACCAGCAATAAAGGGTAGATACAGGTGTATACTGTGCTGTGCTGGAGGCACACAACACCCACTAACTCTTGCAGATGCCTGTATTAGAGAACACCAGCAAAAAAGGGTAGATACAGGTGTATACTCTGCTGGAGGCACACAACACCCACTAACTCCTGCAGATGCCTGTATTAGAGAACACCAGCAAAAAATGGTAGATACAGGTGTATACTGTGCTGGAGGCATACAACACCCACTTTAACTCCTGCAGATGCCTGAGAAAAGAACACACTGTCCCGGCCTATCTTGCTTTTTCCCTGCACGCCGGAACATACTACACAAGGCCGCTGCGCTATAGTGTGGGGCGTGTACTAAACCCCCTGAGCTATAATTGGCCACAGGCATCCTGCCTGTGGCCAATTATGGCTCTCCTTGTTGCCGACGCTGTGATTGGCCAAGAATGCGTGGTCACAGTGCATGCTTGGCCAATCATGAGCCAGCAATGCACTGCGATGGTGTAGTGCATTGTGGGCCATTCATGCCACACGAATTTGGTGCGAATGGTCCACAAAGTTCTGAATTCGCCGAACAGACGAACGGCCGATGTTCAAGTCAAACATGCGTTCGAGTCGAACACCGAGCTCATCCCTAGTCTGTATATGCAGCATAGCATGCTTGTTCACTGTGGAACTTTAAGGGTTAATCCTCTGCATTGTGTAAAATTCTGTTTATTCCCATATGCATAGATCTTCCCCTCCAGCAATGTCTATCTTGGAAAGAACAGGCAAGGTAGCCAACCGCAACCTGCACATGCTCATTTGTGTCTTTTTTTGCTGGAGTAAACAGTTACATGTTCTTACTTGTTCTCATAGATAGCCAGGTCACATGATATTGGCATCACACATTTGGGCATGTATACAGGCTGCAGTGAGAAAATCTCCTCCTACCTAAACTATTTTCATATTACTAGGTTTAGTAACTTTTTAACCATATTTTTTGTTTTTCAATTTACACATGTCTTTACTGTTTTGCTCTTTGAAATATTCTAAATACAGTTTACACATAATTGTGTCTTCTATCTATTCAATAAATGGATGTGCTATATGAAAATTTTCTAAGTCTAGATGCATCCAAGCTCTAAAAAAAATGTATAACGTTTAGTATGCTCTGTTTTGCATTATCCATGCCATTTTTTAAATACATTTTTTTATTTAACAAGTTTTATGCTAGTACAGGATAGAAGTAGTAAAACATTGTCCAACATAGTGCAACGTGTATATGGAACATGCATTGAAGGCACATTCTCTACAGGGCATTGTAACAACAGATATTGTGCTCTGACTTTTCTAGAAGGCAGCTAAGATAGGTCAGCATCAAGGGGTGAAAGAAGGCTTTAATAACAGAGATGTAGGGTCCACAAAGCTATTGGAATTGGTAGACATAGTGGCCCTATGTGGGAAGTTGAATTTAAGGGTTGAATAGGGATGGGCAAGGCTGAGACAAGGGGTGAGCAGGAGGGGTGGCTGCACTGGGCATTGTGGTAATATGTGAGGTGTGGGGGGAGCTGAAAGGAGATCAGGGAGAGGGGATTTGTGTTGGGAGGGGGAAATTTGGGGGACAGCAGGGGGTAAGAATTGTTCTAGAAGGGGAAATTTGGGGGGTGCTAGGAATGATGATGTATGGGGATTTGTGTTGGGAGGGGGGATGGGGGAAGATGATTTGTGCTAGGGAGGGGAAGTTGGGGGAGTTGGGGGGGGGTGTTGTGCTAAAAGAGGTGAGATGGTAAAGGGGGGAGGGAATTGTTCTTAGAGGGGACTTTTTTATGGTGGGGATTTGTGATAGTAGAGAATAATAGGGGGGTTTTGCTATTAGGGGAAATGGGGGGGGGTGTGTTAAAAGGGGGGAGTTGTACTGGGAGAGGGGATTTGGAGTAGGGGGAGAGGATGTCTACTTGAAAGGGAAATTTGAGGGATTTGAAGAATAGATGATTTGTACTAGGAGGGGGATTTTTTTGGGGGAAATTGTGCTGGGGGGATTGGGGGCGGTGGGAAAAGATTTGTGCTGGGAGGGGGGATTTCAACGGGGTGTGGATTTGTACATGCACATTAGTGCTCAATTTTTCTTTTTTGGGGGGAGATTTTGGCTGACACATAATGCTCATACATCTTAGGGGGCACAGTTTAGCATGTTTGCCTTGGGCTTTAGATAACCTTGTCCCGGCACTTGGGATGGGGGAAAGGTGGGAATGAGAAGGGAGCAACAGGATGACATAGATAGAGAGATAGGGGAAAGGGGATGTGTAGTGGGTTATGGAGGGGGAGGAAAGGAAAGAATGAATATGTAGAAGAAGGTTGTAGGTCGAGAGAGGGGGTAGGGGAAGAAAATAGAGATGGGGAAAGGGGAAGCCAAAAAAGATTGAGTGAACTTCAGCCAAAAGGTCATACCTGTGGGAGCTCCTAGCAGGGTTCTAGTGTGTGGCCGGTGGCCAGATCACGTTTCTTGGTGTACAGCTTGATATCCTGCTGAGGTTTTGTATTCATATGAGTAAAACCTTACTTTCCAAAACTGTTCACCTCAGTTCTGAAGGGAGAGATTAAAATCCTCCACATCTATGATTTAATTTAATTGTGCTATCCATAAGGTAAGTGTAGGAGGTTGTTTCTGCTTCCATAGCAAAGTTATACACGACTTTGGCACATTTAATAAATAGCAACACTGTGGGGTTATCATGATGGTGTGGAAGATATCTGGTAGGTTCTTGAGCTAAATCAATATCAATGAGCTTCGAAACAACTGATCAGATGTTGTCCCAGAAAAGGGCACAAGGCTAAAAAATCTCAAAAGATATGCAGCGATGTGCCTATGGCTTTCTTACAGCACCATCACCAGGGGAGGAATTAGGACAAAGCTTATGAAGTCTCGCCGGTACAATATGCCATCTAGTTAGTATCTTATATCCAGCTTCTTGTAACTTACTGACTATGGATGCCTTATGGGCAAAGTAAATGATATATTCTCTCTGGTCCTTTATAAAAGTACAACCAAGTTCTTTTTTCCCATTGTGTTAGATAATGAGGGATATCAGAGGACATTGTGAAAAAAAAAATTGTTTGCCAAAGGGTGTGTCTGACATTGCATTGTTCACATGCTTTTAAGATCTAGCTGGTTGTTTCCTTTTGATTGCAGCTAATTATTGCAGTTATTATTTGTTCAATTTCTGGGAAAGTTTTAGTCCTGTCTTTAATTCTAAAATGGATAAGTTAAAATGTTTCTGCCTTAACAAAAGAAGAGCCCTGGAAGAGTCTTGGAGGGCAGGGGAATTTTGGGAGTTTCCCACTATTGGCAGCATAACAGAAGCTTCCAGAGGTGACATTCATTTTTCAGATATGGCATAGTCCATTGTAGCCTTTATGAGCAGATGGGATAAATTTTAGGGCATCATGGTAGCAAAAAATAGAGCCACAAAAATATGGGACACATGGGAGGCATTAATTGTCTGATTTTAATTGAATTATGTTTTGCTATTTTGTTTACAGTTTACTCCATTAAAGCGTTACATGCATGTAGTCAAATCAGAATGGTGCACATGGCCACCGGCTTCAGAGGAGCTTAGGGGGCAAACAGACACAGACAGCATCAGGTTTCCATTACTAGGACATGTTTTGAGAAGCATGGTTGTAGATTGCTGAAGGACACCAGAAGCCAGGAAGGCGAGCACTCAGATGTGATGATGGTGGCCACATTCACCAGTAGGTGAGTCAGTCTGACTCCATGTGAGTATATTATGTATTTTTTTTCCAAGAAAAGTTCTTGTTTTCTAAAGTATCAGGGCTCCACTCTTTTGTGCAGAGATTTAAGACTGATTTGGCTTGAACCCGTTCTATGGATGGATGTCTCAGATGCTTTTAGATTTTGCATAGCATGAACAACCTGTGTTCTGCAGTTCAGGGTATTTTATTTTAACTCTATTTAGCTTCATTTGTAGTCAAATGTATTTTCCTGGAACAACATTTTTGACTTTGTTTTAGAACTGCTATTTCAGCAAAGGGAGCAGAAGAGATATTTAATATATATATTTTTTTTCTTTGGGAGCTGGGCAAGACCTATAAGTGTTGCAGAAAGTGTATGTAAACCCTCACATATACCCAGTGAAGTGAACAGCCTCAGATGATACACAGAGATGAAACAAATCTCCCTACATAAGTTGTACATGTACAGTATAACTGCGGTTTTAAGCTTTCTACGTCCTTTAAGAAGTGCAGTTCATGTTAGAATTTTTTCTTCCTGTTTCAGCAGTGGGAGGGGAGTCTGGGCATATATGGTGTGTGAGCTGATTGGAGGAAAGGCACACCCCCCTCCACCTAGCCAGAGGAATAAAGAAACTTGCAGATCTGTGCTGTGAATAGACAAGCTCTCTGCTCTCTATCTCTACGTTTCCTCCCGACACAAATTTCCAGCTGATTTTATCTCATATCTCTGTGTAAACACCAGAGATAGATGTGCCCAGGTCAGATTTCATGAATGAGGTTTACATCTACTTTAAAGTGTTTGTTACCCCAATACTTCATATTCCTGGTATGTGCCTGCTGTACCATGTACGTGTAGGAAAAAGTATCCTGTTCTCTTTGTATTGCTTCATAGTTTCATAGTTAGTAAGGTTGAATAAAGACTCCAGTAGGGATGAGCCGAACACCCCCCGGTTTGGTTCGCACCAGAACTTTTCAAAAGGACCCCAAATTCGTACGAGCGTTAGAACCCCATTGAAGTCTATGGGACTCGAACGTTCGAAATTAAAAGTGCTAATTTTAACGGCTAATATGCAAGATACTGTCCTAAAAAGGGTTTGGGGACCTGGCTCCTGCCCCAGGGGACATGGGTCAATGCAAAAAGACGTTTAAAAACGTCTGATTTGGCGGAAGCACTGATTTTAATGGCGTTTAAAATGAAAAAAAAAGTGAAATATTCCTTTAAATATCGTGCCTGGGGGGTGTCTGTAGTATGCCTGTGAAGTGACACGTGTTTTCCGTGTTTAGAACAGTCCCTGCGCAAAACGACATTTAACGGAAATAACGTCATTTAAAACTGCTTGCGGTTTTAATGTTATATCTGGTTCCTGCAATATGGTTGAAAATCATTGAGAAAAATGGCATGGGTAGCCCTCCCTGCCCATTACCAGCCCCTTTGGGTCTTGTACGCATATTAAGGGGAACCCCGTACCCATATTAAAAAAAGGAAATACGTGTGGCCCCCAGGCCCTATATACTCAGAAAAGCAGTATACAAGCGGTGCAAACAAGACAGGGACTGCGTAGGTTTGTTGTGTTAAGTTGAATCTGTTTGTAATTTTCAACTGGTACATTTTTAAAGTGTAGCTCCAGTCAAAAAAACTATTTTTAAGCTTTTTGGAAAACAAAGTGAAGGGTTATCACCCCTGTATAATTTGTTTTGCCGTCCGTCTTTTTCAGAGCATGCAGACAGCAAGCACAATCTCCTACCGCTGACTGCAAGCTCTATTTAAAACGAGCAAGATAGTTAGCTATATAGGTGGATATAGCGGTATATACTGCGTTCAGAGCACGCAGACAGCACGCACAATCTCCTAACACTGACTGCCAGCTCTATTATAAAAGATAGATATATCGCTAGCTATATAGGTGAATATAGCGGTGTATACTGCAGTCAGGGCACGCAGACAACAACCACTACAGAAGAGCAAGAACGAAAAATCGGCTGATAACGATCGGTGTATACTGTGTTGAAGCTACACAGAATACCCACTAACTGCTACAGATGCCAACACACTACTGGCGGCCTTGTATAGTGTGGGGCGTGTACTACACAGCCTGAGCTATGATTGGCCACAGGCTCTCCTTGCTGCCAGTGCTGTGATTGGCCAAGCATGTGGGGTCACAGTGCATGCTTGGCCAATCATGAGCCAGCAATGCACCATTGCAGTGCATTGTGGGCTGTGAGCACCACACAAATTTGGCACGAATGGCCCATAACGTTTGGACTTTGCAGAACGGGTGAACAGCCGATGTTTGAGTCGAATGTATGTTTGACTCGAACACGAAGCTCATCCCTAGACACCATTCCATCCAGATCAACCTGAGTGAGTGTCTACCCCTCTCCCTTTACATTACACACTCACATTGGTCCCTACACTCAAGGAGCCCACAATCTAAGGTCCCCATTCATATACTAGGGCCAATTTTGGACAGAAGCCAATTAACCTACCTGCATGTCTTTGGAGTGTGGGAGGAAACTGGAGTGCCCAGAGGAAACCCACGCAGGGGCAGGGAGAACATGCAAACTCCAGGCAGGTAATGTCGGGGTTGGGATTTGAACTAGCGACCCTTTTTATTGCTAGGTGAGAGTGCTAACCACTACACCACTGTGCCGCTTCCTTTGTGTGAAATCCCTGGTGTTCCTGCCAGTCCCTTTTTCCCTATTAAAACTGACCACACAAGCAGGAGAGCACACTATGGTCAGTTCTCTAGTTGTGCTGGAAACTCAGTCTGCTCTCCTCCAATGATCAGACTTGTCCTGACAGCCCCTGTTGCACAGCCACTTACTGGGAAGATCAGTGTGCTACTGCTTTTTTTTCCCCCAGTTTGTATATAGCTGAGAACAGAGGGAATGTGATTTATGTTTTTTTATATCTATACATATTTTGCCTTTCATTTCTATTTTAAACTGAATGGGTTGTTGTTTTGCAAGGTTATATTGTAGTTTACAATCGCTTTAACTGTAGCAGTGAAAAATCAGGTCTCCTGTCCAGCCAGAAAGGATTGCGCTGTGTGGTAGAGCTGTGTAAATCTTAGGACTGGATGGACAGAAATATGAATCCTTTGCCTGGTAAAATAGATTTCATATATATATATTTGCTGTCTGCCTGAAGTTTAGCTTAAAATGAACTCCAAGGGAAAATTGCTGTCACAGGGTGGTCCTATGACATCACAAAATATCCCTTGTCCTATGACCCTATGGGGTCAGGGTCACCTGGTGATATTACTGAGTGACCCCCACTTTTTTGTTTACTTAGCAGCTGGAGGGGGGGGGGGGCATCCTTTGGAGAGTGTTGATCTATGGGAGTGGTCATGTTTTTTTTAACGTGTGAGTTGGCGGCTGCCATTCATCGTGATTGATGTTGGATTTGCATGGGAGGGGGCATTTATTTATTTATTTTTAATAAAGGACTTGTGAAAAACTGTCTTGCATTTTTATTTACGTTTTACATTTTTTTTGGTGAATGCGTAGTACTACTCATTCACATAGGTGGGGGAGCGATATCAGGGGGCCCCCTTGCTAAAGTCACCCCCCCACACACGCCTACACAATCACTGGGCCAGGGTTGTGGGGAAAAGGCCCTTGTATCATCAGCATGTCCTCATCAAGCCCCCCATTTTGAGGACATATAGCCTGGTATCGCTTAGAAGGGGAGGTGCTCGCTCATCTTCTCCCTTTCCTTACTTGCCAGGTTGCATATTCAGATAAGGGTCTGGTATGGATTTTGGGGAGCATTTTTTTGGCATGTAGTTCCCCTTAAAATCTATACTAGGCTAGAAAGGGGGGGGGGGGAACCCACACGCCAGTTTTCTTTTACATTTTTTTTAGGTTGGCTATTTTGTTTTCACCCTGCTGTCAGCGGGTGCTGGCTCCTTAACAACCAATGACATATCCCTACTGTTGACAGCAGTGATGAGTCAGTAAACAAAGCATCAACATCGCATCAAGTCGCACTGCAGCAGCACTAGAAAGGATCCAAATCAAACTGTACCAGTATGTAGCCTTACAGGAACGTGTGTGCTTTTAATATTGTTACAGGCTGAAGGAACTGATATGTTCAGCTCATCACTAATCAGGGGTATTATATGATATTTCTATGTCAATGTTGAATGTTTTGTGGGATAAAAATAACACTTATTGCAGGACAATTTATTATTTTATTGGTTATTGCTGTTGAACCTATTCCTTTTTTTTTTTAATGTAAGCAATGTTATCTAATATGTTAGAAAAAAATATAAATTTCTGGTTTGACTGAAGTATCTTGCATGCACTATAAAAACTGTCATTTTCTCACTAGCGAGGAAATAACTCTTTTAGCGCAATTTACACTTATTTACTTAATGCTTTTATAGGAGCGAAGAGTAATGAGTCCCAAAGTGGAATTAAACTGAGTTTGGTTCTCCATTATTTTCTTGAGCAGCTGCAGTAACTAAATAATGAAACACTCAGACACAACTTCTCTTCTCAGAAAAGATGACATTAGAGGAGTCATGCAAGGGGTCACTTTGAAGCGTCATACAAAGTGTTAGTGGACTAAGTAGATTATCCATTTGTGATTTCATTGCAAGAAGGCTAAGTAATATAGCTCTGCTTTCCAGCTTTGGACGACTTAAAATTTGAAAGTAGCCATGACACAGAGTGTTGTTGAGTAATAACCCCTGCATTCAGTAAGAAATCAACTGTTGGAAGCTGGGATAGCATCAATTACTATAGTTATTATCACTTTGTACAATGGCCTAAATCAGTTCACACTTGTTAAAGGTAAACCTTCCCTCCCAACAATTAGTAAAGCACCTAGCGATACTGTGTAGAAGGCACCATATGTTATAGTGAAAATGATTGCTTTCTATAACAAGCATTTGCATTGACTCAGGAAGTTCCATGGCCCTCCACATGACACCTATTGGTCCTGACAATATCTCCAAGCTTTGTCACATGAGTTATGAGAGGCCAGAATTTGTATCCCTGAATTTGGAACTCTTTGGAGAACTCCAACAAGGGTTAAGGTGCACATACACCAACTGAATTGCAGCCCAAAATGCAGACTACACCTGTTTTTCATGCATTGAGGTACATTGCATCTCATTCAATTTAAATAAGCTGTCCAATGTAGAGCATCACACAAGGATGGGACAAGGGGGAGGGGCAAAAGGGATTGCACCCTAGGCGCAGTGTTAAAGTGGAAGTCCATGCAAAATCTAAAATCCCTGCATCTAAAGACACCAGGGATCTAACACTAACCTCTCTATCCCTGTAAAGAAAAGATACATACCTTTTTGAAAGCCGATCTGAAACGCTCCGACCCTATCTCCAGCGTCAGAAGCTCTGCAGAGGACACGAAGGGCAATGGCTGTGAAATGAATGGGAAGTGACGTCACCCATAGAGTTACTATGTGGCTTCCATTGTCCTCCGTCTCCTCTGCACCCGCCTACACAGAGAAACAGTGGCTGACATTTCTGCATGGGATCCGGTTGGAATGGGTCAGATCTGCTTCCATAAAGGGTATGTAAACTTATTTTTTCTTTACGGGGATAGAGAGATTAGTGTTAGATCCCTGGTGTCTATAGATGCAGGGAATTTAATTTTGCATGGACTTCCACAATAGATATATTGACCCCGAAAATCTCCACCTTCAGGCTTTCTAAGGGTGTACATTTTTGATTTCACTCTTCACTGCCTATCACAGTTTCGGATTCCATGAAATACCCAGATAGCACAAAACCCATTTTTCTTTTATTTCTTCATTTTCAAAAACAAATGAGAGCTGTAAAATACTGACCATGCCTCTTAGCAAATAACTTGGGCTGTCTACTTTCCAAAATGGGGTTATTTGGGGGGGTTTTGTGCCATCTGGACATTTCAGGGCCTCCGTAACTGTGATAGGTAGTGAGGAGTAAAATCACTATTTTATGTCCTTAGAAGGCGGTGATTGGTTTTCAGGGTCCTGTACATGGTTAGGCTCACACATGTGGTATCCCCATACTCAGGAGAATCAGCAAAATGTATTTTGGGGTGTAATTACATATATAACCATGGCATGTTTGAACACTATATCATTAAGTGACAACTTTGTGCAAAAAAACAAACAAAAATTATAATAATTTTCCCGCAACTTGTGGCAAAATATAAAATATTCCATGGACTCAATATGCCTCTCAGCAAATAGCTTGGGTGTCTACTTTCCAAAATGGGGTCATTTCGGGGAGGGGTTTGTGCTATCAGGGCATGTTATGGCCTTCGAATCTGTGATAGGTAATGAGGAGTGAAATCAAAAATTTACGCCCTTAGAAATCCTGAAGGTGGTGCTTGGTTTTTGGGGTCCTCTACGCGGCTAGGTTCCCCAAAAAATCTCACACATGTGGTATCCCCATACTCAGGAGAAGCAGCATAATATATTTTAGGGTGTAATTGCACACATAACCATGGCATGTGTGAGCAATATATCAGTTAGTGACAACTTTGTGTAATTTTTTTTTTGTCATTTTTCAATCACCTGTGACAAAAAAAAAATATTCAATGGACTCAACAAGCCTCTCAGCAATTTCCTTGGGTTGTCTACTTTCCAAAATGGGGTCATTTGGGGGGGAGGGAGGAGTTTGTACTGCCCTGCCATTTTAGCACCTCAAGAAATGAGATAGGCAGCCATAATCTAAAAGCTGCGTAAATTCCAGAAAATGTACCATAGTTTGTAGACTCTATAACTTTTGCGCAAACCAATAAATATGCGCTTATTGATATTTTGTTTTTTTACCAAAGACATGTGGATGAATACATTTTGACCTAAACGTATGACTAAAATTAAGTTTATTGGATTTTTCTTATAACAAAAAGTAGAATATGACATTTTTTTTTCAAAATTTTCGGTCTTTTTTCTTTTTATATTTCAAAAAATAAAAATCACAGAGGCAATCAAATATCATCAAAAGAAAGCTCTATTTGTTGGAAAAAAGGATGCAAATTTTGTTTGGTTACAACATAGCATGACCGCGCAATTACCAGTTAAAGCAGCGCAGTGCTAAATTGTAAAAAGTGCTCTGGTCATTGAGCAGCCTAATCTTCTAGGGCTGAAGAGGTTAAAGTTCTCCTTTCCTATTATATGTATGTATATATAGGGATGTTGTGCCTTTGACTATCCAACTTCCAGCAAACCATAATATATATAGGGATGTGGTGCCTTTGACTATCCAACTTCCAGCAAACCATAATATTTACTGATGTAGTGCCATTTTCCTCTTAGCAACACTCGAACATCACGCTCATCCCTAGTTATTAAACCCACAACAGTAAAATCAGTCTGTACATGCAGCATAGCATGCTTGTTATACTCACTGTCAAACTTAAGGGATTAATCCTCTGCATTGTGTAAAAGGGCTGTTTTATCCTGAATGGGCAGATCTTCCCCTCCTGCACTGTCTATCAGGGGAAAGCCAGCTAACACAGGCAGGGTAGCCAACCTGCACATGATCAGTTGTGTCTTTTATGCTGGAGAGAACATTTACTTGTTCTCAGAGATAGCCAGGCCACATGATATTGGCATCACACATGTGGGCGTGTATACAGGCTGTAGTGAAAATCTCCTCCTACATGAACTCTCAGCACTGGAGAAACTGTGCAGTTTATTTTGTTTAGAGAAGATTTATAAGCTGGGGGGGGGGGGGGGGGTGGCAGATGAACTATTTTCATATTACTGGGTTTAGTAACACTGTAACAGACCAGACTTTGCAGCAAAAGTGGCAGTTAGGGGTTGAGACAAACCATTTGCCACTTAGAGAGTGTTAGGAAGGGCATGCTAGCAACCAAGATGGTAGCCACAGAAGACATCCTGAGCCTCCAATTTCTGTAAGGAGAATGCCGCACACGCACCTTGTGACAGTTCATATTTATTTAAACCAACTCAATACAGTGCACTTACACCCCCTTCCTGCCCAGACCAATTTTCAGCTTTCAGCGCTCTCACACTTTGAATGACAATTACTCAGTAATGCAACACTGTACCCATATGAAACTTGCGTACCCATATGAAACTTGCGTTCTTTTTTTACACAAATAGAGCTTTCTTTTGGTGGTATTTAATCACTAATGGTTTTTTTATTTTTTGTACTATAAATAAAAAAAAATACTTACATTTTGTGAAAAAAATGCCTTTTTCTTTGTTTCTGACATTACATTTTTCTAATTAGTAATTTGGCCAACATTTATACTGCTACATACTGTATCTTTGGTAAAAAATAATCCAAATTAGTGTATATTATTTGGTCTTTGTGAAAGTTATAGAGTCTACAAACTATGGTGCCAATCTCTGAAAATTGATCACATCTGATCAGGCCTTCAGTACATCAGGTGTATCTAATTTCTTGAGACTCTAAGGCTGCTTTCACACTGGGGCGGTATTCAGGCGTTACAGCGCTAAAAATAGCGCCTGTGTAACGCCTGAAAAAAACCGGCCCCTTTAACTCCAGTGTGAAAGCCGGAGGGCTTTCACACTGGAGCGATGCGCTGGCAGGACGGTGAAAAAAGTCCTGCTAGCCGCATCTTTGCAGCGGTGAAGGAGCGGTGTATTCACCGCTCCTATACCGCTCGTACCCATTGAAATCAATGGGACACCGCGGCAATACCGCCGGCAAAGCGCCGCTGCAGCGGCGCTTTGCGGGCGGGTTTAACCCCTTTTCGGCCGCTAGCGGGGGTTAAAACCACCCGCTAGCGCCCGCACACTGCCGCTAAAACGACGGTAAAGCGCCGCTAAAAATAGCGGCGCTTTACTGCCGACGCTGCTTCCGCCCCAGTGTGAAAGCAGCCTTACTAGTCAGGAAAGTACAAATACCCCCCAAATGACCCCTTTTTAGAAAGTAGACATTCCAAGGTATTAAGTAAGTAGCATGGTGATTTTTTTTAAGTTGTCATTTTTTCCCACAATTCTTTGCAAAATTACGTTTTTTTTTTATACAAAATTGTCATATTATCAGGTTATTTCTCACACACAGCATATACATACAACAAATTACACACCAAAATAAATTCTGCTACTCTTCCTGAGTATGGCTATACCACATGCGTGTATTTCATTTCTCACTCACCTATTACACTTTTGAAGGCCCTGGAGCACCAGGACAATGGAATTGCCCACAAATGACCCCATTTTGTAATGTAAACACCCCAACGAGACATAGACATAGTGAGTCTTTTGAACGGTTCATTTTTTTCCAGAAGTTTTTGTAAAAAGTGGAAAAAAAAATTAAAAATATTTTTTTTTACATAAAATTGTGAATTTATAAGATATTTCTAACACATAGCATGTATATATCAAAAATTACACCCCAAAATACATTCTGCTACTCTTCCCGAGTATGGTGATACCACATGTGTGAGACTTTTACATAGCCTGGCCACATACAGACCAACATTGAAGTAGCACCTTCAGGCGTTCTATGAGCATAGATGACATTTCTCATTTCTCAACCACCTATTACACTTTTGAAGGCCCTGGAGCACCAGGACACTGGAATTGCCCACAAATGACTACATTTTGTAAAGTAAACACCCCAGCGTATAATCTATGAGACATAATGAGTCTTTTGAATGGTTCATTTTTTTTCAGAAGTTTTTGGAAAATGTGGAAAAAAATGAAAACACATTTTTTTTACACAAAGTTGTCAATTTATAAGATTTTTCTAATATATATCATGTATATAACAAAAATTACACCCCAAAATAAATTCTGCTACTGTTCTTGAGTATGGTGATACCACGTGTGAGACTTTTACAAAGCCTGGTTACATACAGAGGACCAAAATTGAAGTAGCACCTGTAGGCGTTCTACGTGCATAAATTACATATCTAATTTTTCAACTTATTACACTTTTGAAGGCCCTGGAGCACCAAGGCAATGGAATTGCCCACAGAATGACCCCATTTTGGAAAACAAACACCCCAACGTATAATCTATGAGGCATAATGAGTCTTTTGAATGGTTAATTTTTTTCCAGAAGTTTTTGGAAAATGTGGAAAAAAAATTAAAACGCATTTTTTTTACATAAAGTTGTCCATTTATAAGATATTTCTAAAACATAGCATGTATATAGAAAAAATGACACCCCAAAATACATTCTGCTACTCTTCCCGAGTATGGCGATACCACATGTATGAGACTTTTACACAGCCTGGCCACATACAGAGGACCAACATTGAAGTAGCACGTACAGGCGTTCTAGGAGCATAAATTACACATCTCATTTCATTCCTACCTCTCACACTTTTGAAGGTCTTGGAGCATCAGGACAGTGGAATTACCCACAAAATGACCCCATTTTGGAAAGCAAACACTCCAACGTATATTCTGTGAGGCATGGACTGCAAATGGGTACTCGGGTACTCTGATGGGCTGCAGATAGGTACTCGGGTACTCTGATGGGCTGGTGACAGGTACTCAGTTACTCTGATGGGCTGGTGACAGGTACTCGGGTACTCTGATGGGCTGGTGACAGGTACTCAGTTACTCTGATGGGCTGGTGACAGGTACTCGGGTACTCTGATGGGCTGGTGACAGGTACTCGGGTACTCTGATGGGCTGGTGACAGGTACTCTGATGGCCTGATGATAGGTACTCGGGTACTCTGATGGCCTGGTAACAGGTACTCGGGTACTCTGATAGCCTGGTGACAGGTACTCGGGTACTCTGAGGGCCTGGTGACAGGTACTTGGGTACTCTGATGGCCTGGTGACTGGTGTTTGGGTACTCTGAAGGGTGGTGACAGGTACGCAGATACTTGGCACCCATATAGACTATGACAGGTACTCGGGTACTCATATGGACTGTGACAGGTACTCAGGTACTCATATGGACTGCGACAAGTACTCAGGTACTCGGGTACTCAGATGAATTGTGACAAGTACTCAGGTACTTATATGGACTGTGACAGGTACTCGGGTACTCAGATGAACTGTGACAGGTACCCAGGTACTCCTATGGACTGTGGCAGGTACTCAGGTACTCAGATGAACTGTGACAGGTACTTGGGTACTTAGATGGACTGTGACAGGTACTCAGGTACTCATATGGACTGTGACAGGTACTCAGCTACTCGGGTACTCTGATGGACTGTGACAGGTACTCAGATGAACTGTGACAGGTACTATGATGGGTGATGACAGGTCCTCTTTATTGGGGGGGGCAATCAGTGTGATTGGTGTACACTGTAAGCGGCTACAAGATGTTACCGCAATCTCCTTCTCACACACGATCAGTGTGTGAGGAAGGGGAATCTGGTAACATCTCGTTACCGCTGTTTTTTAACATTTAGTGATCGGCCGTGAAAGGATCACAGCCGATCACATGGTAAACAGCTGCCGGCCAATGGTTGTTTACCAGCGTCAGTGACGAGCAGTGTTCCCAACGTGCAGGAGCAGTGCACCTGCAATCGCGCGCATGCGCCATGCAAAGTGGGGTGGAACCATCTGTGATCACGTGGTAAAGTGCCACGACCAATGGCTGTTCACCCCCCTCGGTGGCGAGGGGTGTCTCTGTGACACGCCACCACCAAAGGAACAGGGATGCACACGCACGATCGTGCACATTTCCTATTTTAATGGAGGGCCATCATATGCCCTTCCAGAATGAGAGCCATGCCGCCTGGCCATCATATGATGGACGGTGGGCGGCAAGCGGTTAAACTGGGTCAGCACCCAGATTCAATTTTGTCTGCTTTACAGTGTTCCCTGTGTGTTCCTGCTATCCATTGCCTGATACCTGTTCCAGTTTGACCCGGCTTGTTCCTGATGTTCCCTGCCTTCTGCCTGCATTCGACTGCAGCTTGTCTCTGACTCTACACCTGCCTGCTCCTTTTGCTACTTCGCTGACAGCCTGTTACCGATCCGGCCTGTACCCTGACTCTACTCCAGCCTCTGCATCAGTTCTTGACTTGCCCGCCTGTGTATGACCCAGCCTGCCTGTACCTGCCTTCTCTCCAGCCTTCTGGGAGCATCCATCCCACCTGAAGCTGCATCTGCTTCTTAGCCTGTGGTGTTACAGTATCAGTCTGTTCCAGCTTCCAGCTAACCACTATTCCTGGTCCTCCGCTGTGTTGATGTTCCTCCACCATCCTGCTAGATGTTCCAGTCCAGTTTCGCTGTCAGTGTTCCTTCCAGGCACTCGTGAAATTCTGCACTTCTGCGCCTCCTGTCTGCTCTACCAGGGGCCTTGAATCAGGGGTGAAAGAGAGGCTGTCCTTTGCTATTAAGGCTCTACCACCAAGTACCTGACACAGGGTTGCATACAATGATCACATTTCATTCCTTTAGTAAAAACCTTTATCCCAAAAGAAAAACATTCTGTTTCTATAACTGCTTAAAACTTGTTAGCTGGAGATTTACCTTAATTTGTTAGTCACTTATGTAAAGTCCATATTCTGTCCTATGTATATGTTTTTTTTTTGTGTTTAGGTTAACTGCATCAAGATATAATTGACCTGTAGTTTCCTGACATCTAGTGGCTGTTTTTAGCCACTACAACTTGTTTACTTATGTAACTTAGTATCGCCCCCATCCCTGCTCCGTTGTTTAGTGCTAGTTAGTTCACTCCTAGCTGCAGCCTGTTTGTTTTTTGTTTCCTTGGTCAGTGCTAGTAGACATTATAGAGATTAGTCGACATTGGGGTTTATTTACTAAAGGCAAATGCACTTAGCACTACAAGTACACAGCAAGTGCACTTGAAAGTACACTGCAAGTGCACTTGAAAGTGCAGTCGCTGTAGATCACTGCAGATCTGAGGGGAATCTCTACTGATTTTATCATCGAATCATGTGCAAGCAAAAATGCTGTTTTTTATTTTCCTTGCATGTCCCCCTCAGATCTACAGTGACTGCACTTTCAAGTGCACTTGTAGTGCAAAGTTGATTTGCCTTTAGTAAATAACCCCCATTGTCTTCTTACACTTCAAAAGACTGGAAAAGCATTGTATTTACTGAAATTAACTGAAGTAAAATTGTGTTGAATTCCACTTCTGTGTCTGTACTGAGGAGTCAAGCTGCCTGTGGATGGTACCAGATCGGCAGGTGATTATATCCTCAGGATAGACTGGATCTAAGAACAGTCCAACTAAATCTACTTGTGAATCTAACATTATCCTCTTCACACAATGATGCTGTCCGGGGGTGTCTCCTGCTTCTCCACAGAGAGGAGCCTTTCTAAGACAGGAAGTATGTTACTGGCCAGATCACCAGGTGAAAAAAATAAAGAAAAAGCTAAAAACCAAAAAACCAATGCAGTCACAACATTGTGAGCTGCAATATCTTACATTTTTGGGGGTTTGGATGCATTTTAACTCTCCTCTTTTACAGACCGATTTATTGTAATTTTTTAGTGATGGAATCTCACTTTAAAAGAGCCTGTTAGTGTTGCAATCTACTTGAATACGTTATTTACATAATCAAATGTTATTTATTAGGTCAAAATTCCATTGCTTGATAGATATTTAATAAAGAACACTGGGGAGAATGTGGCAGCAGCATTATCGTTAATTTTCCCCAGGGAGTAGAACTGCTTCATTCATGGTCATGGCACCAATAAAAGAACACAGAGTTTTTGTTTTACGGAACTGATGATTCATGCTCATTAAAAGTTTAATCTAACAGGGCAAAAGTATGTATTCCTTGCCTGAGTAAAATATAGTAGTTCAAAATTTTTCTTCCTTAATTAGACAATTGAAATTCTCAGTTAAACTTAATTGAAAAATAAGTTTAGCTGCGATCTATTTGGCTGATGCATTTAATTGAAACTAGCAAGATTATCAATGGATTTCAATATCTACATCTGATTTAACTGTAATCATACTAATGTGCCTATTATTCATCGTGCTGTGGATAACAAGTATAAAGTCATCAGTCTGCTGTGTACATTACAGGAGATGGCTCTGTGCTCCGGCTGCATTAGCATAAGAAGCTGGTGTTCATGGAGAATAATAATGGGATATAGGCGCAAATATTGTGATCATAAAATGATGAAACAGTCCACCTAAAAAAGTCCATATGAATTAGTAGGTAGAGTCCATCCAGGGATGAAGAGGAAATCACATGAGCACTTGGATGTCCATAACTTAGGGCAAGCCTCTTTAAAGAGTTGAAACAATCTCCAAAGGATACATGTAAGGGAAGAAGAAAACAATGAAGTGCCACTAAGTGTAGACTATAAAGACATAGCTTGAGAAAGGAGCACGCCTGACAGGTTAACCTCAGTGCGCATGCTTGGAAACACGGCCCTACACTCCCGGTGACGCCATCACACCCTATGCCTTGATGCTATCCCACCAGAGATGGATTTTATGATGTGCATGTCTTAATGACACAAAGTGAGTTACTTTGACACATTTTGTTTTCTGATAAATCTTTATAGTCTACAGAAACCCTTCTTTGTTTTCCCATACCTTGTTCACAGAGATCCTATTTGTCTATCCATTGCGGGTATGACCTCTTATGGGCATTTAAACACAAACACTTAATCCTAATATGATGTTACACATGTTGCTTTAAAAAATATGTCAATCCAAAATGTCATATTTCTGATGTGTACCTGCTGTACCATCTACAGCATGAGAGCACAGCATGGTCAGTTTTCTAGCTGTGCCGGGAACTCAACTTGCTCTCCTTCAATGATCAGATTTCTGCTGACACCTAACCTACCCCCCAGCAAAGCCATTAACTGGGAAGATCAGTGTTCTGCTGCTCGTCCCGTAGCTCTCTAAGATCCTTGATCTTTATGTAGCTGTGAACAGAGGGTATGAGATCACTCATCAAAAAGGGGAATAATGTACTGTATTTATAATGTTTAATTTACATGTGTATCGCAGCTCCCAAGGAACCCTGGTTTAATGGACCCTCTGAAACTTGTTTTTTTCTTTAGACAATTGGGACACTGTCCATACCACTCAGACACACCCCCTCAATAGAATTAGCAAAACCTGATTAGATTAACACTGTCTGTATTAAAAGTAAATTGGTCAAGTAAGGCAAGGTAATACAAACTGTAACCAGAATAACATAACACCATTTCCTACACAAAGCACTTCTATTACACGTTTGTATACAGGAAACAGCACCAATAGTAACTGGGCCCAGGTATTACCAATCAGCTTAAACTCTCCCAGAGTCACCTAGAGTATCATATGGGAAGCCTGGAACAGATAGTATAAATCCTCAGAGATTGCCATAAACCCTGACGTGACTTTGCTAGGTTCAAGTCTGCCTACAGGACTTCACTAGTTCAGGAAGTTAAAAATTAACAAAGTCTATGTAAGCACTATGAGATCACATGGGTTTGTCTCCATAAAAAGAGAAAAATAATAGTTATTTGTGCTGGCTAGGTTGGGGTCCTTTCAGTGGTACACTAATGGTGACGTTGAGGGGCTCCCAGTTCCAGAGGGCATGGGATTGAAGAGCTTTGATGTGGATAACTTGAAGAAAGGGTTAATGGAGAATAAAGAACATACAACCAGTTTAGGGAGAAGCTGAAGTGTATCTGAGCTAATGAGTTCTGGACAGGTGATATGGCCGGCTCAGTGGTATGTTGAAGGAGTACGGCAATGTCTAAGGAACTGGAGGTCAAACTGAAACTATGTTAGGCTAAATCTCATTTTTTGTTGTGTGGTGTGTTTAGTGGGTGGTGGAAACCCTCTTACCAATCCTGTGATTCAGCTGTGAATACTAATGGAGAAGAGGCCCCTCATAGATTGATAACTTGAACTGGTGAACCCACTGGCTGGAGGTGCAGAAGGAGACTGGTGAACCTGCTCTGTATGGCTTAATATACAGGAGACCAGTGAACCTGCTCTGAATGGCTGGAGATGCTGCTGCCCAGGCTACACTTGCAGGCGAGTGCCCATGGACTCGGCACTCTAGCCTGGATATCTGCTTCCTTTCCCGGTATGGTACCAAGTGCCCCGAGCCTTCCCAAGCAACTCAATGAATTCCTCTCTGTTATTGCTCCTAAGCCTCACAGCTCCCTGGGAACTGTAGTTTCCTTGTTGCTGTGATGCAGTGCCATTTGTTACCCCTCCTTATCACAGTCCAATGTTGACAAGTCAGAAGAGGACATATAGGGGTTGATTTGCTAAAACTGGAGAGTGCAAAATCTGATGCATCTCTGCATAGAAACCCACCAGCTTCCAGTTTTTTTTGTCAAAGCTTAATTGAACAAGCTGAAGTTAGAAGCTCATTGGCTAACATGCACAGCTGCACCAGATTTTGCAGTCTCCAGTTTTAGTAAATAAACCTCATAGTGTCAATAGAGGCATAGCTAATGGGTATGCCTGGACTTTTTGTCCAACAATGATAATTCTCTCCATTATTTTCACCAGAGGGCACTTGTGCCAGCACCTGACTACATATGTATACACAAAAGTTTTTCCTTTCATTTCTATTTCAAACTGAATGGGTTGTTTTACAAGGTGAAGGTTCACATATACTTTAATGTTCCTTTAAAATCCTTTTTTTATATTCCCTGCTTTCCATTAAATTAAACCTAGTGATCCTACTAGCAAAATGTTTTAACAGGTGCTTTCTTTTCCAAGGTGACAGAACTTGCTCGATTCAATTGTAGTGTTGTCACCTTTTCCTACATGTTCCTGGTTTGGACTACAAGCATCTATGCCATTACATGCTAACACATTCTGCCATAATAACTGCAGTAACAATTATGTTTAGATACATTTTACCAAAAGAAATGGGAAAACTGTATTTTTTTAATTCTGTTTTATTTTTATTGCTTTGTTGCCAGCTGGGAAATTCAGCTTGATTTTATGACCTGATGATGGTTATCACTGAGGCAGAAAGTGAGGAAAAATTCAATATTTTACAGGTATATCTCAAATTGAAGACAAGGGCACATTGTAGGCATTTTAAGGCCCATTCCCATCTAGTGTTTTAGAAACATGCTTTTTTTTGTGCTTTTTGCGCAACATGCATAGTGTAGCCTATTGAAATTAATACATGCGACAAATGTGGCAAAGTAGCTTTTTTTTTGCCTTGTTCAGGTTTGCATATTTTTACCGTGTAGTAGGGATGAGCCCGGTGTTCAATTCGAACCCATGTTCAACGGTGCAACGGTGCTTTGCGGGCAGTTTTAACCCTTTTTCGGCCGCTAGTGGGGGTTAAAACCGCCCCGTTAGCGGCCGCATACCGTCGCTAAAATGACGGTAAAGCGCCGCTTTACTGCCAACGCCGCTCCCGCCCCAGTGTGAAAGGGGCCTAACAAGCTAGGAAAGTACAAATACCCACAAAATTACCCAGTTTTGGAAAGCCGACACCACAATGTATAATCTATGAGGCATAATGAGTCTTTTAAACTTTTCATTTTTTTTCCAGAGGTTTTTGAAATATGTCCACAAAGTTGTCAATTTTTAAGATATTTCCAACACATAGCATGTACATATCAAAAATGACACCCCAAAATACAATCTACTACTCCTTCTGAGTAAGGCCATACCACATGTTTGAGCCATTTACACAGCCTGGCCACATACAGAGGCCCACCAGTGAAGTAGCACCTTCAGGCATTCTACAAGCAGAAATTACACATCTCATTTCTCAACCACCTATTGAAGGCCCTGGAGCACCAGGACAATGGAAACGGCCAAAAAATTACCCCATTTTTGAAAGCAGACACCCCAACATATAATCTATGAGGCATGATGAGTCTTTTGAACTGTTCATTTTTTTCCAGAAGTTTTTGGAAACTGTGGGAAAATAATGAAATCGCATTTTTTTCCCACAAAGTTGTTTATTTTTAAGATATTTCGAACACAGCAATTACATAGCAAAAATGACACTCCAAAATACATTCTGCTACTCCTCCTGAGTATGGCAAAACCACATGTGTGAGACTTTTACAGTCTGACCACATACAGAGGCCCACCATTGAAGTAGCACTTTCAGACATTCTACAAGGATAAATTACACTTCTAATTTCCTGACAACCTATTATTTTTGAAGGCCCTTATATTTCTAACACATAGCATTTACATACCAAAAATTACACACCAAAATAAATTCTATTGAGGAAAGGGTAAAAAAAAAGTATTACCTGTGGTTTTAGTAGTGAAATGGATATTTTGATGATAGGCAACTCCTATCCTCATATTGATTAGTGGTTCCAAATTAATAACTACTGCAGTAGGGAACAGACACAAAAGATACGCTCAGCATCTTTCCAAATAACCGTTCTCCTTTATTATGACGCATTTGAAGGCTTTTATACACATGATTACGTAGGTATCACATTAATATTACAATTGTACATTTATGGTAACAAGGGGCGTTACATAGGCAGGCTTATTCTAATCAGAACTTGAAAGAATGCAAAACATGTACTGAAAACATTATTAGTGCCGTGTGCACAGTGAGGGCAGTGTGCAATACATATAAAATAGAATACAATTATATACAGAACCTACAAATTTCCATTACAGTCTCCTCTCTTTTGATCAATATTTTGATCACTAACCATACCTGCTATCACCTTTAACCTGGAACCTCCACACACTTAGGTGGAGGTAGTCCTGGCCAAAGAGGCAAAAACTCCATTGTGGAGAAAATAATAGCTGAGCAGCTTTTTTCATTACAAAATGACTTTTCACAGTGAAAAACAAATGATTGATAAGACATATTTACAGAGTACTGGCTGTACACTCCTGTGGCCAAAATGGCCTTCTAGCTTAATTGCTGGTATGCTGACTTATCAGCACATGTAAACACAGACAATTCTACATAAAATGGAAGAGGTACAAAAGACAAATATGACTTCAACATGGCTAAACTACTTTTCAAATATATGTATCCCTTACAATTAAAGTAATTGAATCAAAAAATACCCTAGACTGTGATTGCAAGAGGGAAACAAATCAAACACAGAGATTTCTTTCATTTAGTCATAGTACAGTGTCTGGTGTGGATCCAGGTGACTTTTCCTTCAAGTTTTGCAAAACTGTACATGAAATAGATGCTGTATTGAGTCTCCAAACATTTCCTTATATATAAATGTCTCTTAACAATCCACAAGTCAACTGGCTTTAGTTTTAGATCCTTCCAAACTTTTAGGATCTGGAATTGGGGAGAAAACACATAAATGAGTTTGTCAAAAACCTTAAAAAATCAGCAACATTCTCTGTGAGATCCGAATGGAGGACTTCAGGTGCTGAGACAAAATATAAGCAAGTGAGTAACACACTCCCAAACCAAATCCCATAGGGAAAGAGTCCAACATCCCCCTACGGGCTTGATAAAATATAATAAAACATTCAGGCAAAAGTTTTCTAGTTTCTTACTCTACTTTGTCCGCTACATTGTAGACAGCAGGGGGTGTAAAAATAAAACTTCTAGTAAGGACTCTCCTATAAAAATGATTTCCTCTGTTACTCTCTGTAGATTCTGCACTCTGTACTTACAAACTACTTCTAATAACACTTTTTTTACTGTGGCGTTTGCAGTAGCATTTGCCACTGGACATCCAGAAAACATGTCCATACAAACAAAATACATACTCGTAAGGTCCTGACTTGGGCATCTGGATATATCTTTTTGTTATCTTTGGAAGGGATGTTCAGCTTTTGGTAACACCTTTGGTAACGGGTAAAACAAGAAGTGGTATGTTATAAAAACAACTGTGGAGAACCCTGGCTCTATCCCATGCTCATTTACTAAGGCAGCCATAACTACTTGTGACTGATGACACGGTCCATGTGTCAAGCTGAAGGGAAAAGAGTGTCTGGCAAACATAAATGATCACCTTTTCCAAAGTCCTGTTTTGTAAGAAGTTGCCCTCTGTGAACCACTTGTGCTTCTCGTTCTGGGGTACTTAAAGTTGAATTATTAATCCCAGCTATACTGGGCCAGAACTAGTTGTGGAATCTGTGAGTTGCACAGACCCAGCAAGTGTCCGGGGCTGTAAATGCAGCATCCTTAGAGTCGCCTGGTCTGCTTCCATATGTGAGTTTTACTGTTAGTATGGCTACCTCAGCAAGAATCTGGAAGGCTGAAAACAGCCGATCAAAATAACTTAGCATGCTTGATTGGTTTACCTGCCGAAGTAAAAACAAACTTCTGGCCCTTCAAATGGAACCAAAAGCTCTCTATATCTCGACTATCTATATAAATATATACTCTTTTTATAGCTCACAGGCTTTTCTAAAACATGGAGCTCTGCTTCTTGAGATGGGGAAAAAGGATCCAATGACTCTGATTACAGAGTTTCCTTCTGGGTGATAAACTTCATCCTCAGTATAAAACCAGGAATAACACTACAAAAAAGTAAATACTCGGGTCTTCAGGGAGAGTGTCCTGCACTGGGCTCACAGCAGCTGATTCCTATGTCATCAATTTAGCACATGTGCTTTTTCTTTGTCTCCAGCCTCCTCCAATAGAGGCAATAAGGTGGCTGGATTCAAATGTACTCATTTTTCATTGTTAGATTTGTACATAAACACACAAAACAAATTCATATTTTGAACCTTTCATTAGACCAACACTTAGCTATATATTTGCTGTGCAGAATGTCGGACTATTAAAAATTAAATATTCAACCAAAATAATATCTGTAACTTTGTCTAATAGCAACTTTCCATAAAGCTACAGCTCTGATAGATCAGAGTGAACCCTTGATTACTGGGTTCGGCTTGCATAAATATAACAATGGCTTTTTCCTATCATGCTGTTTGTGTAAGAACACCAATTTCATGTTTCAAAAAGACAACTTTTTCCTAGCAATATTATAATAAATGATAAGAATACCCTGCAGTCATGCAGAGATGTCCATAAATCCTAAATATTCTTCTACTTATACCCACTGCACTTACAAGGAAAAGGGGCACATCATTTCACAATCCACACATTCTGCTTTGGATTTCAAAAATAAAAATACATAAAAACAAAAGGACCAACAATATGTATGACGGACCAGAAAGCACTTGGCCATCAAAAACTATAAACCAACTGGCTGCAGGCAGCAGCTATCCTAACAGGGTGTGTGGACTTGATGTGATGGGTCTGTTATATTTAAATGTTATTATTACTCTCACATCATGGACCGCACATTAAGTTATTATCAGACTTTAAGATTTCATTTCTGTAGAAAAACTTCCTATGTATCCCATCCATCTTGGCTTTGTTAAACATTATTGCAGCTGTATTCAAATCAACAACCTCATCTTAATCTTTTTTCTTTCCACTCAATAAATGTAAAATTACAAAATTGTTATCTTAATCTAAACTAATTCAATTTTTACCAATTTCCCCATTAACCTGGATTTCATTTCCAACCAAAGGTTGTCTAAACCAGTTTCAATATATCTATATTTATTAATAAAATTGTTAAACTCATATTAGAAATTAATACTCATATGATAATTTCAATATCACACACTAATATATATGCACAGATAAATGTCCTTAAAGGGGGACATATTACTTAATTTTACTCAATTTCTCTCTCTTTTTTTTTTGCACTGTTTCCACTATTATAGGATATTAAATTTGTGTAAGACACGGTTAATTTGTAACCTTCATTTTACCATGTTTGGAAAACAGATTCAAAAATAATTGTGATCACATTGTTTATCATTAGATTCGTTAACCCGGCACATTTTGTTATAAATGTTTTGTCTAAAAAACTGAAATTGGCATGGTGTTCTTCCAGCTTATCACCAATCTCTCATGTCAGCCACATTCTTTCAGGAGAGCACAAAGGAGGGGGTCACATTTGCGTACATGACACACACAAGTGATAGAACTAAAGGTTCCAGCATTCACAAACATACTCAAATATATCTCTAAAATTGCTTACATTATTCCCATTTGTACACAACACATGCATATCATTCTCTCACTTTCTTTTAACGCTTTTTTAATACTTCCTTGCTTAAACTTCTGCTTTCTTTATTTTGTTCTGATATCCTTTGCATCCAATGTATTGTAATACCATACTTCACATACTGTACCTTCTATGGGCAGCCATAGTGCTCATCCCATCTTCCCTCTCTGACAACATATAAAGCATTCTGTTTTAACTCTCATTACTGTTTCTTGACTTTACTAGTTGTAGTGCCTGACTCCAAATTCATCCCACAACTTAACATCAAAAAGTCCCTTTCTGTCTAGTGTTAATGTCACTCATGATCCATCCTGCTCACATAAATAGCCGCTTCTCTAGCTGTATACTCTGCATGATTCTTTGTCCCTGTGGACTTTGGTGGTAACCAAGTTACCCTTTGTGGATCCCTGTCCACTTTAACCATTAATCTAGGGGCTCAGTATAGGCGGAACCGCACCTTCGGTTCATATATAGCGCTCCTCTTGCGCTGGGCATTTTTGAGGGTCTCTTACCCATCATTCCCTTACTTAATTTAATGCCCATAATGACTGGCCAGTCTTCTCTACGTGTGCCTATACCCTTTTGCCTCTAAACTACTTCATCTAGCAGATATACTACATATACTCTGTGAACAGCACTATTCTTCTCTTTCTCTATAACACTCTGATGGACAGTAGACAGTGACAACATAACATATAACCACTAATCAATACAGTTCGATTAAGGGGAGTAAAATAGCTACCCTTTGTCCCGAAAATGCCTTACCGATCAAGGAAGTCTGATAACTCAAATGTAAGCAAAAGGCTTACCTCAGCCGGCTGATTATCAGAAATTCCCGGATCGTCTCAAGCTCCTCGTTTCGGATACTCAGGGTCACCTGATAACCCCTCCTGGCTGGCTCGCCACCTGAAATGGATATTTTGATGATAGGCAACTCCTATCCTCATATTGATTAGTGGTTCCAAATTAATAACTACTGCAGTAGGGAACAGACACAAAAGATACGCTCAGCATCTTTCCAAATAACCGTTCTCCTTTATTATGACGCATTTGAAGGCTTTTATACACATGATTACGTAGGTATCACATTAATATTACAATTGTACATTTATGGTAACAAGGGGCGTTACATAGGCAGGCTTATTCTAATCAGAACTTGAAAGAATGCAAAACATGTACTGAAAACATTATTAGTGCCGTGTGCACAGTGAGGGCAGTGTGCAATACATATAAAATAGAATACAATTATATACAGAACCTACAAATTTCCATTACAGTAGTGTCCCCAGAGGAGAGAATTGGTCCAAGCAGCAGGCAGGGATGTGCTTAGCAACAATAGTAATTATCCAGGCAGTAGGCAGGAATATTGTCTATAGTCAGCACAAGGATATCGTCAGCACAACCAAAACATTTGTCCATAGAAATTGTCCAGGCAGAGACAGTCAGCACAGCCATAATTTTAGTCCTGGTACACGGTTACCTGCTTGCACTCATTGTACTGCTCCTCAGCCCTTCATAAACATACTGCGTCTTGCTACAGCTAATTATTTCCATAGTCCAGGTTGCAGGCAGAGGTGTGGCCAGTTTATGCAGCAGGCAGGGAGATAGTGGCAGTAAGTCAGCAGCAGGCTGAGGGCAACAACCAGGTAAGACCTGTGCACGGGGGAACAGGGTTAGAGGCTTTTACCCACCCAAATCTCTATGAAGCCTCCAGACTCCAGACCCTAAGCCAGAAATTACGAAACCCAGAGACAACAAAAAAATTGTTCCCTCCATCCGGAAAAATATTTCTGAGCCCCTCACATGTGAGACCCCTGTGTACTACAGTAGCAGGGCAACAGATCAGTCCAAGTGGTAGGCAAAAGCATAGTCCATAAAACAGGCCAGGGTCAGTTCACGTGCAAGCAGTCCAAGCAGTAGGCAGAAGCGTAGTTGATAAAACAGGCCAGGGTCAGTTCACATGGAAGCAGTCCAAGCAGTAGGCAGACGTGTAGTTGATAAAACAGGCCAGGGTCATTTCACGTGGAAGCAGTCCAAACGATTGGCATAGTCAAAAAACAGGCCAGGGTCAGTTCATGTGGAAGGCAGTGGCATGGTTATTTGAGGAAGCATGGGAAATGGTCAGCACAGATTATGAAAATTGGGAAATGGTTAAAAATATGGGCTAATATTTTAGGGATGTGTGATATAGTCTGAAGCATTCATCAATGCAAAGGCCAGGTTCGGAGGGACACTGGGGACAATGGTGATTGGTATCTCTTCTAAATCCATTTTACTGCATACTCAACATCTTTTTTGGTGTCTTCAGCCTGCTTCAGATGGTGGAATGTGGTTCGGGAAGTGGCATTCATGGAGTCGGTTAACAGTATCAGAGTGAAGGTTTTCTGGGGGGTCTTTGATGGTTGATGAGGGACGTAAAAACTTCTATGAATTTTAGGAAGTGGGCAGGGCTTTCTGTGGATTTGGTGTGAATTATGTAGGCATTATAAATGGCCACATTAATTAAATAGAGTGCTACTTTCTTGTACCAGAAATGGGACCTCCTTATTGCTAAATAGGGCTGAAGCATTTGGTCGTTGAAATCCCCCCCCCCATGTACAGATTGTAATCTTGTACACATGTTGGCTTTACAATGGGACCTCATATTCTCTGAACTTCAACTGTAGTGTCATCAAGAATAGTAGACATCATGTACATATTCCTGGTATCCTTCCACCTCAAGGCCAGCACTTTGTTGTGTCTCAAAGTTGCTCTTTCTCCCCTTTGCAATTTCTTATTCACTATCGCTTGTGGGAAGCCCTTCCTATTCTTTCTGGAGGTTCCATTGGCCAGGGTTTCTGCGAGGTATAGGTGTTTGAAAAGGGGCAGGTTGGTGTAGAAATTATCCAGGTATATGTGGTAACCTTTCTTCAGCAGTGGGTATGCCAGGTCCCATACAATTTTACCTGTTGTGCCCATGTAGGCCGGGCACTCAGGGGGCTGGAGCTGGGAATATCTTCCTTCGTACAGATATCCCGTGACTCTCTCGCAAAGCTTATAAAATTTCACTCCATATTTGGCCCTTTTGCTAGGAATGTATTGTTTTATTCCTAGCCGGCCTGAAAAGGGTACCAGGGACTCATCTACACATATATGCTTATCGGGAAAATAGCGTTCTGCCAATCATTGGGAAAAGAAATTAATGAGTGGGCGAATTTTATATAATTTGTCGTAATTTGGATGATTGTGGGGAGGGCACTGGGTGTTGTCACTGAAATGAAGAAAGAGCATAATCATGTCATATCGGGACCTGGACATTATGGAAGAATAAATGGGCATGTGGTGGATGGGGTTGGTGGACCAATAGGCATGTCCTTCATTTTTTTTGTAAGCCCCATGTTTATGATGAGGCCCATAAACAATCTGAACTCCTGCAGAGTCAAATCCTTCCACTCAAATGGATGGGCGTATGATGATTGGGGTTGTTTGCAATATGCTGCTGGGCATATAAATTCATCAGGTCCATGATGAGTTGCAGCAAAGCGTCGGGCAAAAATAAATAAAAGCAATCAATTGCAGAACATTTTTGGGTATTGGCCTGCACACCTGGCTGCGCGGTGAAAGGGGGAATTCTTGCTGATCCTGAGTCGGAAGGCAGCCATGTTGGATTGGCAAGACCATCTGGGAGATATGTAGCGGCCCTGGCTTTTGGGGGATGCGGCGCTCCAGGGCTGGTAGTTGGGGATTTGAAGTTCCTGTGCTAGCCTTTGGGCGTGATGATGCGGCAGTGCTGGTACTGGGTCTGGGCATTTCTTGTGGCCTTTCGTTGGTGTCAGCGCTGGTACTGGGCCTGGGAATTTGATCCTTGGGTGTATTGCTGGTGGTTGCCTGGTTTCCAGAGCGCTGTGCTCTTTTAGGAGGGATCTATTCTTCCTCTGATTCATTTGCCGATCCACTTCTATTGACCGGTTCAAATGCTGAATTTAATTCACAATCGGAATTGGCAATTGAATCTGATGAGAACTCCCTTCTGCTCTCATCAGTCATGGAGAGGATCTGGAACACCTCCTCACTTGTATAAAATCTTTTGGGCATTTTTTTCTGAAATTACGGTCACTGATGGGTGACAGGTGACGGGTGATGGTCACTGATGGATGACAGGTGATGGTCACTGATGGATGGCAGGTGACAGATGACAGTGACTGGTGGGTGACAGGTGATGTGTGATGGTCACTAGTGAGTTACAGGTGATGTGTGATGGCCACTGGTGGGTGACAGGTGACGGGTGACGAATGACAGTCACTGATGGCAGTCTCTGATGGTGACTGATAGGTGACAGATGAGGGTCACTGATGGCGATCACTGATGATGGTCACTTGCGATGGTCGCTGATGGGTGACAGGTGCACCGCTGATGGCAGTCTTTGATGGTGACAGGTGCATTTTGTGGTCACTGATGGGTGACAGATGGACTTTGTGGGCACTGATGGGGGACAGATGCACTTTGTGGTCACTGATAGGGGACATATGAGGGTCACTGATGACGGTCACTGATGGCGGTCACTGGAGATGGTCACTGATGGGTGACAGGTGCACCACTGATGGCAGTGTCTAACGGTGACAGGTGCACTTTGTGGACACTGATGGGCGACAGGTGCACTTTGTGGGCACTGATGAGTGACAGGTGACAGCTGTAATGGGGGGGGGGGGGGGGGCGATGTGACAGGTTCTCTTTTTTTTGTTGTGTTGGTGCAGTACAGTACATACATAGATCGGTAACTCACTGCTCCTGGCTCTTCTCTCCTCACACTGGAAGCGGTGTGTGAGGAGAGAAGAGCCGGTAACAGCTAGTAACCGGTCTATGTTTACATTTAGTGATCGGCTGTGAATGGATCACAGCCGATCACGTGGTAAACAGCTGCCATCTATTGGCTGTTTACCCTTGTCGGTGACGAGCAGTGTCCCTGGGAACATGCTGCCACCTTCTTGACAGCGCTGCATGCTCCCGATCGCGCGCATGCGCGGTCTAAAGCAGAGAATACCCATTGTGATCAGCCGTGACGTAATCATGCCCGATCACATGGTGAACAGCCATGCCCAAGGCTGTACACCCCTGTTGGTGCTGGGCTGTTTCTCCGGGACACCCCGCCACTGTCAGTGCAGGGCTGCGCGCCCACGATCGCGCGCATGCCGTGTGTGAATGGGCCACTGTCAGATGATCAATCCGCCATCATATGACAGTGGGCTAGTGGCAACAGGTTAAAGAAGTATGGTCAAAGTTATTTTGGCCCTACTTCTTCTATGGAAATTTGCACTCCTCTGACCCCTTTTTCAGTGAGCAATGGGCTAAAGTCTGTTGTCAGCTGACATCACTCAGCCGGTTCAGGCTCTGGATCAGTCCCAACTTTACAGTCAGGATCCACCCAGATACCTGGACTGGTAGCTGGCCCAGCCTTTCAGCAAACCACTGGGAGACAGCCCAGCCCTCCGCAGCCCAGCGCTTCAATGAGTGCTGGAGGGGCACAGCAGAGATCTGGTGACTGACAGTCATGGCTCTCTGCTCAGAACGGAAGGGAGAACTGAGTTCTCAGTGCAGAGGCAGCAGTTCAGATCGATGCTGCATCCACCTAGGTGGGTATCATTTATTTTTTTGGAAACTGATACAGCATTCATCCATATCCAGTGACGCATGGAGCACAGCTCAGCTCAGGTTGCTGTAGCTTTTTATCAGGTTAAATACGAATTAAAGTGACACTAAACTCTGTTTAAAAAAAAAAATACGTATCCTTAACTTGAAAAAAATTACCTTATATTGCACTCAGCCTCTTCCAAATCTTGAAATTCCTTTTTGTTTTTTTTCCAGCTGTCAACAAAATTCCAGTTATAGAGTGGCTGCAATTATTCTCCATGCTCCCACTGTATGTAGGAAGGTCGCTCTATGGGATCTGTAAAGCAATGCACATGGCCACAACTACCATGCATGCACTACCCAAGCAAACAGAAGTGAGGGGGAAACAAAAAGGTCAGGAACTCATGGAAGATGTTTTTAGAAGAAGGCAGAAAAATACAGCAATGATCAATTTCATTAAAAACATTTTGGAGCGTAAGAATAATGTTTGGTAATTGACATTCATAAATATTGATCTAAATCCCAAATTACGGTAATTAATTTAGTTGACTAAAGTACTGTGTATTATAAAGATTTGTTCTTTTTTTTTCTTTTTTAGAAAACACTGTTTTTACCCTTTTTCTTCTTTTTATATATCAGAAAAAAAGGTAAAAACAATTACAAACAATTTAAAGTTATTGTAAACGATCACCGCGTAAAACAACCAATTCAATTTAAAATTGAAATGAAAGGTAAAACATTTTTGTATAGATATAAAAAACATTATAAATACCTTTTATTTCTTTTTTTTTTATAAGTGATCACATTCCTTCTGTTCTCAGCTGCATAAGAGCTGGAGAAGGATAAAGCCTCATACACACTATCACTATCACTACTACTGATAGTGTGTATGGGGCATACGCAACAGCACACTGAGCTTCCCAGTAAAAGGCTGTGCAGGGTAGGGGGAATATTAGGATAAGTCTGATCACTGGAGGAGAGCAGCCTGAGTTTCCAACACAGCTAGGGAACTGACCATGGTGTGTTCTCCTGATTAGTGGGATCAGTTTTTTACAGGAAAACAGAGGGACTGCCAGGAACACTGGGGATTCCACACAAAGGAAGCAATACAAAGAGAACAGGATACTTTGCCATACAAGTACATTGTACAGCAGCCACATATCAGAATTATGAAATACTGGGGTAACAAACACTTTAAGTCAACCTTCTGCTTTTCCCTACATGGGCAAATCACAGGTTCATTTTAAACTACTAGTCCTATAATTGAACGCATATTCTCTATCCTTAAACACAGCAAATTTTCATTGCCATTTAAGGAATGGGTTAACAAACTAGATTATGTTTTGATTGATGACTTGTATGCCAGATGAAATGACAAGACAGATGAGAAATAAGAATTTTATTATAAAAGTTTATTTTAACCTCTACTAACGGAGTTCACCTTTAAGAATGCCTGCCAAATATGCTGTTGCTTGGGAACCAGGGCATGGCTCAGTGATTTAATGAAAGCTTTTCCTTCACAAATACAAATATAGGGTCCAATATTTTGATTAGAACTGAAGGAAATTGTGAGGACTGAGATCCGTAAGGTGCACAATGTCTTCCATTGGGCTCTCCTGGGGACACGAGTTGTCATATTGATAATCTGATTCTCCAGCGAATGCTTTTGTCTCTGTGAGCTGTATATATAAGTCTCTTATTGAAGTCATATGTCATGCTGGAGTGACATGGATGAAATACCATGAAAGGCACAGATAAGAGTGAGATAAAAATAAAAATCAGACCAGTGTGTGAAAGGGCAATGCATGGGGAAACCACAAATAACTTACGGAGGGGAGCAATATTATTATGAAAGTGACAAATTCAATTATGCTGTAGGGAATGAGTTATAGACACTTGCAAAAGCAATTTGTCAAAATTGGTGGCTTTTGTGTGACTTGAAGCTATCCTACAGGACAAAACTATGGGAAGTACTTTTGTGGACTTGTATTAAGAGAACAAGTTCTCTGGCTGTCATCCTTACCCTTCACTCCTTGGGGAGTCATTGATCCAAACAAGCATTCAAAAATGGCACACTTTAAAAGTGCATGCTTACCCTAGGTCTATAACTCACATAGTAATGTAGAAATAATTGCGATGATAGTCCTAAAACTTACATAGTTACCTAGTTGGCAAGGTTGAATGAAGATATCAGACCATCCAGTTCAACCTATGTGGGTGTGTGTATGAATTTATGTATCCAATACTTCTCATATCCCTGTATGTTGGTTACCCTAAGATGCCTACCTAGTTTTTTTCTAAAACTGTTAACACTTCCCACTGACACCACCATTGTGGAAGGGAGTTGCACATCTTTACCGTTCTTACAGTGAAGAACTCCTTACAAAGTTTAAGGTTAAACCACTTGTCGTCTAGCTTCATTGAGTGGCCACGTATACCCTTGAGCAACCCAAGACTGAACAGTTTTTTCCCAATGCTTGAATCACCATTTAGATATGTATATATTGTGATCATATCTTCTCTTAATTGTCCCTTCTCTTGGAAGAATACGTTTAACTACTTCAGGTCCCCCCTATAGCAGTTTTACTGCTACAGGGCTGCACATGTGCGCTGGATCATATATATATATGGGATCTGGCTCCTCCGGGTAGGGGGCGCACATGTCACTGTCAGGCCGCGTACACCTGGGCGGACTGTTCGCCCAACCTTGTCCGCTGAACAGTGTTTGGGCGGACAGTCCGCTCGTGTGTGGGCTTTCAGCGGACAGTTTCAGCGGACAGTTTGACGGACAAAGTCTTTCGGAAATTCCGAAAAACTGTCCGCTGAAACTGTGTTTCAGCGGACAGTCCGCCCGTGTGTAGGCTACTTTCGAAATGAGCAAACTGTTCCCGCTCGGAGGGAAGTCTGCTCATTTCGAGGTAGGCGGGGCCCGCGACGGAGACGTCGCGGGCTCCGCCGCCTGGAATGGGCTTAAAGGGGAACCCCAACGCCGAAAAAAATCGGCGTGGGGGTTCCCCCAAAGTCCACAACAGACCCTTGTCCGAGCACGCTACCCGGCCGGCCAGGAAAGGGGGGCGAGCGAGCGCGCCCCCCTCCTGAGCCGTACCAGGCCGCGTGCCCTCAACATGGGGGGTGCCTTGGGGAAGGGGGGGCCGCGCGGCCCCCCCACCCCAAAGCACCTTGTCCCCATGTTGATGAGGACAAGGGCCTCTTCCCGACAACCCTGGCCATTGGTTGTCGGGGTCTGCGGGCGGGGGGCTTATCGGAATCCGGGAGCCCCCTTTAAGAAGGGGGCCCCCGGATACCGGCCCCCCACCCTATGTGAATGAGTATGGGGTACAATGTACCCCTACCCATTCACCTGTGAAATAAAGTACAAAAAAAAACACAACACAGAGAAAAAATATTTTATTGCACAGCTCCGGGGGTCTTCCGTCTTCGGGGGTCTTCTCGCCGGACTCCTCCGCTATCTTCGTGTAGCTCTTTTACTAGCGGAGGAGTCCGGCTTTCTACCTCCCCGCCGCCGGCCTCTTCTCCCGACTTCGGGGGTCTTGTCCCCCTCTTCGGTTCTTCTGCCGGGCCACCGCGCCTTCTTGTAGCTCTTTTACAGGCGGTGGCCCGGTCTTCTGTCGCCGCCGTCACCGCCGCCGCCTTCCGTTCTTCTGTCGCCGCCTTCCGTTCTTGTTCTTCTTCTTGTTCTTCTTCTTCTTCTCCAGGAGATGTTGACACGTCGCTCTCTCCGGCCGGAATGCCAGAGCCGCGCTGTGCGGTCACTTATATAGTGACAATGGGGCGGTGTCACATGGTATATGTCACATGGGTTGGTCACATGGTGACCCCGCCCCCTTACGATGTCATAGTCCCCATGTGACATCAACCCATGTGACCAACCCATGTGACATATACCATGTGACACCGCCCCATTGTCACTATATAAGTGACCGCACAGCGCGGCTCTGGCATTCCGGCCGGAGAGAGCGACGTGTCAACATCTCCTGGAGAAGAAGAAGAAGAACAAGAAGAAGAACAAGAACGGAAGGCGGCGGCGGTGACGGCGGGAGAAGAGGCCGGCGGCGGGGAGGAAGAAAGCCGGACTCCTCCGCTAGTAAAAGAGCTACACGAAGATAGCGGAGGAGTCCGGCGAGAAGACCCCCGAAGACGGAAGACCCCCGGAGCTGTGCAATAAAATATTTTTTCTCTGTGTTGTGTTTTTTTTTGTACTTTATTTCACAGGTGAATGGGTAGGGGTACATTGTACCCCATACTCATTCACATAGGGTGGGGGGCCGGTATCCGGGGGCCCCCTTCTTAAAGGGGGCTCCCGGATTCCGATAAGCCCCCCGCCCGCAGACCCCGACAACCAACGGCCAGGGTTGTCGGGAAGAGGCCCTTGTCCTCATCAACATGGGGACAAGGTGCTTTGGGGTGGGGGGGCCGCGCGGCCCCCCCTTCCCCAAGGCACCCCCCATGTTGAGGGCACGCGGCCTGGTACGGCTCAGGAGGGGGGGCGCGCTCGCTCGCCCCCCTTTCCTGGCCGGCCGGGTAGCGTGCTCGGACAAGGGTCTGTTGTGGACTTTGGGGGAACCCCCACGCCGATTTTTTTCGGCGTTGGGGTTCCCCTTTAAGCCCATTCCAGGCGGCGGAGCCCGCGACGTCTCCTTCGCGGGCCCCGCCTACCTGTACACGCGCTCGAAATGGGCGGATTTGCCTCCGCCTTACGTGGGCGAGTCCGTTCATTTCAAAAGTTGAGCGAACTGTTTGGCAAACAGTTCGCTGAAACAGTCCGCTCGTGTGTGGGCAAGTCCGCTCATGCAAATTTTGAGCGGACTGTTTGCCGAAACTGTTTGACAAACAAAGTTGGGCGAACAGTCCGCCCGTGTGTACGCGGCCTCAGAATGTCCAATAGAGTATTGCAGCCCCACTATAAGTCGCTGATTGCTGCCATTTCTAGTAAATAAATAAATAAAAATATCCTATAGTTTATAGATGCTATAACTTGTGCTCAAACCAATCAATATACACTTTTTGGGATTTTCTTTTAACAAAAATATGTAGCAGAATACAGTACATATTAGCTTAAATTTATGAAGACATTTGATTTTTTACATTTTTTTATTGCATATGTTTTGATATTATGATATCAAAATATTATGATATATAAATATTATATTATTATGATATTTATTTTTTATTTTTTCAAAATTGTTGGTCTTTTTTTGTTTATAGTACAAAAAATGCAAAGGTGATAAAATACCACCAAAAGAAAGCTCTAATTGTGGGGAAAAGGGACATACATTTTATTTGGGTACAGTGTCATTGTTAAGGTAAGGCAGTGCCACTTCGCAAAAAAAAACTTGGTCAAGCGGTTAATGTATGTATTCATCGTAACGGAGATCCTCCTGCTCCCGTTTTTTTGCCCTTCTCTGGACTCTCTCCAATTCCTGGATATCCTTCCTGAGGACTGGTGACCAGAACTGGACAGCACACTAAAGATTTGGTCGGACCTGAGTTTTGTAAAGTGGTAGAGTTATAGATTTATTTTTTTGTACCTTTAAAACACAAGTCAGCAATCATAGCTCTTATTTTATCATATTATTTTAAAATTTATTTATAAAATCCCAGAACATTTATTGCAGAAATAAATCAGATACAGACACTTCTGGAAAACAGACATACCACAGACATAGCCTTTTTCTTCCCATGTAATTAACACCATACTGTGTTTTTACTAAAAATGTTTAAAAGTGTTTATGAAAAGGCAAGCTGTCATCGTGGTATGTGAAGGATATGTTCCCTGCACCCTGTTGTAAAATTAAAGTGTTCTGTTTAAATGTGAATGCAACAAAGACTCCAGAAAATAGAATTGCATTGAAGCCAGTGCTTGTTAATTTACTGCCGACAGACAGGTGTCAGCCACCTTGTTCCTTGCCATTTTCTTGGTGTCAGTGACACCACTAGAGAGCAGTGAGCTTCTTTCTGGTTGGTCAGGGTGTCACATTGATGAGCACCCAACTGTCAGGAGCAGAAGATAAAGGGAATTGTTCCTGGATCACAGAAACATGCTTAGTGTGCTGTGGATACTCTGATTCTTCTTTCTTTTCATTTGTTTCTACACATTTTTCGCTGAAATTTGTTGTTTTCATGTTAAATTAGTTACCCCCCCCCTGAAACTGCTCTTTTCCGGGTCAAATTAATCTCTCACAATTATTTCTTATGGGTTTATGACTCTAATTGCTCTAGAAGAAAAATAAGCCAGAGACAGTCTGCTACTGGCTAACATGGGAAATTCAATTAGAAATCAAACAGCATTTTAAAGGGGCAAAGAAAGGGAAACTCCTAAGGGTAGAAGAAGAGGTAACCTTAGATAACACCGTTTGTCATTTATATATTGCAGACATAATAAGAGTAACATTCAGGAGCTCTTAATATAAGATCAAGATGCTCCCTTGGAATACAGCGGAGTGCTCCCTTTAACCGATAGAAAGAAATGGTATGCTCTTTGATGTTCTTTTGATGTTGGCTCAATAACTAATTGCAATGTAACAGAATAATTTTGTGAATGTGACATGAACCTAAAAAACAATAAAACATTACTAATACGTGAAGACTAAAGCTGACCATAAATGGGTCCAAAACTGAAAAAATCATGTGGTCAAAACGATCGTTCAATTTTCAAAGCATTAGTGAGGCCACATTTTCATGCGACCATCAAAAATTTTTGGGATAATAAATGACTTTCTAATTATTGATGGGTGATTTATTTGAGAAATAAAAGAAATGCTCATGAGCTAGGAAAGTTGTGACCAGGAAGGGAAAGAAGGTTCTATGCCACAATGCAATTATGAATAGCATGGAAAGGGCATATTCAAACAAAGATATGTGGAAAGGCTGGCCGAAGCCTGTATTTGTGGGAGGAGTCTGCCCAGCATTTCTGTCATAGCGTTCTGCCCGGCATTTCTGCCTCAGCGTTCGGCCCAGGATTTCCGTCATAGCGTTCGGTCCAGCATTTCCGTCATAGTGTTCGGTCCAGCATTTCTGTCTCAGTGTTCTGTCCAGCATTTCTGTCATAGCGTTCTATCCAGCATTTCCGTCATAGCGTTCTGTCCAGCATTTCTGTCCAGCATTTCTGTCTCAGCGTTCTGTCCAGCATTTTCATCATATCGTTCTGTCCAGCACTTCCGTCATAGCGTTCTACCCAGCATTTCCGTCATAGCGTTCTGCCCAGCATTTCCGTCATAGCGGGCTGTCCGACATTTCCGTCATAGCGTTCGGTCCGGCATTTCTGTCACAGCGTTCTGTCCAGCATTCCTGTTCTCAGCGTTCTGTCCAGCATTTCTGTCACAGCGTTCTGTCCACCATTTCTGTCACAGCGTTCTGTCCAGCATTTCTGTCACAGTGTTCTGTCCAGCATTTCTGTCACAGCGTTCTGCCCAGCATTTCTGTCATAGCGTTCTGCCCAGCATTTCTGTCATAGCGTTCTGTCCAGCATTTCTGTCACAGCGTTCGGTCCAGCATTTCTGTAACAGTGTTCTGTCCAGCATTTCTGTCACAGCGTTCTGTCCAGCATTTCTGTCACAGCGTTCTGCCCAGCATTTCTGTCACAGCGTTCTGCCCAGAATTTCTGTTACAGCGTTCTGCCCAGCATTCCTGTCATAGCGTTCTGTCCAGCATTTCTGTCATAGCGTTCTGTCCAGGTTTCGGTCATAGCATTTAGTCCAGGTTTTTTCTGTCATAGCGTTCAGTCCAGTATTTCCGTCATAGCATTCTGTCCAGCATTTCTGTCAAAGCACTGTGTCCAGCATGGCGGTCATAGTGTTTCTCCACCTGGGTTCCTGTCATAGCATTCTGCCCGGCATGTCTGTCATAGCATTTCTGCCCCTGGATTTCTGTCATAGCGTTTCTGCCCCTGGATTTCTGTCATAGCGTTTCTGCCCCAGGATTTCTGTACATTGCGTTTTTGCCTCAGTTTTTTGGTCTTAGTGTTGCTGTCATTGCGTTTCTGCCCTGGATTTCTGTCACTTCATTTCTGCATCAGCATTAACTTTTAGCATTTCTGTCATGGCGTTTCTGTCGTGACGTTTTTTCTGTCAGTATCTCTGTCATAGCGTTTTTGTCATAGCATTTCTGCACAGCATTTCTGTCATACAGTAGCTTTTCACCCTCGGGGGTTTAGCCTCAGAGTTCTCAGTGGGGCGTTGTTCACTTATGACATACTCTGGTAGGTTTGTCTTTTGTTGATTGTCTTGTCTCATCATATCTGTGTTCATGTTTGTACCTGGGTCAGTAAGCTAGGGCTCGCACATTGGGATCTGTCACGTCTACAGATCCATATGGGCTGAGGTTTAGTTTGTTAACTGATTGTTGTCCACAATCTTCTTGCCCGTATACCATACGTCATACGGTGCATGTTCATTCGCCACATCCATACGACTACCCACCACGGCCTGTGGGTACACTAGCCCGGAGTTTTCAGTTAATTACCTGTCTCTGCGCTGCAGGTTACTTGGGCTCGCTTGACACAAGGGTGGGGGGGGGGTCTGTCATCAGGTTCATGTACGCGCAGTGGTCTTGACATTTCTGCTCATGTTTCATTCTTAGGTAGGCAGAGGGGCGTTGTTGTTATCATGTCTGATTGTCTGTCATTTATCTAGTTTGTGTGTTTTAGGTTGGGCCGTCTTGGCATCCATACCAATATTGACCATGCTTGCACTCACTTCCTTCAGCCCGGCCGTTGTTGGGGGGCTAGCTGATTGGTGCTGATATCGTTTCACCACTGGGCTCACCCTTGGGTCAGAAGCAGTCAATTTTCTTCAGTTGATGTCCTGTTGTGTTGAGGCCCTGGTTACCACCCAGGGATGTATAGTCACGGTGTGTCCTAGCCACGGTCCTTAGGTGGTAGGTTTGGGTGACGTCGTCATGATTCTGGATTCCACTCTCAGCTCCGATCTTTTGTCTAGGAGGTTGCCTGGAGTACTGCTCAGGAACGTCGGTCCAGCCATCTTTGCTGATCCCCGGTCTGTTCCAGGTGGAGGGGGGGCTTCAGTCACTTGGGCATGGCTGTACCATGCCATGGGACTTATTTTCCTGGGTTGGAGTCTGACTCTCCTTTCTCAGTTAAGGATTCGGTCTAGGTTGGTAGGTCTCAGGCTGAAGCACGACCTGTTCTTATCCGGTGGGACCAGTGTCCTGTGTCTGGCATGGTGTCTCCAGGTCGATGATGCTCTTTGCCATGGCGCCTACTCCATCACATCCATCAGGCAGCCAGTTTTCCTCTCCTGTCACTGGTCTTTTTGCACTCTCCCTCTCACTTCCTTTTACCAGGTATGGGTAGGCCAGGGGTTGGGGGGCTTTTCACTGTGCTACTTCACTGGTGTCCGTTGAGGTTTTCAGTCTTCTCGGCCATCTTTTTGCAGGGGTTCCTCGGGTCAGCCCCTGCTCCCTTTCCCCCATGTATCCTCTCATTCACAAGCAGCTCATTCTCATGTATGGGTTAAGTTGGGCATCAGGCTCACCCTATCCTTCACGGGATGTTCAGTTGGGTTCTGCGTAGCTTTGCAGGCTCTAAAGGGGGTTCCTTCTCATCACCAGGTCAGGAGTCAATGGGTTCTCCTGTCACAGCAGATACTTAACGGTTAGTTACTGTTGCTATCCGGGCACGCGTCATTCTGTGGGTTGGAACTTTACCTTCCCTTTTCCACCTAAACTTTTTCCCCTCTTTTCAGGCATACTGACCAGCCAGGCCATGGCACACCTCAGGCCTCAGGCCTTGTTTCTTAAGTATATCTCATTTCCCACTTGAAGACTCTGATTACAAGTGGGAAGGCTGGCCGAATTTGTGGGAGGAGTCTGAGGGACTATTTACCACCCGTTTCCCCCAGTTTTGTCATACATACTTATAGCAGTTTTCTTACATTCAGGGTATGCCCTCTTTTCAGGCATACTGACCAGCCAGGCCATGGCACACCTCAGGCCTTGGTTCTTAAGTATATCGCATTTCCCACTTGAAGACTCCGATTACAAATTATTTTATTTATTACAGGTACTTATATAGAGTTGTCAATTTACGCAGCGCTTTACATATATATTGTAATTTCACATCAGTCCCTGCCCTCAAGGAGCTGACAATCTAAGGTCCCTAACTCACATTCATACATACACATACTAGAGGCCAATCTAGACAAGCGCCAATGAACCTACCAGCATGTCTTTGGAGTGTGTGAGTTAACCAGAATACCTGGAGAAAAGGTAGCCCATGCAGATACAGGGAGAACATGCAAACTCCAGGCAGGTAGTGTCGTGGTTGGGATTCAAACTGGTGACCCTAGTGCTGCAAGGCGGAAGTGCTAATCACTTAGCAATGGTGCTGCCTTGATAAAGGAATATATTCCTTTATCAAGATTTAGTTAGCTTGCCTCCTTTGTAATCCACATTTGATGGTAATTGAATAGCAAGGAGGTCCAACAAGGCTTAAAAGGAGCTCAAATGTCTGATGCGTTATCCTCAAACAGTTCCTGTAATATTCAGGGTTGTTCTCCTTTAGGTTGGACAAATGGTTTATATGAGAAAAATTACCCCATTGAAAAAGACAATCTTTAGATCATGCACTTTCCTTGACTTCTTTCTCCTCTTCATCACTAATGCCACAATGCCAAGCATCATGATGGCAGGTTTCCTCTTGCTGCAGTATCTCTTAGGCCGCGTACACACGCGGGGACTGTTCGCCCAACTTTGTCCGCTGAACAGTGTTTCGGCGGACAGTCCGCTCGTGTGTGGGCTTTCAGCGGACAGTTTCAGCGAACAGTCCGCTGAACAAGGTTTTTCGGAAATTCCGAAAAACTGTCCGCTGAAACTTTGTTTCAGCGAACAGTCCCCTCGTGTGTAGGCTTGTTCGTCAAACTAAGTTCCGCGCATGCTCAGAAAGGATTTACACGCCGAAAGTTATAATGCAGTGTATAGGACGTCGTATTTTTCGTCCCGTCGTACGTGCCGTTCACGTCATCGCGCACGGTTTCAGCAAACTGTTCGTTCGTCGTGTGTGGCCATGTCCGTCCATGCTAATTTTGAGCGGACTGTTTGCCGAAACTGTTTGACGGACAAAGTTGGGCGAACAGTCCCCGCGTGTGTACGCGGCCTCAGGCCGCGTACACACGGGCGGACTGTTCGTCCAACTTTGTCCGCTGAACAGTGTTTCAGCGGACAGTCCGCTCGTGTGTGGGCTTCAGCGGACAGTCTGACGAACAAAGTTTTTCGGAATTTCCGTAAGACTGTCCGCTGAAACTTGGTTTGAGCGGAAAGTCCGCTCGTGTGTAGGCTTGTTCGGCAAACTAAGTCTCGCGCATGCTCAGAAAGAATTTACACGGCGAAGGTTGCATTGCAGTGTATCGGACGCCGAATTTCTCGTCCCGTCGTACGTGCCGTTCACGTCATCGTGCAAGTTTTCAGCGGACTGTTCGTTCGTCGTGTGTGGTCAAGTCCGCTCATGCAAATTTTGAACGGACTGTTTGTCAAACTGTTTGACGAACAAGGTTGGGCGAACAGTCCGCCCGTGTGTACGCGGCCTTACAGTCCATTGTGCAGTGTGAAAGAATAATGTTGTCATTTGCACAACATGTTTAATGTACACATAGAAGTGTACAGTATGGGAGTGTCTGCAGTGTCTGGGATTGTCTTATTTCTGGCTAAATGAAGGGAAAATGTTGGCTTTGTTGGGCTTTTTTAAAATCAATGATGGAGCATTTGCATGAAAATTTGCACGAAAATTAAAATTTTCATTTGACAAATCGTTCAATTCTCGACCCATGTATGGCTGACTTAAAGATGGTTCTCCCTTGGAAAAAGAAAATGGACATCCATTCATCTTTTTTATTTTGTCTTGATATACGAGCGCAGTCTTGATATATGAGCAGCAGTTTTACTGTAAAGACAAAAGAATTTCACAATGTTAAGGAGTCTGGTGTTCATTCATGTAAAGCCACTGTGTATATGTACAGTAAAGCTGTTGGAGACACCCAGAGACACTCTGGGTGGGGTGGGCGTAATGTGCATTTGGAGCACCTGGAAGTCAACAGTTTCCGAGTTTTCCAGGAAGTGCTGGGAGCCACCATCACCTCCGAACCTCTGCCACATATAGCACTGTATACTGCACACAACACATCAGTGGCTTTACTGTAATATACACAGCGGCTTTACATGGGTGAGCACCAGACTCCTTAACATCATGAGTGCAATTCTTTTTTTTTTTTTTTAACATTAAAACTGTGATTCTTCTTTTTTTTTTCAACACAGAGGTACAGTACAGTACAGTATTCCTACTACAATACTGCACAGTATTAATATGAGCATTTGCTCATATTTTGATCATTTTTGTATAAATAAATAGTTGTGTAACAAATTATCTGAGTTTCCATTATTTCTTATGGGAAAATTTTCTTTGATATAAGAGTACTTTGGATTACCAGCATGCTTCTGGATGAATTATGCTTGCAAACCAAGGTATTACAGTATTGGCGTTCTAGCTGCCATACCAGCCCAGCCAAGGTCTTTCTTTTGTTTTTAACATTATTGTGTCAATAAAATTGTATTATTGCTTTTAATACAACTTTCCACGCTTTTGTACATTGTGGCCCCACATAATCCCATTCTTTTGGGGATTCTCTCTGTCTATTTTATTTGAGGGATGATGGCCCACTACAGCATACCTTCTACGCCTTACTAAATATGTAAACAAGTTTAAACGCGCTTAAGCATATACTCATTTTAATGGCCAAAATAAATTAATATTCTGGCCAATGAAGTGAATAAATGCCCAAGCACTTGATGTTTGCAAAAACACTGATTTAGGTGTGTTTTTGATGCTGCATTTCTCCTGCTATGAGAAAGGCGTTTAGAAGAGCTAAGTAAACACCAAGTGAGCATGAGATCTTCATATTAGTCAAAAAAGCAGAGCTGCAGACACCCCTAGTGCTGGCATAAATACAACATTGAAATACAGCATTTACTAGAAATACAGCATTGACTAGACAAGGTAATTAAACTTGTCTGCTATAACTTCCCAAATAATCAGTAGACATTAAATCAGCATCTAATGTGTCCAAATTGGTTCACAAGACTGCCATCTAAACACCAAATACCAGATAAATTATCAGAAAAAGATGAATTCATCATTTAGTTTATGATAACTTAATAGCAAAGAAAAAAAAACAGCAAAATATGTGATTTTGTTCACTAAGATTCTGGTTTATTTTATATTTGTACACTCTTTGTTATACAAAGACATTTTCTTAAGTAGAACTAGAGGTAAGATAGAAATCTGATACTATTATCTACACAACATTCTTGATTTTCTGAGTCTCCCTTGTAAAAAGCAATTATTTGAGTTACTGTAGTCTTTCTGTCAGCTTGAACCAGTCTGGCCATTCTCCACTGACCTTTCTCATCAGCAAGGCATCTCTGGTCACAAAACTGCCACTCACTGGGTGTTTTTTATTTTTCACACCTTTCTGAGCAAGCTCTAAGGACCGCTGTGCATAAAAATCACAAAATATAAAAAACGGAGTGTATTTACAAGATAAAAAAAAAAAACATTAAAATCTACAGTAGATGACATGCTTTTAAAATGTGTATCCTTTTCTTATCGTACATCACAGGACATATAGCCACAGTAGTTACTATGTGGGTTATAGGCCACCTTCAGGTGATGGACACTGGCACACCCTAAGACAGGAAGTCTACTCCCTATATAGCCCCTCTCACTACTGGGAGTACCTCATTTTTTTTGCCAGTGTCTAAGGTGTTGGTCAAGAACAAAGGTTCTGCTAGTATGAAGAACAGATGCCTTGCTGTTCCTGTGGAATTGTTTCTCACTGATTTATGTATTCCCTCCTATTCTGCCTGCGCCCACGACTTCTTCGCAGGATCAAGCAGGAAAGGAAGTCGATGATTCTTGTGGCCCCCAGCGTGGCCCAGGAAATCTTGGTATGCAGAGATCATAAAGATGATGATAGGGGACCTATGGACTCTACTGCCACAGACAGACCTTCTCTCGCAAGATCCGGTATTCCATCCTACTTTACAAATGCTAAATTTAACGGTTTGGCTATTGAGACCCACTTTCTTTAAAAGCGTGGGCTGTCAGGTTCAGTGGAGTCTACATTGGTTAATGTAAGGGACCCGGCTTCTAGAGTCCTGTCGGCATTACAGAAACAGCCTTTTGAGCCGATACAACATATTCCCTTGATCCTTTTGACAAGAAAACCAGTTTTGCTGGTATCCATATCTTCTGCAAGAACAGTATCAGAGTTGGCTGCTCTTTCTTGTAAAAGAAAGTATTGTGTCCTCATCATTGTCTACCTAGGGTAGTCTCAGGTTTTCATTTAAACCAGGATATTGTTCTACCTTCATTTTCTTCCCAGTACCCCGTTCTGCAGATTAAAAGTCACTACATTTTCTTGATGTGGTGAGAGCAGTCAAAATCAAAATTATGTTTTGTTTGTGTTGCCTGAAGGTCCTAAAAGAGGAAAGCAGCATCAAAATCTACTATTTCTAAATAGATTTGACAAGGGATTGTTCAAGCTTATGGTTTAAGGAGGAAGGTTCCACCTTTTTATACTAAAGCATACCCCACTACCCCACTAGGGCTGTTAATGCTTCATGGGAGTGCATTACCAAGCTTCCATGGTTCAAATCCGCAAGGCCTCAACTTGGTCTTCAGTCCATACAGATTTTATCACGTGAATGTAAAAAGGCATGAGGAATGGATATTGCCTTTGGGCGTAGAGTGCTGCAGGCAGCAGTATAACTCCTCTAGTCTCATGTTGCCCTAATTCTGTTGTGTCTCCCTCCCCTCAGTTGGCATTGCTATGGGACATCCCACATAGTAACTACAATGGCTCTGTGTCCCATGCTGTACGATAAGAAAAAATGATTTTTTATAACAGCTTACCTGAAAAATAATTTTATTTGAAGTACATCACAGGACACATTGCTTTGCTACAAAAACTGAGGTACTCCCAGTAGTGGGAGGGGTTATATAGGGAGTGGACTTCCTGTCTTAGGGTGTGCCAGTGTCCATCACCTGAAGGTGGCCTATATCCCACATAATAACTACTATAGCTATGTGTCCCGTGATGTACTTCAAAGAAAAGGATTTTACAGGTAAGCTGCTATAAAACTCCTATTTTTCAGGCTGCATTCCCTCCTGTGTTTCCTGAATGTATGACAAAACAATAAGAAACATGTGTCATCTTGGAATTGTGTGAAAAACATTGCACTTGTGGTGCCATTAATTGTTAATGGCACCCCAAATGCGGTTAGCAGACGCGCGTTTTGCCATGTGGAAAATTTGTAACAAATGAGCACTGAAAAAACCTACAATGCTACACGGCCAAAAAGATTCTGGAGATTCTTTACCCCAGGGGCGGCCCATCCATTCATTTCAAAGGGATCGCTGCCCCCTCTCTACAGCCACCCCCTCTATGACTAATGGATAGATTCGTACATAGCATGAATCTATCCATGGCCACTGCTGCCACCCCCTATTCAGTCATCTGGTCCCTTTTCGGACGCCGGGGCGTCTGAATTCCAGCGGAGGGGGTGTTTTTTGAAGCACCTGATTAGAGCCATAGGCTCTAATAGGCTTCAAAAAAGGTGGACTTGGAGCGCAGAGCATTGTGCTTGCAGTTCACCCAGATGTGTTAGAAAAGCAGATGATCATTTGCTTTTCTAAAACTGAACCGCCTCTCCGCCAATCAGGTAGTGCAGGTCTAATACCCGTCACCTGACTGAAGGCACAGGCGCCCTGATTGGATGTCTAGCAGACCGAAGAAGGGGGAAGCATGGAGGACACAGGAGCCGTCATCAAAGCTTGCTGCCATCACCTGCTGCCTGATCCACCACTAAGAAGTAAGTGCCGGGCAGACAGCAGGCAGGCGGGGGTCACAGTGGCAGCATTTGATGGGCACAAGTGGTGGCATTTTATGGGAATAAGTGGCTGCATATGATGGGCACGAGTGGTGGCATATGATGGTCAGAAGTGGCTGCATATGATGGGCACAATTGATGGTATTTGATGGGCACGAGTGGCTGCATTTCATGAGGCATGAGTGTCTGCATATGATGGGCACAAGTTGTTGCATATGATAGGCACAGTAGCTGCATATGATAGGCGCAGTGGCTGCATATGATGGGCACAGTGGCTGCCATTGATGGGGCACAAATCCTGCATATTATGGGCACACATGGCTGCATATGATGGGCACAAGCGGCTGCATATGATGGGCACAGTGGCTGCAATTGATGGCACAGTGGCTGCATATGATGGGGCACAAGTGGCTGTATGTGATGGGCACAATGGATGCATATGATGGGCAAAATGGCTGCAATTATTGGCACAGTGGCTGCATTTGATGAGCATAAGTGGCTGCATATGATGGGCATAAGTGGCTGCATTTGATGGGAACAAGTAGGTGCATTTGATGAGCACAAGTGGCTGCATATGATGGGCACAGTTGGCTGCATTTTATGGTGCACAATTGGCTGCAATTGATGCCAAAGTGGCTGAATTTGATGCCCACAATTGCTGCAATTGATGGCACAGTGGCTGCATTTGATGGGCACAATGCTACATTTGATGGGCACAGTGAGGCTGCAATTAATGGTGTTTTTTTGTTCAGTATTTTTCAGTTTGTTTGCGTCGCCCCAAAAACGTTGAGCGCCAGCCGCCACTGCTTTACCCCATTTGTCATGCTTGAATGGGCTGCCCTGCACAAGATATGCAGAAAGCTGTGAGAAATGCACACAAAGAAAAGTGTAAATGGGCCTAACTTATCAAGGCCAGCTTCACACCTATTTGTGTGTGTTTAACCAATGTGCCTGCCATACATGTCACAAACAAGGCTTTCTTTCCATGATATTGTCTTGAAACAATTATTACATTTTTTTGGCAGTCTTTTGACAATAAATAAAAATGGAACAAAACACATTTTTCTTCTTTTCTTTTTTTAACAGTGTTAGTTTAAAAATAAATAGTGTTACTGCACATAGAATATGCACATTTTATTCTGTAATTTGCCCCCTTAAGAAATGTGGAAATTCCCCCATTCACACTGAGTATGACTTTGAAATTGTGTGACTTCACTTAAAGTTACACAATTTCAAAACCCAGGTCAGTGTGACTTTAGGTGCGACTTGGCTGACATCTGTGTGACTTCATGCATAGACAGATGTCTGTGAAAGTTGCACCTGATATCGAAAAAATTGTGTAGGAACCTTTTTTTCAAATCAATATGGCACCACAAAGTTGGAGTTGCACTGATTTGAACAGTTCCAACGCCGACAATAGGGTGGGACTTGTCATGTGATTTAGACCTGTTAAATCACATGACGAGTTGCACCGGTGTGAAAGGGGGTTAAGAATTTTAACTCGTCAGCTTGCTTTAACTGACATCCTCTGCAGATTTAAGTTCATCCCTTTGATCTGCAATGAATGAACAAAAAGATGCAAATGTAACAAAATGTTACTTTGCATCTTTTTATAGTTTGGAGCAGTGTTGCTTATAAATACTTATTCAGACAGTGGCATTCTGTCCATTAGGGGTGCCTGGGCTCCGCCCCCTCTCTCCATGCCACCCCCTATATGAATAATGGATAGATTCATGCATAGCATGACTCTATTCATGGCCACCGCGGCCACACCCAATTCAGGCATCCACCTCCTTTCAGAATGCCGGGCACCTGAATTACAGTGGTAGGGGTGTTTTTTTGAAGCACCTGATTAGAGCTATAGGTTCTAATAGGCTTCAAAATAGGATGGGCTCGGAGCACAGAGCATTGCGCCATGAGCCCACCCAGGTGTTACAACAGCGAATGGATATTCAATGTTGTAACACTGATCCTCAATCCGGCCAATCAGAAGCAGATCTGAGACCCATTTTCCAATTGGCCGAAAAGAGAAGAGTCCCAATTGGCCACCGAGGAGGAGGGAAGAAATGGAAGCAACCGATGCTTGTGGAAATCAGGGAAAGGAAGAGCCATCGTCAGCGAGGAGCAAGGGAATCCACCGGTGAAGAGCTGCCTAGATAGGGTAAGGGCACCTCACCCGCCTGCCAGCTGACCGACCCAAAAAATTAAAAAAATTACCACTAGCCGCCACTGGATTCCGACTGCTTTTTTTGACAGCTACAGCTGCTGACTTCTTCTCTGAGTATACTGTAATGATGACTTTGATTAATCACAACCAACATTTGTGCCATACATGGAGAGGGGTTTCCAGAAGCAGAGCAGAGAAACAATATATTCTACTCAAGCCCTGTGTGCAATGATGATGTTTTTTGGGCATGTATAATATGTCCAAAGTCTGCAACTAATTAAATGCATAGTGGTGCATATAGCAGTAATGCATGGTTATGCATAAAGCACCAAAACAGTGTGAGCTTTAGAATAGGTGTTGAATAATTTCCTATGGGTCTGAAGGACCATCCACATTTTACTACTGCTTTAATGGGCTGCCCTAAATATGATGCAAGGAAACATTTGTAATATGTAAATCTGTAAGGACCCATGTCGATGGGCTTTGGAAACATAGCTGATTTTCTCACTAATCGAGTTTATGGTAATGCCAAATGAGCTTAAAGTGGATGAAATGCAGGTCTGGGCGAAGTCAACTGCAAATATTAATGGATTTGGATTTATTTCATAAGCATCTCAAGCTGATATCAAATGCAAGCAATTTGGCCTTTGACACATACCCAACAGCGGCCCTAATAATGTTTTCACTGAATGTTAGTTCTAAATGTTAATAGCTTCTGTGTACATTGTAAACTTCACTTTGTATTATTTATAAAGATTGTATTGTTGACAGTACATAATTTAAAATGTTTGTAAGAAATATTGTAGCTATAAATTGGGAAAACATACTTTCCAACACTATCTTCTGTACCAAATTAAAAACACAGGATTGACACTAGTAGGAGTAATGCTTCTTTTATTGCATGCTTTTAGATAACAACCATTCCAAAGCTAATGGTTCAGCACACCATTCATGCAGGCTAGCATCCCTATGCAGTTCCCTCATATTCTCATGCTACCCTGTATGCCTTTTAACACCTCAATGTGTTTTAAAAGGATCCCAAATAAAGGGGTATCCTTCCCAAGCACCAACACAATATGATGATGGATGCTTTGGAACTCCCAATGCCTAGAACGCGTACTGACATGGGGTGAAAAAAACTTCAGGATTTCCTTTGACATTTTGACATTACATTGATTCCAATATCATATTATAATACCTAATATACAAAGAAGCCAGTAATATACCTTGTAATGTCACAAGGAATGCTGAACCTCTTGCAGGTCTAGAACATTTTCCCTCACCAAACTCAAACTGGCCCACTGGAGCGCTATGGAAACCACTGGTGGTCTGTGAGTATATACAGCAAAAACATCACTAAAAATGATGAGTCAGGGATGCCATTGGCAGCCTGTCAGTTAGAGTTCATTTGTAACGGGCCTTTACAGCAAAGAGCACATAGAAAGATGATGCATGTCAAACAAAACCAAAGAAAATTCCCAGCTCAACTTACCGACCAGCCTGCAAACAACCAAATTGTCCTGTCTAATAGTTTCCCTTAAAAGCAGAGGTTTAGCTTGCACACATTTGCAAATACATGCCTAAGCTACAGAGCCACTTCATGGCACCCCGGTATTATCTGCAGTCCTAACTCTAGGATAATAAGGTTTGAGAACCTTATTATGCATTTGCTTCCACTGTGAAGGATCTCAAAATGTATAACGTTAGGACATGTATTTGCAAATGTGTGCAAACTAAACCCCTGTTTTTAATACATACTGTTAGACAGGAAAATGCAGTTGTTTGCAGGCTGGTTGATGAGTTGAGCTGGGAATTTTCTTTGGTTTTGTTTGACATGCGTTGCCCTTCCAAGTGCTCCTTGCTATGAAGACCAGTTATAGATGGGGCAGTGGCCATTTGTTTTTACTGTTGGAATACTGGTGAGGGGATGAACCAGACACCTTTGCTGCCATTGTGTTATATGCTGGGTGTCCAGTACACCCCCGTGCCTTTAAGGAGAGGTGGGCTCCCTCCAGGCTTACCTGCCCTCGATCTATCCATTATTATGCATGTGCTTCCGCTGTTGAGGCTCTCAAAAATTTATAGCGTTAATACTACAGATAATACCGGGATTCCATGAAGTGTCTCTGAAGCTAATGCATATTTGTGCAAATGTGTGCTAACTAAATGCCTGTTCTTAATGCAAACTCTTAGACATGACATTTTGGTTGTTTGCAGGCTGGTCGGTGAGTTGAGCTGGGAATTTTCATTTTTTTTTTTTTACAGCTAGAGATAATTTGGTCTGCCTCTCTACGCCTGAGCATCCTACCCCCTCATGCTGTCATTCAAGTTAGTTAGTGTTACCATAGCAGTTGACTAGCCAGCTGCCTTTCAGTGCATTTATGTGGCCCATGCATGACCCAACAGCACTATTCCTTGTTTGCTGCGCCTGCATTCTGCATAGTTTTGCAGCGCAAGAACTAATATTGGGATGTTAGCCCACCTCCTCCTTCTAACAGCACCCGCGTAGTCTTACGAAAAATGCCCTTTAGAAAAATGCCCTTTACAATCGTGGTCAGTGGGAAAAATGTCACCTTCAGAGACAGCTATAAAGAGCATTGCTATCATTCCACTGGCTGTGCCAAGTGGGTCTGGACCTAGAACTATACAGACAACATCAGATGGAGGTCAAACAGCCAGAAATCAGGGAATCTCTGGAGGAAACTTTGTGATCCACTGTACCCTGGTCGAGCACACCATCTACAGAGCATGATGTGAGAAGTAGCTAAGAGCTTCACCTGCTGACTGCAAAATAATTAAATGATCATTTTCAATATTGCATGTTCACAGTAACATAGTGGTGTGTTCCAACAACATATCCCATTCTGGATGCCATCCCAAGGACACCGGCCACCAAGTAAGATGCAACACAGTGATGTCCTCCAGCAGTATTGCTTAATTTCTTATGCCATTCCCAAGTCAATGGACAGCAAGCAAAATGTAACACACTTATGTCCTCCAGTAGCATTGCCCCCTTTTGTATGCTATTCTCAAGTCCATGGGCAGCAAGATAGATGTAACACAGTGATGTCCTCCAGCAGCAATGCCCCAATCCTAATGTCCCCCCAAGGTCAGTAGTCACAAGCATGATGCAACACAGATTCCTTCAAAGGTTGATGTGGTGCCAGCTGACTGTGGCCCCTTTAAGCTGCCCAGCAGATTGTTGCTCCCTCGCTGGACAGAGCATTTAATTCCACCCTGGGCCAATGAAAGCTGCAGGGAAAAAGGTTTAAGAATTGCTGCAGCCTAGGACTATGCCCGCCCTAGCAACAGGGCAGAAGAATTTTGGTTGGTCATTGCCACTACTGTGCTGAACAGTTCCGAATCTGTTGCCTTACCTTCAGAAATGCTTTCTACCTTGCAGAATCATTTTCTACAGTACATGTTCTGATATGTCTAAGCCCTTGTACACACGGTCGGAGAATCCGTCGGAATGTGTCCTATTGGACCGTGTTGTCGGTGTGTGGTATGCATCGGACTGATTCCGTCGGAATATCCGTCGGACCCAGTTTTCCAACTTGTTGGAAATATTTTCCGACAAACTGGTCCGATCGGACATACTCCGATCATGTGTAGAGAATTTTGATCGGACCAAGTGCCACACATGCTCAGATCAAATTCCTACATCAAAGCTATTGGCTACTAGCCTGAATGTAGTCCGATCGTAACGAAATTACGTCATGACGTTCTGAAAAATCGGATTTTTTGACAACTTTGTCTGACCATGTGTATGCAACAGTTTCGGACAAGATCCGACGGACAAAATCCGACGGACAAAATCCAACGGATTTGTTTGTGGAAATCTCCGACCGTGTGTACAGGGACTAAGGCATTTGTGGCTTCAGATCCCTGGTCCGGAATGACTCCTAAATTACACTTTATGAAAGCACACAATATCCAGCCATTATCAGACACTACTACTGTGTCATCTATCCAAAGGCATAACGTCTACGTTTGCTCTGTGCCTGGTACTTGTGCAGTTCAAAGTAAACTGATTTAATTTTGTGTGGAAACCCATGAATTGTTTTGCTTAACTTGTATGGCATTCAGTACTAACAGACGAAGTACATTCATTGCCAGTTGGAAAAAATACATGTATATGCATTGTCAGAAAACACGAGCAATCTGCACAACATGGAATCATCTGTCACAAATGCAAGCAGTACCCTTCTGGAGCATTCTATTCTATCAATGCTGCAATTGAAAGCCATTTACTTCGGGAAAGGCTCACAAAGAAAAAAAGAATGCCTGGAGAACCACTTTCGAACCTTCTACAGTGGTTTTAGTATCAAGCTTTCTATGCAGTCATTATATAGGTGCCAGCCAGAAGAAAATGTAAAAAAAAAATGAAACTTTGATCTGTGACCTGTCACATGTAGACCTGAACCAGTTTTGCCACATCAAACAACGTGGCATTCCATTAGAAGATTTGAAAACTAGCACAGTTGGCTCGACTGATGTTGATATTGTTCCACTTAACATTGAACTTCATAGTTTCCAAGAAAATTATTGTTGTAAAGAAATCATGTACCTCTCAATAAATAAATAAATAAATGATGATTTTTGTTGAGAATAAGACCTCATGCACACATAGCTTAAACTTTTACAGGCATTTGATGTTTTTTTGTTCCTGCCTGTGAACGCACCTCTGTGTTAGCCTACCTACCTGCACACATAGGCAATTAGAGGCATAGAAAAAAAAATATCACGGCATGATCAAGAGAGGAGCTTTTGAGCAGAAAAAACAAGGAATGCACATAAACGCACAAAAATGTGCATAAACACTGTACCCGTTTAGACATACTAATACATTCTAAATGTATATAGAGTGAAAACCGTGCTTAGTGTACACAACGTATTGATTAATTATATGGAATCAACAGCAGCACTCACAATATTGTACACAGCAATATAACCAGAAATATATATAAAACCTATTGTGCTGTCACATAATGGTGCATTAATCTTCATAATTAATGAGTGTTCATAAATTAAATAAAGTCCAAAAAATATTAATAAAATTAAGATAAATACAATTCATATAAATATAATAGGTAGTCAGGCCAGCAACTTGAATACAATCTGTGTAATATATGCAAGCAGCCAGCCACACACTCCCAATATAAATGTGCAAATAAAACTCAAAACAAATCATGTTGCGTTGGTGTTAATAAATGTATCCAACCACTTAGTGTCTCACTTCTCCTGTGCCAATATGAGTGCCATCATAATACCATGTGAATAAACAATAATATAATACAATCATATAATACATTCATGTATTTTTCTTCTTATGATAACTAAATCCTGTGCTTAAGTGCAATTAAATAGTTACTTAATGAATAATATCAGAAAAAAACTTGTTTGAGTCTTCACAAATCCTCAAAAATCTGTGCTTCGTATCAATTTTCCTCAGTGCTCCCCCATAAGAAATGTTCACTTCACAGAGTGTGACCTCACACTTAAGTTTGGTGAAATAAAGCTTTTTAGTCACCCCAGACTAACAGATCATGCTTTCCTCCTCGTTGCTCCATTGATGTACCTCCATTACGACTCAATATATATGAGAGACAAAGAGATCCAAATAGTGCTTATATCTTTTTAAACAATATTCACTTTATTAAAAAATGTGCATACAACTTTAAAAGGTGCTCCAGTGCACCAGCTGTGTGACTATTCATGAATTAACTATTTAATTGCACTTAAGCACGGCATTTATATTATTATGCGAAGAAATATACATGAATGTATTATATCATTGTAATATATTATTGTTTATTCGCATGTTTTTATGATGGCACTCAAACTGGCACAGGCGAACACAAACACAGCATTATTTTTTCGAATAAAATTCATATAGCCCCTATTGCCTCACAGAAGCCGTCTGTTTAGACAAAACGTACCATCAGACAAGCCAACGAAATAGCAGTGATGTTGTGGTGCCCACAGAGGTGTGCTTGTTTCTCAATGCCTGTTTAACTTTTTGCTGCTGTAAATAGATTCTTTTATTAAACTCATATGCTTTTACTGAACACTCCACAGTGAGTTTTTCCTCTTCTTATTGGCATATTGTATGACCGAGGTTCCCTAAGTTAAATGTATACAGTGACTTCCATCATTGGCACCCAGTAAGCAGATGAATAGTAGAGGCAGCTTATACCTGAACTGAGGGGTGATTACTCACTGATGTGCATACATAGTTACATAGTAGGCGAGGTTGAAAAAAGTCTATCAAGTCCAACCTATGTGTATGATTTTATGTTAGTATTACTTTGTATATCCCTGTATGTTGTGGTCTTTCAGGTGCTTATCTAATAGTTTTCTGAAAGTATCGATGCTCCACGCTGAAACCACTGCCTGTGGAAGGGAATTCCACATCCTAACTTCTCTTAACCCCCCTGACGGTATTCCCGAGTCTGACTCGGGGTGGATTTTTCATACCAAAAGCGGTATCCCCGAGTCAGACTCGGGACAGCGTCGCTGGATCCAGGAGGAGGTTTACTTACCTTCTCCTTCGGATCCAGCGTTGTCTCCCCGCTGTACGAGCGAGCCGTGTCTCGCTCGATGCATCACATCGCCGATCTCCGTGCCCTGCGAGCGTTGCGACGCACGGGCACGGAGATCGGCGCCAAATTCAAAAAGTGAAACAAACAGTATACATACAGTATAATGTAATCTTACAGATTACATTGCTGTATGTAAATATTTCACATCCCCGTTGTCCCTAGTGGTCTGCCCAGTGTCCTGCATGCAGTTTTATATAATAAAAACTGTTCTTTATGCCTGGAAACTGGAGATTGTCCATAGCAACCAAAACTGTCCCTTTACATCAAAAATGATTTTAGACCAGCTGGAAAACAGCGATAATAAATTGGAATCACTCGCAGAATTGAGCGATAGCGATTTGTGGGGAGATCCGTCATCAAATACTGAAAAGTAATGACAGTGACAATTCTGCAACTGAGCAAATTTCAGTGTTTTTGATTTGATTACATTATTGAATAATTTTTATTATTGTTATATTATTATTTGGTACAATTATTTATAATTATTTATTATATTATAATTTATGATTTAATTTTTCAAACTTTATCATACCCGGGATGTCTGCTAGACTCTGGTTTGGACAGATTTAAGAGAGTTATTCCTAAGAATTGCAGGACTACAATATAAAACGCCAAATTTTCATGCAAAATAATGGTACCGCTTTTAGCACCTAAAATCCGAAATAATCGTACCGCCAGGGAGGTTAAAGTAAAGAACCCACTAAGCAGTTTAAGGTTAAACCAGTTTTCTAATAATTTTAGTGAATGGCCGTGTGTCTTATTAAATTCCCTTATGCGGAAAAGTTTTATCCCCTATTGTGGGGTCACCAGTATGGTATTTGTACATTAAAATCATATCCCCTCTCAAGAACAAGAGAACAAGTTCAGTGTTTGTAACCTTTCCTCATAACTAATGTCCTCCAGACCCTTTATTAGTTGTGTTGCCATTCACTGGACTCTCTGCAGTTCAAGCACATCCTTGCTGAGGACTGGTGCTCAAAACTGGACAGCATACTCCAGATGCGGGCAGACCAGAGTCTTGTAGAGTGGGAGAATTATCGTTTTATCTCTGGAGGTAATCCCCTTTTTAATGCATGCTGATATTCTGTTTGCTTTGCTTGCAGCAGCTTGGCAATGCATTGCATTACATGCATGCCAATTTATGTCCTTTTTTTCCCCACAAATAGAGCTTTCTTTTGGTGGTATTTGATCACCACTGCAAAATTTATTTTTTGCGCTATAAACAAAAAAAGCGACACTTTTGAAAAAAACACAATATTTTGTAGTTTTTGCTATAATAAATATCCCAAAATACTATTTTTTTCCTCAGTTTAGGCCAATATGTATTCCTCTACATATTTATGGTAAAAAAAAATCGCAATAAGAGTACATTGATTAGTTTGCACAAAAGTTATAGCGTTTACAAAATAGGGGATAGATTTATGTCATTTTTATTATTATTATTTTTTTTACTAGTAATTACAGTGATCTGCAATTTTTATCAGGACTGCAACATTGCGGCAGACAGATCGGACACTTTAGACACTATTTTGGGACCATTGACAGTTATACAGCGATCAGAGCTAAAAATGGCCATTGATTACTGTATAAATGTCACTGGCAGGGAAGGGGTTAACACCAGGGGGCGATCAAGGGGTTAACTGTGTTCCCTAGGTGTAGGTACAGGAGGAGAGAGATCGGTGTTCATACTTAGTAAGAACACACGATCTGTCTCCTCTCCCCAGAGAGAACTGGGATTTGTGTGTTTACATACACAGATCCCGATTCTCTGTCACGAGTGATTGCAGGTGCTATGATGTCTAAAAGAAGCGACATACAGCTACGGTGATTTGCGCTGCCATGCCAACTTGCAGCAGTATAACTGCGGTGACTGCTTGGCTAGCAGTTAAACCTCATTTGCCATGTAGTTGCCCATCCCATTAATTTGTTCAGATCTTCTTGCAAGGTCTCCACATCCTGCGGAGAAGTTATTGCCCTTCTTAGCTTAATATCGTCCGCAAATACAGAGATTGAACTGTTTATCGTTATGAATAAATTAAATAGGATTGAGCCCAGGACAGAACCCTGGGGGACCCCAGTTTTCACCCCTGCCCATTATGAGGACCCCCTATGTATCACTACCCTCTGAACTTGCCCCTGCAGCCAGTTTTCAATCCATGTAGTTACCCTATGGTTCTTGCCTAACCGACCTTACTTTGTGCAGTAAACGTTTATGTGGAACTGTATTGAATGCTTTTGCAAAATCCAGATACACCACATCTACAAGCATTCCTTTATCTAGTTTGCCGCTCACCTCCTCATACAAGGTTAATGAATCCATGCTGATTACTGCTAATGATGCAGTTGTCATTGCTAAAATCTTGTATATAGTCCTTTATCATCCCCTCCAAGAGTTTGCATACAATTGATGTCTGTAATTCCCAGGGATGTATCTTGGACTTTTTTTAAATATTGGTGCTACATTGGCTTTTCTCCAGTTAGCTGGTACCATTCATAATCAGAATGCTGATTATGATTCCTCAGCCTTGTATTCTTTGAAGGTCTTTTCCTTTGTTTTATATGCATTTTTATGTTGGAGTTGGATCCACGCAGGACTTTTATTAGTTATTTTTAATTTATTTCCGATTGGGGTGCACTGCCTAATGCCCTTACTTAATATGCTCTTAAAGCATACTCATTTCTCCTCCGTGTTCTTTGTTCCTATGATTTTATCCCAATTTATATCTTCTAGCAAGGCTCGTAGTTTAGGGAATATGGCTCTTTTGAAATTCAGTGTCTTTGTATTCCCCTTATGTTTCCTAATAGTGTGATTTATACTGAAACGAATTGACCGGTGATCGCTGTTTCCTAAATTGCCCTGTATGTCTACATCCATGATCAAGTCTGTATTGTTGGCAATTAGTAGGTCTAGTAACACTTGTACAGACCTTGATAGATCTAATTATCTGGTAAGTTGATACATTTGTCCTATCTGTCCATTGGGGAGCACTGGGTGATGCACCTGTTAAGAATTGAAGGACACCTTTTCTTCACTGTATGGACTTTTTTGTTTTTGTTTTTTTATGAAAAAAACATTCTAAATAACCAGAACAAATACATTTACGTGTTAACTTGCATAAATGGGAATAAACATGTGTGCATTATGTGGCTTTTACCATGTTTTTTAAGCTTGTTTACAGAAGTAGACATATATAATATGTGAGAACAGTCTCACTTGTTGTAGTATGATTTTATATTACCATAACCTGCAGTCAGCTACATATACAATACTTTTTGTGCAGTATATAAAGTGTTTCTTAGTGTTACATGCACCCAGTGTCTTGTAAAACAGTTTAAAAAAATAAATAAAATAATGATAAAAAATGGTAAGAAACAGATAAAGGCCTATGACTGCACGGGATCTTTCGGAATCTCTAATTTTCCATAACACTGAAAGGAAAGTAACACCCCCCTAAATCGGCTGCTAGGATGTCAGGCAAATATAGTTCTTTTTTTGCTGCTCTGTAATAATTGGAGTGGCTATTGATTTATTTGGGCTTCACTAGATTTCACAGTTTGCAAGTTTGATTGTTTCCCTCTGCTTTTTGGAAGTTTTCAGAACATAGGGCTGGGGGAGACAAATAGGCAGTTTGAATATTTATTGTACTTCAGCCAATCCCTGGGCAGGTGTGCCAAGTAGGTGGCTGATGAGAAGATAAATAGTCTTGCGTCTGGGGCAGCCATGTTCTTGTCCTGCTGAAGAAGGTCCACAAACTCAGAGGCAGCTGCCCCCCTACTTTGCCAATGTTCATAAAGTTCTCTGCTGTGAAAGACCTGGAGGGGATATTCCTAAGTATCTTTGAAGCTAGCTAAATGATTTCAGCTAAGCATCTATTCAGCTCACTGAAGTGTGCCTGGTGGAAGCTGGAAAGTGTGTAGCTGTCACGTGGCATTGTGAGAATTAACCTCTCCCTCACTAAAGAGGGTCCAGCGGAAGCTTAGATTGAGTGGCTATCCTGTAGAAAAAGAGAGCCTGGAGGAGGCTAGAAGTGTACAGGTTTCCCTTGACATAGAGATGTTTAGTGGAAGCTGGAAAGTCTTCAGCTGTCCAAAGGCATTGTGAATACTGACCTGAGCTCAAGATCCTGGTGACTGTGTAATGTTTGACTTTTGGGGTGTAAAGTGCCAGTGGTAACTCACTGAGACATTTATTACAGGTTCTCATAACTGACTTTCCCCTTTGGTTCCAGGCCTAAAGACTGTTCAAAGAATGCCTAGCCTAGTGAAGTGTGTACTCCTGCTACTATTCAAGGTTTCCAGAGTACCTCATACCACCCTAACCTCTCTCCTATTACATGTTCTGAACGCAATAAAGTATAAAAAGACAACCTAGAGACTGCTTTTGCTTGGGTGATTGGTGGCCTCTGCACTGTTTGGGGAAGTACCAGTTAATACTAGTGGCTCCTATGGGGGGTATCGCTATGTGAATATGAGCAAAAGTGTAGTTTATTATGGCACCCTTGATAAATTGGCTTATTCTCTTTCAGATCTCCAATAAAATGTTCTTTAAAGCTGAATACATAAACTACATTTAGCCAGTACACAAAGGGAATTGCACAGGAATGCACTGTGTATTTCTGTGTGATTCACATGCAGCTCTGTGTGGTGTGATTTCAGCCCATTCATTTTGACTGGGCTGAAATTGCACCTCACCAAATTTGCTGGAGAATATTGGACCATGCTGTTTTGCCCATCTCTGAAATTACCTATGGATATAGGATTCTGTATATGGAAGATGTTTTTTTCTATTGGTTGAACTACATGGACTTGTGTCTTTCTTCAATCTGGCTAATTATATTGAGGGGGGGCGGAGGGGGGGGGGGGGGGCGGAGGGGGGGGGCGGGGGGCTGTGTTCAGGGCTTAGCTAAAGGAAGCTAAATATCTCATGTCCTTAAAAAAAAAGATTGCTGTACTAATCTGTGGCATTGAATATATATATACTGTATGTTTATAGCTGATAGTATATGGGCTTTAATGGACACCAAGGAAGGAACTACAACCTACTTGCCCCCACTGTATCCAAAATTAATTTGGGTACAGTGTTGCATGACTGCGCAATTTTCATTTAAAATGCAACGGTGTTGAAAGCTGAAAATTTGACCTTGGAGGAAGGGGGTGAAAATGCCCGGTATTGAGGTGGTTAAGATACTTTCGTAGCTCACTACTCCCCTGGGAGCTGCTAAATAGGTCATTACATTACGGCTGGTTTAACCCCCGCTTCTTCCACCCCTGCTGTATTAATCACAGACACAGTTCAACAGTTAAAACAGTAACTTTTTTTTTTCTTAATGTTGCGGTCCATGTTGTGTGTCTGGTTATCAAGTGATGCAGGACAGTATAAGTTGCCTCTCTTGTTGAGCTGCATGAGTAGAAAGAACCATTTCCCTTAACGAACTGGCTCATGTCCCTCTGAATGACATGTGGTACTACTGAAATGCTGGAGTCCCAGACCTCACCTGCCTTCTCACCTCCTGCCATTTCTTCCCATGCCAGCTCACGAAAGTCCAGTCAACCCCGGTCTACTCAGTCCTGTTAGTAGATACTTCTTGCTTCTTGCATGATGAAACCTTCCAGCTCTGGAGTCTCTGAACCTCCAAGCTGTCCGGTGAAGTTGCATGGCTTTTCAGCACAGGGGTCTGCACACCCCCAGGCCTTCTGACCCTGCTCCTGTGGGTCTCATTTTGCAGCCTTTCTGGATTGAATCTCGCCCCATCTCCCCCAGGGAACATGTGACCCCAGTGTATATGTATGAACCTGCTCAATCAAATTAATGATTGGACTAGGACCATACACACTGCCTGTCCCTCAATCCCTGCACCCGCCTCCTTTCCAGAACATTCCTCTGGAGAAGCAAGGGAGGGTTTTCCAGGGTGCTGAACCACCCAACCCAAACCAAACCTCCAGCAGGCCTATACAAAAAGAACAATAAGGCACTGGTAATTTAACCTATATTTACCTACTAGCGCCCACCCAGAGGTGGTGGGTGCTACACTTTAAAAAAATGATTACAATGCATGCTGTCTGCCTAGTTTTTGGAATGCTGGCTAACATTTTGGATATAGGTCCACTTTTAGTTTCTGCATTAAGCTATTCATTTTCTGGGCAGCTTTAAATATTCACAAGTTGTAATATTATAATTTCTAATTTCAAACACACTGCTACTGACTTCTTCTGGCTGGTGGACCATGCTTACAAGCAGCTATACTGAAGAGGCTTAGTGTCTACAATAAGCACACAGATACATCTAATGCTTCTGTGTGAGATGGTTTTATCCTCTTCAGCATATTTGAATACGTTTTCCAATATAAAGAATTAGTGCACTGCATTGGAATAAATGTGCAGCAGAAGCAGTCACTAGGCACTAATACATGAAAGATATTGTCAGTACATTAAATTAGATCAGTATCCAAATAGTGTCAATGGGAACAGTCTGAAAAATATACTAACAAATATAAAACATTTATCAAACTAGCTCATTAAAGCTGAACTCCTGCTTTACCTTTAATGTAGTGAAGTTGATTACCCTGAATTAACTACAAATGTTGAGCGTTTTACATTATGTATTAAAATCTGCAGCAAGTTAAAGTGTTACTAAACCCACATCTCCCGCTACTGCTTCTCAGCTAATGAGGAGAGAGAGACTGTCAAGAGACAGCCGAGGCTCCCATGCACATTGCTGGACCACTTTAACTGTAGGAAACTATGTGATTGATTTACCAAAGGCAAACAGACGGTGCACTTTACAAGTTGCACTCATTTTCCCCGGAGCTTAGAAAATATGGTAAAATTCTGCTTATTTCCATCATCCAATTATGTACAAGCAAAAATACTTTTATTTTACTTTCCTTGCACCTGATTGAGTATTCTTTAAAAAGTAAAGCCTTATCACATTTACTAACAAGAAAGAGTGCAACTGCAGAGTGCACAGTCTATTTGCATTAATTAAATCAACTGAAAGATCATCCTTTTCATTGCCTTTGTAAACAACAAAAAGTTGTACAGGCTACATTTATTGTGCAGATAATTGGTATTATTTAATACATATGTATTAATTTTAATTAAGATGTTAACATATATGAATGGCAATCAAAGCATTTCAGTTTACTGTGGTCACCCCCTGCTAACAGCTATACTAACTAACCTGTGTAAAAAAAAAAAAAAATACATACATACTTTCTCTGGTTTTACTGAGGCTGGCAACCCTGATGGGGCCCCCTAGTGGTCTGGGGCCCTCGGGCAGTGCCCGAGTGGCCGAATGGTCAGTCCACCCCTGTATATATATATATATATATATATATATATATATATATATATATATATATATATAAAAATGATCCCCTGTGTCAGCCAGCGGCGAGTGAAGGTGAAAGGAGAGAGTGCTTGACAATGGCTAGGAAAGCCTGAGAGGTGACGTCACCCAGAGGCTTCCATGGTGCAGCTGTTGTTGAAGGTTCCTCCTCTACCCTTCAGCCACCTCTGGTTGACATAGGGGAGCTGTGACTGAACCAGAGTGGACTGAAAATAGGTATGTTTTATACATCTTTTTTTTTCTACAAAGGTTAATTAGTATAGCTGTTAGGAAGTGTGTGTGTGTGGGGGGGGGGGCTCTCTGAAGAGTAGTTAGGCTTTAACTTGAATTCTACTTTCACAAATTTTGATTGTTAGCTATTCTATTTCTGTCTTCAGGACAATGTATTTACTAGGGATCTGCGCTATAGCCGAATGACGGCTACAGCGCGGACCTGCTTTGTCGGGACTACGTCTATTGACGTCCTCCCGTGCACGAGCGGCCTGCGCGCCCCCTGAGGGGCGCCCGCGGCACGCCCCCTGAGGGGCGCCCGCGGCGCGCTCTGTGATCAGCGAGTCTATGAGACTCGCCTGATCACGGATTGAATCCCGACCCCTTACCACGTGATCAGCTGTCAGCCAATGACAGCTGATCATGTGACACAACAGAGCCGGTAATCGGAAAAAAAAAAGCCTATCATCGGCGCCCGTGATCGGGACATCAGTCCTGATCACGGCCAGCTTATCAGTGCCCACCTGCCCCCTGCCAGTGACACCTAAATAATAAAAAAGTGCCCCCCATCAGTGCCACCCATCAGTGCCCATAGTGCCACCTATCAGTGCCCACAATCTGCCTCAACAACAGTGCTGCACCCCAGTGCCGCATATCCGTGCCCATCAGTGTCATCTACCAGTGCCCATCAGTGCCGCCCAGCAGTGTCACCTATCAGAGCCACCTATCAGTGCCACCTATCAGTGCCCATCAGTCCCATCTATCAGTTCTACCTATCAGTGCCCCTTAGTGCCACCCATCCGTGCCACCCATCCGTGCCACCTATCTGTGACATCTTATCTGTGCCCATCTTTGCCCATCAGTGCCCCCTTATCTGTGCCCATCAGTACTGCCTTATCTGTGCCTATCGATGCCACCTTATCTGTGCCTATTAGTGCCGCCTTAACTGTGCCTGTCAGTGCCCACCAGTGCAACCTATCAGTGCCCACCAGTGCAGCCTATCAGTGCCCACCAGTGCCACCTCATCAGCGCATTTCAATGAAGGAGAAAAATGTCTTGTTTGCAAAATTTTATAACAAACTATGAAACATGATTTTTTTTTATTTTTTTTGCATCTTTTTTTGCTTGTTTAGCAAAAAATAAAACTCCCAGCTGTAATTAAATACCACCAAAAGAAAGCTCTATTTGTGGGAAAAAAATGATAAAAATGTCATTTGGGTACAGTGTTGTATGGCCGCGCAATTGTCATTCAAAGTGCATCAGCGCTGAAAGCTGAAAATTGGTCTGGGCAGGAGGGGGGTTTAAGTGCCCAGTAAGCAAGTGGTTAAAGTCAAAACCTTTTCCAGTATCCAACGGGGTATGGAAGGGTTAGATTTAAGCTTTTAAGGCTGTCAGTGTCCCAACTGGAAAAATGAACCCCTCTATTTGTCCTGGTGACTGTTGTCACTGACATTGAAAAGTACGGGAAAATCCAGTTCACCTTCGGGAACATGTTACATGTTCCACCCGTTTTTAGGGGGGGACATGTAACATATTCCCAATGCTGCAGCTGCTGCCTGATCCCCACCCACACGGCCGTGTCATTTATTCAGATGGCTCTATATGTGAATGAACTACAAGCCTCAACTTCCTTTGAGGCTGTTGGCTTGTAGTTCTCAATGAACTACCATGGAGCTCCGGAGCACCATGGTAGTTCATTGATTCTTCCTGTCAGATTGTACTGTATCTGCCTGATCGTAAGAGATTTACAGGCACACAGATACACTGACAGATCTGAAGGAGACCTGCATGGCACCAGCAATCTACTGATCACTGGTGCAATGCTTTATAGGCTTCAAAAATAAATACGTAAATCACTTTTTTTTACCTGCAAAAATGTGCATACATTTTTTTTTTTCTAAAAAGTTAACTTATTCTTTAACCACTTACAGACCGGACCATTTTGCTGGCTTAAGACCAAACCACTTTTTGCGATTCGCCACTGCGTCATTTAACTGACAATTGCGCGGTCGTGCGACCTGGCTCCCAAACAAAATTGATGTCCTGTTTTTCCCACAAACAAAGCTTTCTTTTGGTGGTATTTGATCACCCCTGCGGTTTTTATTTTTTGTGCTATAACCAAAAATAGAGCGACAATTTTGAAAAAAAACACATTATTTTTTACTTTTTGCTATAATAAATATCCCCCAAAAATATATAAAAAAAATTTTTGTTCCCTCAGTTTAGGCCGATATGTATTCTTCTACATATTTTTGGTAAAAAAAAATGCAATAAACGATTATTGATTGGTTTGCGCAAAAGTTATAGCGTTTACAAAATAGGGGATAGTTTTATGGCATTTTTATTAATCATTTTTTTTACTAGTAATGGCGGCGATCAGCGATTTTTATTGTGACTGCGACATTATGGCGGACACATCGGACATTTTTGACACATTTTTGGGACCATTGTCATTTATACAGCAATCAATGCTATACAAATGCAGTGATTCCTGTGTAAATGACACTGGCAGTGAAGGGGTTAACCAGGGGGTGGCATTGTAGGGGTTAAGTGTTCCTAGGGGCGTGCTACTAACTGTGGGGGGCGTGGCTGTGTGTTAGTGAACACTGATCTCTGCTCCAATCACATGGAGCAGAGATCAGCGTCACTTGTTGCTAGGCAGAACGGGGAGATGCTGTTTACAACGGCATCTCCCCGTTCAGCTGCCCCGTGAGACGATCGCGGGTATCCCCTCGGCGATTGAGTCTGCGGGACCTGCGACCGGACTTACGGGGGTCCCGACCGACACGCAAGCTCACCACCGGTGGCGCGCACGCTATGGCAGAGCAGCATATTAAAATGTACGTACCTGTGCGCCAATATGCCTTCCCGTGCCTTTCTCGTACATCGGCGTGCGCCAGTCGGGAACTGGTTAAATTGTCATCGGATTAGGAAGAATAGGAATAAAGGGCACACCTTCCTATAGTGGCAAATATGATGTTTCCTCACTTTGGAGAGATTTCCGCTTTGCATTAATGCAATTCCAGGCTGGTCGGGGAATTATAGCCATTGTACTGGCAAATGCCTAATATTTAAAACATGCAAAGAATCTATACTTGCTTTTCCACCAGATATACACTACTACATTACCAAAAGTATTGGGACACCTGCTTTTACATGCACATGAACTTTAATGGCATCCCAGTCTTAGTCCATAGGGTACAATATTGTTGATGTTGTAGAGTTGGCCCAACCTTTGTAGCTATAACAGCTACAACTCTTCTGGGAAGGCTGTCCACAAGGTTTAGGAGTGTGTCTATGGCAATGTTTGACCATGCTTCTGGAAGTACATTTTGTGAGGTCAGGCACTGATGTTGGACAAGAAGGCCTGTCTTGCAGTCTCCTCTCTAATTCATCCCAAAGGTGTTCTATCGGGTTGAGGTCCCCAAACTCGCTCATTTATATTTTTATGGACCTTGGTTCATGCACTGGTCCAAATAATTTGGTGAAGGGGGGGGGGGGTTGGTTGGGCTCCTCCTTACATAAAGGTCCCCAGAGAGACCCTCCTTACATCAGGGTCCCAAGACAGCCCTGTAAATAATTTCATACCAGCCCCATAGCATTATTATACCAGCCCAACAACATAGCATCATTATTTTCTTGTTCACAAAATGGAAAACCATGTATTTTAAAGCACATTTGAAGAGTGCATTATATATAGATAAGAGAGACATGGAATTTACGTGCAAAAAAGGCTTACAGAAATTAAAAAAAATATATATATTTTTGGTAGGTAAAATAGACATGTAGTTATTGTGAGGCTAACCAATGCATTCTAAAACTACATTTTGCTTGGACATTAACCTTACATATACCTACTAAAGTGATCAGTGAAGTGACTCAGGTGATACACCGAGATGAAGCAAATCCTCCTACATAAATTGCCCCTTTTTTTCTGCAGCTGTCTCTCCTGTACAGTCTCCTAAAGCACACATTTTGCACAGCATTTCTGAGCTTCCAAAGGCAGGGGACAGGGACCTGATGTTATTTACACAAAGCACAGCATAGAGAGTAGAGCTGAGTGTAAACTGAAACTTGAGTGTAGGGAAAGGACACACAGACTTGTAGGGAAACAGCTGAGACAATCAACTGTGTCTCCTGGGATTGCTTGGTGTTGGCATAGACTCTAAACCCTTGTACACACAGTCAGACATTCCAACGGAAAATGTCCGATCGGACCGTGTTGTCGGATAATCCGACTGTGTGTGGGCTCCATCTGACTTTTTCCATCAGAATGTACGACCAATAAAGTTTGAGAGCTGGATATAAAATTTTCCGACAACATGATCCGATTGAACTTTGTCCGATCGTTTGTAGAGAATTCCGATTGGACAAAGTGCCACGCATGCTCAGATCAAATTACGAGACCAAAGCTATTGGCTACTAGCCGCAACGTAGTCCCGTCGCAATGAACGAATGTCATCACGTTACGACTAATCGGATTTTCCAACAACTTTGTCCAACCCTGTGTATGCAACACCAGTTTCGGACAAAATCCATCAGAAAAAAGCAGACGGATTTTGTTTTTGGAATGTCCGACTGTGTGTACAAGGGCTAAGAAGTGACTCGTTAAGGTAGCAGAGCAATGACAGAGCAGACAGAAATCACACTTGGTACTGTGGATAGAGACAAGTACACACTTAGGACATGTATTTTTCATTCTTCCTTTCAGTGGTTTACAGCCACTTTAAAGTGGATGTAAACCTGATTCATGAAATCTGACCTATATCTGTAGTGTTTTCTTATCTCTCTCCAAGGCCCTGAGTCCCATGTGCCTCCGCTATTTCGTAGCTTTGTTATCAGCATGATAACTTTTAACACGTTCTCTGGCAACTGAAATAAAACCAGCCTGAAAGTTGTGTTGAGGGAGGTTGCTATAAATAGATTAACAGAAAGCTTGACTTGTCAGAGCACAGCTCTGCAAGTCTCTACCTATGTGGAGTGGAGGTGTGTGCCTTTCCTCCAATCAACTGTCTTGGCTGTATGCTAAAAAGCCACTCCCAGTGCTGAACAGGAAGAGAAAATCTCTAACATGATGTGCACTTTCTAAAGAATATAGCAAGTTGAAAACAGCAGATATACATGTAAACATTATGTAGGGAGATTTGTCTCATCTTTGTGTATCATCTGAGGCTGTTCACTGGGTATATGTGAGGGTTTACATCCACTTTAAAGTATATGTAAACTGTATCTGAATGACATTTCATTTTCTAAACGACTATGTTTTATATACAATTGCCATTTTGCTTTAATAAAATGCTTTTCACCTTTTTCCATTTTTTGTTGCATCTTAGTGCCGCTCTCTCTTGCAATCTCTTTGCAATGAGTTCCAGTCTATATGCATGTGCTCCAGTGATGACTGCATGACTTGTTTCCTAGTTTTCTAATAGTAACAACAGTAGACCAGTTTAATGTGTAGTGGTCACTTGTAGTCTTTGTTGGAAACTCATGTGCCAGGGAGACAATGTGGTAGCAAAATTGGAAGACTTACTTGTAAAAAGAAGTGCCTGGGCAAGGACATTCAGTGTGTGATCACCAGGCATTCATTTAATAAATACATTTATTCATGTAAAATATATTTAAAAGTATTATAAAAAGTATTATAAAAAGTTACTGTATACATTTTATAAAGGGTTCGTTCACATTGGTGTGCTGCAGTTAAATGTGTTGGTGCAATTCGGTTCCATCCCTTCAGAACTGCACCCCGGCACATCTTCCCAGCACACCAGCATAGCAGCGATGCGCTGTCAAAACTGGAGTGGGGAATTAGGCAGTCAATTTAAATTTATCTCTCAGAAGGTGAAAAAAAGAAAAACTAACAGTCACAATGCAAAAATCACCTTGTGGCGCTACAAAGAATAAACACTGTTAAATAGCAGTGTACTACAGTGCCCAAAACTGCACTGCGTGAAAATTATAAACGCATGTGCATCAATACAGTACAATAAACAATTAAGTGAATTGTGATTAAATAGCAATCAAAAAAATCACAATCAAAAAATCACATAAAAGTGATAAAGTGAAAATGTGACAAAACATAAATAAAGCAAATAAACACAATATTTTTCTGCTACAAATAGTGCTCTAATGGAAATGTGCAGTTCCAAAATAAATTTATTCTTAAAGTTCGATCTTCAATCAGACACAATTATTGAAGAGCAATAACTGTGATGGTAGCATTAGTTCAAAACCTCCTTTTCAGTGAAAGTTCTATGCCAAAGTGTCCATAAACCGCAAAGCCTCCACCACACCCTTGGTGTTCGTGCCCCCCTTGTTTAGAACACTCACCAGCAGTATTGCCCAGCACTCTCGTGTCGGGCAAAAATCGCTTATAATGTATACAGATGATAACTGTTTCTCCAGCCAATTCTTGTGAAAAACTTCGCAGCAGAGGGTAATCAATTAATATCTCAGAGATACCTTGGCCACTATGACTCTCAGTCCTTGAATCAAATTCAAGGACTGAGAGTCATAGTGGCCAAGGTATCTCTGAGATATTAATTGATTACCCTCTGCTGCGAAGTTTTTCACAAGAATTGGCTGGAGAAACAGTTATCATCTGTATACATTATAAGCGATTTTTGCCCGACACGAGAGTGCTGGGCAATACTGCTGGTGAGTGTTCTAAACAAGGGGGGCACGAACACCAAGGGTGTGGTGGAGGCTTTGCGGTTTATGGACACTTTGGCATAGAACTTTCACTGAAAAGGAGGTTTTGAACTAATGCTACCATCACAGTTATTGCTCTTCAATAATTGTGTCTGATTGAAGATCGAACTTTAAGAATAAATTTATTTTGGAACTGCACATTTCCATTAGAGCACTATTTGTAGCAGAAAAATATTGTGTTTATTTGCTTTATTTATGTTTTGTCACATTTTCACTTTATCACTTTTATGTGATTTTTTGATTGTGATTTTTTTGATTGCTATTTAATCACAATTCACTTAATTGTTTATTGTACTGTATTGATGCACATGCGTTTATAATTTTCACGCAGTGCAGTTTTGGGCACTGTAGTACACTGCTATTTAACCACTTTCAGACCGGACCATTTTGCTGGTAAATGACCAGAGGTCTTTTTACACTTTGGCACTGCGCTGCTTTAACTGGTAATTGCGCGGTCATGCAATGTTGTACCCAAACAAAATTTGCGTCCTTTTCTTCCCACAAATAGAGATTTCTTTTGATGGTATTTGATTGCCTCTGCGATTTTTATTTTTTGCGATATAAACGTAAAAAGACCGCAAATTTTGAAAAAAAATGATATTTTCTACTTTTTGTTATTAGAAAAATCCAATAAACTCAATTTTAGTCATACATTTAGGCCAAAATGTATTCAGCCACATGTCTTTGGTAAAAAAAAAGTCAATAATTGTATATTTATTGGTTTGCGCAAAAGTTGTCACATCTACAAACTAAGGTACGTTTTCTGCAATTTACGCAGCTTTTAGTTTACGACTGCCTATCTCATTTCTTGAGGTGCTAAAATGGCAGGGCAGTACAAAACCCCCCCAAATGACCCCATTTTGGAAAGTAGACCCCCTAAGGAAATTGATAAGAGGCATGTTGAGCCCATTGAATATTTTATTTTTTTGCCTCAAGCGATTGAATAATGACAAAAAAAAAAATTTTTTTTTTTTTTACACAAAGTTGTCACTAAATGATATATTGCTCACACATGCTATGGGCGTATTTGAAATAACACCCCAAAATAAATTCTGCTGCTTCTCCTGAGTACGAGGATACCACATATGTGGGACTTTTTGGGAGCCTAGCCGTGTACGGGGCCCCGAAAACCAAGCACCGCCTTCAGGCTTTCTAAGGGCGTAAATTTTTGAGTTCACTTCTCACTACCTATTACAGTTTTGAAGGCCACAAAATGCCAAGATGGCACAAAACCCCCACAAATGACCCCATTTTAGAAAGTAGACACCCCAAGCTATTTGCTGAGAGGCATGTTGAGTTCATGGAATATTTTATATTTTGCCACAAGTTGCGGGAAAATTACAAACTTTTTTTTTTTTTTTTTTTTTCACAAAGTTGTCACTAAATGATATATTGCTCATGCATGCCATGGGCATATGTGAAATGACACCCCAAAATAAATTCTGCTGCTTCTCCTGAGTACGGGGATACCACATATGTGGGACTTTTTGGGAGCCTAGCCGCGTACGGGGCCCCGAAAACCAAGCACCGCCTATAGGCTTTCTAAGGGCGTAAATTTTTGAGTTCACTTCTCACTACCTATTACAGTTTTGAAGGCCATAAAATGCCAAGATGGCACAAAACCCCCACAAATGACCCCATTTTAGAAAGTAGACACCCCAAGCTATTTGCTGAGAGGCATGTTGAGTCCATGGAATATTTTATATTTTGCCACAAGTTGCGGGAAAATTACAAACTTTTTTTTTTTTTTTTTTTTTTTCACAAAGTTGTCACTAAATGATATATTGCTCACGCATGCCATGGGCATATGTGAAATGACACCCCAAATTCTGCTGCTTCTCCTGAGTACGGGGATACCACATATGTGGGACTTTTTGGGAGCCTAGCCGCGTACGGGGCCCCGAAAACCAAGCACCGCCTTCAGGCTTTCTAAGGGCGTTACAGTTTTGAAGGCCATAAAATGCCAAGATGGCACAAACCCCCCCCAAATGACCCCATTTTGGAAAGTAGACACCCCTAAATTTAGGGGTACACTAGTGAGACTAGGTAATAAATGGCGGGTGCCCTGAAACTATAAAAAACTATAAAAAAATAACTAACCAACCAGCGTCACCTGTAACAGTTATATGGTGATCACTGGTGAAAGGGTTAACTAGGGGGCAATCAGGGGGCTTTATGCGGTAGTATATGGGGGTCCCTGGCGCTATAAAAAGCTGCGGCGAACCTAAATACCTACCTGCCTAACTAGCGTCACCTGTGACACTAATACAGCGATCAGAAAAACGATCGCTTATTAGGCTGGGTTCACACTGGAGCGATGCGGGAACGCCACGAATGCGCGGCGGGTTCCCGCATCGCATGCCTCCCGGCGGCAGTTCACACTGCCCTATGCGAACTGCTGGGAGTGTCAGTGAAATGTTACTGACACCCCCAGATCAGTTCGCATATCGCAGTGCGATCTGCAAACTCGGATCGCATGGTGTGAACACCCATGCGATCCGATTCTGCTGCGGGCCAAAAAAAGGGTCCCGTGCGAATTTGCGGCGGGTGCGGCGGGTGTGGCGGGTGCGGCGGGTGCGGCGAATGGCTGAACTCGAATCGCACAGAGATCGGATGTGATTTGCACTGCAGTGCGGTGCGAATCACATCCGTTCTCATAAACCGCTGCAATGTGAACCCAGCCTTAGTGACACTGGCGACGGGGGGTGATCACGGGGTTAAACCTTTATTGGGGGGGTTAGGGGGGTACCTTAGAACTAAAGGGGGCTAACCCTAACTGCCCTAACAGTTATTAGTCACAAATGACACCCGCCGGGTGATCAGGGGGTTAAACCTTTATTAGGTAATAAATGGCGGGTGCCCTGAAACTATAAAAAATAACTAACCAACCAGCGTCACCTGTAACAGTTATATGGTGATCACTGGTGAAAGGGTTAACTAGGGGGCAATCAGGGGGCTTTATGCGGTAGTATATGGGGGTCCCTGGCGCTATAAAAAGCTGCGGCGAACCTAAATACCTACCTGCCTAACTAGCGTCACCTGTGACACTAATACGGCGATCAGAAAAATGATCGCTTATTAGGCTGGGTTCACACTGGAGCGATGCGGAAACGCCGCAAATCCGCGGCGGGTTCCCGCATCGCATGCCTCCCGGCGGCAGTTCACACTGCCCTATGCGAACTGCTGGGAGTGTCAGTGAAATGTTACTGACACCCCCAGATCAGTTCGCATATCGCAGTGCGATCTGCAAACTCGGATCGCATGGTGTGAACACCCATGCGATCCGATTCTGCTGTGGGCCAAAAAAAGGGTCCCGTGCGAATTTGCGGTGGGTGCGGCGGGTGTGGCGGGTGCGGCGGGTGCGGCGAATGGCTGAACTCGAATCGCACAGAGATCGGATGTGATTTGCACTGCAGTGCGGTGCGAATCACATTCGTTCTCATAAACCGCTGCAATGTGAACCCAGCCTTAGTGACACTGGCGACGGGGGGTGATCACGGGGTTAAACCTTTATTGGGGGGGTTAGGGGGGTACATTAGAACTAAAGGGGGCTAACTCTAACTGCCCTAACAGTTATTACAGTCACAAATGACACCAATGCAAAAAAAAAAAAAAAAAAAAAAAAAAATGACATTGGTGTCACTGTGACTGGGGGGCAGGGGTAATTGGGGGGGTGATCGGGGGGTAAAGGGGGGGTGTGAGTGTGCCTGGCATGTTCTACTGTGTGTGTAGAGTGTTGGTGCAACTCACCGATCCGCTCTCCTCCGTGTCGGAACGAAAAATACCGACACGGAGGAGAGAATACATCACTTCCTCTCCTGTGTTTACATTACAGGAGAGGAAGTGATGTCACGGGGGATTCCTATTCGTCGGGAGCGATAGCGAGGGGGTGGCCATGAATGAATGGCCGCCCCCTCGTCCCGGATCGCTCCCGGACGAAAACCGACCGCCGCAGGCCCCGGGCGGGGGCCCGATCGGGCCCCCGACCCGCGGGAGGCAAGGGACGTACATGTACGCCAATATGCCTGCCCGTGCCATGCTGTCGACGTACATCGTCGTGCGGCGGTCGGCAACTGGTTAACAGTGTTTATTCTTTGTAGCGCCACAAGGTGATTTTTGCATTGTGACTGTTAGTTTTTCTTTTTTTCACCTTCTGAGAGATATATTTTATTATTTAAGTGGCAGCTGGGGAGAGGGGGGTGTTTGAGCGCTGTGATGATATACTAGACGGGAGGCCATTAATAGTATATCTTGAGTTTTTTAGTCAATTTAAATTACTTTGTTAACATAAACACATGTTAATGCACAATGCATTTAGGCATGTGTATTAAATATAGCACAGTGGATCATACTAGTGTGAATAGGCCCTAAAATGCCAAAGCTTATATGAGATTTGAGTGATTGGGCTTACATGCACATTCATTTCTGATATATATACAGAATAACCACTGGGTATATGGGACTTTTCAGGGACCAGAGTCAATAAAAATATATAAAATGTAATTTTTTTTACATAATTCAAAGATATAAAATCAATTGTGGATTAAATGATTATGGCGTTCATCTGTCATGACTTATCCACCATATTATATACAAGATACATATTTAATGGTGTCCAAGTGATTGTATGCAAGAAGGTAGTCAAACCCAGCCCCGTTGGACCATCTTCTTGCATATATTCATATATGATAAGGTGGCTATTTCTGGGGGCTGAATTCTATGATCATGTAATAAGCTGTTAATTTTATGTGTTTTTGTTTATGTAATAATACAATTTAAAATGTTATATATTTTTGTTAAATCTGGTACCTGAAAAATCCCATATACCCAGTGGTTACCAGTTTAGATTTATTTACACAGGAGGTTTGGTGTTAGAATTATTCAGATGTAGAAAATGATACCGGGATCATGGTTGTAGCCTCAACCATGATCCCAGTATAACCACCTCAATACCTGGACGTATATGTACATATGACCATATTGAGGTGGTTAAGTCATAATGTACTAGTACATTATGACAGACTTGCCTGCACAGAGAGCTCTCAAGCGCCGGGCTGTCATTGCTCCCCCCAGTCCCTGGCTCTTCCACCTTCATCTGGTCCTTCTTCCGTGTTTTGTATTTTCAGCTGCCTACATGGCTGGGCTGCAGTGACATCACCCCCACACATGTGAATGGAAGTCATATAACTGTGGCACACAGAGCAGGATGTAAATGTGGCCTAAGGTGTGCCTGCATGCCCTCAGATCATATTAACGCTGACAGACGGGGGACATGTATGACAGAAGAGACCATTAGGGTCTCTTCTGTTATAAAAACCCTGCATGTTTTTGAAATGTGGACTTTACTAATACTTTAATGCCCTGTACACACGGTTGAACATTCCGATGACAAAATCCATCAGATTTTTCACGACGTATTTTGGCCCAAACATGTCTTGCATACACACGGTCGCACAAAGTTGTTGGAAAATCCAATCGTTCAGAAGGAGGTGACGTAAAACATGTACAACGGGACTATAAAGAGGCCAGGAGACAATAGCTTTTGGCTTGTAATTTATTCTGAGCATGTGTGGCACTTTGTGCATCAAAATTGTCTACACACGATCGGAATTTAAACAATCGGATTTTGTTGTCAGAAAATTTTATATCCAGATCTCAAACTTTGTGTGTGTCGGAAATTCCGACGGAAAAAGTCAGATGGAGCCCACACACAATTGAAATTTCCGACAACAGAGTCTGATCGCACATTTTCCGGCCGTGTCTACAGGGCATAACAGTTACTCACATAACCAAACTTATCTGCAAAAGATGCTGCATTATTGCAGCTATAATATTTAAAAAAACAAAACGAAGTTCCAGTAATAGTATGAACTGTAGTTAAAATATAACTAGTGATGCATGATGTCAAATTTAGTGGACAGATGATTAATTGTAATTTTCACCCAAGATAAAATCAATACTAGTAAAATTTTATTACAATATATTTCTTTAGGTAATACTTGATGTTACCATATTTTTTTACCTCCTATACAAGGATTTACAATCTATTCATAGTTTCATAGTTAGTAAGGTTGAATAAAGACGCTAGTCCATCCAGTTCAACCTGAGTGAGTGGCTACCCCTATCCCTGTACATTGCACACTTACATTGGTCCCTACCCTCAAGGAGCCCACAATCTAAGGTCCCCATTCATATACTAGGGCCAATTTTGGAAAGAAACCACTTAACCTACCTGTCTTTGGAGTGTGAGAGGAAACTGGAGGAAACCCACACAGGCACAGGGAGAGAATGCAAACTCCAGGCAGTTAGTGTTGTGGTTGGGATTTGAACCAGCGGCCCTTTTTACTGCTAGGTGAGAGTGCTAACCACTATACCACTGTGCTGCCCTTGTTATTCTTAAGCTACTCAAGCATTCTGGCTTTCTGTCAGCCATCTTGGATTTGAGAAAATCTTATCGCACTTACAATGGCTGACCAGTGGATGACAGAATATGGGATCACTCACTAGCATCCACTGAACAGGGTGATAGGCAACTATACAATCAGAACCCATGCACATACAAAACAACAGCTTTGAAATAGCTGTCCACTGTAGTGACCATTATACATGAAAGGGTTAAAGGAAAGTAGAAATGTTTCCATGTTGCTTCTTATGTTGCTATATGAGTCTTGGATACAGCTCCAGACTCTTTTGTTGTGTGGTCAATGATTTTTTTTTTTACAAACTTGTCAATGATTTATTGTAAATTTCCTCAAGACATTTAAGATAGAAGGATTTATCTTCAAAAACATAATGACTTTCTAATCTCTCACAACATATCAAGTATACTTTATAATTTAGCCTGAAGCCCCTTTTCTAGAAAGCACCAAGGGTCTAAATTTTGTTCTTATCGCATTTTTGCGACAATCCTCACAATGTGAAATACAAAGGAATCATATATACATAAGCTCTGGGGTGTTTTATTTGTGAGTAAATATTTCATACAGATATAGAATCACACACCACATACTCGGTCATTATAAATGCCTTGGAGTCTAAAGACACTCTGATGAGTTGAGATTAATTAAATCCAGAATCACCTGTAATGCAAACTGCATATACCACAGAGTGAATGACTATAGTCGATGTGAGATAGAGGATATGTAAAACTTGCAGAAATAAGAGCCATCAAGATGGGAAGACTAGTAGGTACAAAGCCACTCATGTTGGTCTGATTACTAAGATGGCACAGCGAGGGATTAGGTGAAGAAGGTTATTTTCTATTTAAAAGTGGAAGAGTGAAAAGTGAAATGTTATTTTTATTTTTTTTACAATTATCAAAATCATTATTCTGGGCAGATATTAAAAATGTAAATTGTTATGTCGTTTCAAAACATGAAGTGTGTTCTAAATTCAATGAATGTGAATGTCTGAATCTGTCTTAATATTAGATTTTTTCAACAGAAATCAGATTGGGAGACGCAGTTGGTGTGTGGGGTATGAAAGGGTCTTGTAAAAAAGCCTCCCTAATGTCTACACTGCTTTGTGCAATGTTATTGAAACCTAAGGCTGGATTACTCCTTTTTATGTATTATTGCTTAACAGTAAGTTTGTGTTAATTGTGTAACTTGATATGAGGAACTGATATATGTACCAGATGATGTGTCTTGCTGACATGAAACCACAGGAGTTTTTATAAACTCTAAGTCACATAATAGTTTTGCTTAGATACAGATACGTAAAGAATTCTAAATATATGTATCATTATAATTGGTGGAAAATAATTAACACCCATCTCTTCCTGTGTATTTAAGATCTTGTACAAGCCAAAAATAAACTGAACAGTGTGTAGATCTAATCTGTATTGGGTCATTTTTATATATACATTGTTCCCTGTGCAGATCTGGGTGTGGCGGAAACGAGAAATGCCGGCAAATAATAATAAGGTAATGTAGATAATAATAAGGTAATAGCTAGAACTAGAGTATGGGATTAAAGAAATATCCCATCGGTTTGGTGTCAGAATTTAAAATACTCAGGAAATTAGATAACATGTTTAAATAGATCAAGTAGTACCAATGGAAGCTGGGCTTGTGGTAGGGCTGGTAGATTTGGTAGGGACTTAGATTAAAAGGAAAAAGTTGTTTTGCTGTAGTATTTTTGTTGGGAGGGGGTGCAGCCACTACGTTCACTAATTTTTTTAACTACTAAATTGCACTTGGGCCCCCCCCCCGCCCCTTATTAGGACAGATGCCTCAAAAGAAGTTGCATACTGTTTGGTGTGGCAAACTGGGGCTTCTATATTGTCCTGCCCAGGTTGGCCTTAAGCATTGGAGTAATGCTGTGAAAAAGTGTACAGGGGTCAGGGCTGGGCTCAGCCCTTTCTTCTCTGGGCTGGCTGCTCAGCTTTCGGCTAATTGCCAGCTCCCATCTCTCTCCACAGTTACTCAGCTGTTCTTGATATCCTGCTCATCAGTCCTGCCTACTTAAGCCATCCAGTCCAGAGGAGCTCTGCCTTCTCCTTGGTCAATAGTGATCAGCTATCCATTTGAGTCGAATATAAGTTTGACTCGAACACTGGCTGTTCGCCCATTCACTGGACAGTGAACAATTTGGGGTGTTTGTGGCAAATTCGAAAAGCAGCGAAACACCCTTTAAAAGTCTATGGGAGAAATCTAAAGTGCTAATTTCAAAAGTTAATATGCAAGTTATTGTCATAAAAAGTGTTTGAGGACCCGGGTCCTGCCCCAGGGGACATGTATCAATGCAAAAAAAAGTTTTAAAAATGGCTGTTTTTTCAGGGGCTGTGATTTTAATAATGCTTAAAGTGAAACAATAAAAGTGAAATATTCCTTTAAATGTTCATACCTGGGGGGTGTCTATAGTATGCCTGTAAAGTAGCGCATGTTTCCCGTGTTTATAACAGTCCCAGAGCAAAATGACACTTCTAAAGGAAAAAAAATTATTTAAAAGTACTAGCGCTAGTGCCAACTATTAATGAATTGTCAGTCCCGACAATACAAATAAAAGTCATTGAAAAAAAATGCATGAGTGTCCCCCAAAATTCCATTACCAGGCCTTTCAGGTCGGGTATGGATATTAAGGGGAACCCCGTGCCAAAATGTTAAAAAAAATGGCATGGGGTTCCCCCCAAAAATCCATACCAGACCCTGGGGGGTGTCTATAGTATGCCTGTAAAGTACCACATGTTTCCTGTGTTTATAACAGTCCCAGAGAAAAATGACACTTCTAAAGGAAAAAATTGTAATTTAAAAGTACTAGCGCTAGTGGCGGCTATTAATGAATTGTTGGTCCCGACAATACAAATAAAAGTCATTGAAAAAAAAACCCAGTGCCAAAATAAAAAAAATAGCTTGGGGTTCCCTCAAAAATCCACACCAGACCCTTATCTGAGCATGCAACCTGGTAGACCGCAGGAAAAGAGGGGGGACGAGAGAGCGCCCCCCCTCCTGAACTGTACCAGGCCACATGCCCTCAACACGGGGAGAATGTCCCCTTGTTGATGGAGACAAGGGCCTCATCCCCACAACCCTTGCCCGGTGGTTGTGGGGGTCTGCGGGCGGAGGGCTTATCAGAATCTGGAAGCCCCCTTTAACAAGGGGACCCCCAGCTTCCACCCCCCTGTGTGAATTGATAAGGGGTACATTATACTCGTACCATTTCACAAAAAGAAAATGTCAAAATGTTAAAAAAACACATGAGAGACGGCTTGGGACAAGTCCTTCATTAACCACTTACAGACCGGACCATTTTGCTGGTCAAAGACCAGACCACTTTTTGTGATTTGGCACTGCGTCGCTTTAACTGACAATTGCGCGGTCGTGCGACGTGGCTCCCAAACAAAATTTCTTTTGGTGGTATTTTATCACCCCTGCGGTTTTTATTTTTTGCGCTATAAACAAAAATAGAGCGACAATTTTGAAAAAAAACGCATTATTTTTTACTTTTTGCTATAATAAATATCCCCAAAAATATATAAAAAACATTTTTTCCCTCAGTTTAGGCCGATACGTATTCTTCTACATATTTTTGGTAAAAAAAATCGAAGCGATTATTGATTGGTTTACGCAAAAGTTATAGCGTTTACAAAATAGGGATAGTTTTATGGCATTTTTATTAATTATGTTTTATTTTTATTTTTTTACTAGTAATGGCGGCGATCAGTGATTTTTATTGTGACTGCGACATTATGGCGGACACATCAGACATTTTTGACACATTTTTGGGACCATTGTCAGTTATACAGCAATCATTGCTATATAAATGCAGTGATTCCTGTGTAAATGACACTGGCAGTGAAGGGGTTAACCAGTGGGTGGCAGTGTAGGGGTTTAAGTGTTCCTAGGGGTGTGTTACTAACTGTGGGGGGTTAGGCTTTCATTTAGTGAACACTGATCTCTGCTCCAATCACATGGAGCAGAGATCAGCGTCACTAGTTGCTAGGCAGAATGGAGAAATGCTGTTTACAATGGCACTTCTCCATTCAGCCGTCCGCGGCGATCGAGTCCACGGGACCTGCGACCGGACTCACGGGGGTCCCGATCACCATGTGAGTGCGCTCGCGATGGCAGGGCGGCATTGAAGATTGGACATACCTGTACGCCAATATGCCTGCCCGTGCCATTCTGCCAACGTACATCAGCGTGCGCTGGTCGGGAACCGGTTAAAAAAAAAAAAGAGATTCCATCTATGTAATCCAATAAATCCAAGCTCCTACTCCAGCGATGTAATTCAATTCTCGATCTCCAGCGATGGACGATCTCCAATAACTCCAGCGAGGAACACACACCGGAGGCATCCAGCCAATAACGCAGTGCTGGCTTGACAGGTCTTATGTAGCTGAGGGCGGGGCCACCCGTCACGTGACCTCTGACAAGTGGAAATTCCGGGGTTTCCCAGTGATGTGTACGGGTGACCCTGCCCCTCCTCTGATGCAACGCAGGGTATCAATGCAAAAAAAATGTAAAAAACTACAGTTTTTTCGGGAGCAGGGATTTTTAATGCTTAAAGTGAAACAATAAAAATGAAATATTCCTTTAAATATTGTGCCTGGGGGGTGTCTATAATATGCCTGTAAAGTGGCGCATTTTCCTGTGCTTAGAACAATACCACAGTAAAATGACAAGGAAAAATTGTCATTTAAAACTAATCGTGGCTGTGATGAATTGTCGGGTCTCGGCAATATAGATAAAAACGAATTTTAAAAAAGAGCATGGAATCTCTCTCAGTCCATTACCAGGGCCTTTGGGTCTGGTATGAATATTAAGGGAAACCCCGAACCAAAATTAAAAAAAAAAATTGCGTGGGGTACCCTCTAATATCCATACCAGGCCCTTCAGGTCTGACATGCAAATTAAGGGGAAACATGCGTCAAATTAAAAATAAAATAGCGTAGGGGTCCCCCCAAAATCCACACCAGACCCTTCAGGTTTGGTATGGATTTTAAGGGGAACCCTGCACCAAAATAAAAAAATGGCGTAGGGCACCCCAAAAATCCATACCATACCCTTATCCGAGCACACAACCTGGCAGGCCGCAGGAAAAGATTTTGGGGTGAGAGAGTGCCCCCCTTCTGAACTGTACTAGGCCATATGCCCTCAACATGGGGAGGGTGCTTTGGGGTAGCCCCCAAAGCACCTTGTCCCCATCCCCACAATCCTTGCCCGGTGGTTGTGGGGGTCTGTGGGTGGGGGCTTATTGAGAATCTGGAAGCCCCTATTAACAAGGGGACCCCCAGATCCCAGCCTCCCCATGTGTTAATTGGTAACGCGGTACAAGTACCCCTAGCATTTCACAAAAAAAGTGTCAAAATGGGCGAAAAATAAAAAAAAAGGCACAACTGATCGGCCTCCATGGGAGGCACCCGCCCAGTGATGCTTCTTCGCTGTGACAGCTCATATATAACTTAGGGCGGGGCCACCCTGTGAGGTAACCGGGTGACCCTGTCCCCTCTGACGTCACAGGGGCTTCTCCATGTCTTCCCCGCGGCATCAGAGTGGGAATGGGTCACCCGTTTACTTCACCGAGTGGCCACCCCCTCAGTTATATAAGAGCTGTCCCAGCAAAGACGTGTCACTCAGCGGGAGCCTCCATTGAGGCGGATTGGTTGCGGCTTTTTTTTTCTTTTTGGTCCTTCGGGCGGCACGAACTTACTTTGTGGGACATTTCTATCTTTTTATTTTTAAATAAAGGACTTCTCCCAAGCTGTCTCTTGTCTTTTTTTTTACCATTTTGACACTTTTTTGTGAAATGGTAGGGGTAATTGTACCCCGTTACCAATTGGCACAGGGGGGAGGCCAGGATCTGGTGGTCCTCTTGTTAAAGGGGGCTTCCAGATTCCGATAAGCCCCCCCACCCACAGACCCCCACAACCAAAAGGCAAGAGCTCCAATTAAAACATAGCTTTACACACTGGGAACCAGTGAGCATGGTGGTAAGGAAAAGCACACTGCTACAACTGCAGCATAAATCACTTTACAATACACTTAGGTCTGAAAATTAGCTATGAATGGTAGATGCTTCTACAAAATGTAGTCAGAATCAACTCAGCAGAATCAACCCAGCAGGCCAAAATAAGCCATTAAGCTTTATACAATTCTAGGTGACCAAAGTAGCAAGTCTTCAATCAACAAAACCTTATTTTTAGCATTAAGAGTTCTAGCACTCTACGTCATAAGAATATGTGCAGGAACTGTGGAGGTAGTAGGGAGAAGAGCATCTTTCTACCAAGTCCTTAGACAGACAGATATGTCTATCATTATTAACTCTTTATTATTAACTAAATGCAGATCCCTTATCATAGATTTGAAATTCTTACACCAATTGCAACAATTTATCGCCCATACCGGAAACACGTAGCATATCTAATGCCAAAACTTGAGCCTCAAGTTCAGGTAATCCTACCTTTTGGGAGAGATATTTTATGAAACCAAAAAGCAAGAGTTCAGATAAATGGTCCCCACTATGCTACTTAAGCTCAAAGGCTAGACTTAGGATGGGTAATCATAGGGGATGTCTGTTTAGGAAGCATATACAAATCAACCTCTGTTAACAGCATGCTTACAAGTACACTAAAGAATGGAAGACCTTCTCTTTTCAAGCTATGCCCCAACCATGTCTTTAGAAAATAAAGACCATGCGCATTACCCATTTTCCCCTTCATAGGCCCCTTTCTTGTGACACTGACAAAAGTCATTTTGTGTGCACAGTCTTTCAAAGAACAAAGGATGAGAATCAGGAGGCAATGGCCATTGAGGACAAACTCTTCTTAGAAATAATTGAGCAGGGACTAGTACAAGGATGATACAAACTGCTGGACTGCACCTCTTCCCTTCAGACCACAGGGGCAATGCCTGTCTAATAACAAAGAACTAATAACAAAAGTATAACATTTCTCTTCATTTAGACATCATTTCCAAAGAAAGATAAATATGAGAGACTATTCTTTTCTTTCAAAGAATAAGTATTTGGAAAGGGTCATGCACAAATAGACTCTAAAGAGCAATGGTACCTGACAATATTTGGAGTATACCACCTAAAAAAACAGGTACGATTATAGTTGTTTGACTCCAGTGCCAAATTCTAACAAACAGCTAATGTTTTTTTGTTGTACTACATGTGTTCTTACTGTATGTTTTTTCTTTGTTATTACACAAACCTGTTCTTTTCAAGATTTGTGTCTAGTTTATTGGAGGATAGGAGGGTTTGGTTGCATGTTGTGCTGCATACAAGCCACATGTCAACATATAGCGAGGACAGAAGAGTTACCACATTGTCACTTATCTTTAAAGGGGTTGTAAAGGTTCATTTTTTATTTTCTGAATAGGTTCCTTTAAGCTAGTGAGTTGTTGGTTCACTTACCTTTTCCTTTGATTTCCCTTCTAAATTTTTTTTCTTTGTCTGAATTTCTTACTTCCTGTTCCTCCTCAGTAAGCTGTTCAGTAAACTGTTCTGGCTGACTAAACACCGCTCGGATGATGGTGTGAAGTTTACTGTGGAGAAACAGGAAGTGAGAAATTCAGACAAAGAAAAAAAACCTTTAGAAGGGAAATCGAAGGAAAATGTAAGTGAACCAACAATGCACTAGCTTAAAGGAACCTATTTAGAAAATAAAAAATGAACCTTTACAACCCCTTTAAGGGGCCCTACATCGATGAACCACATCAATCATTATGATAACTGTTACTGTACTTTCATATTATAAACATTGCATTCTCATTTTATTTACTTTGATTGCATTGTACCTCTGTTATCAGTGTTTGAAATAAGAACAGACTGTATTGCCCTGACACCGCCAATAAGATTCAAAGCCTCACTGGTAAAGGACTCTGGGAAAATGAATGTTTGAATGTGATCACTTCTGTGGAACAATGCAGACAGATGCTGTCTCAGACATTTTGATATTTGAGGCCCGTTGTGACAAAGTAACACAGAAAACATAGTGTCTGTGGATTGGGACCTCAGATGGGGTCTCAACATTCATTTTGCAATCCGCTTCTTTATATGGCATTCATAGTCCTAAGTTAATTTGAGATCTGTATCTTTTTGGAAGCAAAGAACAGTTTTTAATTAGACCTATGGGCTGGTAGAAAAACTTACAGTGTGCCAGAATAACAGTTTTTTCAAATATTACTAGTTGTGTTGTCCTTATCACCACCAAGATGAAGCACACATTGAATATAGCCAAATTATCATAAACGGTAAATGCCAGAAGCCTACATTTGCTTAAGATGCCTAAAAACCACCTCCTTCCAGTGTATGCTTTCACCAAACATCTTAGATAAACTTTTTGGTGTATATGGATGTATTAAACTGACAGACTATAAACCTAACAGATGTTGTAATCTTTCTCCAATTTATCCAAAACTAGAAAAAGAGATTTAACTAGAGTTCCGTCATATTACATTTACAGCATTTAAATTGTAACTAGACAGGCAATAAAATGCAGTTATGTATAATTTTTTTATTGAATATCCCAAATGTTGAATAATTTCTTTAAAACATTAATCTTCCTGTACTAAAATAATTTCTGCCTTTTATTCCTTCATCTAATTTGCACCCTTGTCATCTATTTTAATCATCCTGCTTCATCTCTTAGACTTTCAGGTATGCTTCTATTATAAATGTAATTCGTTTTTTTTTTTTTTATCCATGGACTTATAACCAAATCTCTTCACAAGTGAGGCATGCAAGTGATGATGACAAAAAAAATCTTTTGAATTCTCAGAGATATCTACTTTAAATGTAATGAATTTGTTGATCTGCATGTTTCACAGACATCAATTTCTTATTAAAATACATAACGTTACATGTCACACATGAAAGATATTATTTATAATTTGAAGAAGAGGATTATAGGAAAGATGTATACTATCAAAGCCAACCTTGCTCTAAAATGCTGGTGGCTGTTCCCATCCACTTCTATAAAAATGCAATAAAAAAAAAAATGGAGTACAGGGGAGACATCAGGTGTCTAATAGAACCTATCACAATAAATATGCAATCACATAGGGGGCTATTGGTCCCCCATATAATAGCAATAAATTTAAGTGAAAACAAAAAATAAATAAACGGTACCCTGAATTCTGAGCCTGCCCTGTCCCCACATATGCAAATGCACATATCAAGGGGGCCTACTTATGAAAATGTTGATTGAGCTACACATGTTATATATTGTAACACACACTAGAGTGAGAGCAATTCTAGAGGCAATGTTTACAGATAACTCTAAACTGATGACCTGTAAGGTCTTTTAACCACTTACAGACTGGAAGATTTCCCCCCTAAATGACCAGGCCATTTTTTGTGATACAGCACAGTGTCGCTTTAACTGACAATTTAACGTTTTGCTATAATAAATATGCCCTCAAAAAATGTAAAAAAAAGCTAATTTCTTCATCAGTTTAGGCCAATATATATTCTTCTACATATTTTTGGTAAAAAAACAAAATCGCAATAGGTGTATATTGATTGGTTTGCGCAAAGGTTATAGCGTCTACAAAATAGGGGATAGATTTATGAAATTTTTATTATTAGTTTTTGTTACTAGTAATGGTGGCAATCTGTGATTTTTAGTGGGACTGCAACATTGTGGCGGACAGATCAGACACTTTGACACTTTTTTGGGACCATTGACATTTATACAGCTATCAGTGCTATAAAAATGAACACTATGGGGGTGATCAAGGGGTTAAATGTGTTCCCTCATGAGTTCTTCTAACCGTGTGTGTGTGTGTGTGGGGGGGGGGGTTGGGACTTTTTGGGGAGGAAGCCGACCGCTCTTCATAATTACTAGGAATAGACTGTCTCTTCTCTCCTGTCAGAACGTGGATTTGTGTGTTTACACACACCCCCATTATGGCTTTTGTGCCTGCCGGGCATGTGTATCAGGTCCCTTGTGAAGCAGGCACATGCACGCCCGCTAGCGACATTAGAGGTGCTGGCGCACACCTATGGTGATTCGCGGGATCGTGCAGACCTGACGCAGTATAATGATGGTGGCTGGTCAGCAAGTGGTTAAAGAAGAACTTGGAAGGAGAAGGATTCATTGTAACTGCAGCTGGTCTTGGCAGCACTTTGTGAAGACCAGTTTCAGCATAAGGTATGCAGAAAGACAGGGCTTGTGAATCCCTTTTTTTTTTCATTTGTCTCAGAAAAGTGCTCCCAGCTGAAGAAATGGCAGTTAAGATAGATCTGTCTCCTTCCAAGCAGTTGTTAGGTTTGCCACATAGGGAGAGGGGCAGGTCGGACTTCATAACTAGACTTAGTAAGCACCTACTGTAGTTGCATAGAACCATGTACTTTGAGTACTTTGCCCTATGGGGGCAGAACAATGTAAATATATTGTGGTGATAGTTCTTTAAAACATTTTGGGTGTATCTGTTTACTTGGCGCAAACTAACTTATATTTAAAACAAAAAATGTTTAATATGTTGTCTTTGTGTGCACTAAAATTATCATTAGTTTGTTTTGTTTTTTCCCCTGAAAATATTGCTTTTGATAAACCATTGCTCTAATATAACGTGACATAAAAAAATGAACCTGCTATCATTTTATTCTTGAAGGTCTCTGCTTTCAGCAAATATATATTCTTTGGGGATGTTAATTAATCTTCAGACCCAAAATTACTTTTTTAATATATGTTCCTAAAACACAAACATAGCTTTGGTGGTGAAAGAGTTAAAGCTCTTCTTCTCTGATGCTTCAGATGAGAGGACCTTAAAATGGTTGTAAACCCTCCCCCACAACTTTGTCCCATGTAAATCAGCATAAAAAACCCTAATGAACACTGCTTGTAGATATCTCCTTACTTGCTTATTATTGTTGTAATCCTTTTTGTTCTTTAGAATGAAGTCACTGAGCATGCCCAGATCTCCCCTGATTTACAGCACACTCTCTATGTCTTATCTATCTGTTATCAGGACTTCCTGAAGCTGATAAGACTGACAAAGGGAAGCATTAGACATCGGCACAAGTAAATGCTATGAAATAAAACAAGTCAGCTATGAACAGGGAAGCAGGGTTGCCATAGAAACATTGGATTGAGAAGGAGGCTTGGTTAACAGTACAGGAAGTGCTCAATGTAAGGGCAGAAATACACTCCACTCTGGACTCAGAAAACAATACTTAAGATGTTGCTGCCTAACCCCTGGAAACAGGTTTTTTTAAGTTTCTTTAAACAGTAAGTAATATGCGATTTGGGCTGGATTACAGTAGCTATAGTTTGATAATTACTTATTATAATGGACTAAATGAAGAGAAGCATCAGAGTGGGAGAGTTTACTCCCTCTTTTAAGGGCCCATTCAGACAGGTTATTTTTGTGTTGTACTAGGTTTAATGTTAATGTGCGTTGCATTACGGAATCCCATTAATTTTAGTTGAATCTGTTTTTATTCAAAATGTTTACAAGTACAAAAAGAGAACTGTACAGTCAACAAAGGACTAGAAAGCGGTAAGGCAGGTCTGTCTTTTTACAAAAAACAATGGCATAAAATCTAATGCTTAGATAGAGATAATCTGAAAATAAAACAAGGAGAAACAAAAGCATTACATCTCACAGTATTAGGTCTATAGCACACATATATTCCATCAGAAATAACAAAAGGTGACAAGAAGCCCACATTAATGTAATCTACTTTCTAAGTACTGTATTTACACATACTGAAGATTACGTATTGAGAGAGTACTCAACTGCCAGACAAAGAAGGAAAGAAAAAAGGAAGTGTGGAAAGTAGAAGAAAAAAGAAGAAAAAAAGTAGGGGAGGAAGTAGAGGGGAAGGGGTTGAGTAAAGAATTAGACCCAGACACCTTCTGTATCCCCATTACATACTTGAAAAATGGGGGGAGATCCTGGTATGAGCCAACAGGACCAACCTTTCAAATGAAGGATACAAAGTTCGATGAATATGTAAAATGCCCAGGTGAGTTTAGATGCCTCTTCGGTGCCCTTTCCCAAGAGTCTATTTGTTTTTTATGGCATATAGAATCAATTTCACACACCCACTCTTCCCTGAGGTGAGGAAATTATGTAGTAATTCATTTTTACTTTGTTTGAAAGAGCCCCTTATACATAGTTACATAGTTACATAGTTAGTCAGGTTGAAAAAAAACACAAGTCCATCCAGTTCAACCTTAAAAACAAATAAATAAAATAAAAAATAATCGTACAATCCAATATACCCAATTTTATGCCCACAATTGATTCAGAGGAAGGCGAAATAAACCCCAGCAGAGCATGCTACAGCAGGGGAAAAATAATTCCTTCCTGATCCCCCAAGAGGCAATCGGATTTTCCCTGGATCAACTTTACCTATGTTAGTACCCAGTTATATTATGTACATTCAGGAAAGTATCCAGGCCTTTCTTAAAGCAATCTACTGAGCTGGCCAGAACCACCTCTGGCGGGAGTCTATTCCACATTTTCACAGCTCTAACTGTGAAGAAACCTTTCCGTACTTGAAGATGAAATCTCTTTTCCTCTAGACGTAAAGAGTGCCCCCGTGTCCTCTGAGTTGACCGTACAGAGAATAACTCAACACCAAGTTCACTATATGGACCCCTAATATATTTGAACATGTTGATCATATCCTCCCTTATTCTCCTCTTCTCAAGAGTGAATACATTTTGTTCCTCTAATCTTTCCTCATAGCTGAGCTCCTCCATGCCTCTTATCAGTTTGGTTGCCCTTCTCTGCACTTTCTCCAGTTCCCCGATATCTTTTTTGAGAACTGGTGCCCAAAACTGAACTGCGTATTCCAGGTGAGGTCTCACTAATGATTTGTACATGGGCAAAATTATATCTCTCTCTCTGGAGTCCATACCTCTCTTAATACAAGAAAGGACTTTGCTCGCTTTGGAAACAGCAGCTTGGCATTGCATGCTGTTATTGAGCTTATGATCTACAAAAACCCCCAGATCCTTCTCCACTATGGATTCCCCCAGTTGTACTCCCCCTAGCATGTATGATGCATGCATATTCTTAGCCCCCAAGTTCATAACTTTACATTTATCAGCATTAAACCTCATCTGCCACATAGTCGCCCAATTAGACAGAGCATTGAGGTCGGCTTGTAATTTGGAGACATCCTGTAAGGACGTTATTCCACTGCATATCTTGGTGTCATCTGCAAAGACAGAAATGTTACTTTTGATCCCAGACCCAATATCATTTATAAAGATGTTAAAAAGTAAGGGTCCCAGCACTGAACCTTGGGGTACACCACTGATAACCTTAGACCATTCAGAGGAAGAATCATTCTTTTCTATCCATTTACAAACTGATATTTCAAAACCTGTAGATTTTACCTTACACATGAGCCGTGTGTGCGGAACTGTATCGAACGCTTTTGCAAAATCCAAGTATACCACATCCACCGCCACCCCTCTGTCCAAGGTTTTGCTTACCTCCTCATAAAAAGAAATCAGATTTGTCTGACAACTTCTGTTTTTCATGAATCCATGCTGTCTGTTGCTTAAAGTGTTTTTGTTCAACAAGAACTCGTCGATGTGGTCTTTTATTAAACACTCCAGTATCTTCCCAGCTATAGAAGTTAAGCTAACAGGTCTATAGTTACTTGGTAAAGACTTTGATCCCTTTTTAAATATAGGCACCACATTGACCCTGCATCAATCCAGTGGGACTATTCCCGTCATTAATGAGTCCCTAAAAATTAGATACAATGGCTCTGAAATTACAGAGCTCAATTCTTTTAGGATCCGTGGGTGTATGCCATCAAGGCCAGGTGCTTTATCCACCTTTATTTCGTCTAAATATTTCTGGACCATATCACTTTTGAGGCATTGTGGATCATTTGGGGCTGTGTCACTACCACCCCCATTATGGACGTGCGCTCCCCCATGCTCTTTTGTGTACACAGAGCTGAAGAAAGTATTTAATAAATTAGCCTTCTCTTTGTCCCCAGTCACCCACTCTAGATTCTTTTGTAAAGGGCCTACATGCTCAGACTTGACCTTATCATAGAGAGCACAGTGATTTAAGGGATAATGGGAATGCTATCCCACACAAGCTTATAATATAATTGCAGTGAAAAATATAAGGAACCAGGGGCACCAACCCTTTAAAAGTGCTCACACCAAAAAATGCTTCTTGAAGAGAATCCTCAGGAAGCGTTTGCTGAAGATGGTCGAGTGTGAAATGAGTTGCAGCAGGACCTGCTGTTATCACTTTCTGGGTTCCTTTGGGACGTCACCTTGGGCCGGTGGTGATTCCGGTCTGTGGAATGCAAGTCTGCTCCACAGGTTAGGCGTGGCGGTGTAGTTCTCAACTGCATACCAAAGGCTGTTTGTATTGGTATCGACCAGGCACTTTTAAATGTGAGTGTATCAGTTTACTTATAATATGTGGTTTTATCTAATAAAAAAGTACTACACTTTAAAGCTTTTTTTGCATGACACTTATGATAACCATCTATAACAGAGAAAGGCTTATGTGACTCGGGGTGTTGTGGAAGTGCTATTGTTCCCTTTTACCATATCCTAGGAGGTTTATCCAGTCATATGCTGATTGGGTCATTTACGGTATGCCTCCTGCCGCGGTGTGGCTCCTGCCCTTAGACAGGCCAACTCAAGGACCGCATGGCACCTTTTAACCTGACTCCTTGCATGGCCCCTTGAACACTTACGGAGCACCGCTGGTTCAGAGGATACATCTTCAGAAGAGGCCATAGAGAAAAAAGAAGAGGAGGGGGTGGAGGACAGAGCTGTGGCAGAATCACCACTAGCATTTTGGAGGTGTGGTTGCGGAACAAGCTCCAACAGCACAGAACCCTGTCCTGCATCCTTTCCAGCTGCCAGCGGAGTTACCCAGTGTGCTGTGAAGGAATGGTAATGTCTCTGCCCATGCCTGCTGGACCATGAGTCAGGGGGTAATAAGAACCCTACTGCTGACTGCCTTGTCCAACGAGGCCAAAACATTTGCCTTCCACATGCTGGTAGAAAGCCGTAATGGCCTTCTGTGAAAAGAAATGGTGTTTTGGAACCTGCCACTGAGGTACAGCACATTCCACAAATTCAGGAATGGGGGCAGAGTCTACCAGCCTGAAAAGGCAGCAGTTGCAATACCAGCATTGGGGTAGGGAATTGGGGTAGGGAAATTTTCCTGCTAAAATCAATTGGTGATGTACTGCTAGCAGATTGTCTGCAAGTACTTGGGACACTTATTGATATACCTACATCCCTCTCAGTGCAGATTTTTGAGAGGACTGGAGGTATGATAGGGTTGGAGATGCCAGATGAGGAGCAAGGAGAAGTCTGCCTTTTTCTTTGATGTGGGACTTTGAAGTGGTGTTGCCAATGGACTGCATGGCAGGTCATCATATTTCTGGTAAAGCATGTGGTGCCCAAGTGGCTGTTGTTCTGGCCAGGCTTAATCCGCTTCCGACATAGGTTGCAAACACCAATGGTGCGATCTGTTGCACAAAAAGGCCCACACCAAGGAACTTTTCTAAAGTCAGCGGGGAGTCAGCAGCGCCCTGCACCTGCGGAGTTCTGCAGTGTGATGCGATAGGGTGGCTGCCCTTAAGCTGCCCCCTAGAGGACATCGTTGGAGTTGTGCCTCCTCCTTACATTCCTCCTCTCTTCTCTCAGGCACCCAGGTACAGTCAGTGACCTCATCATCCTCTCCCTTCTCGTCACTGGAGCAAACTTGGCAGTTTGCTGCAGCCTCCAGCAGCATGTACCCTACACTGTGGTCCAATAATTCTGGGGAGTCCACTGTGCATGGTGGTGGGGCTACAGAAGGAGTGACTGTGGACAAGGAACCGGTGGAATAGGCCACTTTGGCAACTGCGTTGCAAGGCAAACTACTCTGAGCCAGGGTGACAGAGGATGAGGACAGCTTTGTTATCCACTTCACCAACCCTTCTGCATGTTGTGGCTCAATAACACTTCCAGCAGCAGAAAAAAGGACACGTGTGCACCACGGCCACCTGCAGAGGATCCACGACCATCACTGTTGACTGTAGACATAAAGGCTGCATGCCCTCTTTTAGTGGCACCGTCTGAAGTGTATCATAAATTATACACCACCGAATGCACTGTATATATATATATGTATATATATATATATATATATATATATATATATATATATAAATATATATATATATATTTTTTTTTTTTATTCTTTATACTGAATACACTTTTGTACATTTGTACCAGACTCTAGTATTGCCTTTTTCTGCCTTAGTAGCAGCGTTATCTCTTGGGGGTTCCCTCATCTGGGGTTTCCCCCACTCCTCTTTTATCCAGTTTTCTTGGATATGGCAGCAACACCTGACTAGGGTGAGTGGCATTGGGTCTCTATTAATTAACATAAATGGTAGAGGCGCCATCAGTGGACCTGCCATCCTCTTGTCTTGTATTTATAATTTGGGTAGTGTACCCATTTTAAATATATTTATGGACCCAAACATTGAAAAGTTAGGTTTATCATAAGATTTAAGGCAGGTGAGGACTGTATGTAACTAGGGAGCAAAATTTATAACTGCAGTAGTGGCCAGGGACGTCGCTATTCATATGCCCAAGTACTTGACAAAACCACTCTTGTGCTGCATAGAATTTATACATATATGGTTTTCGTAACGGTTTTTCTATGGACATTTATATTTCGTTCACATGCTGCCATCTAGTGACCCATTGTGGTAATGCATTTGTGTTCTCAAGTTTATTTTTTCCATTATGTTATGACATACTTCCTTTGTATGTAATGCTCCTGTGTCATCAATGGAGTAAGAAGCCTCATGTAGCAGAGCACATGTATTCTACATAGTAAGCTACAAACAATATCATCTTTTGACCGCACAATACCACAACCTGTTGATTGGTTTGTATCCTGTCATCTGCTGTAATCTGATGTTCAGAATAAAAGCATCTGTGGATGGTAATCGGTATTGGTGAGTTCAAGCTATCTGTTGAGGATTGTCCTCAGTGATTATATCTGCTTATACAGGCTAGGCATAGAGGTCTCACAAGGGATAGATTTCTTCACAACAATCAGAGTCAGAATAACTGTGAAATTGGAAAGAAAAATTTGATTTTATACATGTAATTTCCAGAGAAGAGAGAAAACATTCAACAGCTTCTGTCTTGTCATAGTTAACTTTAAAGTTATTGAAACTCCCAAATGTCTCAAATTCACATATGATTGAAGGGATAGACATATGCTGGTTCGTAATATACAAAAGGAGTTCATCTGCATAAACAGATAGGGCTCATTTCACTAAAAGATATTGCATGCAATATTTGGGTCATGTGACACATTTTCCCAAATATCACATGCAATATGGAAAATCTCAATTCACTAAAGGTTTATATTTTGTTTTGTATTTACTGCAAAAAAAACTAAACCTTTCTGAAAGTAAATTCACAAAAACAAAAGTAAACATATACTTTCATCAAATAGGTCTAGCCACATGCTATTTATGGAATGTATTCAATTACTGGCTGGTTGTTAAGGAGCTGACACGCATTCTTAACAACCAGTGACTCATTTGCTGTTAGCTGGGGATTCCCTGCAGAATGTAAACAAAAGAGCTGACAGTACAAAAAACCAAGAACCAACTTGTGAAGAATATTAGGCCAGAGACCCAGTTGTTAAAGTGTTCTCCTAAAGGAATCCCATTTTACATGGTCAAATGTACGTGCCGGAAATGTTACACTCCCATTGGTTGTGCTCTCAATCAAACTGTCAAACCATCCATTGGCTGGTGTCATAACTGATCACATGGCGGTTGTAGATTAAACAGAGGCAAAGATGGCAGCTACCTTGGTTGAAAATGATAGAGGGGTTTACTAACACTTTAAGAAGATGGGCATCTTGTTTCATTGGGCATAATCTCTGGAGTAAATCATCCCTGGTTACCTGGTCCAAGTGGACAATATCCAATATTGAAGGTGTGATATGATTAGCTTTGTTTGTGTACTTCCAGTGCCTGTTCTGAAAAACCTGTCTCTGGAGAAATAGCATTATACATTAGGTTTTGGTAAGAAAAAACTACAAGAGAGTACTGGAAGATCTGGTAAAAATAGGAAGAGAAGCCGTCAGGGCCATGACTTTCATTGTTTTTGAGGGCAAAGATAGCACCTGCAAACTTTTCTTCCAAAAAGTTTTTTTTCAGGGTTTCTAGATCAGGAACTGGAAAAGTAAGCAATGCAGTATTAGTGATATATCCATAAATCAAAATAAAGGCTTGAGACTGTGATGGAACTGGGGGGGAGCTATCTATATTATACAGTTTATGATAGAAAGAATAAAATATGCCATTAATTTCTTCGGGTTTTTACATTAACTGACCATTAGGACATTTCAGTGTAGGGATAGAAACTGTCAATTTTTTAGTATGCAGCGCCCTGGCCAATACTTGCCTAGGTTTGTCACCTTCTTTGTAGAACAGATTACAAGTTAAATCTCTATCAGAGAGGGTTTTTTGATTCAGCAATTGAAGGAGCCAGTGTTTGGAATCCGAAGGTTGGAAGAATATGTCTGTTGTCTGATGATGTTCATGGGATGTTTCCAATCTATTAATGTGATGTAAAAGGTCCTGTATTTGAGATTCCCTAGCTTTTAGGAAACCCAATCATTTTAAATGGCTCACTGATGCACAATAATGGGCCAATTTTTTTTTCTGATGCAGCACATCACAATACATAGTAATTGTCCGGAGCCGCTGGGAAATAGAGTAGTTGTGGTCAGAAATTGCTGATACTACCGCGGATTAGCATCTTCACATGTGAGTGTTCTGAGTTTCAGTTTTAATAAAGCCAGTGTGCAGTTTTACACTATGAGACTTTCCTTATATTTATGACTTGTGAGGGACAAGCTGAATGATGTTTACATATGTACATTAAGAACGGCTTACTTATAAGAAACTGAAGGATGTTGATGAGGGACATTCTGAATGTAGCTTGTTGGAGTAGAGGTCGAATTATCTGCAGTGAGAGCTCTTAAGAAGTACTTAGCGACAAGTGGTCATGAAAATCTGATGAGTGTGCTGGATTTGAGCACTTAAGTGAGGGGGTGATGATTTAGAAGGGGGGTGGCACATTTAATGAATCACTTTGGTGCTTTGTCATAGTGAAGGCATGAAATTAAAGAGACAGGTTTTTAATTTTATTTTTAATTTTAATATTTGTTTATATATTTTTATTGCCTGCCAATTCACATGATATTTGTATGTTGTCATTAAGGTGCGTGGTCACACAAAAATTTGGTTTTATTAATTAAAATGACACAGTTTTAATGTGGGGCATATATGCAAAATAGGGATGGGAGTGTAACATGGGTATTGTGACGTAAGTTTTGCACATAGCATGTATTACCATTCTTTACAGTAATGTGTACATTTAAGCATGTGTTATTGCAATGCACTGCATTCCAAAAGTGTGTTTTGATCCATAGAGACCTTTTAAAACACCATGATCTGGTATCCTGCAGATTAGGCTTTAAAAAAAAAAAAAACGCCCAAAATGTATCAAAAACACAGCAAATGTTGCAAACAACATAAAACACAACAACCAATACAAACAACAGTGAGACATACATGAATCTAGTGAAAACAGCATAACTGTTTAATAAACATACAAATCTATATACAAGGGAGTCCTTTCTATCTAACAACGAATTATGCTATATTCAAGTTTAAACCTACTTATCTATCTGCCTAACAGACAAACAGAGTAAATGGTCACACCGTTATAACACTGGGGCAGTGAGCGATAAAGGAGAAGAAACTAAATACCCTCCCAGGAGCCAGCACAAGCTCTAGACCTTCTGGCTTCTGGGCTTCTACCCTCCCCCTTGCTGACATCAGAAATTATCCTTCAGGTCCACGGACCACAGTTTTAAGTGACCATTCATGCAATTTTGTGAGCTCCAACATTTAAATGTGACTTTGTTTGTTCTATAAAACAATGACTTTTCTGCTCAGGGTTTATTAGGGGCTGGATCACCTGCAGCTCCTAATAAAACCAGAGCTACACACAAGTCATTGTTTTATAAAACAAACAAAGTCACATTTAAAGGTTGGAGCTAAAAAATTAGCACAAATGGTTACTTAAAACTGTAGCTCCCTACAAGATAGACTGCTAGGATGATAGGTAAAGTTACTTATTTTTGGTTCCTCTGTAATCATTGGAGCAGCTGTTGATTACTTCAAACATACAGTAGAGAACAAAAAAGTCAAATGAACAGCCTGAATATTTATGGTGCTTCAGCCAAACCCAAGGAGAGGTGTTCCCAGTGGATACCTAGAGAGGGACAGGAATAGTCTGAGTTCTAGGGCAGCTATGTTCTTGTCCTGCATAGAAAGATCCACTGGCCAGGCAGTTTTGCTGGAGTTTGTTGAGTTTCATTGAGGTCCCAGCTGTGGCAGAGGTGGTGGTGTGGGGGTATTCCTACTCTTCTTTGGAGTTAACTAAGCAGTCTCACCTAAAGAACTGGTCTGAAGGACTCACTGAAGAGTGTCAGATGGAAACTGGAAGGTGTACAGCTGACCTGTGGCATTGTAAGTATTACACTTCCCTCACTGAAGAGTGTCTGTAGGAAGTTAGGAATTGAGTAGATATCCTGAAGCATAGAGGTGTCTGAAGGAAACTTGGGAGATCAGCTGTCCTGGCGAGACATTGTGATCATAGACCTGAGCTTAAGATATAAGTGACTGTGTGCTGTTTTGAAGGATAAGTGTCTGAGACAGCTCTTACAGGGTGACAGTTCTGCCCATTCATATTACCCTTGACATAAATATGATGTTAGGACTGAGTTCGCCTGCTGGTGGCACTGTGGTGCTCTGGGTTGATTGCTAAAGTTTCAGTGTCCACCAGCAGGTGTCTACTAGAGGCTAGCAGGCCACAGTAATCAGTTACAAATGGTCTCAGCTGCTAGCAGGACATATTATTCTTCTCTCATTAGCACACAGCACATCAGTGTTTTGATTTCCATCCTTGGTGCCAGATCCTTATGCCTGTTTATCTGTCTTCTGAGGGTACCCTTGCATCTTGTACCCTGCTGCTTACTCCTGCTCCTTGTTCCTGTACCCAGTCTTGATTCCCCCCTTCCTTGCATCCCTGGGATTCCCTGTTACCCGTACCCCTCATTTTGTATTTATTTTGTATATAGTTTGTTGTTGGTTTTCTCTGTTAGGTTAGTTAAATCCTATCCGGTTACAAATTTTACAACCAAATAAGCTTCAAAAAAGACATCCCCTAGATTGCTCAATGAGCCAGAACGAATGGACGGTTGCTTGTGTGATTAATGGCCTCTGCATGATCTGGAAAAGAACCAGTTAAAATCTGTTCTGGAAAAGAACCAGTTAAATCAGTGGCCCTTTTGAGGGTAGCACTTCAATACAAAAGCATAACAAATATTATTCTGATGCCAAAGCAACAGAGAAAATTGAATTGCAAATGGGATCAAGGTTGCAGAAACTAGTTATGACAAAGTCATCCATTGTACAAGGACTTTTGTTCCTGTCAGGTTGTATAGTTTGAAGACACTGATTGCCCTTATCCTGTTCTAGTAAGCACATTTCTCCTCTTTGCTTCCACAATAAAGTTTATACATTTTGTTGCATGTTTCAGAATAGCTTGTAGGGCTAGTGACATACTGTAGTTTGCTACAAACAATTTCTGAGAAGCTTTTTCTAAAAGGTTATAAAAAAATAGTTATTTCTCTTTTATTTTTTATGATATGTGACAGGTAACTATTGATCTGTTCTGACACAATATTCTTGTCTCTCTCTAAAAAAAGACACAGGCCAGGGACTTTTCAGGATTTCTAGAGTATGTTGATTCTGGTGAGCCTAGGCAATAATAAACACTATGATTTGGAGCTAACTACCTCACATAAGGCTCTACACACTATAAGAAAATCGGGAGAACATTTTCATCCAAAGAAATTTTGTACGATTTACGTATAGTGTGTACACAACTTTGACAGCTGATTCCGAATTTTCATATGAAAATTCCCGAAGAAACAAACTCCAAAAATTTTCTCATACAAGAACAGAATGAACAATCTTCATTCAATGTGTACCGTTTTTGTACGATTTTTGCATAAGCAAAATCAGAAAAGAAAGACTGCGTATGATCAGAAACAATAAACAACAAAAAAAAGCCTTTGCCGTACCAGAATTTTCATACGGATTTTCGTTCATTGGTTCTGATTACTCGTGAAACATCGAGAAAAACTGGATGGATGTTTGCCCGATTTTATTATAGTGTGTACCCCACTTTAGCGTGAACCAGTTAAGGAAAAGTAACAAGTTCAGATACTAGCCCAGCTGAAACCTTGATGGGGAAAGTGCAGGTTTGTGCAAGTAGGAGCTGTTATATAATGCTCCTGGACTATAAAGGATAAAAGCAAAAAAAAACAGGCAATATTGATAAAGAAGTTGTGTTGCAAGGAGTTCAACATTCTGGCAAAAGGTGAAAAGAGTGCAAAACATAACTGCTAAACATTGCCTGAAACCCTATAATTGTAAAGAGTAGAGTGCTACTTCTCAGCTTAGCTATCCAAAGTTGTCACTGCATTGTTTAAAGTGATAAAAAAAAGTTATATGCGGGGGCGTGGCCGACGAGCGGAGCGGATGGACGCTTGAAGGAGTAGCTCCGCCGTGACTCGAGCAAATAAGGCGATTTACAGCGACGACAGCCCTCGTTCTCAGCATCAAACCACCCCAGCACCTGCGTGAACCACTTAGGATGCCCTCTAAGAAAAGAAAAGGCCATATGAAACCGGGCAAAATGCTGGATTTCTTTGTCCAGCAGCGCCAGCTCCCAGCCCAAGATGGCGGCCGCGCACGAGGCCTACAGCAGCAGCGAACATGGACGGACCGGCACTCAGATCAGGGGGACACGCAAACTGCGGTGTCCGCGCCGAACTCTATATCCACCTCTGCATCTACAAGCCCAGCAAAAAGCACACCGAGGAGGGAGACACACGGAACAGATACAGAGGAGGTGAGTGCCTTCAATTCATCTTTGGATGATACAAGAGAGCAGCAGGACTCTATAACTGAGTTTCCCACGTTAAATCAGCCGGTGTTGGATACCACCTTAAAGGACATGTTGGTGTCATTGCGTTCCACACTACATGCAGACATTATGACCATTACTCAACAATTTAAATCCGAGGTGCAGGCAGTCACTAACAGAGTCTCACATGTAGAAACAAAAATGGGGGAATTCGCCCAAACATTTAATGAGCTTGTGGACGCACATAACGACAGAGATGAGGACATGGTGGCCATTAGAGCGAAATTAGCGGACCTCGAGGACCGATCGAGGCGCAACAATGTAAGAATTCGTGGGATTCCAGAGTCCGTCCTACCGCAGGAACTGAGAGAATTTTTTCTCAACTTGATGAAAGCTGCACTCCCAGATTCACAAGTAGAGGAGCTGGTGATCGATCGTATTCACAGACTGCCCAGACCGAAGAGTGTTCCGACGCACCTGCCTAGGGATACGATCGTTCGGATACACTTCTACCACATTAAAGAGAGGTTCGTATGCGCGACAAGAAAAAGGGAGGAACTACCCACCAAATTTAAAGAGTTGTCCTTTTTCGCCGACCTCTCGGCCTATACTATGCAGCAGCGGAGACAGCTTGCTACTATAACTAAACCACTGCATAATCACCGCATCCCTTATAGATGGCTCTATCCAGCGAAGCTTCTCATTAAGTACGAAGGGAAATCACATGTAGTGGCTAGAGTCGCAGAAGGTATCCATCTACTAGAAGAATGGCAGCTTCTACTCCCACCGAACACGGGCCCCAGCAGAAGGGGATCACCTCTCTCTACCCATACGAGCTCAGATGCTGAAACGGGCTGAGTACTCAATGTGATGGTCATACTAAAATCGCCTACAAGTTCGAGGCACGGTCTGCTGATTCTATCTTGATTGTTTTTGGTTTTTGAAATTAGTAGCGGGTTTGGTTTTTCCGTTACTGATTGAAGTTTACAAGAGAATCCGCCTCTTACCCCCAAGTTCTAGCGATATATCGCTAGTACAGATTCTGTGTAGAATCGCCATCTTTTTGTTTCTTTTTTCTTTTCTTTTCTTTTCAGTTTATGTTATTCTATCTTACTCAGCTAATATTCTATCACAGTACCTAACTGTGGCATTACCTATACGTTGACCGAGAGCACAGGTCTGGACCTTTCCACTTACTGCGTCAGATTCACTAGTGGTATTCCTGTCTGTATCCTCTCATAGGGAGGCCCCACCGGTCCAAACAAAGTTGGAAATTGATCCATTCAGTTATCAATATGGCTTTCACAATTTCATCCCTTAATGTCAAGGGGCTCAATAGCCCATTTAAACGTCAAATGGCATGGAAGGAAGTGGATAGACTGAAATGTGACATAATGTGCTTCCAAGAGACCCACTTTATGGCAGGAAACCACCCTTCCTTCACTAATCGCAAGTTTCCGCAAGTGTTCATGGCTAACGGCCCAAAGAAGAAAGCCGGTGTGGCCATCGCGATTAAGAACTCCATTCACTTCAGTCTTATAGACTCCTACTTGGATCAATCGGGCAGGTACATTATTCTTGTATGTGAGATTGCCAAAGTAACATACACCCTAATAAATGTATATCTCCCAAATTCTAACCAACGTAGCTTTCTGCAGAAAATCCTACAAAAAGTAGCGTCCATGCAAAAGGGACATGTTATTATGTGTGGAGACTTCAATGCTATCATGCACAGTGAATTGGATATTTCTAACCCACTAAACCGAAAGTCTCGTAGGCCGAACTTATCCAAAATCTTCTCTGCGGTGGACCTTTTTGATGTCTGGCGGTGTCAGCACGCGTCAGAAAGAGACTATACTTTTTTTTCAAATGTACACCATTCCTATTTGCGTATTGATCGCATCCATGTTGACAAGTTTTTGTTGCAGAAAATTGTAAAATCTGAGATTCATACTATAACGTGGTCAGATCATGCGCCTATCTCAGTTTGGGTGGGGGGGCGAGACGCTGTTACCAGAGCAAATAGGTGGCGAAATGACGTACCCATCATTTCCCAACCTGAAAATACAAAGTATTTAAAGACAGTATTAGCTGAATTTTTTCAAAGTAATGCTCCATCAGTGTCGGACCCCTTCACCCTCTGGAATACGCACAAAGCGTTTATGAGGGGGATGTTAATTCAACTAAGCGCTAAGGTTAAGAGGCAAAGGACGGAACGGCTCAATGATTTACTGGAGAAGATAAAGAACCTAGAGTCTTTAAACAAACTAAACACAACGCAAAAAACTAGAGAAGATCTATTCACTACTAGACAAGAGCTGCGTGCAATGTTGGTCTCCCAGCAGGAGAACCGCCTTCGTTTCATCAAAGCGCACAACTACAGATATAGCAACAAGGCGGGGAAACTGCTGGCGGACCAGCTTCGGGAAAGGATAGTGCAAAAAAAGTTAGGTTGCATGGTCAACCCTATTACGAAACGTATAGTACATAATCCTAAAGAAATTGCGGATGCATTCAGTGACTATTACGAGTCTCTGTATAACCTTAAAAATGACCCGGACACGTTTCAACCTTCCGATAGCTCCATCTCTGCATTTTTGCAGACGCTTAATCTCCCAAAAATTTCCCAAAGCGACTTGGAGTCGTTAAACGCTCCCTGTGCGATCTCTGAAATCAAAAAAATTTTATGTAGTATGCCCCATAATAAGGCGCCGGGTCCGGACGGCTACTCATCAGAATATTACCAGCTATTCCAAACCGAACTACTGCCTTACATGAATCAAATCTTTGGTGCTGCGATGTCCAATGCCGCTTTCCCGAGTGAGATGCTTACTGCTTCCATTATTACGTTACCTAAGGCGGGTAAGGACCCCATGCATCCACAAAGTTATAGACCAATATCTTTATTAAATGTCGACATTAAGGTTTATGCGAAAATGATTGCAAATAGGTTGGCCGGCCTTCTACCGAAGCTCATAAAGCATGATCAAGTGGGTTTTGTGTTGGGAAGACAGGCCAACGATGCAACCAGGAGGCTAATAAATTTAATTTACTCAGCTGAAAAGTCCGGAAGGCCTTCTCTGCTCCTGTCCTTGGATGCAGAGAAGGCCTTCGACAGGATACATTGGGGATATTTGAACAAGGTTCTCCAGCAGTTTGGCTTGGCGGGCCAGATCCATCAGGCCATACTAGCACTGTACTCTGCTCCGTCTGCCTATGTATATACCGAGGGTATGTTTTCTAAACAATTTCAAATTTCCAATGGCACTAGACAAGGGTGCCCACTCTCTCCCATTATATTCGCCCTAGTAATGGAGCCCTTTGCCGAAACAATTAGACAACATATGGATGTGCAGGGCATCATGTCCCAGGCAAAACAACACAAACTTTCACTATTTGCGGATGATGTCATCCTGACGCTCTCCGATCCCCTCACATCGATCACGACAGCACACGATATTATTGTGAAATTTGGGGAAGCTTCCTATTACAAAATAAATGAGCAGAAGTCATGCATCCTAGGAATCGGCATAAATGATAGTCTTAAAGCCCATATTCGAGCTGCTCTTCCTTACCCCTGGGCATCAGACTCCATAAAATATCTAGGCACTAACTTAACTCCCACAACGGATCGGTTATTTCAGGTTAATTTCCCCCCACTGTTAGATTCCCTCCAATCTGACATCATTAAACTTAAAAAATATTACATCTCGTGGCATGGGCGTCTAGCGGCATATAAAATGCTGTTACTCCCCAAGCTAACTTATATGTTCAGGGCACTCCCAATACCAATACCAGATCACTTCTTTACAGCCCTACAGAAACAAATGTTAAATTTCATTTGGGCGGGGAAGAGAGCCAGATTCCCTGCCACCCTACAAAGCAAAAAGAAAAATGCCGGGGGCCTAGGTGTACCGGTAATACGGGACTACGCCACAGCAGCAGTCTTGGACCAGCTCCAGGACTGGTTTTCCACCCAGGAATTGAAACCTTGGTGTCAACTAGAACTAGCGGGGATACCACATGTGTCACTCCGTTCCCTTTTGATAGCTTCTAACTGCGAGAAATTCCACATTGATACTGACCATCCTACAATGAAGGCTTCCTTGCGAGCCTGGAAGGACCTTCTTACATCATGTCATGATGTGAGCACCTTCACCTTGGTTCCTATCCCTTTAGAGTCTTTACCTTGGTTGATTCCAAACATTTCCCTTACTGTGTGGCATAAAAGTGGGATTTCTAGTGTGCAGGACCTTTTAGAGGGTAACCGCTTTATGCCGTTTCAGGCCATTCAAAGCAAGTACCACATACCACAGACCGAGTTTTTGACTTATTGCCAACTCCGGTCTTGGTACCGGGAAAAAGGAAGGTCATCTCTATTATGTACAATTTACTTAACGATAAGTCCTCTTTTTTCCGTTTCGGCCATTTGGAGAAATGGGAGAAAGACATGGGTCAGAAATTCACGGAGCAACAATGGTTACAGGCCTTTAGTAACAACGCCAGGTTCTCAAGATGTTCAAACTATGAGGAACTGACTGCAAAAATTACAGCGAGATGGCATTTTACTCCTTATATTCTTGCTAAATTTTCGGATGAGAAATCCAGCGATTGTTGGAGGGGATGTGGCCAGGTGGGGACGCTGCTACATATGTGGTGGCAGTGTCCGCGCCTGCGGAATTTCTGGGCTGAAGTATTTCATTTAATTTAATTGCTAAAATCATAGGCGTTAAGACCAGGCCCTCCCCTGAAAAAGCCTTACTAAGTATTGGTATCTCCGATTACCCGGTATCTATGAGGACTATAGCAATGCATATTATTTTTGCAGCCAGAACTCTGATTGTATGTAATTGGAAATCCAAAGATATCCCAAACATCTGCAGTCTGCTCTAGGTGCTCCACTGGATCCCATTTCAACAGTACAGTGTACATTGACACGGGGATGAGAGAGTTAACTGGAGGACAGTTTATTGCTCACATCGTGTACACGATGCACAGCACAAGTAAAGGTACCCTGTATAGGATGCCTTAGAGTAGCCAAAAACAACTCACCCCAGGGTAGGCCTTACATTTGACCCACACTGGGTGTCCAACGAGAAGGGGAACATAGAGGGAGTGTCACCTGCCTACCCTATATGCTCAATTAGTAATCTGGTAAAATATTTCTTTGGATCCGATAGTGGTTCACTCAGGAAGCTCATGCTCCTTGCCTCTGTCTTGCAGACCACTTGTGTTTTATTGAGTACCATAGAGCAAGTTGCTATGGGAAAAGATTCCCCAAACGTGTAATCTTTGTTACAGGATCTAGTTATTGTCACAGACCTAGAAAGGAAATATTCAAATTCTGATTGGGTCACTTATATCAGATGTTGTGGGAATGTCACCCTATAATTTCCTGTGCCCCTGATCTCAGTAAAAGGTGAATCCCAATGGATCCTGCTCGTTAGCTGAGTTTAGCAAGTGAGATCAGGGAGCCCACAACCTGAGACAGTGAATGTTTAATATTGTATTTAAAGTTTGGGAGCTGTCTATCAGCACATTTCATAGGTACCTACATCCTAAACTTACTATATATAGAACATAGGCACAGGAATATATTCCAGAAAATCTCTCATCACTAGAGATGTGCATAACAAAAAAGAATAGTTTTATTACTGATTCATTTGTTAAATCAATCATTGCGTTTCGACAGATTGGTTATGTTAGAATGATTCCTTTGTGGAAGTTGTTTCATATATTCAGATTTGTTTTCTATATTTGTTGTTCTGAATCGATTTGTATTTTTGGAAGTTATTTCGGAAGATTGGGATTCATTACTTATGTTTCCAGTGTGACTGCTTGTGAATTCCATGTGACTTGCTTGCAATTTCAATGTGACTTGCATGTGACTTTCATGTTTTGCGACTTTGGCTTTGGTCAATCATACAGAGTGTGACATTATTGAACTTAAAAAAAAAAACAGAAGTCGCAAAGAAATTAAACAAATTAATACAAATGAGTTTGTTGTTTTCGCTATAATTTATTTTATATTAGTTGAAATTTGTTGCTATTGTGGTTTGTAGATTCAGATATATCCAAATATCAAAAATTTTGTCCGAAATTTAGATCTGTAAATAGTAATGAAACAATTCGCACATGTCTACTCATTAATTTACTGGTGCCAACTGTTCATATATGTAATGAAACCTCCCATTATTTTCACTGCTACATTTTTTTTTAGAAAATTAAAATTGCAAAATACTTAAAAGATCATACATTTCAATAGCAACTTCCCCTCAATACAAAAAAACTTCTTCCTTTGCTGCTCCTGCATGGACAACTATGTGTTGGCTACTGCTGCTGTCAATCAAATTCTGTGAAGTGGGAGCAAGGGGCAGGCCCGAGTCACACTGTCTGTGTCAATAGACGCAGACAGTTTGGCTTGGAATCGAGTCCGCAGGTGTGCCACCATAGGAAGAGGCTTCCAATAGTGGCACACTGAGAAAAGGCAGAGCCAGGTGCACTGATGGTGGACCCGAGAAGAGGGTGATCAGAGTTGCTTTGTGTAAAATCATTACACAGAGCAAGTAAGTATAACATGTTTGTTATTAGAAAAAAAAAGTTAGGTTTACAATCACTTTAATTAATGATAACACTATTGCTGAATCAATAGGCCTGTAGGAAAAATTTGAAAATTATTTTGATTCCTAGTGGGTTTACCTAAACCTAATTGATATCACCCACCGGGTGATCAGGGGGTTAAACCTTTATTGGGTAATAAATGGTGGGTGCCCTGATGCTATAAAAAGTAAACTAACTAGCCAGAGTCACCTGTAACACTTATACAGTGATCACTGGTGAAAGGGTTAACTAGGGGCAATCAGGGGGTTCACATTTTTATTAGGTAGTATATGGGGGTCCCTGGCGCTATATAAAAACCTGACGGGGAACCTAAATAACTAACTGGCTAACCAGCGTCACCAGTGATACTTATACGGTGATCGCTGGTGAAAGGGTTAACTAGGGGCAATCAGGGGGTTAAAACCATTATTGGGTAGTATATCTACCTATCGCTATAAAAACCTGGCGGTGAACCTAAAAAAATAACTAGCTACTTAGCGGCACCAGTGACACTAATGCAGCGATCAGAAAAACGATCGCTTAGTGACACTGGCAAAAGGGGGTGAAAGGGTTAACTAGGGGCAATCAGGGGGTTAAAACCATTATTGGGTAGTATATCGGGGTACCTAGTGCTATAAAAACCTTGCGGTGAACCTAAAAAAATAACTAGCTACCTAGCGACACCAGTGACACTAATGTAGCGATCAGAAAAATAATCGCTTAGTGACACTGGCAAAGGGGGTGAAAGGGTTAACTAGGGGCAATCAGGGGGTTAAAACCGTTATTGGGTAGTATATCGGGGTACCTAGCGCTATAAAAACCTGGCGGTGAACCTAAAAAAATAACTAGCTACTTAGCGGCACCAGTGACACTAATGCAGCGATCAGAAAAACGATTGCTTAGTGACACTGGCAAAAGGGGGTGAAAGGGTTAACTCTAGGGGCAATCAGGGGGGTTAAACCATTATGGGGGGGTAGGGGGCTACCCTGGACCTAACAATCACTGCCCTGACACTTTTTACTGTCACAACTGACACTGAATGTGATCAGTAAATAAATGATCACTGCAATCAGTGACACTGTGACTGGGAGGGGGGTCGGGGGCGATCGGGGGGGGGGGGGTTTGTGTGCCTATGTGTGCCTACATGTTAGTGTAGTGTTTGGTGCAATTACTTTCAGTGTTCTCCTCGTAGTCCGGTCAATAAGACCGCCCAGAGGAGAATGACATCACTTCCTCCCTGCCTGTGTTTACTATACACAGCGGGAGGAAGCTTCTCATTCGCCAGGAGCGATCGAGAGGGGATGGCCAGAAACCAACGGCCATCCCCTCATCCCGGATCGCTCCTTAAGCGAAACGGACTGCCGCATCCAGCGGGAGGGGCTCCAATCGGACCCCCCACCCGCTGGAAGGCAAGCACGTACATGTACGTGCTTGTGCCTGTACATGCCATTCTGATGACGTACATTGCCATGCGGCGGTCCTTAAGTGGTTAATCACACATGGGGGTTTATTTACACAGAATCTGGTGCAGCTGTGCATGGTAGCCAATAAGCTTTTAACTTCAACTTGTTCAATTAAGCTTTGACTATAAAATCTGAAAGCTAATTAACTTTTGTGCAGAGTTGAACCAGATTTTGCACTCAGTTTTAATAAAGCAACCCTGTGATCTTTTTAGGAGCATTTGACCTCAGGTAAATCACAATTTAACTGCCTTACATTCAAAACTTGAATAACTCACAATACTCCACCCACAATTTTTTGTACAGAAAAAAATAAGATTCTCTGAAGCAATTGAAGTAATGGTATGTCTTAAAAACTTCCAAACTACCAAATTCCTTTATTTTTCTGTTGGGATGATTTTAATTTAATATGTAAATAGTACATCTTCAGTGAAGAGCTCACTACAGAACTATTAGTTAATTTCCTTTTAATATATATATTTTTAATGAAAACGTTAAATGATGTAGATCTGAAACATTAAACATATATTAGTTTGTAATGAAAATAGCCAAATTGCTGCATTTTTTTCATTAACTGTGTTACTGACATTTATAGATTGATCATTGAACGTATGGATGCTCTTTAATTTTTCTTGTTTTCACAATTATTTAAACTGTTTTATGCAAAGAATAGACAATGCATAGTATTTTCCAGAAATGTATAACATTCAAAACAAGTGACAGCACTGTGGTACAAAATGATTCATACCAAATCAATTAATCACCTGGTAGGTAAAATGTATGTCAAGGTAATAACAACCAAGTGATTCACGGATCCGGTATGTATAATTTTGTGCTACAGTGCTGTCACTTGTTTGGAATGTTATACATACCTAGAAAATGTAAGGCAAATAAAGACCCTGTAACTGTAACCCTGGGCCGACAACACACAACATTCTTGTGGACAGAATTGTGTTGGCCCTGCCTAGTTGTCTTTTGCTAAACTCCTGAATCCCTCCCACTGTCCTCATTTAAACAACATAGGGACTAATTCTCCTGCAGTGTAGTAAACGATCTGGGAGGGCTAATTTCTCTCTTTGGGATAACACAGGAAGTGTACACAAGACACATGACAGCTCTGAATTTCTAAAAAGCTTAACAAGTATTTTTAAACTTATCCAAAAATTATAACAAGACATTTTCAATTTTGTATTTACCAGAAGAAAAGGGTCCACACAGGAGCTCATTGTTAGGGTTCACAAACACTTCAATTCACTTTTCATATATGTAGAGGTGTAAATGAGAAATAAAAAATAGTGTGTCCAGAATGGAAGGTTAAAAAAAACTGCCATTACTATCATGTTTTTTTTTTTTTTTTTTGTATTAAGGGCTCTATCACACCAGAACTCGGTGTGGGAAACCGGCATTCCATGCAATTTCCCGTACTACATTATAAATGCACTGGATGAGTGATTTGCTGTGGGTATCAGTGTATTCCTAATGACATCCCAAATGCAGATTAAAAATGTAGTGTTCTTGCTTGCTCCAGATTGCATTTTACCACAGTATTATGTGATCAGGTGCAGTGCGTTTTTTGAAAAGAAGTGCATGCACTACTTTTGGTGCAATCCATTGCAATTTCTACCTATTTAAATGAATGCACTGAAAATCGCACCTCACTGAATCACACAGGAATTGCACAGGAAAGCAGACCCATTCCTGTGTGGTTCAGGTGTCAATTGGCCTTGAAAGCAACTGATAATAGAGACCTGGTGGTATATAATTTATATGTGAACCCACAATGATCAGTCAGGCCCCAATACTGACCTGCATACATAATTATACAAAAAGTGATTCTGAAAAATTAGATCTCCAGTGAGCTTGGCTTGCCGAAACCGCGGATGGCTGCTTGAATTCTCTGCTCCGAACAGCACCTGGCTATTAGTGGCTCCACAGCACAGAAAATGGGATAAAACACACCCAACCATCCCCACACTAAATCAAACAGCGACCAGGCACAATGCTGAAGAGGAGAAAACAGCTCAACATGCCATAGAAGCTGACGGATTTTTACTTCTCACTGGTCAGAGCAGGCTAAAGAACAAGATGGCGCCGTTACCTCACACAGATCTGCTGCTCAGCTTTCCCCTCATGCTGGTGACGGTGGACCACAATACCCAGGCTTTCCCACACTGGCAGACTGAGTACTCTCCTCCCCGTTCACCTTCCTCTGCCTCTCTCAAATCTAAGCCCAGGAGAGAGGATGACACTCCAGGACATAGCAACCAGTGTACCCTTCATCCTGCCTCCTCCTAATATCCAGCATCCCTCAGCCATTGATAATTTCCCTGCCTCAGACCAGCCCATCTCTGAGCAAACAATGAAGAACATGCTCATATCCTTTAAGCAGACACTATACACAGATCTTTCAGCTGCAGTGTCCTCACTGGCTAATGTAGCACAACACCAGGACCAGCGTTTGCATTACTTTGAAAACAAAGTGTCTGATCTCTTCACTGCCCATAATGATATAGTGGATGTATGCACAGAACATGAAGAAGAGATGCAGATGATTAACCTTAAACTGGCAGATCTCGAAAATTGTTTGTGCAGGAACAATGTTAAATTCTGAAACATAGCCAAATTGGTACATCAGTGCAGGAATCTGGTGTGATTCCTGCAATCTCAAATATGAGCACTGCTACCTGACTTGACAGATAGAGATCTGGAAATTGATAGAGCCCATAGGCTGCCAAAACCACCTCACCTCCCACCAAAGAAGCCAGGAGATGTATTAGCATACATTCATTTCTATAACGCAAAGGAAAAAGTGATGTTTGCCGCCAAGAGAGCCTCAAACCTTCCTGATCCATTCACTGCAATTGAGCTATACACAGATCTCTCTAAGGCAACAATGGAGAACCGTTGCCAACTCACTACACTCACAAAAGCAAAATTACCATATACTGTACAAATGGGGGTTTCCCACCAAACTGCTGATCAGGTTTCAGAGTAAAACCCATGTTGTGTGCACGCTACAGTCTGGCCTCCAACTACTGAGGCTCTGGCGCGTAATTCCTGAGGAAAACCCACGACCACCCCCGTCTCCTCCATCACAAATAGAAGCTGACTGGTCACTTCATGATGCCTGAAATATCCAGTCTGCATATTTGACCCCAATTTGTACATAGCTGGGTTGCAGTGGATCACTCCTCTTCCAAGCCTTCCTTTCACTCCATTGGCTCCGTGTTCCAGGACGGCACTGGAGGAAATCTCATCATTTGAAATTGTCAGCAGTAACTCTGCACATCGAACCCGTATTATCAACAGGCTTTCCCTTTTTAATTCCCTCCCTGTCCCACGCCAGCCTCCAACTGATCCTTGACTTTACAACACCAACCCACATCTCTACGAACATGACTGCTCCGATCCCCTATGACCACACCCCTGGCTCATTAACCGTTCCTGCCAAGAGCTGATAGCTGTCCTATACCCACCATTGTATATCTGCCATAAATAGCTACTGTCAACTGCCTTAAAATGCCAATAAAACTGACCCTGAATGTAAAGGGCCTGAACAGCCCACTCAAACAAGCCAATCTGCAAGAGGAAATGACAAAACAAAATGCAGACATTACATTCATAGAGGAGATGCACTTTTCAGAATATAAAACCCCAAAGTTCAGACTCAAGGGATATGACATTGTTTACCTTGCCTTGGGCCCGAACAAGAAAAATGGAGTGGTTACGGCTGTCCGAGATACCCTTCAGTTTCAACACCACCACACCTATGCTGATCCTCAGGGCCGATATCTTATACTCATCTGCTCCATTGCACAAACCACCTACACCTTGGTTAATATATATGGCCCAAACTCCAGACAACTCAGCTTCTTTCGATGCCTTTACAAGAAGGTCAACAGCCTGCGACAAGGACGTATAATACTGGGAGGCGGCCTCAATGTAGTTGGCAATCCCTCCATAGACATATGCTGGCTTTGAACCCCCTGCTCCACGACCTAGATCTCTTTGATGTATGGAGGGCACAGCATGGCTCAGATTGTGACTACATGTACTTTTCTCACTTCCAGCTATCTTACTCACAAATTGATTCCTTCCTAGTAGATAAATGGACCCTACAAAGATTATGCAATCTGACATCAGTCTCATATCATGGTCAGACCATGTCCCTATTTCTATAACCTTGAGTGACCTGGGACACTGAGACTATGGAGACTAGAACCCTCCTTGTTAGAGGACCCTAAAGTCCAACGGGAAATTGAAACCAAGCACCAATCTTTGAAATTAACAAACTGCCTGATACTAACAAATTTACACTCTGGTCAACATTCAAAGCATACCTCTGATGAATTTTCATAAAGCTGAGTAAAAGAGAGAGACGCCTGAGGACCCAGCAGATTGACAAGGTTATGTCCCAGATATCCCACATAGAAAAAACAAACAAATCCTCTCACATCCTGATCCTGGAGCTCCGACAGAAAGTACGCACCCTCCTACTTGACAAATTTTAACACGACTTTAAATTCGCCAAGGCCAATTTCTATGCACCAGGCAACAGAGCTGGGTCACTTCTAGCGAAACAAGTTAAGGCCCAACTTACGAAAGCCAAAATTCTCTCTCTCTCTGCCACCCTACTTCAAAGCAACTCCTCAGAAAATTGCTAATGCGTTTAGTGAATATTATGCATCAATATATAATCGTAAACATGACCCTCTCACCCCACAACCAACTGCAGAGCAAATACATAGATTTCTTACTCCGATAAATCTCCCCAATATCTAAGAGTCCCAATTTGACTATATCTCTAAACCATTCACTTCAGAGGAAGTCCTTAGAGCAATTAAGGTGCTCCCTCTGCATATATCTCCAGGAAAGGATGGCTTCACTAATGCCTTTTACAAAAAAAAATTCAGACATCTTAGTCTCCAGACTGACGGACCTCTTCAATGCTGCTGGCTCCTCGGGCTCCCTACCTACTGATATGTTACAGTCAATCATATCCACCATCCCAAAGCCTGAGAAAGATGCCTCTGTTGCCTCTAACTTCAGATCAATATCTCTCTTGAACACTGACATCAAGCTACTCCCTAAAGTTATTGCCAACAGACTGATGGTGTTTCTCCCTGAGCTAGTACACCCAGACCAGGTTGGGTTCATCCCAGGTAGACAGGCCTCAGATGCAACCAGAAGGGTCCTCAACCTCATCCAACATACTGAACAAACTCAAATGCCTTCTCTGCTATTGTCCCTCGATGCAGAGAAGGCGTTTGATAGAGTCCACTGGACTCCTTCAAGAAGTGCTGGCTAAATTTGATATTACAGAGTGGTTCCACGATGTAATTGTATCCCTATACTTCAATCCATTGGCTAAAGTACTCAGTAGTCCGAGGGACTCTATCCACCCCTTTCAAGATTACCAACGGCACACGAGAGGGTTGCCCCCTCTCCCCACTTATCTTCGCCCTACTGATGGAACCCTTGGCATCTAAAATTAGATCTGATCCACAAATAACAGGTATTCCCTACAATGGCATAGACCATAAAATTAGCCTTTTTGCAGACAACATGATTTTGATAATCACTCACCCCTTCTAGTCCCTACAAACAATACAAAATACCCTCCACTAGTATATCTCTGTATCCTACTATAAACTCAATACCACAAAATCCATAGTCCTCCCTGTACATCTTCTGCCACAAATGGCTGCCCAGCTGAAATCCAAGATACCCTACATGTGGGCGAGCACATCTATCACATATTTGGGAATGCAGATTGCTCCAAACCCAAAACGTCTGATTGACTTAAACTACCTAACCTTCTCTCGAAACCTACTCACCCTACTAAAATCACTACGCAGCATAGGCTCTCTACTCTAGGGTGTATCGCTTCCTTTAAAATGATCATACTGCCCAAGCTTCTCTACTTATTTCGAACACTCATTCTGCCTCTTCCCCACTCACTCCTTACCTCTATCCAGAGGTCAGGAGGGAAATATCCCAGCAGAGGTATCTCCCTGATATACTCTTGTCTTAGCGACACCTGACCTTTCTCCCAAAAACATTCCTTGAACAAATGGGCGGAGGAATTGAATGCCCCCCTCACCCAAAACCAGTGGAAGCGAGCATTTACAGAAACATTTTAAGGCATCTCGCTGCACCAACCACTGGGAATCTTACCAAAAGACAGTCCACAGATGGTATTTAACCCTGTAATATGTATTTAACATGTAATATGTGAAAAAATATTGCACTTCCCTGTGAAAAAGGAAGAAGCAGCTCCACACAAATGTGACAAACATTCATAATAGACAATAGGTGAAAATGTAGTGCTATATAGATCAAACAAACAAAAATAATGAAAATGTGAAAAAATTATGTGAATGAGTCCCAACTAAATGAATGTGAGGACAATGAATAGATTCCAAATAGGTCAATCCAACCCAGTGGGAGTTCCACCCAAACTGGAAATGTGGTAACGGCTGTAAGAATGTGACACCCATAGAACAATAATATCCAAGAACTGTAGAAATGGTTACTCTTACCAGATCCCAAGGACCTGGGTGCCAGCGGCACCAGGTCACACAGGCATGGATTCCACATTCAACGGTTTGGCAACGATGATCAAGGGGGTCCTCAGCAGCCTTCAAAAGCCAGGAAAACTCTCGATGGAATCACGTTGGCAGAGAGGGCACACAGACCATGGAGGATGGGGTGGAGCAGGAAGATGGAACATATCAATGCAAAAAAAGCAAACCACTTCGGATAGTGCAGGTAAAAACAATGTTTTTTTTTATTTCCCAAAAAAACGGTTAACAAATAAAACATGTGATCACAATTAAAAAAGAAGGGCAATCTGAGGAGCGGAAAAACCAAGCCCAAGCTCATATTGCCCTTCTTTTTTTTATTTGTTAACTGGTTTTTAAACTGGTTCTTTCAGCCATTACCACATTTCAAATTTGGGCAAAACTCCCACTGGCTTGGACTGATCAATTTGGAATCTATTCATTGTCCTCACATTAATTTAATTGGGACTCATTCATTTTTTTGTTTGATCTGTATAACGCTACATTTTCACCTATTATCTAAAATGTACCCAGGCCATTCACCATCCTGCTGGAGAAATTGCGGCAGTATGCATATATATATATATATATATATATATATATATATATATATATATATATATATTCATAAATCCTGAAGAGGGGTGGGGAGCTCTGTGTCCCATGATGTAATCCCAGGAAAAGGATTTTACAGGTAACCTGTTTTAAAAAATCCTATTCTTGTTCATACATCGCGGGACACAGAGCTCTATTCAGTACATCATGGGATGTTCAATAGCAATGCCCATAATGAGGGGAGGGAGACACAGATCAGAAAAAAGACCGCCATTGGACGTGAGGACCTGCACTGCTGCCTGCAATACACTGCGCCCGAAGGCAATATCCTCATGCCCTCTTACATCCACCTCATAAAATCTAGTGAATGTATGGATCAAAGACCAAGTTGCAGCCTTGCAGATCTGAGTCATGGAGACCTGGTGATGCACTGACCATGAAGCACTTACTGCTCTAGTCGAGTGCGCCTTAACATGAAAAAGAGGTATCTTCTTTTCCAAATCATAGGCCTGAACAATAACTTGTCAAATACACCTAGCTATAGTGGACTTCAACGCTGCCTGGCCCTTTCTGGGACCGTCTGTCAGTACAAACAGAAGGTCAGTCTTCTGCATCTGGGCAGTCGCATCCAGATAGATTTTGACTGCTCTAACAACATCTAGAGAGTGTAACAACATTTCCTCCTCGGACTGCGGATATGAAAAAAAGGATGGTAGGACTGTAATGGATGTGATCGTAAGTGTTATAAGTGAAATGCCTATTTCTGGTACTCTTATAGGTATAAGTGCTTATCTTTCATTATCAGTTATCAACCTTAATCATAATTAAGATGTCTGCCAGCTTCTCCCTTCATGTGGAACGAAACTGCAAGGGTTTAAAAGAGCAACGTCAAAAAAAAAAGACTGCGCCTGTTTTCTGAAACATGAGACTACACCCAAGAGGAAGAAGGGGCTGAAAACGTTTCCCTTTTTTAGACATAACCCAGCTAAAAAGCTTATACTCCGTCACAATAATGAATATGTATAATTTGTGGTTTGTTTCATCTAATTTCAAATCTAATCCTTGATTTGATAGTGAGATATCTGGCTCACATGTATATTAGCCGGCGTCCAGGAAATAAAAAAGCAGAAGTATCTGAATACTGAACTACGTGGGTGTCAGTGTTTGACTTCAAGTGTGCACACTTATATTAAGGATTAATTTGGCCAGGGGGTCAGAAACAATCCCGAGCTTTCCCAGTTCAGATCCAAAACAGGACCACATCTTGGTTTAGGTGGAATCCTGATACTACCTTAGGTAAGAAAGCTGGGTGAGGATGCAACACAAGCTAGAACCTTTGTAAATACTGTAAATATTATTAAGTAAATATTAAGTAATATTGTAAATACTCGAGGTGCCGTAGCTAGACCGAAAGGGAGGGCCAAAAATTGGAAGTGGCGGTGCTCTACCGCAAACCTTAACAACTTCTGGTGGGTGGGAAAAATTGGCACATGTAGCTAAGCATTTTCCAGCGGTTCAGCCAGAGCTGCATAGATCAGGGAAATTCCTCCTCTTATGCCCATGGCTGATGCACACCATTGTTGGTAAGGAGTGATGGTTAGGGGGGTAGATGCTCGGGGGGAGAGTGAATTCAGGAAGTGGGAAATTTGATGGAAGCAAAATTTTTCTGAGGGGGGCATTTCTAATTTAGAGATACATTGACCTAAGGTGAGGGGACTGTTAGAGTTGAAGAAGTTCCCTATCCTGAAGAGGCCTTTATTGAGCCACCATTGAAATGGCCTGATAGGGGGGAACTGGGGATTGTGGAAGAGGTGGGCTAAGGGGTGCCAATGGGATGTTAAGGAGTTCAGTTTGTAGAGGGAATCACATAGAGCTACCGAGTGTGATAGTGTGGGGGACATGATCGGGGGTCTAGATTTAGGAGGCCGCCAAATGAGGAAGTCAATAGTGAAATTGGGGATGGCTTGTCTTTCCATTTCTACCCAGTCTGCTCAGTTTGGCTCAGTTGGGCAGCTAGGTAATACCAGCAGAGGTTGGGCAATCCCAGACCTCACTTCCGCCTTGGTCTGAATATGACTTTTTTGGGAAGTCTATGATTTGTTCTACCCCACAAAAAATGGATAATCAAGGAGTGTAAGCTGCTAATATGTGATTTGGGGACTGGAATGGGAAGGGATCGGAAAAGGTATAAAGTTCTCGGTAACAGAGTCATTAATGACTCTTCCCAGCCAGGAGAGCTTATGGAGGGACCATTGATCTAGGTCCGTCTTCAATTTTTTATACATAGGAGGGAAGTTACATTTATAAAGTTGGCTTATATTTGAGGTAAGGTGAACTCCCAAGTACGGGATGAAGGAAGTGTTCCATGAGAACGGGAACTGGGTCCAAAGTCGGTCAGCCAGGCTTGTAGTAATTGTGACGTTGAGGGCCATCGATTTGGGCATATTCACGTGTAGGCCAGAAGCCTGCCCAAATTTGTGGATAGTCTGTAGGATGTTAGGGGTTGAGATGAGTGGCGAGGTGATGAAAAGAAGGACATCATCCGCAAATAACGCACATTTGTGTAAAGAGGGACCACACTTGACACCGTGAATATCGGGGTGGTTTCTAATAGAAACCGCCAGGGATTCTATAGCTATAGCGAAAAGGAGGGGAGATAAAAGACACCCCTGCCTGGTTCCCTTGGTGATAGGAAAAGGGTTTGAGAGGTGTCCTTGAAGTCTAATCTGGGCTTTGGGCGTGGAGTACAGGGCTGATAGACTATTGATGAAATTAGGACCAAACCCCCACTTCTCCAAAGTGTTGAATTGGTAGGGCTAGGTGATGGTATCAAAGGCCTTTTAGAGGTCGATGGATAGAAGAAAACCTTCCTGGGGAGGGTTGCCATCCCAACCGGACTGTAGCATGGAGATGATTGCTCTCCTTATCTGGTCAGGTCCTGGAATGAAGCCTACCTGGTCCTTATGGACGTAGGAACCTATGAAGGAACCCAGTCTGTTTGATAAAATTTTTGTCATTATTTTTAAGTCGTTGTTGATCAGTGAAATTGGTCTATAGTTGCTCACTTGGCTCAGGTCCTTGTTGGGTTTGGGAATGACAGAGATAAAGGCTAAGTTGGCTGTTGAATCCAGGGGCGAGTTTTTGTGAAGGGAGTTGAAAAACCAGGCCAGATAAGGAGCGAGAACATCAGTGAAGGTTTTATAGTACTTAGTCAAAAAGCCGCCAGGGCCTGGAGCAGAGCCAATCTTTAGCTCTTTAATGACTCCTCTGACTTCTTCCTCCGAAATAGGGGACTCCATAATGGCTCTATGGGTGTCCGAGATTCTTAGGAGGGGGATCTCATCCAGGAAGGTTTTGATTGTTTGTGTGCTAGTGTGGTTGGGGTCAGAGTAGAGTTTCGAGTAGTAGTTGATCTTGGGGAGAGCGTGCACTCTGTGCAGAGGGGAAAGTTTAGCTGCTAATTGGGGACCAAATTTGTCTGTGTGGAGATAGAATCTACCACTAACCCATTTTAGGTGACTTTCAGCACTTGATGTTAGGGCTGTATTTAGGCAATCCTGGCGGTGTCCGGTTGGGCTAGAGAAGAGGGTGTGGGGTTTTTCTTGTGGGCTGTGCTCAGGGCTTGGAAGTTATATTCAAGGTTGGTTAAATCAAGGTGTTTTTCCTGCTTAAGGTGGGAAGCTAGCTGGATAAGCTTGGCCCTCATAACTGCTTTGTGAGCCCCCCACAATGTGCTCGGGGAGATGTCTGGAGTATCATTAGTGCGAAAGTACTCAACTAGCTCTTTCTCAAGCATTGTACAGTGTACTTGATTTTCGAGGAGAGTCTCCTTGAGGCGCCATTGTGGGGGGCCTGGAGGGTTCATAAATCCCGTAAGCTTGACATAGATCAAGGAGTGGTCAGACCATGGGACCTCTCATATGAATGCCTGGGACAAGAAGTGTATATCTGACGTATGTACAAAGATGTGGTCTATGCGTGAGAATGTCCTGTGTGGCGCGGAGTAGTGGTAAAGTCTTTGGATGTTGGGTGTAATTCTCTCCAAGAGTCTATCATCCCTAGTGAGTGTAGGAGTCTAGCGATGCGGAGGCTCTGTTTGGGGGGACATTTTAAAAGAGTGCTGCCTTGTGACATCTTGTCAAGAAGGTGGTTGAATGCTATATTCGAGTCCCCACCCATGATCACCAGGTGGGAGGATAGGACAGTCAACATTGAGGAAAAGAAGGGTGCCTGATTTTTGTTGGGGGCATAGTAGGATATGAAGGTGAAGAGAGTGCCGTTAATGTGCCCTTTCACCGGGATATACCTCCCCTTGTTATCTCTAATGGTATGGGTATGGAGAAATGGGGTGTGCTTGGAGAATAGGACCGCAACCCCTCTTTTCTTGTCTTTGGCATTGGCTAGGAAGAAGGTAGGATAGTTTTGGTGCAGAAAGGTGGGGTTAAAGCTTTTTGAGAAATGGGTTTCTTGTAGCATCATGATATTAAGGCCCTTGGAGTGATAATTGTGAAAAGCTTTACGCCTTTCAGTTGGGGAATTTAGTCCTTGTGTGTTGTGGGGCGCCATTGTGAGCATCGCCTTGGGAGTGTATCAGCCATGGTCATGAGAGTGTAGAATCAAGAACAAGTGGAAATTTCTTACCCTGATTAGTCGAGACCGCTTGCCCGTCTGGATGTCTAGGTGCAGAGTCCGGTTCAAACCCCAGCTGGTGGAAGGAGATCTCCTTGAGGTCGCCTGGTAGGGGGGGAGAAGAAGGATAGAGAGGGTGAGAGGGAGCTGAAAAGGATGCAGAGAAAGGGGAGGAATGAGAGAAGGAAGGTCCAGAGTGTATGAAGCCCTGGGTCAGCCAGAACCTGCTCCGAGCTCCCAAGAAATGTGGGACTCGGAAAGAGGGCAGCCCATTTCCAGGCTGCATTCCTGGTGTCTCCAGGGGAGGAACCCTCCTCAAGGGTACAGCAGGAGGAGTGGCAACAGCTCCGCTCTGGCCACAGCGCCCCTAGTAAGCTACATAAAGGGGGAGCCGCCAGAGGGAAAAAACAACTGATACATAAAAGTTATAAACTGAAACACCTATTAAACATTGGTTTCACAATCTGAGAGTGCAGAACAAGTAAAATAAACTACCTTGTGACAACATTGGCAGGGGAAGTGGGGGGGGGAGTGGTTAGGGGGTGAAGGGAAAATATTGATGAGGGTAAATCTGAGAATCTTTTGCGAAGCTAGTAGAGCAGGGGGCGGAGCACCGCATAGTCTTAGTAGTCTTAAATAACCTGGAATAAAATCTCAACTCACTCTGTTTGAGCCCCATGAAGATAACAGTAGCCTGGGGAGGGTAGAGGGATGAGGGGAGGGAGGGGAACGGGGGGGGTGGGGGATAGGGGAGGGGAGTAGACAAATTGGGGGAGTACACTGGAGTGGGAGGATCATAGAAGTCTTTCCTGGGGAAAAAAAAAGAGGGGGTCCCTTCTGGGGAGGGCCAGTCCAGAGGGTCCTGAGAATGACCGGAGGGGTGCTGGGGAGTCCATCATCTCCTCCTAGGATCCAACTGCAACAGAGGGGTTGGGGTCAAGTTCCCAAGGGTCAAAAAGTTCAAAGAATCACTTCGGGGGAACAGAATCACGGTGCCTCTTCGTTTGCTGCTTCACCCACAGTGGGGCCAGGGGGCTGTTCGGAGGGGGCCTCTTGGATGTGCTTGGGCGGTTCTCCGACTGGTGAGTAGGAAGATCCTGCGAGATGAGCCCAATTTGCAGGAGAAGACATTCCTCATTCTGGAAGTTGGTAAAGCTGTAGGTTTTTTCCTTAAACTGAAACTGCAGGGGAAAGGGAAAGGCCCATCTGTATTTGATCATGTTTTGATTGAGAATATCCAGGAGGGGTCTGAGGGATCTCCTCTTTTGAATTGTGGTGGGAGAGATATCCGCGAAGATTTGGATTTTGTTGCCATGTATGGCCAGATTGTCCCGGTTTCGAGATCTTTTCATAATTTCCTCCCATAGTAGTGGGGCTTAACTACGATATCCGGGGGAGCCCATCCTGGCAGGGGGGATTGCAAGACAATGTCTAATTCAAACTTGTTGTCCGGAATATCGGGAATGATATCCTTAATAAAGGACTTGACAGTGCTTTGAATGTCTGTGGTGGACTCGGGCACTCCTCTGATGCGGAAATTATAGCGTTTGCTTCTATTTTCCAAATCTTCAATTTTAGAGAGAGCAGAGTCTAGCTGATCCTGCATGGTCTGTATGCACTTAGAATTCTGGTTAGTGCATGCAGCCGAGTCATCCACAGCCTGTTCTATTATATCCATTCTAGCCCCCAGACTTTGCAAATCTGCCTTGATGGAAGCTGTTATCTGCATAGCATTTTGTGCCAGACCTGTAGCTAACATCTCTGAGAATCTGTTCAATAGTTGGGCCAGGTCAGGAGAATGGTGAGGCAGGGGGGAAGCCTGCATGGCATCTGCCAAGCTATTGGGAGTGTTGACCAGAGGGGAGTGAGGGAAGCCTGCCAGCGATCTATTCAGCAGAGATATGGTGGGGGGGGGGGGGGTGGAGGGACAGCAATGTTGTCCTGTATGTCAGTGTCCCGTATGTCGTTGTCGCCGCATGAGAGAGGAGCGGCCGCCATCTTAGGAGGCTCAGAGGTGGTTAGGCCGAAATGTAGCTGACGGCTGACGACCGTTTTCGGTTGACCCCTTGTCATATGGGCCTGTGCCCTGTACTGACCAGTGTTCGGGGTGGTCACGCCGAAGGTTCCCGCTGGCTGAAAGATGTTATTGAAAGCGCTGAAGGGCCGGAGCGGTGAGGAGCTCCCGTTCAGTGTGGCGAACCGGAAGTCCCGAGCATGCGCACTTTGGTGTGTATGGTTTCTAATACACTTCAGGCGGTGTACACAGTAACTAATACAGTGTAGTGTGTTGTTTCAAAAAAAATACATCATGTCCAGAAAGCCACCAAGGAAAGGCAGACACTAACAGGCCACTAAAAGAGGGCAAGCAGCTTCTGTGTCTACAGTCAACAGTGGTGGTCATGGACATGGTGCTGCAGTTGGCTGTGGGCCACGCTTGTCCTTTTTTCTGCTGCTGGCCATGTTATTGAGCCACAACATGCAGGAGAGATGGTGGAGTGGATAACAAAGCCATCCTAATCCTCCACATCCTCCTCATCCTCTGTTACCCAGGCTCAGAGTAGTTTGCATTCCAATGCAGCTACCAAAGCGGCCTATTCCACCGGATCCTTGTCCACAGTGATTCCTTCTGTAGCCCCACCATCATGCACAGAGAAGTCCCAGAATTATTCAACCACAGTGTCGGGTACATGCTGCTGGAGGATGCACAGCGATTTGAAGGCTCCGATGTTGGTTCCCAGGTTGAGGAAGGGAGTAACGTGAACCTAGAGAGAGGGGGTGCCACAAAAGGACAAGAAACTGTCAGTAATGTTCCCCCAGTTGCAGCATACTGCCAAGTTTGCTCCAGTGATGAGGAGGGAGGAGATGATCAGGTCACTGACTGTACTTGGGTGCCTGAGAGAAGAGAGGAGGAAAGTAAGGAGGAGGAGGTACAACTCCAATGAGGCAGGATGTCCTCTAGGGGGCAGCTTTGGGGCAGCCACCCTATTGCATCACACCACAGAGCTCCGCAGGTACAGGGCGCTGCTGACTCTCCGCTGAATTTTTTTGACACGTGTGCAGCAGATCGCACCGTTGCTGTTGGCAACCTATGTCTGAAGCGCATCAAGCGTGGCCAGAACAGTAGCCGCTTGGGCAACATATGCTTGACCAGACATATGATGACCTGCCATGCAATCCATTGGCAACAGCACTTGAAATAACCACATAGAATAAAAATTTGGACTTCTCCTTGCTCCTCATCTGTGATCTCCAACCCTACTATACCTCCAGTTCTTTCAAAAACCTTTACTGAGAGAAATTAATGTTTAGCAATAGGTGTCCCAAGTACTTGCAGCCAATCTGCTAACAGTACACCACCAATTGATTTTAGCAGGCAAATTTCCCTACCCCAGTTGCTGGACCGTAAAAAGAAATTTGGTCCCAGCCATCCACATGCTCAGAATCTAAATGCTAGCTTGACCAAATTGCTAGCATTGCAACTGCTGCCTTTTCAGCTGATAGACTCTGCCCCCTTTCTTGAATTTGGAGAATGTGCTGTACCTCAGTGGCAGGTTTCAAAACGCCATTTCTTTTAACGGAAGGCCATTACAGCTCTCTACCGGCATGTGGAAGGCAATTTTTTTGCCTCGTTGGACAGGGCGGTCAGCAGTAAGGTTCATATTAGCACTGACTCATGGTTCAGTAGGCATGGGTAGGGATGTTACCTTTCCGTCACGGCACAATGGGTAACTGCTGGTAGCTGGGAAGGATGCAGGACAGGGTTCCGTGTTGTTGGAGCTTGTTCTGCCACCAAGCCTCCAAAATGCTAGTGTTTTTTCTGCCACAGCTCTCTCCCCCACCCCCTCATCTTCTTCTTCCTCTATGGCCTCTTCTGCAGATTTGTCCTCTGAACCAGCAGTGCTCCGTAAGCGTTCTAGGGGCTATGCAAGTAATCAGGCTAAGAGATGTCATACGGGGCTTGAGTTGTTCTGCCTAGGGGACAGGAGCCACTCTGGGAATGCAACTCGCCCAACAACCGCCTCATTTGTGACATGCCCATTGGGTGGAACTCAAAATTGACAATGCGGCAGCGGCTGCACACACAGCAGCGGGCCATCAATGAGTACCTGTGCAAGTTTGGCACCAAGACAGGGTCAGGCGAGCTTGGCTTCTTTTTGCCACTTCAGTGGCTACTGATCAAAGATGCATGCACTAATCTGTCATCATTTGAGGAGGCCACAAGGATGTTGAGCAGCGGCAATGCATGCATCAGTAAAACTGTCCCTCTAGTGTTGCTGCTGGAGCACATGCTTCATGAAATTATGGACAGGGCATTTGAGGCAGAACAGCGGGAGGAAGAGGAGGACTTTCTTTCCTCTCGAGGCCCCCTTTATCCAGATAGCATTCCTGCGGGCCCACCAAACACATAGGAAAAATAGGAGGTGGAGGAGGATTATGCCAGCATGGATGTAGAGTATAACACTCAGCAGCAGTCTTCAAGGGATGGTATTCAGTCCCCAGAAACCCAAGGAGTTGTACGTGGCTGGAGGTAGTTACGGATCATGTCACCCTTAGTGACCAGATGACTCAGAATCTAAGCCTCTGAAAACTTAAGCTGCATGGCCTCCCTGTTTCTGCAAAGCCTGCGAAAGGACCCTAGGATATGTGGTATCAAGGAGAAGGATCATTACTGGCTGGCAACCCTTCTTGATCCATGGACTTTATAAGCACCAATTATAAAAATAAAATAATTGTTTATTAGACACAAAGTACAAAAGGGAATTTTCATTAAAACTTTATTTTGCAAAGTCAATACATGCAAAACTTTATTGTTGCTTTTCTCTCTAAAACAGCAGAAAAATAATACCAGACATCATATTAATGCTGCAACAGTGTATGGTATGCAGTAACACGCTTGCTCTACATGTTTTGCAAATTAATGCTTCATCGGGAGTTTAGTAGCTGTTCTACAAAAAAGGGGGGGGGAGACATATAAGCATATACAGATACAGGAAACAGTACATAATCTAACATAGTACATTCGTAGAGTGTTCCACATTTTTGGGCAGAATTCATCCAAAAGGTAGACATGCAGTGGATACCCATAAATGACATGCAATAGGCAATTTGTGGTTGAGCGTGGGGGTGTGCCAGTTAGAAAACAGAGAAAAACAGAAAAAGTAGATATTTGTAGAGCGAGGCAAGGATATGTATTTCCATTGTCAGGGCATCCATTATTCAAGAGAAAATAATAATATATAATATAATATAATATAATAATATCGCACAGAGTGGCCCCAACCTCTTCTCAGGTGCCATGTCAGCGCTCATGGCCCCTCCCTCCTGCCGAGTGCCCCCCACAGCAAACAGATTCCTATGGGGGCACCCAAGCTGAGCCGCTGCTCTGTGTGTCCATTCAGACACAGAGCTTATGCTTGGCTCCACCCCTCCGTCTCCTGATTGGCTTACTGGCGGTGATTGAATGCAGCAGGAGCCAATGGCTCCAGTCTCCTATGTAAAAATTAAAAGTCAGCAGCTACAAAAGCAGTAGCTGCTGACTTTTAATAAACAGTCATTCACCTGTCCCAGGATCCAGTGCTTTGCTCTGCCCAGCTACTTTCACCTTGTCTTCTCTGTCCCTGGCACCAGCATCTTAACTATGGGCACCTGGCTGTGACAGCTTGTGACTTCACAGCCGGATACCCACTGCACATGCGTGAGTGGCATTGTGCATTGTAAATGGTGGTGGGGGGGAGAACTTCCGCTTCCAATCACTTAAGCAATCAGAGCAGAAGTGAGAGTGGGTATCTGTCAAAATGAGGTACCCCCCCCCCCCCCCCCCCCCCCCCGGAGCTCCATTTTACAAACAGGAACAGGCCTTAAAGTGGAATTTCTTCTTTTGGGCAGAGCTCCACTTTAAAAATATCTGTTGTTTATAATTATGATAGCCACTATCTACAGGTTTCCCAGCTAATGCAGGTAATGTGGATTTTCACTTTGTTGAGCATGTGTAACGGGCGGCACAGTGGTGTAGTGGTTAGCACTCTCACCTAGCAGTAACAAGAGTCACTGTTTCGTATCCCAACCACAGCACTACCTGCATGGAGTTTGCATGTTCTCCCTGTGCTTGCGTGGGTTTCCTTTGGGTACTCTGGTTTCCTCCCACACCCCAAAGACATGCAGGTAGGTTAATTGGCTTCTGTCCAAAATTGGCCCTAGTATATGAATGGGGACCTTGAATTGTGGGCTCCTTGCGGGTAGGGACCGAAGTGAGTGTGCAACGTACAGGGATAGGGACAATTGTAGACACTCAGGTTGGACTGGTGTCTTTATTCAACCTTACTTACTATGTAACTTTGTAAAACCAAAGATCTTGGACACATAGTTTTCAAGTAAACTACTTTGAACTGAACTCTTCTGTTTCACGAAAGCTCTAACCTTGAGATGCTTAACCTGTTCATTTTGTTGTGATTAATTTGTCATTACATGGATATTTCAGTTAAGAGAATAAAACATCTTTAGAATTCTGCCAGCAGCTCCATACATTTGTAAGCTTGATTCTGCTCAACTCTGCCTTGGAACATATTGTCAAAGTATTGTTCTAGGCTCTTTTGTCCCTAAGATTGGTGTAAGGCCTTTGAGATTCTGTTATATACTGTTTGGCTATTTAATTTGATTATGTTGAAAACAATTAAGACACAACATAAGTGTACAATATCAAGAACAAAAGGAGTCTACAGGAAGCTTAATGGTTTCTAACACTTTGTTTTTTAACAAGTAATCATTTTATGCGTCAACATTATAAAGACCAATCCCAGGTCATTGCTGGACGTTGGGGAAGGAATTGGAGTGGAATGATTAAGCATGGGGTCGGCTAGCACTGCTTATAAAAAATGTTTTAATGCCAGATGTATAGACAATAAAAATAAGATTGAAAGTGGAATTGTGTGTTAACCCCTTGCTGACTGTACTATAGCAGTTTTAGGGCAACAGGGTTGCAGCTGTTTGCCAAAGCACGTATATATACATGATCCGTTTTTTTCCCATGTAGAAGGCACAAATCCACACCACTAGCGGTTTGCTCCTGCTCTGTATAATCACAGCGGGAGTGAGCAAGACACATTGCCTGTTGGCCGATCATCCTGCAGAGATGCAGAAGGGCAGTCTGCCTATGTAAACAAGGCAGATCACAGTTTTGACAGGAGGGAAGGCATGGATCCTGTGTCTCTGCAAAGCAGGATCTAGGATCCATGTCTTCCTCTAGTAAAAGCACCTTCCACACTGTAGTAAAACACTGGTTAGGCACTCCGTTAACCCTTTAATCGCCCCTGATGTTAACCTCTTTCCAGCCAGGGTCATTAATACACTGACAGTGTATATTTTGTAGCACTGATCACTGTATTAGTGTCACTGGTCCCAAAAAAGTGTCAAAAGCATCACTTAGTGTCTGAATGTCCATCGCAATATGGCAGTCCTGCTATAAGTCACTGATTACTAGTTCTAAAAAATAAATAAATAAAAATGAATAAAAATATCCCAGTTTGTGGACGTTATAACTTTTGCGCATACCAATCAATTTACTCTTATTTGGATTTTATTTTCCCAAAAATATGTAGCAGAATACATATTGGCCTACATTTATGAACAAATTCAATTTTTTTTTAACTTTTTATTGCATATGTTTTATAGCAGAAAGTAAAAAATATTATATTTTGTTAAAAAATTGTGGGTCTTTTTTTGTTCATAGCGCAAAAAATAAAAAAATACAGAGGTGATCAAATACCACCAAAAGAAAGCTCTATTTGTGGGGAAAATAGGACATACATTTTATTTGGGTACATCATTGCATGGCCGCGCAATTGTCAGTTAAAGTAACGCAGTGCTGTATCGCAAAAATTGACCTGGTCATGAAGGAGGTAAATCTTCAGGAGCTGAAGTGGTTAAAGAATATTAATTAGTCTGGACCTCTAAATGTCCTTTTTAGTAGCAAACTCTCTCCATCCACCTGCAGATTTTTTTTTTTTTACTACTTCGCCACTTACCTTTTTCTTTTTTAAGAAATGGTTTGATGCCATCCTTTGGCAATGACTGAAGCAAACTGTTTTTCTTTTTTTTTTTTTTTTATATATATCTTGTATTTTAAAGTTTAATACAATACATTTCATAAATACTTATACAAAATATCAATCTTTTAAGGCATATATAACTTGATCTGCTATATTTACCATTCCATTTATCTATGACTTAACATTACCCTCCCTAACCCCCCCCCCCCCCCCCCAAAAAAAAAACCCCACACCTTCTCAATCCTCATTACCCTCTGACATCAAACAATACTTCTCCTCCTGCTTGTCCTGTGGAACATTTCTATGTCGCTGTGGAATCATGTCCTGAAGTCTTCTGGGAAGCTCACACTTCTGGGAGTCTTGATCGCCTGTGTCACCTGCAACACTTAATGGTTTCTCCTGTTGATCTCCATGTCTCCACAGGACACTGTAGTGACATGGAACTTGGCAATAGGAACCATTGAACTTTGCAGGGGACACAGGAGATCAACACTCCCGGAAATGTTAGTTTCTCAGCAGTCTTCAGGGGACAGTTACTCAGAAACAGGGGTGTTCAGCAGCACGTATGGCAAGAGGGGGTATACATTTACAATCTTCTTTTTCAGAACACAGTTTTATGTTTAATTTTATATTGGCAACATAACTGTTTTTAAACAGCAATTTGGTAAGCAAACATTTTTAGGGGGGGTTGGAATCATATTTACTAAGAATGACACATACGTACACTCACAATTTTATGGTCTAGACATTTTTTTTTACATTTTCACCTTTCTAGTAAGAATTATTCCAGCTAAACAGAAATTGTGTAAAGCAATACTACTAATTATCTATTAACAGTTAAAATTCAGCCTAGCTATGGGGGGTGCAAAGCATGCAACTGCTCATGTACTCATAATGTCACAGGCACAAATAAACCACAATGAAGCGTGTTTGCTGGCATTTCATTCTGTAAAATTAGGCAGTATGTGTCTTTCATTCACATCCTTTTTCTGTGGTTGATTGTCTGAGCTTCTGCAAGGATTAAAAGAGATACATCTGTACTCAATTGTATTTAAAAGTAATACCTTAAGGCATAGGCTAATGTTTTAAAATTGTTTTAAAATTGTTTTTAAATACTGTACTTAGGCCTTGTAGGTTTTATTTAAAGAGGGCCTAGACCAGCAACCTGTAGATCACGATCTACAGTACCAGTAGATTTCAGACAGGTGATTGGTAGATCATGGTCAGAGGTTACGCTGACCCACCATTCCAGAGCATCAAACATAGTGCAATGCAGAAGGACTATTTGTAAAGTTGGAGCTGTAGTGGGAAGCAGAAGCCACATAAGCCAATGCCTCCTCTGCAGTGCTGTGTACACATGTCACAGCAGGACTTATACGCCCTGTCATGGTTGGTGAGTGTAGCACCTGCCAAGCATGACCCATTCAAGCGAATGAGGCCACTCAGCAAGTGCCCTGTAACCTTGTGCAGCACAGCAATTGAAGGGGTTAAAGCAGACAGCATTGAGTTGCTTTTTCACCACCTGCTTTATTCCTACTGCGGCATGCTTACACCCTTGGCTCCTGCTGCAACATCGAAAGGAGGTAGGGATTGTTGGTTTTACCACCCCCCCAACTTTACGTGTGAATGAGCCCTATGGGTGCTGTTGCGGAATGCGAGTAAGGGCTCATTCACAACTGCAGCAGGCACTGCTGCTCCTTTGAAAAGCGAACTGTGTGTGCTTGACAGGTGGTGAGGAGGCAATATGTTGCCTCCTCCCCACCTTATTTAAACCCATGATTGGCATTCATGCAATTGTGGCACAGTAATATGACAATTAGAGGTTTAAAACCAGTGTAAAGAGGTGACACTGGGCGACACTGGGCGACACTTGCCCGGTGATCGTTGACTTCTCTCATGTCGTTCAGGTAAATCTCCATTTCTTTAAGGTTGCCTACTCCTGGCCTAGACTGTCAAAGCTATTCCTAAAAAAGTCGACATAAGAGTTAAAAGTTAAAATACCCTTAATATTACCCGCAGGCTCCTTGCATCGAGTCTTTTCTACAGGATTGTCTTATTTACACTGTGCCTCTATGTGGAGGTGGCCATTTTGAAAAGTTGAAGGGCTTTGCTTCCTCATGTTACCCTTAATCAAAGGTGGCATCAGCGCAAGAGGAGATGAGCATGGAGGCAGAAGGAGAGCTGGAGGAAGCACAGATCGATGAAAAATTGCTTTAAAGTGTTTGTAAATGCTTGTTTTCTCTATAACAAACAGGTTTATACTTACCTGATCTGTGCAATGGCAGAGCAGCCCTGAACATCCTTTTTTGGGTTCCCACACTGTCGCTCCTGGCTCCATATCTCCGGGGAGTGCCCCTATAGGAATCCACTTTCTATAGAGCCACTCATGCATGCTTTCTCCTGAGCCATGCTGTCTGAGTCTATAGACACAGACAGCGAGACTCGGCTCTGCCCCACGATCCCCCGTCACTGGCTTTAAATGACAGCAGTAGGAGCTGTCTCCCCCTGCCTCAACAACGTCTGTGAGACCAGGAAGTTAGGGGAGAGAAACACTGAAGACCTGCACAATGCTGAATTGACTGAGGGCTCAGGTAAGTGAAAGGGGAGGTTAGGGGGGATACTAATACCTAAACATTTTTTACTTTAATGCAAGGAATGCATTAAGGTTAAACAATGTTTAGGCTTTAAGGCCACTTTAAAGAAGAACAGTGTTACCTCCTGTGCCAGAAAAGAAAAACAAAAATATTCCACACATTGGTATTCAGTTAAAGGCCCCTTTACATTGTGGTCAGAGAGAGCTGTATCATTACATAGGTGGTGGTCAGTGAGAGACATGCCTACTTACATCTACAGTATGTTTGGAGAGAAGAAAATCCCTCTTACACTAAATGTCAGTGGAAAGTGTTATGATAATGAGGTCCAACAACCCTCAAACTGTGTGGAGGATGTAAAAGTCGTATATGGTCACCCTCATTTGCCCCAAAATGTACAAACCGGTAATATAAATTGTCAGATTTAAAGCTTATGTTTGTGTCGGGCAGCCATGTCAGATGATACAATAATAGAAAAAACATTCCAGTTAAAACAAAATTTACAGAAAACAACCCCACTAAAAGCAGAGTTGTTGTAAATCCTCAATTTGCCAGTCTTCAAAAGACTTCTATTGGAGTCATGTCAGAAATGGTCAGGTCCTAAACAGTCTGCAGGAATACAGGAATACACATCTGTGAGTTTGTTTTGACTTAAAATGGAACTACCAGAGCCAAACGCTATATATATTCCATATTTCTTACTTCCATAAAGTGTGATTACACTAATGCCACGTACACACGGTCAAACTGTTTGACGTACTTAGTCCGTCATACAATCCGACGGACAATCCGTCGTACTTTCCACTGAACGGACTTGACCACACACGGATACCCAAACAGTCCGACGAAAGCTTGCGCGATGACGTGTACAGCACGTACGACGGGACTAGAAATAGGAAGTCCAAGACACAGCAAAGCACCCTTCCGCCGTGTAAATCCTTTCTGGGCATGTGCCATTCTTAGTCCGTCGAACTAGCATACTGACGACCGTATTGTCCGCTGAAACCAAAGTACGACGGACAGATTTTTGGAAAAAACGAAAATCTTAGTACTCCGGACTGCACGCTGAAAAAGTCCACTGAAGCCCACACACGAGCGGATTGTCCGCTGAAATGTGTTTCAACGGACTAAGTACGTCAAACAGTTCGACCGTGTGTACGCGGCATAAGGCATACGAATAGAACAAATAATAATTCAGTTAGACGTGCCTATATTACAAGATCCAGCATGCTTATGGAGCACATTGCATCTCCTAAGAAATTTCTGCATATCATTTATATAATATTTGGTCTCTAACAAATTGTAGGTTTATTCTGTTCAATCATATGTTGGCTGTCAGATTGTTAAAACTTATTATCTGGAAATAAAGATATAGTTAAAAAAGTAGGCATAAAGGGTATGTTTGTTGAGCATCTTCAAACACTCTTTAGCACCCTCAGCACACGGGGCCCTTTGATTGGTTGTGCTATTTTGGATCTTGCCCTCTTCAGAAACCAGCAAAGATGACTCCATTTGCAGCTCAGCAGCTTTTGATAACCATTGGAACTATAAAGGATTGCTAAGAATCATTTATAAGAGCTGGTGACTCTAATATATAATACTGGACTACTCTGCAATCTTAATACACTGCACAGAACCAAAAACTAGACAAACGTTGATAAGCACCTTTCAATTTTCTAATATTTTCAGTAAAATTAACAAGGGTTATGTTTGTTACAACATGTTGGATGTTCCGACTGGAGCAAGTTGAACCAGAAATAAAGAAGTTAGTTTCCTTAATGCATAACCAAACTTACAAAATGTAGGGGTGTGGTCTAGCTCTGCTCTGTGATGGCTGCTTGAACAGCTCTCCTGCATAACGGAGCTGAAATTAAACACTACAGGGATCATATAAGCACCATAGACACTGCAAGCATGGAGAAAAACAACCACACACCTTTGGCATCCCGCAGCCTCAAAGATCCCCTCTCGCAATCCAAGATGTTCCGTATGGCCGCCGGAGAATGCCACGTGGCCTCCGAGATGGAACAGGCCAGCTCTGCTAACAACCACGTATCTGCACAACGAGTCAGCGGAAGCCCACCCAGCTCACTACAAACTCCTTATGCCTCACAGACATTCAGTTGGTAGCATCAGATATAAAATCCACCTTCTCAGTAGAAATTACTGACCTAAAAATGGACATTCACTCAATAGCTGCTCGGATGGGAACAATGGAACAGACTGTTATCCACCATGTGACGCAATCAGGCAAGTACAACACTCGTCAGACATTAACCTGTCCCATATTCTAGAAATCCACAGACATCTGGAGGACCTTGATAACCGAGGCTGCCGCCATAATATTCGTATCAGAGAGATCCCAGAGTCTGTGGAACAGTAGCTTATTGAACAAACTGTATCTGGAATGTTTAATGACTTGTTGGAAAGGCCTGCAGACTTCCCCATAGAGATGGAAAGAATCCATAGAGCACTCAGACCAAGGGGCCATGAGAGTGGTCCACCTAGAGACATCATATGTTGCCTAGTAAACTTCTCATTAAAAGAAGCGATCCTCAGAAAGGCAAGAGAGCGTAATCGAGTTCTCCTTAATGGGACAGAATATTTTTCAAGACCTTTCCACCATTACTCTTCGACATACCAGAGCCTCACGCCCCTTGCTGGATCAGCTTCGCACAAGAGAAATTCATATAGTGTAGATGGAAATTCCCTGTTTGTCAGCCACATGGAGAGGTCCTACAGCACAGCTTCGTACACCAGATGACCTGCAGGGATTCTGTGACACACTGAATATTCCCTTAATCAAAGTTCCGGAATGGTACAGCTCGTTCTCCATTTCAGAAACCTAACAACAGTACCCCAAGAGCACAGAGACAACAAGACTGCAGAAACAGAAACTAAACTTCTTGATCATTACACACCCCAAACCACAGAGGAGAAGACCCCAGAAGTCTGGGCTCATCACCACCTCATAGAAGAGATAGCATGGACACCTGCAGTCAACCCAATCATATTTTTCCATTAAATAAACCTGACCTAATAGTTTTTCATTTAGAGCAGGGTTTCCATTTTTCACCCCTGTTCCAAAGGTTAACAAGGACTGCCTAACTGTTAAAACTTTTGTTCTATTTTTCTGTTTCTCATATACCCCTTGCTGAATACAGACACTAACTTTTTGTTGTTTATCCAGCTACCCATCTCCAGCATTTGCAGGAAGATCACCTACCCAAAAAGAACACTCTAATCCTCATCGTGCTACACGATACTATCTGCAACCTCTTTAACATCTGAAATTATGTCCTTCAAAGCCACAGCAAGTATATTTATTTTTACATCGTTCATTGCTCTTATTTTTTCTTTGATAGAAATGGTTAATTCATCAACTGTTAACCTTGCTGCACAAACATTGCCAATATGGATGAAAGCACTCCTACACGTGAACTTTCCAAAGAAGATTCTGATCAATACTTTGTATCTAATGGTCGCATTTTAAGTCGAAATGCCATTGCCAGAAATGGCTATGACTATTTAAACCTATGATGTCAGGCATTCTCATTCTAGAACACTAATGTGTATACAATGCTAAACCTGGAACTCTTTAGTTGAATTTACTTCCTAATAACTTTATTTTTTCGTCTCATTACCCTAAGGTTATAACAATGGTGAATACATTGCTTTTTGGGTGAAGAGTAATATGGTTCTACATTGCAAACAATGGCATTCACCTTCTTTAAAACTGTATTGAATGTTTAACAGTGTAATCATTTTTACTGATTCAGTTAGACCTCAGAGGGGGTGAAGTGGTACCTTTGCCTTACAAACATATCTAATCTAATGCACTCAGTCATTATTACTAACCCAGTGTATACAATACATTTCAATGTTTTAAACTGAGGAGATTGATGCAGCAATAGTGCATATAAGTTAATGCCTGCTTATTACTACAGTTCTTGTCAGTATGTTAGATGAGTTGTCATGTTATGATCTCAGAAGTTATGTTCTCAAATTCTGACACTTTAGATAATGGGGGTCATTTACTAAAGCAAAATCCATTTTGCACTGCAAGTGCACTTGAAAGTGCACTTGGAAGTAAAGTTGCTGTAGATCGGAGGGGGACATGCAAGGAAAATAAAAAACAGCATTTTAGCTTGCACATGATTGGATGATAAAATCAGCAGAGCTTCCACTCATTTCCTACCTATCTACCCCTTAGATTTAGAGTGACTGCACTTTCAAGTGCACTTGAAAGTGCACTTTCAAGTGGAATCGCCTTTCGTAAATAACCCCCAATATGTAGAATCCAAGGTCTAAATAAATAAGCCCCACCAGGCAATTAGTCTCCCTTCGAACAATTAATTCTCATGTCCAGTTTTTATTTTCATTACTTTCTGGATCTCAGTCTTAGAAAAATTAATACTCAAACCATCATCCTTAGGGGTCCAAAAATTTAGCGAATCAACAGTGTACTTATCAAAATTGCGATAGTTGATTCCTATTTATTATACAGGTTATATATAGCGCCAACAGTTTGCTCAGCGCTTTACAACATGAGGGCAGACATTACATTTACATTACAATTTGGTACAAGAGGAATCAGAGGGCCCTGCTCGTTAGAGCTTACAATCTAAAAATTTAGGCCATCTCGTCCATTTCTCTTTAACCCATCTCGGGGCAAATATGCATTATTAATATTGTTATACTGTCAGAATCTTTATACTTAAAGCGGGGTTCCACACTAAAGTGGAACTTCCGCTGATCGGAACCCTCCCCCCCCTCCGGTGTCACAATTGGCACCTTACAGGGGGGAGGGGGGTGGAGATACCTGTCAAAGACAGGTATTTACACCCACTTCCGGGCATAGACTCCCATGGGAGTCTATGTCATTTCCTGTCCTGCCGCGCTGTCTGCTGGGACACACACGGGTCCCAGTGACAGCGCAGACAATTCCTATTGCGCTGCGCGACTCGCACATGCGCAGTAGGGAACCGGGAAGTGAAGCCGATTCGCTTCACTTCCTGATTCCCTCACCTAGAATGGTGACGGCAGCAGCCGAGAGCCGAGCGATCGATCGGCCTCGGCTGCCGGCATCGCTGGAACCCAGGACAGGTGAGTGTCCATTTATTAAAAGTCAGCAGCTGTAGTATTTATAGCTGCTGGCTTTTAATATTTTTTTTTTTAGGTGGAATCCCTCTTTAAGTCTTCTCCTTTAATCCCTTCAAGGCCTTTCATACTCTGCTATCTTTCTAAGTACTATGCAGACTACAATACAGATTATGAAGCCCCACTCAACCATTATATCCCTTAGGCTAACTATATCAACTCCCGTACTTCCTTCCTCATGAGCTCAGCTCCAAAACTACACATACATCTGGAAGATTAGCTGGCCTATATCTTCCTCCAGTATAGTTACCCCCCCCCCCCCCCCCCGCTAACAAACCTTCTCTCTTCAGCTCTCTCCCATACCCTTTCTCCCCATATTTCCCTTCTCCCCTATTCTCTTTCTTTTTTTGCCCCTTCTTCTCCCAGCTCTTCCTGAGCTGTCAGTTTTTTTTTTAATTACTAAAACTATTAGTGTGTACTATGCTTAAGAGTGGTTATCACTGGAGCAAGTTACCCCGACAGTTATATGCACATGTTAGTAAAGCAATCTCCCCTGCTGTTCTATTGTGTTCTGACAGGGGGACGCCCTCTCCCCACCAGAACACTCCAGTCAAAGCTCTCAGCTCTCATTGGGAGCTAAAGACCTTTTTTTAGTCATGCCCCTTGCTTCTTTTGGACCAACTGCAGTACACGCGAGCTGAATATCTGCCAGTTTCTATTGAATCGGCAGATGCCGCCCGACATTCGACCCATGTGTACTAGGCTTTACTTTTCTTATGCTTTAATTGCTGTCCCGTAAACTGGAAAAATGTCTGTGTGGAGTAGGACAGAAAGTGTAATCCGTCACAATGGACAGTGAGAGAGGTGTCCCTTTACATCTATGTTCAATTGTCAGAAACTATGAATCAGACTGAGACAGAAATACAATTAAATCACACTTGTTTATTAAATAAAAATAACAAGGTAAATAGAAAAAATGTAGTAAAAGCATAGCCAGAGTCCAGTAACCGGATAGAGTAGTCAGCCAGGCCAGAGTTCAATAACCAGATCGGGTAATCAGCCAGGCCAGAAGTCAGGGATCCAAGTAGAGCAACAGCAAGCAGGATAAGGAGCCAGTAGGGATGTCAGCATGCCAGTCTTTAAACAGAACTGCAGGAGATGGTTTCTTGTGATGTGACCAAGGCGAAGGCAGAGGTGAAGTGAGCTGGACAGCTTTAAGTAGGCAGGTCAGACGAGCATGATCAGGAACAGCTGGTAACTGTGGAGAGGGATGAGAACTGGCAATTAGCTGACAGCTGAGCAGCCAGCCCAGAGAAGGAAGGGCTAAGCCAGCCCTGACATCAACGAGAGGAAAAATGCCCTTTACATTTGGGGTCAGTGGAAAGAATGCACCATTTTTTATGGGGATCAGTGGGAAGAATGCCCCTACATTGGTGGTCAGTAGGGAAGAATGCCCCCCTTACAGTGGTAGTCAGAATGTCTCCCTTACAGCTTAATATAATAAGTTTTGCTTGTTCTGGTACTATAAGATAGATGGTCAATAAGCCACTGCTCATGGAACCTGTAGAATTCTATGAAGGAACCCTGTTTGAAAATGATTGATCTACATCAGTGTCTCTGAACCTTTTTTCAGTCAAGACAGCTGTTGAAATGATGCACAAACTTGAGGCCTCCTATTCTAAAAGTAAAAAAAAAACAGAACTAATAGTTTTACATAACACAGCAACATCCACACATGTAAGACACCAAACGCTAGAGGTGACGTATTCTTCCAAAGAAAATACACATTTACACATTGGTAATGACTAGTATTCCAATATTTTTCTTCTCCGTGGGTTTATCTTCCTCACTCAGCTAATGTGACCCAAGTGCTGAATGAGTGGGACAAGAGGAGCAAACAAGGGTGCTGTGTAGGCACCCACCATCCTACTTATTAACCGATGATATCATTGGCTGTTAGGATGCTGGTGACTGGAAGGCTGTAATGCAGCACAATGAAAACCTGTTGCTTTGGGTAACTAAACCAGACTTGCTTCTCCTGCTGGCTTGTATACAATTTTTTGGGCAATTTTTAGGCATTTGCCAAGGCACCCCGGGAGAAACCTGAAGGTACCCTGGTTGAAAAAGGTTGATCTAGATGATGTCACATCTCAGATATACAGCTATGAGGCTACATGAACAGCAGTCATATACTATGTTACATATCAGGAAATGCACTGGTACTTCAGTCAGTCAGAATTCAAGTCAAAAGATCGATTTTTAGAGCACTGTTTAATCAAAATGAACTCTTCTCTGTATATGTTGCTTATAAGAATCATTACTTTTTGGGCATGAGTTCTTTTAAAATGTCAGCCTTATGACCAAAAGTGTTGCTTCGTAGGTCCAACAGGCAAATGGATTCCAAGAGGAGATGAAGAAAGGAGCTGACTTAATATAGGAAGCTTTTGCTTTACACTCATGAGTATGAGGCAGAATTGATCTAAAAAGAGTTTATTTCCCATTGTGTTAATGAGTATTCACAGGACTATAATGATGCCTGTGGAGTCTGTATTGCCTTGTAATTGTAAGTGTTTGCATTGTAAATGATTCATTGTATTGTAATTGGTACATTGTCTTGTACAAAAAATATGGCATTTAAAAATAAAGTTATTGACAATAATAGTAATCAGTGATGTTATTGTTATAAAACTTGATCAACAAAGGTCCAGTGAAGCCTGTGGGTGAATTAAAGCTAAACAACTCCTGATTAGAAAACAGGAAGTGCGGCTAAGCTATTTTTTGGGGAAAATAAAATTCCCATGTTAATTACTTATCTTTTACTGTCCTCAATCTCTTTTCAAGAATGATACAAGCACTGGTCTAGGTGACAGATACAAGAAAGCACCATGACCATGGTCTGCCATGCAGTAATGTCTACCAGCAAAATATGTGAATAAGGCCTCATTTGCACTTGTGGTTGCGGCCAGAAAAAAAGTGGTGCATTTGAGCCACATGTGGTGCAATGGTACTGTTTTTAGAGTCCAAAACAGGTGGGGACAAGGCAAGAAATTGTCTGCATACCACCTGTCAAAAACCCTGTAAAAAGCTGATCACACTTCAAAGGGCGCTGCAAGTATGAATGAGTCCTAAGGCAGTGCTGGTGAAAAATCATTACAATGGAGGTTTTGCCCTCTTAAGTTGTCACCAGAATAAATGTCCTCATTGGCATATTTGCACTCTATTCCTTTTTGGTGAAATGTTCTCTCAATTTTAGCCCTAAGGGAAGACAGTGGTTTGTGGCATCTGCTACCAGCTATACCAGCTATTTATCAAAACTGGACCAGAATTTGGAGAAGCTGCGCATAGTAACCAGTCAGCTTCTATCATCAGCTTGTTCAGTTGAAGCAGAACCAAGCCAAATTTTTTTTTTCATTTTGGATAGGAAGTTTGTAACACATGTCATTTGCCTTCTGTGTCCCATTGGAGAGAATTATCTTCACTTCCTGTCCCATAGCCAAAACAGATGTGAGAGGAGGTTCTTACCAAGGTCATCAAAATAATGTCCCCATTGGAAGATTTTCCCTACCTTAGCAGGGCATAGACAGCAATAAAAAGCTAACTGAAATGTATTTTGTTATACTTTAAGGGTATAGTAGCCTTAAGGTATAAGATAGAGCCTGTTTGGTTGGCTGGTTGCTTTAGTTTTGATAACTTGCCCAATGTATGTCTGTCTAGAAGAATGTTTGCAATCACACTTATGCCTAGTACATACAGGCCAAAAATGTTGGGAAACATTGGCCGGTCCAATAAAATCTGTCTGACTTTCAGGCCTATGTGTATGTCAGCCGGTCCGACAGAAGCTGGCCGTTTGACTGGCTTCTGTCTGATGAGCATGCTGGAAAACCAGCAGCCAACTGACTCCCAATCAGCACTCCCAGCCAATGGCAGCTGAGCGGGGAAGGTCGCTGTACTAAGGTTGGATCATCAGTACAGCGGCTCCAACCGGAGCTGTCAGTTTTTTCCACAGGTTGAGCAAAAAAAACTATTAGTGTATACCAGGCTTAATGCATGGAGTGACCACTGTATACAAGTGCCTGTTTAGTTCTTTGTTGATCTCTTTCAAGCTACTGGCAATTATTTAGAGAGGTTGAGAACTACTCATAATTGTCCTTATGCAAGAATCAGAACAATTGGTCTTGAGTTTTGATAATTCTACAGAATTACCTGTGAAATATTTATACATACCACTTATTTATCTTCACTTTGTATGTCTGAGGCTGACTCTTGGCAGTAAGTCCGAAGTGAGAAGCCTCCTGAGGTCTGACAGTTGCTGTCCTGTCATCTGCCTGCACCCACGTTGATAACACATGCTGTCTTCGAGGTCCTAAATATCTATAACAGTATCAAACACAGACCCTGGAGCTGTTTACATTTCTTTTAACTACAGAGACTACAGGGTTCCATTCTGTGATACTGTTATGTTCACTCAGGAGACAGCGTCTGTTATCAGCATGAGGTCGGTCACTTGGCAGTGCTTCCACTGTCAGACTTCAGATGACCTCTCATCTCTAACCCCCAGGGCCCAAAATCATCCTCAGACAGCTTATGTTAAGCTAAATAAAAGGAAAAAGTACAATCTTTTGCAAGTAAGCCTTTACATTTATAATTATCACTAAATATTTAGATTCTTGCAAAAGACCAATTTGTGATAGGTTCTCCTTAAACTCTAAAATATGGTACACAGTAATGATAATGCACATAATGAAGTAGCACATCTTTACATTGCATTTACATTTTATTATATTTTACTTCTTTACCACAGTTTACCCATGACAGTGAACAGTATCCCATGCCATTTGATTGACAATCCCTTGGCTATCAACGTATAAAAAGTCCAGAACTACTTTTTAACTTTCGGCCCCATCGATTTGACACCAAAACTTTAATTATGTTCACTGAGCCCTGCTTGAACTGAGCTCAGGTGTGTTCAGCATTTCACTTTTGTAAGTCTTTTCACATTTACAAAGCTGTACAACATAGCACAGTCCTTCCTGACGGGAGGGGACCTTATTTTTCTATCTGCTGATATTTCACTTCCACTTATTAGGTCTTCTCCCCACTCTATGACTGGACAGTGAAAAGAGAAGCAGCACACTGATGAGCTCATCTATCTTTCACTGTGCTCCCTCCAACTATCAGCATGCTCTTAAACACACCCAATTGACTTCTTATGCTGATTTTCCTTTCCTCTCTTTCTTGGCTCTGCTGTACAAGGACTGTATTGTATCTACCTGTAATTTAGCTTCGAGTCAATCTGCACAGTATCACAATGTAATTGTGCTTCTGACATAAAACAATACTGCTGTGCCTTTGCATAAAATTTATAATGCAGCTGTAATTTAAGTACACATTTGCAAAATATAATTCAAAATATTGTGCAGATAGATGTGCAAACCACTACTATAATCAGAGAACTTTTTAGATGGATGGCCGCAGTGTTCTATCAACATATTCTTTGTCTTGTTACCATTATACTAGGCTTCCAGAGCCCCATTTCTAGCAGACGGGACCAGAAAAGTGGCCATTACTGTATTTATGACAGACATGCAATTGTTGCTTTCACAATTATGCTTGAATGCAAAAAAAAAGCCCGTAAACTCAGTTACTATGGCAACAGCCAGTGATGCCATAAAAGTGGTCTCAGTGCTCGAATGAGTTAAAGAAAATATGAGTAAAAAAAAAAAAAAGGTAAAATGTATTTTTAATGTAATTCTCTGGCATGAAGCAAGATCTGTAACAATATCTGCTAGGCTTTTAACTTCTTAAGATGTTTCCTGCACATGTTGCTTACATAAAAGCTTCTATTTTTATTGCTTGAACTTCAGTAATGGGAGCTGAGGTAACAGGTGAGGCTTTTTTTCACTGTCTCAGTAAAATTTAAGATTCTTAAGGGCATCTTTATGCTCTCCAGCTTCCTATGAACTTTGAGAAAACCTTTATTGAAATCTCTGCTATACCGATCAGAGGGCTTTATAAGCATTAAAAAAAATCTTAGTCCAATCATTGATTGTTATTTCAACCTTTGGGTATATCATTGTGCCAAATGCAGTAAAACCTCGATCTCAGATTACTTTCCATATGTCAATTTATGACCACATAGCAATCGACAAAATGTGTTGCTGGGTTGAATTTCCTTTTTGCACATTACTCAACAGAAAAACCTACTTACTAAAAGCAATATATGCAAGTAAGCTTTTACATTCCATCTCCCATTTTAGATTTTTTTTTTCTGTTTGCTTCTGCTAGGTGAGGTGAGGACTCATTAACTCCTTCTTTCCTACAGGGACCAGTTCTGCATTGTTTGTTAATTTATTACAGTTTGCACAGGACTTAAGGCCTTAACATAGTTGATGAATGTTCCAGAATGGAACAGTTCCACATCATGTCATAGCCAGTTCCTAAGTAACTGCAGGAATTGTATTCCATTTACAGTACAGCTGGAGTTTTTTTTTCCTAAAACACTTATGGTATTAGTTTAATTTTAATTATATTTAGGACCGCCTTGGGCCTCTGGCAATGTATAATTCACCCTCTGGCTATGTAAGAAATATTAGCTCTTTGTTAAGTTTTCCCTTATGACTTCTGTAATCGTATACATAAATACATGGGGCCTTTATGAAACAACACAACAATTTATCTATATAGGTATAGAATAGTTCCTTCTGTACAAAGTAGTTGAAGTTTTTTTAACCCACAATTCATATTTAAGTTTTGGGTATGTGTTTGTCTGCCTAGTCCCCCATTGGCCTTCTTGGAGACTGAAATGGTTTCCCTTCAGCAGTTTGTATCTCTGCTTCCACAAGATCATTATCAAGAAAGGTGTCTCTTTTTTTGCAGCTGGATTCCCCAGGATTGTGTTTATTTCACGATGGAGAATCCAACAGGGGTGTAAAGAGTGCAAAATTTGGTGATATCTCACCTTCAGGGCTCTAAATGATACAGTATAAGGAGCCAACATATGATTTTATTTACAGCTACACAAAAATAAAATATAGTAGTGAGTTTCTAATAACTGGCAGCCATTGATGGTTATAGTAGATTGGCTAAACTAGATTTGTGCATTTTTTCACAAAGCTTAATATATATATATATATATATATATATATATATATATATACATACATACACACAAATTATATTGTCAAAATTATTGGGACACCTGCTTTTACATGCACACAAACTTTAATGACATCCCAGTCTTAGTCTGTAGGGTTCAATATTGAGTTGGCCCACCCTTTGCAGCTATAACAACTTAAATTCTTCTGGGAAGGCTGTCCACAAGGTTTTAGGAATGTGTCTATGGGAATGTTTGACCATTCTTCCAGAAGCGCATTTATGAGGTCAGGCACTGATGTGGACGTGAAAGCCTGGCTCACAGTCTGTAATCTAATTCATCCTAAAGGTGTTCTATTGGGTTGAGGTCAGGACTCTGTGCATACCAGTCAAGTTCCTCCACCCCAAACTCGTTCATCCTTGTCTTTATGGACCTTGCTTTGTGCACTGGTCCAAGGCAGGCGTCACAATACTTTTGATAATATAGTGTGTGTGTGTATAGTAATACATTTAACTGTATCAGTTGATGGAGGTTTAGTTGAGGTATAGAGCAAGGAGCTCCTAGGTCATGCTAGTGCTTGATTAAAAGATTTTCTTAAATTAGTGCGCGAGTATCCTCTAAGTTAGAGACGATCGAGCAAAGAGTTTGCTTGAATCCTGAAATCTATTTCTAAAGTACAATTTCTTCATAGGCGCATGTATTGCACATATGGAATGCTGCGCACTAATGGTCGCGGATGAGCGCATGATGCGTGTAGGAGCGTATTTCCGGTCGTTAGTTTGCAAAAAAAGATCTGTGCCTATTGTACCATCCTAGTGTTTGACGATAGTCAGATCCAAGAAAGGGATCAGACTATTGTAAAAGCTAAGGGTGAACTAAGTTAAACTGCTGTCATTTAAGACATGAATAAAATCCAACAGTCTATCTCTGGTATTGGTCCATACTATGAACAGGTCAGTACCTGTACCATAGCAGGAAAAAGTATGTAACGATCATCAGAAGTTATGTGTGTCTCCCATCTGCCGAGATACAAATTAGCATATGCTGGGGCACATGATGTCCCCATAGCTATATATAGCTATATAAATAAAGTTGGTCGTTAAAGGTGAAGTTGTTTTTAGTTAAGATAAAATGTAGTATTTGCAAAATAAATTATTCAGAGGCCAAGAAGTCCGCTCTTGTTCTCTGAGGAAGGATCCAGCCATCCAGACACCCTGCTCATGAGGGATACATGTGTACAAAGTCAAAATGTCTATAGGCACGAGCAAGGCGTCCGCAGGGACCTGGATCCCCTCAATATGTTTCAAAAGGTCAGTGGTATCATGTATGTAGGATGGAAGACTACGGACATGAGGCATTAAGAAAGTATCTACAAATTTGCTGGCATTGTCTGTAAGCGAACCTATTCCAGAAACAATTGGTCTACCGGGGTGTATATGAATATTTTTATGGGTTTTAGGCAGGGTATAAAAGGTGGGAACACATGAAAATTTGGGAACCAAAAACTCCAGGGTATTTTTGTCAATGAGGCCCTCGTTAAGAAAGCCCCAGTGCAAAGATCCCAGAGTTTTGAGGCAAAGGTAGAGACAAGGGCGGGAGAGATGGGTCTATACCAGTTGTGATTGTTCAAAACAGTCAAGCAAATTGTTTGATACTGAATATGTGTCATTAAGACAATATTACCCAGGGGCGGGCTGGGCTGGGGGGCAGGGTGGCAATTTCCCCCTAGGCTGCCCTAACAATATATGCAAAATGGCCGGCGGCCGCTGCTCACGATTTTTTACATTTTATTTTTATTTTTCGGGGCAGGGGCTGAAAGCTGAGGCAGGGGGAGGGGCACAGAAACTCAAGAGGCACTCACACTCACTTATGTAGTGGAGGCCGCTCTGTTCCCGCACCTCACACTAATCCATTGACAGTGGAGTGAGAGTCAACCTATCAACTCATGTGGGGAATTCCCCCCCCTCCTCTCCTCCGAACACTGCAGCATGTGTGAGCGGCCGCCCACTCTGTTCCCTCCCCTGCTTCCTCATTGGTAGAGGGAGGGAGCCCATCAGCCAAGCCTCTAGCAGCTGCAAAGCATCGTGGGACATGTAGTCCCTATTGCAGGTGGCCCAATAGCAATTCCTGGGCGCAAAAAATTCCCTAGCCTGGCCACAGGAAGAGGACAAACGAGAGGCTGTGGGGGAGCAGACTGTCACCCCATGAGGCTGATCCTGAGGACAGAGCAGAGATAATGTAAGTTTTTTTTGGTGAATGTGTTTTTTTTATTTTTTATTAAAAAGGAAGGTCTTACACTATGAAGATTTCTTACTTCTTTCCCATTGTTTCAAGCTGGGCGCTGATATTATTAACCCCTTCATGCCTAAACCCTTTATGACATTTGTTTACAGGTAACAAATCTTTTGTTAGAAAATTACTTAGAACCCCCAAACATTATATATATATATATATATATATATATATATATATATATATATATATATATATATATAAAATGTTTTAGCAAAATGGCAAAATGGCAATTGTTGCAATATTTTATGTCACACTGTATTTATGTAGCTGTTTTTCAAATACAATTTTTTTGGAAGAAATACACTTTCATTAATTTACCACTTCAATACCGGGCACTTTCATCCCTTCCTGCCCAGGTAAATTTTCATTGTGCAGTCATGCAACATTGTACCCAAATAAATTTTTTCCCACAAATAGAGATTTCTTTTGGTGGTATTTGATCACCTCTGCGTTTTTTATTATTTGCGCTTTAAACAAAAAAATAGTGCCAACTTTAACCACTTCAGCCCCGGACCATTTTACTGGCCAAAGACCAGACCACTTTTTGCGATTCGGCACTGCGTTGATTTAATTGACAATTGCGCGGTCATGCGACATGGCTACCAAACAAAATTGACATCCTTTTTTGAGCACAAATAGAGCTTTCTTTTGGTGGTATTTGATCACCCCTGCGTTTTTTTTTTGCGCTATAAACAAAAATAGAGCGACAATTTTGAAAAAAATGCATTATTTTTTACTTTTTGTTATAATAAATATCCCCCAAAAATATATAAAAACCTTTCTTTTTTTCCCCTCAGTTTAGGCTGATACTTATTCTTCTACATATTTTTGGTAAAAAAAAAACGCAATAAGCGATTATTGATTGGTTTGCGTAAAAGTTATAGCGTATACAAAATAGGGGATAGTTTTATGGCATTTTTATTAATAATTTTTTTTACTAGTAATGGCGGCAATCTTGGATTTTTATTGTGACTGCAACATTATGGCGGACACATCGGACATTTTTGACACATTTTTGGGACCATTGTCATTTATCCAGTAATCAGTGCTATACAAATGCAGTGATTCCTGTGTAAATGACACTGGCAGTGAAGGGGTTAACCAGTGGACAGTGTAGGGGTTTAGTGTTCTTAGGGGTGTGTTACTAACTGTGGGGGGGCTGGGCTTTCATTTAGTGAACACTGATCTCTGCTCCAATCACATGGAGCAGAGATCAGCATCACTTGTTGCTAGGCAGAACGGGGAGATGCTGTTTACAATGGCATCTCTCCGTTCAGCCGCCCCGTGAGATGATCGTGGATATGACCATGGCGATCGAGTTCGCGGGACCCACGACCGGACTCACGGGGGTCCCGCTCGCGATGGCAGGGCAGCATTAAAGATTGGACGTACCTGCATGCCAATATGCCTGCCCATGCCATTCTGCCGATGTACATCGGCGTGCGCTGGTCGGGAACTGGTTAAAAAAAACACAATATTTTTTACTTTTTGCTATAATATGCCAACTTAAAAAAAAAAATGTTTACTCAGTTTAGGCCGATGTGTAATTTTCTACATATTTTTGGTAAAAAAAATTGCGATAAGCAGTAATAAGTTATAGCGTCTACAAAATAGGTTATTGATTTATGGAATTTTTTTATTTTTTATTTTTACTAGTAATGCTGCGATTTTTATTGTGACTGACATTGCGGTGGACAGATCGGACACTTTTGACACTATTTTGGGACCAGTGACTTTTATACAGCGATCAGTGCTATAAAAATGCACTGATTACTATATATCACTGGCAGGGAAGGGGTTAACACTAGGGGCAATCAAGGGGTTAAATGTGTTACCTAGGGAGTGATTCTAACTGTGGGGGAGATGGGACTGACTAGGGAGGAGACCGATCCTATATACTAGGAACACAAAATCTGTCTCCTCTCCCATGACAGGACGTGGATCTGTGTATTTACACACACAGATCCACATTCCTGCTCTGTTATGAGCGATTGCGGGTGCCCGGCAGACATCGCCGCAACCGGGTACGTGCATCGGCTCCTCGGTGACGTGTACCTCTGTACCGCCAGGAAGCCAAAGATGTCCTATGATAAAGAGCACACTGATGACATCTATCATAAAACCTGGTCCAGGAGGCAGGAATTCGTATGACAGCAGCCGCACTGGGTAAGCGGGAGATCTCCGCTCTGTGTTATGCAGCGGCTTTTCTCTCTCTAATCCCCATGCACTGAACAGACTGCATTGATGGGCACTGACAAGGCTGAGCTGATGGACACTGGTGAGGCTGTATTGAAGGGCACTGATGAGGCTGCATTGATAGACACTAGGGAGGCTGCATTGATGGGCACTGGTGATGGTGAGCTGATTCGTGGATTAATGGGCCGACTAGACTTGCCCCCCAGGCCTAAGGCTGCCAGCCCTCCCCTGATATTACCACCTTTGTACAATTGTTTAATAATAAAATCAGAACAATTTTGTAGGGATTGAAGTTCTTTGATTTGTCTGGTATTGAGGTTTGATGGTATCTTCCAATGCTGTTTCTTGCGGTCCCTGATAGCTTTGTGCAGAAAGGCCAAAATGGCCCGGCAGGTCATAAGATCAGGAAATGTATAAGATTTCATTTGAAATTGCCTAGTCAACCGGGTCTGGGATGAGGTCGAGATGGAGCAGGTGGGGGCCGCAGGAGGAGAAGAAAGATTGGTATCCTCAGTGGCCCCTTCTTCGTAAAGAAGCATGAGGTCGCGGAGTGCCCAAAATGCCTCCATAGTGAAGTGTTTTGTTTGCACAGCAAGTCGCGTTCAAGATTCAGCTGTCCTCGATCCTTATCAAAAATATGTTTAAATGTGAGATTACGTGCAAATAGGTAGAGATCCTTAATAGTCTCTGTAACAATAAGTGGATCAAGTGGACAGAAGCCCAAATCCAGCTAAAGAACAGAGAGCTAATCTTCTGTCAGCATGTAGGGAGTCAAGTTTATGATGTTAAGATGGGTGTCATGTTGGGAGTGTTGGGTGAAGGAAGTGGGGGTTTGAGGATGTAAGTGTCCAGATTGCTCTGTTGTTTTTTGAGATCTCAAAAAATTTGATCTTCATTGGGTTTATTACTTTTGTTGGTTAATAATGATGATCCCAGAATTTTTGGAATAGTACCATGCAAGGCAGAATTGTTTACAGTCACATTAGCTTGGGCCTGAATCCCTGCTGTGGATGGTGTTTGTTGTGCTCATGGCATTTTGGAACTTTAGAGGATTTTTCATGCTTCTTAGGGTTTGAGCCACACCACCATAATACAGTTTTTTACGTGAATAATTAGTGGTAGGTGCAACTGTAAAATGTGAGTTTGTTTTTTGGGAGAAGGAAGAGTCTGATTCAACTTCAGTGGCAGAATTCTGAGTATGATTACCTTGTGTCGGCCCTCTTCTACCGAGATTTTTTACAAACCACTTGTAGGCATCAGGTCAGGACACAAACTTCACAAGCTAATGACAATTAAAATGAATCAAATTTACATTACATATATACAAAAGAGGCACTCAGAAGCCGCAAGTGACGAAGGCATGTGAGGTAATCCACTGAACTATAGACAGCCGCAAGCAGGAAAAAAGGTGTGTTATCCACCCGGTAGAGATAAGAAATTTTTGAGTATAGCCTCAGATATCAAAGCCTAAAACTAGGCATAAATAAGTACCATCATCCAAATTTTATATAAGGGAGGAGGATGGGAGCATAGGGACAGTTGCTGAGGCTAACCAAACATTCACTCCCACCTACAAGATTTTTTGGTCGGTACTGATACACAGAGATAAACTTAAGGTAAAAATTATATAATTAATTACGTATAAAAAAAAATGTAAAAACATACATAGGTCTCAATAAAAAAGTTTAAAAACAGTATACAAATACTCAAAAGATTCCCCAAGAAGTATCTGATGGTGGAGTTTTTCATAGATTAACCAATCCTCTACCAGTTTCACAGTACATAGACCGCTTCATCAGGAGAGATAAACTATAAAACAAATAATGAAATAAGACACAAAAACAAGTAACAAAAATTTACAAAAGCATAATAGATGCTTAAAGTTCAGCGATAACACTGAGAAGTTGCTTACCCAGCAGGTCAACTGCCAGGAACAGGACCCAGCTACTCAATAGGGTCCCCCTGCGGTGGGCATGGGGGGATGTGCGCAGATAAAGATAGATAGGGGTAGGAATAAATATATTCACAATAGTTGGTAGAGTGGTGACCATTAAAAGATTGTATAGTGCACGTGGACGGGGAAGGAAAGTGGAGGGAAGAACAGGAGGGGGAGGGGAAAGAGGAGGGAAGGAGAGGGGGGGAGGGGAAGAGGGGAAAAAGGGGGCAAGAGGGTAGGCAGGGGGAAAAAGTGGTAAAAAGGGGTACAAGGGGGGAGGTTGAAAGGGGGAGGGTTGAAATGGGGGAAGGGGGTTGGGAGGGGGTTTTGGAGAGAAGAAAGGAAGGGGAAGGGGAAGGGAGGGGGAGGGGGGAAGGGAAGGGGGAGGGAGAGGATGCTCAGGAAGGATATGGAAGAAAAAGGAAGGGGGATGGGGGAAAGGGGGGGTGCAGGTGGGGGGGGAGGGGGGTGTCTGTCAAGGAAGTGCAGATATAAAATGTGGTTAGAGAAATTATGGCCTACCTGATTATTAAATAACTTTTAGAGCGTACTAAACGAATATACAATTCCTACACTTGAGAAAGGAGCGCGCATGTGCCCCACGGACCTCGTGCATGCTCTGAAACGCATTGTGTTTCTCCTCCATTCGCTGAAGTCACACGCTGTCTCCACGAGCCGCTCTGCATTTTCCTTTTTTAGACATAGCCGAGCTCCCCCCTGGCATCCTGCGGCTACTACAACATGGAAATATGAACTTTTGGACACACGCATTTGACTACAGCTTTCTGTTCATGTACAGCTCCTTGCATTATATATGTAAGTAATACTATTATGTTCTATTATTGATTAAAGAATTTTTAACTAAGTGGGGTGCTCCTATTTTTGTTGATGATTCTGAGTCAGCTTCACTCTGGAGAAGAGCAGCTCAACGTGACAGTGCATGTATCCTTGCCCATCTATCAAGCAAGAACCAGTGATTGGACATTTTTTACATCCCAAGTACTTTTAACATTTTCTGTTTGGACACTTACCCTATAATTACTTCATATTTATGCCATTAATGTTTTTTTTTCTCTTTTGCATTAATCTTATCAATTGTTCGTTCAATCTCAATCTCAATAACTATTTTATTCACATTGGTTTGCTGAGCGCCAGCACCCCCGGTTGTTGTTTTTTTATGTCTTCAATTCTGTCAGCTGCTCACATAAATCTTCTAGGTCCCCCAGAGGGATTCGTCTGAACTATTTCCCTGAATGGTTTGTCTTCCTGAAGGTGAATCTGGTGTTGAGCACTTTTTGCACACCCCACATCAAACTCATTTTTCAAAAACATATCCTGGCATCTCAGGAACTGGGCTTTGACTCTTCCTTTCCACTCAGGTGAGAGTGGGGTGTTTTGTGGAAAAAAATGTTCTATGGAGATTCTGTCCTTCTCTCCCTTCCCCAAATCAGATGGTGAGACTGGGTTGGCTGGATTCACTTGTCCTAACAGCATTCGGGCCTGCGAGGCTGTAACATTCCAGATGCTGACATGGATTTTCCCATGACTTTGTTGCAGAGCCCTAGTTGATATCACTTCTGGGATTACCTCCACTCCCACGTCTTCTCCCTGGCAGGCAGCTTCAAGGACAACAAATTGGCCCGGTTGTTCCCAGTTGAGCTTGACTGAAGCTTGTAGATTTTCTCACATCAGTCTAAATGTCATATCTTCCCCACCCCTTCAGCTGGGGATATCTTGGACTAGATGCTGATATGCTTGTCTCACCATGGGGTGTATATCCCTGGTTGAAGTATCAGGCTGAGAGACAAGAGGAGTAAGCAGTTTTCTAACAAGATTGGTATTGGTTCCTATGATCAGGGAACTATTGTTGGCTCCTGGGGGACGAGCACATACCACAGCTAGTATGTCGAACTTCTCTGTTTTTCCAGCCACAGAGGGGTCAAAGGTTAACTTGACTGGTAGTTAGCCATTATAGGGGAAATTCTGGGTCCCAATTCCCCATATTTCTAATTCCTCCAACTTCTGCAGGGGAAAGTGTTTGAGATGTTTGTCGTTGAAGTTTCAGTATAGAAGGGTCACTTGTGCCGCTGTGTCCAGAAGGGCCTTCGTGTAGATGCCTTTCACTTGAGTGGGTATGACAGGAGATGGTCCTACTATCACGACAGGGAATTTCAAGAAGTAGTGTGGTTAGTCTGTATTTGTGCCCCATTCTTGATGGGCTTTGGGTTTTGTTTGGCTCTCAGTTGAGCTCCAGATGACTGGTATGCACCGACTCTCTGTGACCAGGCACTTGAGGTTGATGGGAGCGGATTGTCTGGTCACTCAGAAACAGCCGTGAGGGCCCTCTGCAACAGTTTAGGCTTCTGTTGTAACTTCCTTGTGTCTTTGGCATTTGCGTTACCTCCTGTAGGTGGGCATCCAGTTGGCTCCTTCATCGGGGCCCTCTGAGGTTTCCTGGCAGCCCCTTGAAACCGAGTTCAAATTCTGCTTGGGCTCAGAGACATTCTCGTTATGTGAAGGGGTGATCCTGGCTGCTAGCAGAATCATCATCTCCATCATTTGCGATACCTGGGTTTTCAAGAAGAGCTCTATCTTTGGGTCATCACTAGTTGCATTAATCACTCTGACTTCAGCGGCAGGTTCTGGTTTCAGGTTTCTCTTTTTTTTTTTACTCTCCAACAGAGCTTTTTCTTCTCGCACTGTTCGGATTAATTCAGGGTACTTCAAAAATCCACCATCTCTTCGAGTTTTCAATTGGATCATAATAGGATCTAAGGGCTAAGCCCCCCTTAAAACCTGCTGTGCTTGGACCCTGTCAACTGACCTGGTATCTATACCTTTCTTTAGCGGTATCTGGTGCATTATCTCGTATATTTAGTTTCTCTCCCTCATCTTGGTAGGTATGCTCAAACTAGTACACAAGGTCAGAGGCCTTTTCTGTTCTCCCAAACATGTCTTGCAATATATCTAAGTAGTCGTGAGCAGTACAGTCCTGTTTGCTAAGTTTCAGGTTGTAAACAGCTTCTGAGGCTGGACCCTCAAACTCTCTGTTATTCTCTGCTTTTTCTGGGCCTGGGGGATGTCCCGCTTGCACGGCCTAGGCTTGCATGGCTTGCTGCAGCCATTCCTCGAAACTCTCTTCACTGACAGGAACTGGCTGCTTCCAGAAAAGGTACTCCGACCCAGTGTATATTGGACTACTCTGCTGACATTTTGCCACAAACTCTTCCAAGGTGGCAATGAATTCTGGCCTTATCATGGCTACAGGCGCCAGTAAGGTAGCTTCTTCGCATGAGGCTGTGGGGCTTGAACTCTCTGGGCTCACATCAACAGGATCCATCTTGATGCTTTCAAAGGTGTTGTCTTGGTGGTTTGCTAGCAGAACAGGATATCCCCACATCTAGCACCAACCCCAAAGGAGGTTACATTTTGGGTTTTCTGTTCTGCGCCTCGACTCCAAGAACAACCTCAGCCCCCGTGGTACACCTGGTTAACCACTTGCTTACTGGCACTTAAACCCCCCTCAGTCCCAGACCAATTTTCAGCTTTCAGTGCTCTCACATTTTGAATGACAATTACTCAGTCATGCAACACTGTAACCAAATGATTTTTTTGTCCTTTTCTTCATACCAATAGAGCTTTCTTTTGGTGGTATTTGATCACCTCTCGGTTTTTTATTTTCTGCGCTATAGATGAAAAAAGACCGAAAATTTTGAAAAAAAATTTTCTTCGTTTCTGTGACAAAATTTAGCAAATTAGCCATTTTTCTTCATAAATTTTGGCCACAATTTATACTACTACACATCTTTGGTAAAAATAACCCAAATTTTTGCATATTATATGATCTGTGTGAAATTTATAGAGTCTACAAGCTATGGTGCAAATCATAAAGATTTGCAAAAAAAGATCACATCTGATGTACTAAGGCCTATCTCCATTCTTGAGACCCTAACAAGCCAGGAAAGTACAAATGCCCCCCAAATGACCCCTTTTTGGAAAGTAGACAATGTATTTAGTAAGAGGCATGGTTAGTTATTTTAAGTTGTCATTTTTTCCCACAATTCTTTGCAAAATTAAGATTTTTTTTTTTTTTTTTCCCACAAAATTTTCATTGTAATAGCTTATTTCTCCCACACGGAATGTGCATACCACAAATAACACCCCAAAATAAATTTTCCTACTCCTCCTGAGTATAACGATACCACATGTGTGAGACTTTCGCACAGCCTGACCACATACAGAGGCCTAATTTTGAAGTAGCACCTTCAGGCATTCTAGGAGCATAAATTACACATTTCATTTCTCAACCACCTATTACAGTTTTGAAGGCCCTGGAACACCAGGACAATGGAAACGTCCAGAAAATGACCCCATTTTGGAAAGCTAACACCCCAACGTATAATCTATGAGGCATAATGAGTCTTTTCAATGGTTCATTTTTTTCCAGAAGTTTTCGGAAAATGTGGAAAAAAATGAAAACGCATTTTTTTTTTACACAAAGTTGTTCGTTTATAAGATATTTCCAACGCATAGCATTTACATAGCAAAAATAACACCCCAAAATACGTTCTACTACTCCTCCTGAGTATAACGATACCACATGTGTGAGACTTTTACACAGCCTGACCACATACAGAGGCCTAATTTTGAAGTAGCACCTTCAGGCATTCTAGGAGCATAAATTACACATTTCATTTCTCAACCACCTATTACAGTTTTGAAGGCCCTGGAACACCAGGGCAATGGAAACGTCCAGAAAATGACCCCATTTTGGAAAGCTAACACCCCAACGTATAATCTATGAGGCATAATGAGTCTTTTCCATGGTTCATTTTTTTCCAGAAGTTTTCGGAAAATGTGGAAAAAAATGAAAACGCATTTTTTTTTACACAAAGTTGTCCGTTTATAAGATATTTCCAACGCATAGCATTTACATAGCAAAAATAACACCCCAAAATACGTTCTACTACTCCTCCTGAGTATAACGATACCACATGTGTGAGACTTTTACACAGCCTGACCAAATACAGAGGCCTAATTTTGAAGTAGCACCTTCAGGCATTCTAGGAGCATTAATTACACATTTCATTTCTCAACCACCTATTACAGTTTTGAAGGCCCTTGAACACCAGAGCACTGGAAACGTCCAGAAAATGACCCCATTTTGGAAAGCTAACACCCCAACGTATAATCTATGAGGCATAATGAGTCTTTTCAATGGTTCATTTTTTTCCAGAAGTTTTCGGAAAATGTGGAAAAAAATGAAAACGCATTTTTTTTTACACAAAGTTGTCCGTTTATAAGATATTTCCAACACATAGCATTTACATAGCAAAAATAACACCCCAAAATACATTCTACTACTCCTCCTGAGTATAACGATACCACATGTGTGAAACGTTTACACAGCCTGGCCACATACAGAGGCGCAACATGCAAGAAACACCGTCGCGTTCCAGGGACACATAGCCTGCACATACCAAGAATTACACCCCCAAATACATTATGCTGAGCAAAGGGTAAAGAAAAGATTACCTGTGGTTTTAGAAGCGCAGTTGTCCACAGGAGGATATCACTGGTCCAGGCAGCAGGCAGGGACTTGGTCAGCAACAGCGAACACAGTTTTTTAGGCAGCAGGCAGGGATACTGTCCATATTACAGTCCAGGGTTAGTGCAGAGATGTCAGCAGTGCCAAAAATATTGGTCCTGGTAGTAGGCAGGTCCTTGTGGTGTGGTCAGTGTGGCATGATGGCAGTAAGTCCTACAGGCAGCAGACAGAAGTAGAGCCTCGTTCAGGACAGAATGGGGATAGGGGTAGAGGCTTCTCCCTCCCAAATCTCTTTGAAGCCTCCGAGTCTCCAGACCCTAATCTAGGAATAAGAAAACAAAGAAAATTGTTTTCTTCTTCTAGAAAAACTATACTGGAGCCCCTCACATATGTGAGACCCCGTGTTGAATCCCACTAGTCCAGTTGCAGAATACAAGATCAGTCCAAGAGGCAGGCAAATATCGTGGTCAAACAGTCCAAGGTCAGTTCCAGATCAGGCAGAGATATGTACAGAATCGTTAGACAGAAGCATGGTCGAATAACAGTCCAGGGTCAGTTCCAGATCAGGCAGAGGTATGTACAGAATTGTTAGGCAGAAGCATGGTCGAATAACAGTCCAGGGTCAGTTCCAGATCAGGCAGCGGTATGTACAGAATCGGCAGGCATAAGAGTGGTCAAATAACAAGCCAGGGTCCGTTACAGAGCAGGCAGTGGCATAAGGGGTGTGAAGGTGTATGAAGGCAGGAACTGAGGATTATGTTTACCACACTTCACTAAAAATTTATTGAAGTATGGTAACGCCGAAAACAGTCGCCTATACAGAGGCCTGGTTGGGAAGGACATTGTGCACAATAATAAGATGTGTCTCTTCTGACTCCTGCTTTGGTACACACCTTACATCTTTTTTGGCGTCTTTTGCCTGTTGGTGTGGGGGGGATTTTATCCGGAAAGTGGCGCTCGGAGAGTCGACTAACAACGTCTGATCTAATATTTTCTGGTGGGCCGTTTGGGAAAATAAGGGCTGTGAAAGCTTCCTCCTGGTAGCCAAAGAAACGTTTGGGGTTTTGGGTGGCGTTGCGGTAAATGACATATGAATTATAAATGGCCAATTGAAAAAAATAAATTGTTACTTTTTTGTACCAATGATATGTCCGTCTTGTGACCAGATATGGTTCCATCATTTGATCGTTGAAGTCGACTCCTCCCATGAACAAATTATACTCGGAAATGCATTGGGGTTTCTTTACGGGGCCATTCCTTCTGGGGATTTCCACGAAGGTATCGTTGTGGATAGAAGACAACATATACACATCCCTTCTGTCCCTCCACTTCACTGCCAGAACCTCCTTGTTTCTTAGACTTGCGGTTTCTCCTTTCCGCAGCTTCTTGTTCCCCAGACTTAGAGGAAAGCCCTTCCGATTCTTTTTTACAGTGCCACATTCTGGCGTCTTCTTCCGGTGAAGGTTGTGGAACAGGGGCAGAGATGTGTAGAAGTTATCTACATAGAGGTGGTAGCCTTTATCCAGTAGGGGGTATATGAGGTCCCAAACAATTTTTCCGCTGGATCCCAAGTAGTCCGGACAATTAGGGGGCTGTAGCTGGGTGTCCTTCCCTTCGTACACCTTGAAGGAATATGTGTACCCTGTGGCTCGGTCACATAATTTGTAGACCTTCACCCCATAGCGGGCCCTTTTGCTGGGCATAAATTGCTTCATCCTAAGCCTGCCACTAAATTTAATAAGGGACTCATCCACACATATGTGTTGGTCCGGGGTAAACAATTTGGGGAATATTTCTGAAAAATAATTTAGTATTGGTCGAATTTTGTAAAGGCGGTCATAATTTGGATCATTTCGTGGAAGGCACTGGGAATTGTCACTGAAATGTAAGAACCTCAGGATCATCTGATATCTGGTTCTGGGCATTACCGCGGAGAAGAGCGGTGAGTGGTGGAGGGGGTGGGTTGACCAGTAGGTATGTAATTGATTTTTTTTGTTGAGTCCCATATTAAATGTGAGGCCTAAAAAAAGCTTGAACTCCTCCACCGTTAGGTCTCTCCATTCGTAGGGACGGGCATAATAGGAGGTCGGATTTTGAAAAATAAATTGTTGTGCATACAGGTTGCACTGGGCCACAATTGACGCCAACATGTCCTCCCTAAAAATTAAATTAAAAAAATCGATAGGGCTAAAATTCTCCGTGTCCACCTGGACTCCTGGCTGGGCGGTGAAAGGGGGAACATTGGCCTCTCCTGAATTAGGAGGAAGCCACAAGGGGTTCTGAAGGGCATAGGGAAGGCCAGCATGGCTCCTAACCCTTTGGGGCTGAGATGACACCCCACTGGTACTTGGCCTTTCTTGCTGGGGCACTGCGGTGCTGGTGGACGGCACTGCGGTGCTGGTGGACGGCACTGCGGTGCTGGTGGACGGCACTGCCTCACTAGAACGCCTTCGCTTGATGGGCCGGATATCTTCCTCCTCGGATTCATCAGTCAGTGTTTCACTGCTGAGGACTGGCTCATAATTTACGTCGGCTTCAGAATCCGAATCCGAAAAGGAATCTGAAGAGGAGAGCTCCCCGTTGCTCTCGTCGGCCGCGGAAATAATTTGGTACGCCTCCTCAGCGGAAAAGACACGTTTAGCCATGGTAGCACTGATGGGCACTGATGCGGTGGCACAGATGGGCGCTTTTGAGGTGGCACAGATGGGCGCTTTTGAGGTGGCACAAATGGGCACTGATGGGTCGGCACAGATGTGCACTGATTTATTGCACAGATGTGCAGATTTATTGCACGGATGTGCACTGATGAGGCGGCAGATGGTCACTGCTGAGGCGGCAGATGGGCACTGCTGAGGCGGCACAGATGGGCACTGCTGAGGCGGCACAGATGGGCACTGCTGAGGCGTCAGATGGGCACTGATGGGTCGGCACAGATGTGCACTGATTTATTGCACGGATGTGCACTGATGAGGCGGCAGATGGGCACTGCTGAGGCGGCAGATGGGCACTGCTGAGGCGGCAGATGGGCACTGCTGAGTCGGCACAGATGGGCACTGCTGAGTCGGCAGATGGGCACTGATAGGTCGGCACAGATGTGCACTGATTTATTGCACGAATGTGCACTGATAAGGCAGCAGATGGGCACAGATGGGCACTGCTGAGGTGGCACAGATGGGCACTGCTGAGGCGGCACAGATGGGCACTGCTGAGGTGGCACAGGTGGGCACTGCTTAGGCGGCACAGATGGGCACTGCTGAGGCACAGATGGGCACCGATTGGTACAGATGGGCACCGATTGGCACTGGCGGGCACTGGCGGTGCACAGATGGGCACTGGCGGGCACTGGCGGTGCACAGATGGAGCACTGGCGGTGCACAGGTGGGCACTGGCGGTGCACAGGTGGGCACAGGTGGGCACAGGTGGGCACAGGTGGGGTAGATCTGGGCACAGGTGGGGTATATCTGGGCACTGGCAGGGTATATCTGGGCACTGGCAGGGTAGATCTGGGCACTGGCAGGGTTTATTAGTATGACTGGCACTTTTTATTTATGACTGGACTGGCAGAGAAGCTCACTCACTGTTCGCTGTCTCCTCACACGCTATCGCTGTGTGAGGAGACACATTCGGCAATGGGTGATGATCTCATTTGTTTACATTTGAGATCATCACCCATTGGAGGAGGCGATCGCGCTGTAAACGGCCGCTGTGATTGGCCGTTTACAGCGATCTGTGATTGGCTGTGTCCAGCGGACACGGCCAACACAGATTTTCCCCGATGCGCGCTCCCGGGAGCGTGCGGGGAACTCTTAAAGGGGACGACGTCAATAGACGTAGTCCCGGAAATTGAGATCCGCGCTGTAGCCGTCATTTGACTATAGCGCGGATCTCAAGTGGTTAAATAAAATTACTGCAAGCACAATTTACAAGACAAGTGAGATCTACTTTTCGTCTGGCTGTGGGATATGGCAATAAATACACACACACACACACACACCCACCTGTTTAGTCATAAATATGCTTAATCTATTGATTGACTATTATAGCGTAAGTAACAGTTAAACCAAATTTAACACACTCAGCAGGCAGGTTAGTAATAAACAATGCATATAAACTTTAAATGCAGCAAGGGTACATATTAATCCACACTAGGTTTTGAGTCAAACGAATAGACAGAGGTATAGTACCCCTTTAAACTGGCCAGCAGATTAGGTAGTTAAAACTAAGAGCAGTCCTTAGTCCTAAGTATTCTTGGCGCTCGTTGGCGCGTGTTGCGGCCATTAGTAAGGCCTGCGGGCAGTATAATGCCCCATACACACGATCGGACTTTCCAACAAAAAAAATCCATTGATTTTTTCCAATGGATGTTGGCTCAAACTTACATAGTTGCCAACTGTGCCGAATTTCCTGGGACATTCCCGGGATTAGGACATTCGGTTTGTCCCGGGAAAGTCAAATTTACAGTTTTTTGCCGCTGGCCGCTAGAGGTCCGCGGCCGGCGGAGACAATGTTTTTAAGAAGACCAGAAGCTGGTCTTCAATAGAGAACCTGTGGCACCGCCCACCCCCGCTGCCAGTGTGTGTGTGTGTGAAGAGCAGTGGGTGGCGCCACAGTTCAAAGTCAGTGCGGCAACGACAGCTGCCGCTTGGAGGACAGGAGATCATATGTCCTGTTGGGAGCCAGTCCATGCAGTGAGTATGTCGAGGCCATCTTTTACATACTGTCACTGTGGATGTGGGGGCCAGTCTGTGGATGTGGGGGGCCAGTCTGTGGATGTGGGGGCCAGTCTGTGCAGTATGTGGGGGCCGGTCTGTGCAGTATGTGGGGGCCGGTCTGGATGTCAGAGGGGCACTAGATGTAAGGAGGGGCTCCGCTGATGGACACAGATGTGAGGAAGGTACCTCTGATTGGGCACCTGATGTAAGGACAGACTCCGCTTGGGACACCTGATGGAATCTGGCTAGTGACGTGCTCATGGCTCCCACTGATTCAGCATTATGGTGAGTTGAATGATTTCATTTCATATTACAATGTAGTAATAGAAATAATGCGCTTCAATCATCCTGACACCATAACAATCATGGCGCCGGGATGATTGAACCGATAACACCAGGTATTTGGAGTATCTTTATCTGCTGATTGTCAAACTCTGGAAAGCTGTTTCTGTTGCTGTTGTGGTGTTGGATCAGGGGGCTGCTGTCTCTTTCCCTCTCCCCCCCGCATTAATCTCAGACTCTAAGCACACCCCTTTGAGCCACGCCATGTAAGCCACACCCATCATTTTACGTAAACTACACCCATATTTTGCCGCATTTTCACTTTTTCCTATGCCACGCCTATAACCGCATGCCCCACCTCCTATTTATAATACAACTCCGCCTACTACTAAAAAAGTGTCCCGAATTTTTTTTTTACAATGTTGGCAACTATGAACTTGTCTTGCATACACATGGTCACACAAAGTTGATTGGAAATTGCAAACGTCAATAACGCATTGACATAAAACACGTACTACGAACCGAGAAAAATTAAGTTCAATAGCCAGTGCGGCTCTTCTGTTTGATTCCGAGCATGCGTGGAACTTTGTGCGTCAGAATTGTGTACACACAATCGGAATCTTTTTGTGTGATGGAAATTTCGATGGAAAATGTCTGATGGAGCCTACACACGGTCAGAATTTCTGACAAAAAGCTCCCATCGAACATTTCCATTTAAAAATCTGACCGTGTGTATGGAGCATTAGAGCTTTGGGGTCACTGTTTAAGTAGCTCCTAGTGACTTTATTGCCTAGCAGTGGTAGCAAGTATTGGCCGCAAAGCCCACTCAACAGTCCCGGTAACACTGATTTAATTGCCCCTCCAATCAGGTGTCAACTAGCTTATGTTGCTTAGGGTGACTCTGGCAGGCAGTCCGGGAAATACAGCATCCCAGGAGTGGCTCCATCTCTCCACAATCCGGTCCCAGAACTGCTTCCCCACACTGTAGTAGCTTCCAATTGCACCCCATCCTCTCTGCACACTGGCCCCGATAACTCACTGCAGACTTAGGAGATTCCCCAAGTGGCTGTGGATTTCTGCCAACTCAGGCTCTGTCTTTCTCTGGCTGACAATCTTGGGCACAGTTGTTCTCTCCTCACTGTCTCTGCACTGTCATTTCAGAGCCTTTTCTTTTGCTGGGCTCCTATACTCTCTCTCTTCCTCTGAAAACACCTCAGCCTCCTCAGCTCTTCCTGAAACTCCCCTTTTTCCCAGTGTCCTCTCTGTCTGAGTTTTCTGGAAGGACAAGTCAGCATCTCCTTATCTCCATCTCGTGGCCAAAAGGAGAAATTGCATGACAATAGTCTTTCATTGGTCTATGACAACATGCCTGCTACATTAATTTTGTGTTTTAGATTCTAATTACCAGGTTAACATACAGGAAAAAATGAAAATGAATGCAGCCACCGTAGCTAAGGACTAGAAATCTGCAATATATTAAGTTTATGTTTAGGTTTTAGATCTGCTTTAGTAGGCTGTGCTAGGCACAATACATACTGTATTTTGTGAATTGACCATCTCTTTAAAAACATTTCACTTTTTATGTTGCTTATGTCTTATTACAACCGTCCTTAAGCAGGAAGCAAAATGTTAGCAGTTAGCCAAAGAAAGAAATGTGTAATGCCACGTACATACGACCGGTTTTCGCTCCAGAATAAACTAAAGGTTTTTCCGACAGAGTTCCACTGAAACTGTCGTATGTACACACGATCACACCAAAGTCCAATCGTTAAGAACGCGGTGACATACAGCACGTACGATGGGACTAGAAAAGGGAAGTTCAAGACCCAGTGCGCCACCCTTTGGACTCTTTCTGCTGATCTTGTGTTAGTAGAAGTTTGGTTAGAGACGATTCATGCTTTTAAGACTCTTGCTTATTCCAATAATTTTACTGCTGTTCAGTTTGTGCTTGTGGGTTTGTATCTGGTTTTCAGTGCGTGTAGTCAGTTCATATCTGTTTTTCAGTGCGTTCTGGTCCGCTCGGTACTGATTTTCAGCTAGCTCTTCACAGGCCTTGTGTCACGTACCTTAAGGCAGAGCCCGGAATGCAGGGAGCGGCCTCTCGTAAACCTCTGACTCGGGAGGCCCTGATAGAGATGACAGGGGCTCGGGAGCACAAAGGAGCACAAGCACCTGACTGGATGGCCGGTGTAGAAGGCAGGAGACCGTTGGTAATGGGAAGTGTCCTGTAGTCCAGCAGTGGAGTGCAGGTGACAGCAGGATACAGCGGACAGCGGGAGGAGTCCTGTAGTCCAACAGCGGAATGCAGGTGCCAGCAGGATACAGCGGACAGCGGGAGGAGTCCTGTAGTCCAGCAGCAGGAGGTAAGAGGCAACAGAACACAGCGGAAGGCAACAGCCGGGTACAGTGGAGAACCCGGGAGGTGTTCTGTAGTCCAGCAACAGTAAACAGAAGACTGGCGGGTAGCAGAGTAGTTCAACAGTCCGGGTCAAGCACAGGCGAGCAGATCAGGTACCAAAACGAAATCCAGAAGAGTAGTCAGGTAGAAAGCCAAAAGTCGGGGGCAGGCAGCAAGCAGAGAAGTCAGAAACAGGCCGGGTTCAATACGGATCAGGTGAGTTCAGATGCAGGGTAGCAGAGCACACAGGAACGCTGTTGATCGGGCAGCAAGACAGCAAGGCAAAGATACCCTTTAAATAGCGCCATTGGCGCCAATTGCGTCAAAACGGCCGCGCGCGCTCCCGCGTGCGCGCGCACGCATGCACCGCCGACCGCATTAACACTCTTCTTACGCACAGGTGATCTTCTGCGTCTTACAACACTCGGATGTCCGTGGGAAGGGTTTTCCTGACATTGCCCCCCTCCAATGGGCAGCCTCCGGATGCTTAACTGGGTCATCTTACCCGGGTGAGATCTCTTGAAGGCCAGAATCAGTCTCTTGGCGTGGATATTAGTCTCTGGTTCCCAGGAGTTCTCTTCTGGCCCATACCCCTTCCACTTCACCAAATACTGAACTTGGTTGCATCTCCTTCTGCAATCACAACTCTGAAATTTACAAAGTTCAATGTATAAAAACTGAAGGCAATATCAGACATTATAGTGTCAAAAATGTCTTGATATTACTGTAAATCTTTTTGTAGATGCACACAAATTGGGAGCCCAAATGGCTAATGTCAACATGTGCTATCTCCCATCATAGGGGATCAATGGATGTGTTTTGAGGTGAAACCCCTTCCTCTCACATGCTAGAGCTATGAGGAAGGAGTTGCACCCACAACATGTTGAGACATTGAGATCCCCTGATGGCAGATAGCACATGTTGACACATGTTGTGTGCATCTTCAAAATTTAAAATGTACAATAAAAAACTTTTTGGGGAATATAAAAAAAAAAGGATGTGATTAGGGAAAAAGTTATATTCTCCCCAACATATCTATCATGTTTTCATTTGCTGTTCCATAATGTTGAGTCTATTTCTAATAGAGTCAATTTCCCCATTCCAGGTCATTATTTGCTGATGAGGCTTTGGGAGCTGGCCCTAGTGAAAGGTTCCGCCGCTTCCTCTTTCACAACCAGCACATCACCTAAAAATTGTTTAAAAAACATGTATTTATAAATATGCAGGCATACAAAGATTACCTGAAGCTGGGGTGTCAGTGTTAGAAAAGTTTTAAATGTTTATTGTGTGACTATTAGAAAAACAATAGTCCTGAGACTGATTTGTTAAAAAGCTTACTTCTGAGCACATTATTGTATTAACTCATTGTATTGTTTTGTCCTAATTAACTCCATAGTAAGTAGGGTGATTAGATTTAACTAAATATGATAGCCTAAGAATGTACAGGAAACATGGATAGCTAATAAAGGTATCAGTTCGTACCATGACAACGTTATTTATGTTCCCTCAGCCAATAGAAGCATAGAGATGTTATTCTTGTGGGTATGTGAAGGCGGGACACTTTCTTTTGTTGGGACTTTTTTCCTGCAGCTTGTCCTGTAAGCATGTCTCCCTGTTGTGGGCCACATCAGAAATAAAAAAAGAAAAAAGAGAGAACTGCGCTAACCACGAATACCCAAAATGAGTAGGGTATATATATGTGCCAGACCCACAAAATGGGTCTTAATATCTTAATGTCTTTGAGACCACCTCCAAAATATAGTGCAAACCATATACAAATAAGTGCAATTAACTACAAAAACAAACCATAAATGCGTGTCAATAATGTGAGTTCCCCAAACACAATATGAGTATGTCAAACTCTGTGCATATACCCCTAAAAATTGAAAATAAAAAATAAGATATGAAAAAAATATTTGCAATTTTTACATAAATGAACTATCGAAAAAAATCGTATTTAGAGACACTCTATATAATGTCCATATAGTCATATATCAAAAATTAATAATAGAATGTCCATATGGTAAACGAACACCAGTGAAGTAAACCTTCAAGTGAAGTACGGCAGTGAAGAAAAAAACTTCAAACAGCTGAGTTATAAGTACACAAATTAAAAATCTTCTCCAAAGATGTAATGTGCTTTTCCCATCACCGAATGAGTGAATTGGCTCCTTACCAGATCCAAGCGACCCCCCGTTACAGAGGGTCACCACAGGCGACAACAGTCAAAGGATATCCGGATAGCGCTTCCTCCTCAGGCGATCCCGAATCTTTCACGCGATAGGGTTATGGCTGCTATTCCACATATCACTCCCAACTCAACGTAGTATCACATAGGGAAAAACATAGGCTCCAGATAGTGTAAAACCAAGTGACTTTAATTTGCAAAAACGAACGTATACACTTACATAAAAGACTTTAAAAGCAGGTTCAAAACAGAAGCGTGCACCGGCCGGATACACGCTAACGCAGAGACCAACCCGTCCTTCCTGGTCCAAAAAGAACGAACACGACTGGGGTGACGTCGACACGTTCGCACCGCCCTACGCGTTTCGTAATAATTTACGTCGTCCAGGGGCACGGGCGGCGTGCGACGTCACCCCTTTTATAACCATCAACTTAACCAAGCCTCGCTTTGGGTCAGCGGCCATCTTAGATATCACATAAGCATTAGGAATCAATGACCATAGGCCAAGCCTCACTATCAATCACGAACGTCAGATGTGCATATCCGCAACGAACGTCCTATGATTGTGGACCATGCCTCGTTTCCATACGAACGTCATATGGTCATAAACCAAGCCTCACTTCCAGGTGATAACCCTATTGGAAGAGGGACGTGGCAAATGCCCTCATTTTAAGGTACCCTTCCTATGTCCAGAGACAGGGCATAGTGTAGGTCAAAAAGGAGGGTAGACTAAAATAAAAAATCAATAAAATGAAGAATAATAATAAATTGTAATAAAATAAAACAAAAATAAAATGAAGTAAAATGTCACAAATTGGTATAGAGATACACCAAAAATTATGCGTTTCTTGATGTATTTATATGTCCATCAAATTCAATTAAGAACTGGGGCTACTGTAAACATGTATTTCAAATACCTTACTGACTCGCGTATTCCCCAGGGATTAGCCTAGGGCATCCCAAACAAATATCAAGGAATGCAATTAAACATGAATCCCCAAATCTAGAGGGCCACCAAACCCAAAACCAGGCCTGTCATCCAAAAGGGGCCAAGAAAGGAAAAAAACAGGGATATGTTCTACAATAATATGTACCAAAATAAACAGCAAAAAAAATACAGTAGAATGGTATTTCACAGTAACTGATACAAGAACCGTGGTAGAAAAGCATTACATCAAACAGGTCACCTCAAGAGTTATTAATAAAGGCATTTACCGGTGGAGCAAATTTCAAACCTTTGTCAAGTAATTTGGTTTCAGAAGTCGTGAGTTCCTGTTTGCTTAGATTAAAGATTCCAGTTCCTATGGCCTCTTTCTTTTTTGTTGATTGGGCTCGCCTCCCCCCTCTAACCCCTCTCTTTGTTCGACGGACCTTTTCAGGCCTCTGTTGTCCCTGGGAAAAAAATGTTGGTTATTGTTCCCACTGGTGTAGGGCCCTCCCTCATAGGCGGGCTGTTGGAATCCCTGTCTATATCCTGGACTCCCCTGGATATAGGAATTGGGATGCCGTCTAGGGTCCGCCCTCCAATTCCCTCCTACTCGGCCCGATCCCCTGGGGGTCTCAGAGTCAGAGAGGGGAAAAAAACGATTTTGAATGGGGACATTATAGTTATAATTCCTATCATCTCTATTCTGATATCACATCATATCACATCAGAAATAAATTATTTGCTTCTCAAGAACACCCGGAGTTTTTACTGATCACAAGGGAAATTCCTAACATTTTTGGTCTTTCGAGCCGGAAGCAACACGCTGGTTTTCAGATCAGACGGCCCGACAAAACTTCGGTGAGTATTGGACTTTGAAGCTCACCGAACGCTTACAAGTCCCCCCAATCAATGTTATTGGTGAAAAAGGGGCGGGGCCACAGATCTGAATTCCACTGTCTGTTTCCGAACCTTGTGTGATCCAGTCCAGGTGTTTGAGAGGTAAGATAATTTAAATTATTCTTAATTCTTTCTAAGAGTCTTTTCTTCTCTTTCTCTTTGTTTCTGGTTTAATGTGTTGTAATTGCCGACATTGGTATTGATCGTATAATATCTAGATGATCCAGTGCTCATAGACAGAGACACTTGGGGACGTTGTCTAAGGTAAAAAATTACGTCGCCCGCTGTCCGGACAGATAACAAAAAGATTTGAGGTATACCGAATGTCAGAGGTTGAATGCCTGACTATTTAAGCGCAGTTTAGTTAAGTGATCTACAAAGATCACAAGGCTAACTTTCTTCTGTGTGTGTTTACTTTATCTTTGTTCATGTTTAACCCTTTTTGATTCTCTCGATAGTGTGGGGAGTGCTGATGTTTTTTCTCTTGTATTGCTGCTTTGTTCGTTTACATGTTTTTTGTGCTGGTATTTCTCAGAAGATAAGAAGCCAAATTCACTGAACTCTCTCCCCCTCCCCCTCCCCTCATGTAAGGATTTCTCCTGCTCGTGCAAGAAGTTGTAAATGTTAACCCTTGATTAGCTATGATCATACAGAAGGGTTATATTGTAAATATTGAAACTTAGCATAAAAGAAAAAGAAGGTAGATTGCACTTTGGAGTAAAAAGAATGTGTAGAATTATTATCAGGTGGCTTGATGAATGTGAAAAGAAAAGAAAAAAAAAAGGCTGAGAATGTTTTCATTGCTATGAAGGTCAAGAAGCTGTTTCTCAGAAACAAGAAAATGCAGATTGCCTGACAGAGGTTAATTTGTGCATCTGTGAAAATATTAGGACTTTTGGTGGGAAAGAGTCTGAATAATAGTCTTAAAGTAAATATTTATATTGGATTGGAGTTGATGATGCAATACTGTTTATATTTGGGTACATTTATAAAGTCAAAAGGCTAAGTTCAAAAAAGGTATGGGTTGGAAATGGCGGAGTATTGGCTTCAGCATGCTAGAATTAGGGTAGAAGGAAAAAGAACAAAGAAAAAATGCCAAGCCCAATTGCCCCTAGTGGACAAAGAGGATGATCTCATCTGCTATACTCAGAGACCACCTCCCTATAATGGTCCTCCCCCTCAGGTGCAAGTAACTGCCCAGAGTAACACCTTCCCTGTGACATCCACCCCTGTCAAAGGAACCGCCTCTGAACAAAACCCCAACTCCACTACCTCAATCTCTCCAGACAGTAGTTCAGTCCTGGAGATGAACAGATCGATCCTTGAAACATTTAATGACGCCATAACTCATGTACTAGGTGCCCCAGCAGGAGCCAAGAGACTAGGTAAACCTCCTATTAGGATATGGTGTGGAGGATGGTGAGGAATACCCCTGCGCCCCAGAAAATGCACAGGGACGGGGGGATCCATTGCCTCCAGAAAGCCCAGACTTAGGGAACAGGTTGACTGCCTTATTGAACAGATGCCAGCTTAGATGGGTACAACGGACTGATTGGCAAAAAATAAATATGACAGTACAAGAAGATAAAGAAAGTGTCAGTGACTACCTAAATAAATTACGAGAGATTTTTAGAGTGTTCTCCGGGCTCCCCGAAGCTGAGGATGTGAATAGTGCATATCAGCAACAGCTAAAGATTGCTTTTTTTAAAGGATTGAAACAGGATCATAAGGATTACATTGTTAAAAACATGGTTACTTACCGAACTGCATCAGTTTTAGATGTTTTACAATATGCTAAGCATTCTGAGAAGTATTTAAAAGCAAAAAAGAATGTGAAAGTAAAGGTTTTTGTGCAAGGTGATGGAGAGGAGGATGCAGAAGAGTACACTGCTGAGGCAAAACCAGAGGGGTCTCATAGAGGAAGAGGCACAGGTGGTTTTAGAGGAAGGATTACTTTACAGAAATAGACAGTGCAACGAGAGTACTTCCACCCTGTGTACAAGCACTGGTAGCATCAGCGGTGTAGTGGTTAGCACTCTCGCCTAGCAGTGAAGGGGGTCACTGGTTCGAATCCCAATCATGGTGCTGCCTGCCTGGAGTTTGCATGTACTCCCTGTGCCTGCGTGGATTTCCTCCGGGTGCTCTGGTTTCCTCCCGCACTCCGGGGACAGGCAGGTGGGTTGATTGGCTTCTGTCCTGGTTTGACCCTGGTATATGAATGGGGACGTTGGATCCTTGGGGGTGGAGAACGATGTGGGTGTACAGGGGTAGAGGCTAGACACTCACTCAGGCTGAACCGGATGGACTGGTGTCTTTATTCAACTTTACTAACTGAAAAGGTACCACATGCAGTGTTTGTTATCCAAATCCATACAGCAAAAGATATCACATTTGAGCCCAGCACGACACCTTTCCTGCATGACAATACTCTTGACACAACCTCACTTAACAATACAGAGGTGTACTACATTAAAACCATACACACTACTACTACTTCCTACTGACGGGTATAAACATGACTGCACTGCTGCCATCACTGAAAAGGTACTGCCACGAAGTGATCTGAAAGATGTACCGTTATCTAACCCTGACATGATACTTTTTGTTGATGGTTCTAGTAAGAAAAATCCAGATGGCACAAATGCAACAGGATATGCAGTAGTGACACAGGATGAGATTTTGGAAGCAGGGCATTATTCAGCACAAGTTGCAGAACTTGTAGCACTGACAAGAGCATGTATACTGTCAGAAGGAAAATCTGTAACTATATACACTGACAGTCAATAGGCCTTTTCAACAGTACATGTTTTTGCACAACAATGGAAAAACAGGGGGATGGTCACCTCCAGTGGTAAACCAATTTCACATACAGACTTCATTTTAGAACTCCTAGATGCAATACAGTTACCAAAAAAGCTTGCAATCTGTAAATGTCAAGCACACACAAAATATACGGACCCCATCTCAAAGGGAAATAAAAGGGCAGATGAAGCTGCACATAAAATAATGACGAGAAATCATAGTGATAGATCATACAGTCCTTACTGATATGCAGCAAAATGCCCCCCCCCCCCCCGGGGAAAAACAATATTGGAAAACAAAGGGTTGCACAATAATTGATGATATTTACACATCACCTGAAGGGAAACCGGTATTACCAAAATCTTTATTTAGGTATGCAGCAGTATTGACACATGGAGTAACGCATGTGTCAAACAGGGGGGTGACTGAGATGTTAAATAAAGTATGTACAGCCTATGGATTCACAAATTACTCAAAAAACTTTTTGCTCTCAATGTCTTATATGTGCAAGACACAATGCTCAGGGAGGTATAAGACCACAGAAAGGGAAGTTCCCTACACCACAATATCCATTCCAACACATTTGCATGGATTTTATTGAATTAGACAAATGTGAAAGGAAGAAATATTGTTTGGTACCCAGGCACCCTGACCAAATGGGTGGAGATATTCCCGACAGGAAGTGCAGATGCACAGACTGTAGCCAAAGCATTACTAAGAGATATTATTCCTAGATTTGGAATCCCTGAAAGGATTTACAGTGATAATGGACCCCATTTTGTAATTAAAAAATATACAACATTTGATAGAAGTGATGAGAATTAAAGGGAAATACCATTGTGCCTATCATTCCCAATCAGCTGGATTGGTAGAAAGACATAATGGCATTCTAAAAAGCAAACTGAGAAAAGCTATGGAAGAAATAGGTAAAAATAATTGGATGTATTGCCTACTAGTAGCTGTGACCAGTATGTATATCACACCCACAAAAGAAGATGAAAAAGGTGCATGTGGGAGATTGGGGTCTCAATAAAAGTAATAAGAAAAAAGCAGTGGTACTCCCCAAGGTGGGATGGTCTTTTCAAAGTCCTTTTAACTACCCCTACTGTGATAAGGATTGCAGAGAGGTCTACCTGGATTCACCAGTCCCATTGTAAAAACGTTTTACAGGCAGAGTAGGGCCAGTTGGCTACAAGAGGTCCAGAAAATCCAGCTACAAAGGGAGGTCTCACACAAGGTGGGACTTGTCTCAAACCGGTGAAGTCTCCCTCCCCTTCCAACTCCCCTATCCTATCCGCTGGAACTCTGTAGCTGGTTAGGATGAAAGGGACAGTAATTATCCTTGGGTTACTGGTGACTCTAGGAGAGGTATCCATAAGAGGGGGTAGGCGCTATGGAAGAGTAGAGGAACCTTTGAATTAGGAAAGAACAGGAAAAGCATTCAATCTAACCTTTATAGAGGGAATAACTAGCACTATACTGGTAGACTTCTGTCAGATTGCAGATTGTGGGGATACAACTGGGGCTAGAGGACTTCTATGGGCAGATAAATATATCTGCTGGGTCTGGAATAAGGCAGGATGTCAAGCATGGGATCAGGCCCTGTGGACTACAGTGCATCAAGATTGGGGGTATAATCAACCAGGGGCTAAAAAGAGTGGTATAAAGGAGAGACTCATAATCACAAAAGCGGCCAACTCCCCCTGCACAAATAGTAACAACTGTAACCAACTATTAATAACATTAAAGGAGCCGAGGAAGGAAGATCAGCGGTTGTATTCCATGGGAGCATGGGTGTCAGGAACTGATCCCTCAGGAACATTTTTCCTTGAGGTATTACTACCAAATAAAACTAGACAACAGGAAAAGGTAGACTCAGAAGGGAAAGAAGAAGGCCATACTAAAATAGAAGTTCTCAGTATAACTATAAGATTCACTAACGTAACAATAGAAGATGCCATAGCTTTGGAGACGGGCTACCAAGGAAAAAAATGAGTGGTTAGAATGGTTGAGATACACGGTTAGAACTCTGAAAAAGAAAAACTGTTTAGTTTGTGCCGGAGCCAGACCACATTTAGCAACAGTTCCTTTTCCTCTAGATCACAATACAGATCCAGAAGGTTTAAAATGTATGTTGCAATTGTATAATAAGAGCTATAAACCTGAAGCAAATTCTACTTGTCACACATTGAGTTTGTTGTTTCCCCCAGTACAGAGACCTCAGATACCTCCAGCGGTTACCGCTTATCCGGGCAACTTTACTTGTTTTGCACTCCCAGGGACCCGTAGCGCGGTGGATCTTGGGTCATTACCTGATGACTACTGTGTGGAGAGGATTAACACGGACAACGGTGACTGGGTTGAACATGACATTCAGAGAGCTGATGTCTGGTGGATGTGTGGGGATAAGAAACTGCGAGCTAGACTACCAGCCAATGCCCAAGGGGATTGCGCTATGGTCCAGCTGGCTATGCCCCTGAGAATCCTGTCAGAATACCCGTGGACTAAGAGTCACCGACAGTATCGTAGGGACACCTCTCCCTTGGGGTCATTTGACTCTCAGATCTACATAGATGAGATTGGGGTTCCTCGCGGGGTGCCGGACGAGTTTAAAGCCAGGAATCAGGTGACAGCTGGGTTTGAGTCTCTTCTCTGGTGGGTGACTATAAATAAAAATGTTGACTGGATTAATTATATATATTATAACCAACAACGATTTGTAAACTATACTAGGGATGCTGTGAAGGGCCTAGCAGAACAGTTGGCCCCCACATCTCTAATGGCCTGGCAGAACCGAATGGCTTTAGATATGGTCTTAGCTGAAAGAGGAGGGGTATGCAAAATGTTTGGTAGCATGTGTTGTACCTTTAACCCTACAATACAGCTCCTGGAGGGACCGTGATCAGAGCCTTGGAAGGACTGACTGCGCTATCGAATGAATTGGCGGAAAACTCAGGTATTAATGATCCATTCACAACTTGGCTTGAAGAATGGTTCGGTAAATGGACTGGATTTATCACATCATGTTTGATCTCAATCGCTGTGGCTTTGGCTGTTTTGGTCACTTGCGGATGCTGCTGCATTCCCTGTATTCGAGGATTTTCACAAAAACTCATTGAAACTGCAGTCTCAAGAACAATGTATCAAACCCTCTCTACCTCTGAGGAGACCTATGTGGACATTGAAGCCCAACTTAATGACATACAGTCCGATAGTGTATAACACAGGGACTTTCATCGAAATGTGTTGAGATAAAATAGTCACACAAAGAGGAGGGAATGTTAGAAAAGTTTTAAATGTTTATTGTGTGACTATTAGAAAAACAATAGTCCTGAGACTGATTTGTTAAAAAGCTTACTTCTGAGCACATTATTGTATTAACTCATTGTATTGTTTTGTCCTAATTAACTCCATAGTAAGTAGGATGATTAGATTTAACTAAATATGATAGCCTAAGAATGTACAGGAAACATGGATAGCTAATAAAGGTATCAGTTCGTACCATGACAACGTTATTTATGTTCCCTCAGCCAATAGAAGCATAGAGATGTTATTCTTGTGGGTATGTGAAGGCGGGACACTTTCTTTTGTTGGGACTTTTTTCCTGCAGCTTGTCCTGTAAGCATGTCTCCCTGTTGTGGGCCACATCAGAAATAAATTGTTTGCTTCTCAAGAACACCCGGAGTTTTTACTGATCACAAGGGAAATTCCTAACAGTCAGACATTCACCTGTTGGGGTGCGCATCTCGCCCACTTCCTCCACCTCTCCTTCCTCCACATCCTCGGGGGGGCTTGGGCTAATTTGCCAATCTGGTTGGCGAAGTCGGGGGTCCCTGGAGTCTGAGTGCTGTCTGAGTCTTTTCTCCCCTATGAGAATGAAACAAAAGGTATACTTAGCGCACAGATATTTGAGTCCAAAAATAGGAATATGAAACATTGCTTTGAAGTGGTGTACAATTGTCTGTTTGGGCAGAGATCCAAGTTGAAAACATGATTAAAATTACATTTTAACCAAGCTTGAATACTTACCTTTTTTGGCCATGTTTCACAGATGGAGACACCCCAAGTATCCACTGGAGCACCTGTGTGGGTTACCCTCTGGTGTCCAACACTAGTGCTCCTGAGTCCAGATGTGTAGACAGCTGCTGAGTGTCCTCTGCTTAGATTCCACTGAATCAAGTTTGCAATTCATTCAAATTTCAAAGACATCTAGACAACAATGTCCTAAACTTCTTTTAATAAGACAAATTAGCATGACTAAAATGTAATTAAATCCCTGTATCAGCTAAATACATCATATTTATTTGCAAACGAACAATGTTTCCTACGATCAATGTTTTCTACGAACAATGTTTCCTACGATTGATTACTGTGCCCACGAACATGAAAGTATCCATTTAAAACTTTACAACAGTAAAGAAAAGCACATGGAACAGCATACAAGTTAATAATCGTAATAGGAACAAGTACTTACTTTTTTGAAGCACCTTCTTTATTTTTGGATACTGATCCGGCTCCCTCAGTTTAATGTTGGACCATCGCTTCCTTAATTGGTCTATGGACTGTCGTACCCCAAACTTATGCTCAAGAGTTTTCACAACTGTTGTTATGATTTGGTCCTTGCGCAAATTGGGATGGGTGTACGGCCCATGTTTTCCATCATAATCATCCCTCTGCAAGATCTCACCATCTCCACCATTTCCTCAAAGGCCAAGTTGGTGGCCTTAAATCTCCTTCTCCTGGATGTGGATGTTTGGGGCTCTGGGCTTTCCTCCTCACTAGATGACAAATTGGCAACCATCTGTGACTCCGCCATGTTGCTCCCACTGCGCACTGAATAGAGAAGGGGCGGGGAATATTCGTGAAAAAGAATGTCAGGGGCAGGTGGCGGGGCGGAGTTTGACACATGCGCAGTGTATATAAAGCTAACATGCATTTTTCGTACGTACGGTCTGTGTGTGGAGGACAAACAAACGGAAGTGACGAGTTTGCTAAACTAAGGTAAAATTTGAATTTGGCCCATCACAGTGGTCTATACTGTTTCAAGATTGAGGCCTATATTGGGATAGATAATGACAGTTTAGGCTGACATTAGTGTTTTTGTTTTGTGTATTGTCTTACAGCAAAGATGAATCAGTTTAAGGTCCCAGAATTCATGGGCAGTTTCATAGACAGATACAGGGAGATGAGGAATTTGTGGGAGGTGAAACACAGCTTATATTATAATAAACAAGCTAGGAGGTCATCACTGGAGAAACTTCTGGAATTTGTGAAGATTCAGGTCCCTAAAGCAAACATGACTTTTTGGAAAATAAAATTGGGATCTTGAAGAACATGTATAAGAAGGGGCATAATAAGATTCAGAAATCACTCCGATCAGGAGCATCAGCAGAAAATGTTTATGTCCCCAGGCTGTGGTACTTCAACAAACTGAGGTTTCTGGATGACCAGACTGAAGCCAGGGAATCTCTTTCCACCCTTCTCTGCAGCCTTCCCTTCACCGTTCCCTCAACCCCAGTAGAGGCTGACAAGGAACAACCTGGGCCTTCCATCCTGGAAGAAGTGGATTTGCCCAGCTGGAGCCAGGTATATTATTTTTTGACATATTTATTAGGCTTGTGCAATTCGTTTCGTAAGGAATTGAAATTCGGACGAATTTTGCATCTTTTGGACATTCGGATGCATCCGAATGTCCGAATAAAAAAATAACGAATAACAACGAATATGAAAGAAATATAACAAATGAATTCGACATGATTCAGTAAGGCCGCGTACACACGCGGGGACTGTTCGCCCAACTTTGTCCGTCAAACAGTTTCAGCAAACAGTCCGCTCAAAATTAGCATGGACGGACATGGCCACACACGACGAACGAACAGTTTGCTGAAACCGTACGCGATGACGTGAACGGCACGTACGACGGGACGAAAAATACGACGTCCTATACACTGCATTATAACTTTCGGCGTGTAAATCCTTTCTGAGCATGCGCGGAACTTAGTTTGACGAACAAGCCTACACACGAGGGGACTGTTCGCTGAAACAAAGTTTCAGCGGACAGTTTTTCGGAAATTCCGAAAAACCTTGTTCAGCGGACTGTTCGCTGAAACTGTCCGCTGAAAGCCCACACACGAGTGGACTGTCCGCCGAAACACTGTTCAGCGGACAAAGTTGGGCGAACAGTCCCCGCGTGTGTACGCGGCCTAATTCTTTAAAAACCTAATGAAACAAAAGGTCAGCTCAAAGTAAATCTTATAGTCCAATCAGCTAATTAATTTTGTGCCGGAGGATGGATTACTGGCAAAGTGCATTCCTGAGAACTGAGTTAGAAGGGTGTTGTATTGTATTTGAGCCAAGGAGAAGAGACGCTGTCATTGTGTGTGTTAAAAGATTCAATAAACAAACGACTTTCCAAACTACGAATCATTATCATGAATGTCTATACATACATAAATAGCGAATTTAAACGAATACGAACGAATGAATTCGACACTCTACGAATAATAACAAATTATCCGAAAACATATTAACGTAACATAACGAATATAACAGAACGAAATTATGTATTTTACAAATGACAACGAACCCAAACTAAACAAAATTTTCCGTTGTGCACAAGTCTAATATTTATTGTTCTAATATTAATGATGTTAACTAGATGTTATAGTTGATTACAAATCAATTATTGTATCCAAAAAATTAGGTATACATATCACTAGACAGTAGTGGGCAAAAAGTTTTGGGACCAGCTTGAAAAATGCTGGGGTCAGAATGATAATTTTTTCTATTTATTTTATATATATATATATATATATATATATATATATATATATATATATATATATATATATATATATATATATATAATTTTTAATTTATATATATATTTATTAACATTCAATTTGAAATTCATGAGCTGAAAATTGTGTGTGATTGATGAAGCAAAAACTACAACTATGACCCTTTATTATACACAGGATGAGCTCAGCCAGGAGGAGGGTCTGGAAAGCATCAGCCAGGAGGAGGCCGTGCCCAGTGTCAGCCAGGAGGAGGCCGTGCCCAGTGTCAGCCATGAGGAGGCTGTGTCCAGTGTCAGCCAGGAGGTGGCTGGGCCCAGTAGGAGCCTCACCCAATCCCAGGTGCCTCCCCTCTACCTTACCACCAAAAGGCCCAGGAAGGGGACAATGACGGTGGAGGCAGCACTGGGCTTCATTAGGGAAGCCAGCCATTTCCTCAGGAGCCCCCCCCCAATGCTTAAGAGGCCTATGGCTGCTATCTAGCCACCAAGTTGCTGGAGTTGGAGAAGGGCCAGCGCCTCCTCTGTGAAGGATCTTTTTCTGATGCCCTTCAGAATGGGTTGAGGGGCCAGCTGACTGAGAACAGCCACATATGTGAGCTCGCCCATCCTGCTCCTCCTAATGCCACAAGTCAACCACTAGAGCCACAGCCTCCAAGGAAGGCTGCAGCAAATGCTGCAAGGAAGAGAAGAAAGTAATGGCCTGGATTCAGTCTAGTCTGACAGAAGACACAGGGTGTTGCAGTACCACAAACTGGGGACAGATATGTCATCTGATGCAGGACCTGATCTCTGGAATTCCTGGACCAGATTGTGCTCCCTATTATATGGACTCCTCAAGCTACCAAGGTTCTTTTCCACAGACTTGATGTATGCCCTGGAGGCCAAAAGGCTTTGCAAATTCAAAACGTTTTTCCAGCGTTGACTTCCTTTATTCAAAAAGGACAGTTTGTTTGTGAGTAGGCAGGTACATTTAAAAAAGACAATGTCAAATTAACAAGGGACAACAACCTCCTTGAGGTTGATAAAAAATATAATATAATCTTATTGTGGTAACTTGACACTCCAAAAAAAACTAATTATATGGAGATTACTAGAAAATAATTTTTAAGTAATCGTAAAATAAATCTTGATGAAATAAAAAATTATCAAAGATGAGTATAAAGAATAATTGTAAACATTATTATGGAGATCAGGCTTTTAAAAAATAGAATATTACTCATGAGATGAGGCTAAATAATGAAGAAATCAGTTTATGAGAACTCTGTGTGAATATGAGCAGCAAAACAACTTCATTCTTCCAGAATTCTAAAGAAGAATAGAATATGATGCATTAAAAGATCACAGAATTAGCTGCGTGAGGAATGTGCTAGCTCCAATACAAACGCTAGTTTTACCATATCGAGCGCTTCCGTTTCATACTTGCTTCAGAGCATGTGTCGTTTTTGGTCCACATACAGATGAACGGTTTTCCCCATAGGAATTGGGTCCATCGGAAATATTTAAAACATGTTCTATTTCTAGGTCCCTCAGAATTTTCGTAAAAAAAAGTCAGATGAGGCATACACATGATTGGAATATACGATGAAAAGCTTCCGTTGGACTTTTTCTGTCGGGCATTTTCACAGCTCATGTGTACGTGGAATTAGGAGTCCTTACGACTGAATAGAATCTTTTCCCAGGGGCTACTTAGCAACAGCCTGTGCTCCCTATGATTGAGTAAGTTATGCTTTAAACAGGAGACGGGACACATGTTCAGAAAAAGCAATGGGTTTGAGTGTGGCCATTAGGTAAAGCAGTATTTAACCTGTTGATTTACAGTAGCTGTTTCCCAAAACAGTTAGATTCAAGGCATGCTGTGACTGATAACTGTTATGCCATGTACACACGACCGAACTTTTCGACAGCAAAGGTCCAATGGAACGAATCTGTAGGACAATTCGATCTTGTGTGGGCTCCATCGGACCTTTGCTGTCCAAAAATCTGACAGACTTTAGAAGTAGAACATGTTTCAATTTTTTCTGCGGGAACTCCGTCAGACACAGTTCCTATGGAGAAATCCGCTCGTCTGTATGCTAGTCCGATGGACGAAAACCGACGCTAGGGCAGCAATTGGCTACTGGCTATGAACTTCCTTATTTTAGTCCGGTTGTACGTCATCACATTCAAATCCATCAGACTTTTGATTGTGTGTGGCCAAGTCCGTTCATTCAGAAAGTCCGTCGGAACTATGCCGAAAGTCCGTCAGGAAGACCACCGGACCTAGTCTGCCGGAAAGTCCGGTCGTGTGTACGCAGCATTACAGTTAGTTGCCTGTGTTCTCAACTGAACTTTCAACTGATCACATATGCAGCACCATAGCAACTGCAGACCAAACAAATTCTAAGATTGCAGCTTCCTTGGCTGTAATGGAGGGGTTAGTTCCACTTTTAGTGTGGTGTCTTGTTTGGTAAAAAGGATCAAAAAGTGTTTATCCGAGGAAAACAGTAACATTTTCAAAATGGAGTATGTGGAAACCTTGACTGTAGATTATTAGAGAAAAATTCATCCAACTCCTTAGCAAGTCATGCTTAGCTAGCATATACGAAAGTGTATTGGCTGGTATATGTGCCAACTCTTAAAAGGGTGGTGCAGTTGCTACAAGAGAGAAAGCTGAGTAAATGAGTTTTCAAGCACTGACAACATGGGGTAGAATATAGGTAATACTCCCGTGCTATCAAATAATGGAAAAACTGAAGGCCCACTGCAGCAGACAACTGGTTGGCTGATCCTTGGCAGATAAATAGGTAAATTGGTAATGATGATGCTGTGCTGTGAACTCTCTAATGGGTGATGTGAATGGCTATATTAACCACGGTGGTTCTGTTATCCTGACTGCGCGTCATATGACATCCAGCAGGATAACAAGCCAGCGCGTGCTGCACACTGACACACTGCATCTCTAATCGTGGTATGGAGCCTCTGGCAGAGGCTTCTTACCACGTGATTAGCTGTGGCCAATCACAGCTGATCATTGCTTGAACTAGGTAGTGCCAGTAAACAGCATTCCTCGGTTTGCGCTGACAGGGAGAGTCGTTCGGCGGCTCTCCCTGTCAGAGGGGGGGTCTGTGCTGATAATCAGCACATACATTATCAGCACAGTCACCATCAGATGTGCCCATCAGCTTCCAATCAGTGCCCATCAGCTACCAATTGGTGCCCCATAAATAACGGATGTTAGTGCCAATGAAAGTGCCAATCAGTGCCAACCACAGTGCCAATCAGTGCCCATCACAGTTCCAATCATTACACAGCAGTATCACCTGTCAGAATCTCATTATCAGTGCTTCCCATCAGTGCTATCTACTAGTGTCTGTTAGTGCCAATCAGTGCTGCCTATCAGTGCTGCCTATCGGTACCCATCAGTGCCGCCGGTCAGTGCCCATCAGTGCCATCTGTCAGCATCAGTGCCACCTATCAGTGCCCATCAGTGCTGCCTATCAGTGCTGTATATTAGTGGCGCCTATCAGTGCCCATCAGTGCTGCCTATCAGTGCCACCTATCAGTGCCCATCAATTCTACATATCAGTGCCTCCTCATCAGTGCCCAGCAGTGGCACCTTATCAATGCCAAATCAATCCCCATCAGTGCCACCTTATCAGTGCCAAATCATCAGTTCAAATATCAGCGAATAGTACAATTCACGTTGGAGGAGTATATAACCACCTAACATCTAACATAATGACAGTGGCACCTGGCTCATCCCCAGACGACATCCTATTGATGATGAAATTGATGACTATTGATGATGAAATGCATAGGGTGGAGCCTATGCCAGTGACATCATTATGTTTCTTCCTTTTGAGATGGTGGATGGCTTTTTTTTTTTCAATAGATTTTATTGAAGGCGAAAACGTTACAAAGTACAAAACAGGTTGCATAAGTTTTCTCAAAAAGGAAACAATGTTTAAAACAAAAGCTGTAGTCTAGGCTCTTACTAACATGAGTAAAATAAAATAAAAAAAAGAAGCGAATAACCAATGTAGGGTAATACAGGTATCTCAAATACATTTACCATAACGAGATAACTGGATGGATCAACACGTAGGGTCCTTAGTAAGAACAGACTACTGGCGTTAACCAGGAGGATAGGGAAGGAAGGAAGGGAGGGGAGGGAGAGAGAAAAGTGGGGGTGTGGGAGAAGAAAGAGGATTATAAAGGGGAGGGATCAAACACCAGTACGTTGTGCACCAATGAAAAGAAAAGAAGTAAGACCATAAATATAGAGATGCCATCTAGGGTTAATGGGACGATAAGTGTTGAATGGCCCCGTATGGGGCAGAGGCTGTTGGAGTATCCAGAGATATGTGAGGGTGGACAGGTTGCATGGGAGTTGGAGCCACTAGATCTGTGTTTGTGAAGTCAAAGCTGGAGATGTCATCATCCTCAGGGGTAGTAGTAGTAGTGAATGTCCCATAGTAGGAGAATGAGAAGCTTTTGAAAGACTGCAGCTCTGTTCGAGTTAGGGTCGCTTGCATAAAAGCCCACCATCTGGAATAGAAATGAGTATGGGAATTTCCTTGTTTGAAGTCGGTGTTAATTTTATCCTCATGAAACAAGTTTAGGAGCTCCCGTTTTAGTTGTGAGATCCGTGGGCTGCGATGAAGTCCAGTTTTTTAAAATAAGTCTTCTGGTTCATAAGAGACAGATCAGTGTCCAATCCCTATAGAGGGGGCGGGTGGTTGAGGACTATGGTAGTAGTTGATCATCCCAGTATCCAAAGATGAGAAGAAAGGGGTCTTTAGGAAGTTTGAGCAGCATTATGTCGAAAATGAAGGAGATAACCTGGTCCCAAAAGGTGGAGATAGAGGGACAAACCCAGAATCGGTGAGAGAGGGATGGTTTTGCCTGGCGACACATCTGAAAGCTGCACCTTCTTATCCGATAGGGAGGGTATGTGAGCGCAGTGCATGATCTTGAGATTAGTCTCTCTCCAGACCTCGTTGGGGGGCAGCTGATGGGACTTTTTATATCCTTGAAGGATCTTATCCACTAAGTCTGGGTCAGGAAAGTCTTTACCCCAGTTTGCCACAAATGAGCAAGCAAGCGAGGGGGTGGTCTTTAATAAGAGAGGTTTGTATATATCCGAAATTTTATAGGACTCCCTTTGTAGTACCGTGTCTGTGAAGGATGACCAAAACCTCTTGCTTTCTTCTTTGCAGGAGTCTCTCATATAGCATATAGTGAAAGGCATGGGATTGGGGGAGGGAACATTTTACTGCAATGTCAGAGAAGAGAAGAGGGTGTCCTGATTCCATGTTGCATAGATTAGAGAATTTTGAGAGGCCTTTTTGCTGCCAGAGAGAGAAGGGTTTGTATTCCAATCCCGGTGGGAAACTAGGGTTTCCTTGAATCGGGAGAAGTCTGGATATAAAGGGTGATAGCTTTAGTGCTTTTCTCACTTCCCTCCATGCTGTGGCTATGTCTCTGAGAAGAAGGTTGTGTTGTCAGAAGGTCAACGTAATTGCGTCAGCACATCTGGACCACCCGATATATATCATACCCCAGACGACGCCACCGTATGGCAAAGCGCGCGTCGGGTGGTCCAGATGTGCTGACGCAATTACGTTGACCATCTGAACAGGCGTTCGCATGCCGGCCGGCATTTCATGCTTTTTTACTGCTATGTTTGTGAGTATATTTTGTTTATTTAAATAAAAATATCCTGCCTGGTTTACACTATGGGAGGCTTTCTTTGTGTTTTCCGAATTACCATCTAAACCATTGCCTGCTTATGTGGAAATCTCCATGGTCCATTTGAAAGTGTTTCCGCAATAGGAGTCAGGATTGGTGCAGTTCGGGTGACAAATTCAATGAGCGTTTACATACAGCTTTCTGGTAAGCGTGCATTCCCACTGTTGACTCATAGGTTTCTGGCTTGGTGAAGGTGGATCACATGGCTGATTGGCACCCTCTTAAAGAGATATCTCTTCCATTATAAAGACTTTTTGTTTGGACATTTTCTCATTGGTTGTGGTTCACTGGTTCACCTTTTTTATGGATATAATTTTTTATTAATTTGGGTTTTTATCTTATTTAATTATAATTAATAATCACTGTATTTATTTATAAGTATTTATTTATTGATTATAGTTAATTTAAATTAATTTACTTATAGTCAATCATTAATTAATTTATTTATTCATTTATAATTATTTATTCACTTTTTGAATATAATCAACTGTTATTAATCACTATATTAATGTAATCATATTAAATTGTTGAGCATTGATCACTTAGTTTTGATTGTATATGAATTGTTCTAGCTGATTTCACTTAATTTATTGGAATTATTTGATTAATTTTCATTTCTTTGCACAAACAGTAATAGCCTCAGTGGGGGTAGGTAGCGCAGCTAATTTTGTTCTTTATATGCTAAGTTCCCAATGGCGTTAGATAGATCGGGCAGGGAGATAGGTGCATTGAGGACTTTGAGTTGGAAAGGAGAAACCTCGGGCATGCATACTCTGTCTAGGAAAGATTTGGCGGTGTTCTCATCTATGGGGTCTGTGGCATATAGCGAGCAATAATATTTAAGCATGATTTTGTTTATATCCTGTTGTGAGGATGTTATGTTACCTGCAGAATCCCATAGGGAGGTGATGTGGGTCAGGCGAAAGGGGCCTTTGAAAAGTCTCGCTAACAATTTGCTGGCTTTATTGCCAAACTTATGGAAGGTGGCTTCCCAATGGGCCCTGTGTGTTTTTTTTGAGGGTATCTGCCCAAGTGTCTAATTACTTCGTTGCTACCTAACAGTTTTCCCTGTTTTCCAGAGAACCCCTAGAGTAAAGAGAGTGTTGTGCCAAGCGCAAGTTGGCTCTGGCCGTCTTGTTGTTTGCTAAGGTATTCCTCTTGAGGGAAGCAGCATAGAAAATGATGCAGCCCCTGAGAAAGGCTTTAGCAGCCTCCGAGAAGAGGTTCGGGCTGTCAGTGTGGGAAGAGTTGACAGCAGAGAATTCGGACCAGGCTTCCGCCATGTAATGTTGAAAGTAAGAATTGTTTTGGAGATATGAGGGAAAATGCCAGAGCTGGGGAAAGGGCTGTAAGTCAGGGATGTCTAGAGATATCGAGATGGGGGCGTGGTCGGATATGGCAATATTGTGAATATCTGCCTCTGAGACCATCGGCATGAGGTGGTCAGTACAAAATAGGTAGTCGATTCCGGTAAAGGTGTTATGGGGGTTGGAGTAAAAAGGTATTTTCTCTGTCAGCTGGTTGATGAAGTCGCCAAATGTCGTGCAAATGAAGGGATTCCATTGTGGATGTGAAGTGGGAAGTTTCAGATGTGAGATGGACGCATTCGTTTGGAGGAAGATCTGTCCTCCATCAGATGCATGATGGTGTTGAAATCTCCCCCAACTATATGGGGTAGGTGTGGATCCTGTAGCAGCCAGGTCGTCACTTCACTGAAAAACTGCTTGCCTAAGATTGTTCGGGGCATATACATTGGAAATTGCTAGCTCTCTAGTCCCTAGTTTTAATGGTACAGAGAGAAAGCGGCCCTGGTTATCAGTGTCCGTGGTCAGCACCTTACAAGGGAGATTTTTGTGAATGAGGATGATAACCCCTGCTTTACGCTTGAGCAAACTGGATCCCAGAACCTTGCCCACCCAGAGCTTTCTCATATGGTGAAAGTCAGAGGGAGTAAGGTGAGTTTCCTGAAGTAGCGCAATATCTGTTTTCGGTCAGGTGCCGGAGTATTCTGAGTCTTTTACAGGGGGACCTAAGCCCTTTCACATTCCAGGAGGTAACTCTCATGTGGGTGTATGCCTGCGTGCGGTATGGGGCAGTGTACTATTAATACCAACTGAAGGGCTAAGGGGCTGACTTAATCTGTCAGTATGTGTCAGGGTGGACTGGTCTTTTGAAAGGGGTGATGGCTGTCCATCTGGTGTTTGATGGGTAGCGGTAGGACGAGGGAGTGAAGAAGGGGGGCAGATAGAGAGGGTGAGGGTGGGTAACAAAACCAAAACAAAACATTGGAAGAACTTTTTTTCTGCATAGAATCACTGCTGTGTGAACCAGCTCTCTTGGCGATCCGTCGTCAAGGCAGGTAGTTGCCCTTTGTAATGTAGTGACGTTAGCCGCTGTGGCGGGCCATAGAGGGTGGTGCACAACAGCAGTATAGATGTACAGAGAGATACAGTAAAATAAAGCATACATGAACAAGAGAGAAGGGAGAACAATCAGGTGCGTAGTTTAGTTTGTAAGATCATAAGATCATAAGCTGAGCAGCGTTTGTGCCCATATGGAAGGCATGGTGGATGTTGAGTCAGTGTGGAGTGCTTCGGTGGGCAGGTCCAGATGACCTGAATTGTTTTCGGGAATCCTTCCTCTGGCTTGGTTGATCCAGAGGTCGATGGTGTGGGGAAGCTCTGAGCTTGGAGTCGGAGTGTGCCTCAGCACGCAGTGAACATAGAAAGACTTCTGCCTCTGGGGATCTTGAAAAGATAGCTGGTCCCCATTGGTGGCTTTGAGGCGGAGGGTCACGGGGAAGGCCAATGTGAACTTTATTTGTCGCTGATGAAGCTCCAAACAGATGTTTTGGAATGCTTTCCTTTTCTTTGAGACCTCCAAGGAATAGTCTGCGAAGATCAAGATTTTAATGCTATCGATTTGAAGAGATCTGGATTGTCTGAACTTTTGCAGAATGGTTGTTTTGTCAGCATAATTAAGATATTTTGCGATTATAAGGGATTACAAGTCTTGTCAGGTTTTGGGGATGTCCACACCCCTGATAGGGTGAAGACACCTACCAAATTTTGCCACTTTGTCCTTCAAATTTATTCACTTCCTGTCACATAACCAAACAGGAAGTGAGGGTAAAACCCTACCAATGTCTTTCCTTGGGGGCACACAGGCCAATCCAAATAGTTTGCACATTAGGTCAATTGCACTCTACCACTTTGCTGTGTACACCCCAAATTATTAGGTATCTTGGACTTTGGGGTTTATTTACTAAAGGCAAGTCCACTTTGCACTACAAGTGCACTTGGAAGTACAGTTTCTGGAGATCCAAAGGGGACGCACAAGGAAAAAAAAAAATCAGCATCTTTGCTTCTACATGATTGGATGATAAAATTACCAGTACTTCCCCTCCGATTTACAGCGAGTACACTAATTTACAGCGAGTACATGTAACGCAGGTTTCCGTTACATCAGAGGGGGCGGGGTCACCCATGCGTCACTGGGGAACCCCTGGCTTCCCTCGCTAGCATCAGAGGGGGCGGGGGTCAGGTGACATGTGGCCCCACCCTCCTAATATAAGAAACGTCAGTGTCTCCTCAGTGGAGACAGAAGATGGATGCATGGATGGACTGCGCTGGACTTAAAATCACCAGTCGCTGGATCAGATCAGCCATCTCTGGACCCCGGAGAGAGATGATCATCCGTCGCTGGATAGCAAGAGTGGATTAGCACCGCTGGAATCAAAAGTGTGTTTGTCTTATATAACCATTTTTTACACTTTGTTTGTGAAATGGTAGGGGTACTTTTGTAGGGAGGCCCTTGTCCCCATCAACATGGGGACATGTTGCTTTGAGGGGTCACAGAACATTTGGGGGGAAAAAAAATCTTGATTTGCAAAGAATTGTGGGAAAAAATTACAACTTCAAAAAACTCACCATGCCACTTTCTAAATACCTTGGAATGTCTTCTTTCCAAAAAGGGGTAATTTGGGGGGTATTTGTACTTTTCTGGCATGTTAGGGTCTCAAGAGATTAGATATGCCGTCAGTACTTCAGGTGTGATCAATTTTCAGATGTTGGCACCATAGCTTGTGGACTCTATAACTTTCTCAAAGACCAAATAATATACACCAATTTGTACTTATTTTTACCAAAGATATGTAGCAGTATAAATTTTGGCCAAAATATATCAAGAAAAATTACGAATTTGCTAAATTTTCTAACAGAAACAAACAAAAATTCATTTTTTTACAGATTTTTCAATCTTTTTTCTTTTATAGCGCAAAAAATAAAAAAAACCAATGGTGATTAAATACCACCAAAAGAAAGCTCTATTTGTGTGAAAAAAAGGACAAAAATGTCATATGGGTACAGTATTGTATGACTGAGTAATTGTCACTCAAAATGTGAGAGCATTGAAAGCTGAAAATTGGTCTGGTTATTAAGGGGGTTTAAGTGCCCAGTGATCAAGTGGTTAAAAATGCTAAATTGCTTAAAAGCTAGTAACTTGGGGGGGGGGGGGGGTGCTTACTCTACATGGAAAGTGGTGCATCTGTAGCATGTATCCAAAATGCTGCTTCAAACATGTATGGCTTTAGAAAAAGGTTACAAATCTACATTCCAGTTACAAGATTTTAACACCAAATCCCACCCCAAATGAAAAAAAATATTGTGCCCAAAAACCCTAGCCAAACACACAGCAAGCCAGCCCATGAAAGGGAGTGGATGCTTGGGGGCAGGAGGGGCTCAGGCACCCCAAAAGTCCTCCAGCTTGTTCCCATATTCGGGGGGGATAAGGGCCTCTTCCACACAACCCTAGGCTGGGGTTGTGGGGGGCTGCAGGCAGGGGGCTTTACGGAATGTGAAAAGCCCCTTTAAACTAGTGAGTACAAGGTGCTTTGTGGTATTGGGCTGAGCCCAACATGCTCCAAAGGCAGCCATCTATGGCCTTGTATGGTTCAGGAGGGGGTTAGGCGATCACTCTTCTCGTCCTTTTCCTAGCTGGCCCTGTTTTAAGCTCTGAAAAGGATGTGGTTTAGATTGGTGAAGGCAGCTCACAGCCTTTGGAAAATGGACTGGAGTGTGGAGTTCCCCTTTAAAAGCAAACGTTAGCCCATGGAAATCCAAGGGGGTTAGAGGGAGAAGACAAGAGCATTGTAGAATGGAGTGTGGCATTCCCCTTTAACCACTTTCAGACCGGACCATTTTGCTGGTAAATGACCAGAGGTCTTTTTACACTTTGGCACTGTGCTGCTTTAACTGGTAATTGCGCGGTCATGCAATGTTGTACCCAAACAAAATTTGCGTCCTTTTCTTCCCACAAATAGAGCTTTCTTTTGATGGTATTTGATTGCCTCTGCGATTTTTATTTTTTGCGATATAAACGTAAAAAGACCGCAAATTTTGAAAAAAAATGTTATTTTCTACTTTTTGTTATTAGAAAAATCCAATAAACTCAATTTTAGTCATACATTTAGGCCAAAATGTATTCAGCCACATGTCTTTGGTAAAAAAAAAGTCAATAATTGTATATTTATTGGTTTGCGCAAAAGTTGTCACATCTACAAACTAAGGTACGTTTTCTGGAATTTACGCAGCTTTTAGTTTACGACTGCCTATCTCATTTCTTGAGGTGCTAAAATGGCAGGGCAGTACAAAACCCCCCCAAATGACCCCATTTTGGAAAGTAGACCCCCTAAGGAAATTGATAAGAGGCATGTTGAGCCCATTGAATATTTTATTTTTTTGCCTCAAGCGATTGAATAATGACAAAAAAAATTTTTTTTTTTTTTTTTACACAAAGTTGTCACTAAATGATATATTGCTCACACATGCTATGGGCATATGTGAAATGACACCTCAAAATAAATTCTGCTGCTTCTCCTGAGTACGGGGATACCACATATGTGGGACTTTTTGGGAGCCTAGCCGCGTACGGGGCCCCGAAATCCAAGCACCGCCTTCAGGCTTTCTAAGGGCGTAAATTTTTGAGTTCACTTCTCACTACCTATTACAGTTTTGAAGGCCATAAAATGCCAAGATGGCACAAAACCCCCACAAATGACCCCATTTTAGAAAGTAGACACCCCAAGCTATTTGCTGAGAGGCATGTTGAGTTCATGGAATATTTTATATTTTGCCACAAGTTGCGGGAAAATTACAAACTTTTTTTTTTTTTTTCACAAAGTTGTCACTAAATGATATATTGCTCACGCATGCCATGGGCATATGTGAAATGACACCCCAAAATAAATTCTGCTGCTTCTCCTGAGTACGGGGATACCACATATGTGGGACTTTTTGGGAGCCTAGCCACGTACGGGGCCCCGAAAACCAAGCACCGCCTTCAGGCTTTCTAAGGGCGTTACAGTTTTGAAGGCCATAAAATGCCAAGATGGCACAAACCCCCCCCAAATGACCCCATTTTGGAAAGTAGACACCCCTAAATTTAGGGGTACACTAGTGAGACTAGGTAATAAATGGCGGGTGCCCTGAAACTATAAAAAAATAACTAACCAACCAGCGTCACCTGTAACCGTTATATGGTGATCACTGGTGAAAGGGTTAACTAGGGGGCAATCAGGGGGCTTTATGCGGTAGTATATGGGGGTCCCTGGCGCTATAAAAAGCTGCGGCGAACCTCAATACCTACCTGCCTAACTAGCATCACCTGTGACACTAATACAGCGATCAGAAAAACGATCGCTTATTAGGCTGGGTTCACACTGGAGCGATGCGGGAACGCCACGAATCCGCGGCGGGTTCCCGCATCGCATGCCTCCCGGCGGCAGTTCACACTGCCCTATGCGAACTGCTGGGAGTGTCAGTGAAATGTTAATGACACCCCCAGATCAGTTCGCATATCGCAGTGCGATCTGCAAACTTGGATCGCATGGTGTGAACACCCATGCGATCCGATTCTGCTGCGGACCAAAAAAAGGGTCCCGTGCGAGTTTGCGGCGGGTGCGGCGGGTGCGACACGAATTCAGCCATACTATCTGTATAGCTGAACTCGAATCGCACAGAGATCGGATGTGATTTGCACTGCAGTGCGGTGCGAATCACATTCGTTCTCATAAACCGCTGCAATGTGAACCCTGCCCTAACAGTTATTACAGTCACAAATGACACCCGCCGGGTGATCAGGGGGTTAAACCTTTATTAGGTAATAAATGGCGGGTGCCCTGAAACTATAAAAAAATAACTAACCAACCAGCGTCACCTGTAACAGTTATATGGTGATCACTGGTGAAAGGGTTAACTAGGGGGCAATCAGGGGGCTTTATGCGGTAGTATATGGGGGTCCCTGGCGCTATAAAAAGCTGCGGCGAACCTAAATACCTACCTGCCTAACTAGCGTCACCTGTGACACTAATACGGCGATCAGAAAAATGATCGCTTATTAGGCTGGGTTCACACTGGAGCGATGCGGGAACGCCACGAATCCGCGGCGGGTTCCCGCATCGCATGCCTCCCGGCGGCAGTTCACACTGCCCTATGCGAACTGCTGGGAGTGTCAGTGAAATGTTAATGACACCCCCAGATCAGTTCGCATATCGCAGTGCGATCTGCAAACTCGGATCGCATGGTGTGAACACCCATGCGATCCGATTCTGCTGCGGGCCAAAAAAAGGGTCCCGTGCGAATTTGCGGCGGGTGCGGCGGGTGCGGCGAATGGCTGAACTCGAATCGCACAGAGATCGGATGTGATTTGCACTGCAGTGCGGTGCGAATCACATTCGTTCTCATAAACCTCTGCAATGTGAACCCAGCCTTAGTGACACTGGCGACGGGGGGTGATCACGGGGTTAAACCTTTATTGGGGGGGTTAGGGGGGTACATTAGACTAAAGGGGGCTAACCCTAACTGCCCTAACAGTTATTACAGTCACAAATGACACCAATGCAAAAAAAAAAATGACATTGGTGTCACTGTGACTGGGCGGCAGGGGTAATTGGGGGGGTGATCGGGGGGGTGTGAGTGTGCCTGGCATGTTCTACTGTGTAGTGACGTGTTGGTGCAACTCACCGATCCTCTCTCCTCGGTGTCGGAACGAAAAATACCGACACGGAGGAGAGAATACATCACTTCAATCCACTTCAATCCACTTCAATCCAAAGACATGCAGGTAGGTTAATTGGCTTCAGTCAAAAAAATAAATAATTGGCCATAGTATATGAATGGGGACCTTGGATTGTTGGCTCCTTAAGGGTAGGGACCTATGTGAGTGTGCAATGTACAGGGATAGGGACAATTGTAGACACTCAGGTTGAACTTGATGGACTGGTGTCTTTATTCAACCTAACTAACTATGAAACTATGAAACTATGAAACTTCCTCTCCTGTGTTTACATTACAGGAGAGGAAGTGATGTCACGAACGATTCCTATTCGTCGGGAGCGATCGCGAGGGGGTGGCCATGAACGAATGGCCGCCCCCTCGTCCGGGATCGCTCCCGCACGAATACCGACCCGCGGGAAGGCAGGGACGTACATGTACGCCCATATGCCTGCCCGTGCCATGCTGTCGACGTACATCGTCGTGCGGTGGTCGGGAAGTGGTTAAGAGCAAAAGTTAGCCCAAAGAAAACAAGAAAAGAAAGCTAGAAAAAAAGAAATCATATGCATTAGATGGGGAAGGATAAATGCCCTTTTAGGAGGAACTAGAGGAGCAAGAGTCTTTTAACATCATTTTAACAAGGTGCATGTCACTTGTTGGCAACGTAACATGCTAACATGACCGTGTGCAAATCTCCTTCAAAAAATACATAAAGGTGAACCAGCGTAAAAAAAAAGTCACGTTTAGAGGTGCACCCATTCAACACATGCAATTGCATGTAAATGTTCATAGTGGCGCACAGATTGCATTCTCCAATGCGCCAAGATCGCTATAGTAAATGGGGGATGCGCGCTCTGTTCCCAGTGCACCATTTTGTAAATCTGAAAGTGAGCGTTGCGCCTTTCGTAAATAAGCCCCTTAATGCTATTAATTGAGACAAGTACATATTATAGAGGGATATGCTTTGTTAACATTTCAAGCCTGGGGTTTACAACCACACTGTCCCCCTCTGGAAAGAGATGTCACAGTTGTAGGGAACCTGAAGGAGTTACAGAAGCTTCTACCTGTAAAGATGATAAGGAACTTCAGAGGGCCCCAGTGAAGGAACCAGCATCCACAAAAGTCAGCTCCACATTTAAAGACATGAGGAAACAACAGCAGAGGGAGGTCCAAAGCCTCATAGATGGCCCCTCTTGATGTTCCTAAGTAACCATCCAACTCAATCTCCTTGACCTCAGGCAGGAGCATTAGAAACCCTGTTGCATTGAGACTTCTACAATAAATACTTTATGTATTTAACCCTACATAAGTTAGAAGACTTGGACCATGGGATATTGGGGCTCAGAAGTTCCCCTATGACGGGTACCTACCAATCAAGCTGACTTTTGACTCTTCTGTAGTTCCGCAATCAGGGACATTTGAATTGATACCATATGAAAGTACAAGAAAAGAGGGAGACAGAGGCATCACTGATTAAGTGTAGCAAATTTATTAAAAGTGAAATAAAAAAAGGCAATATGCACTCACAAAGATGTACTCCAAACAGCATATATATTTCCAGGCAACAGATGGCAGTCAGGCCAAGTATGTTTTGCAAGCAACCTCTTGTTCTCAATCAGCAACCAACTAGACGCTGTACAGACTCTCAGGGCAGTAGTTTGGTATCCGGAGGGTGAGATGATGTGACAGGGGGCATGGTGATGTGTTTAGGGGCAATGCTACCCCTTTATCAAGAAAGAATGGGAAGATACCTGGTACTTCTTTTAAAAGTCATGGTGACTCAGCTTCAATCATATGTGCAGGACACCCATGAAGTCTTGTTAAAAATAAATAATCTAAAAATTGAGAGTGACCTCTGGTTGGTTGGAATAGACGTAGAATCTCTTTACACATCTATTCCACATTCCTGTGGACTACAAGCGGTAATTTTTTCCTGGAACATTATTATCTGCCGATGGGCCCACAGAATGAATTCCTGTTGGACCTGCTGAAATTTGCATTGGAGAACAATTTTTTTCAATTCTCCAGCAAATATTACAAGTAGATCAGTGGAGCCTTGATGGGGTCTCTGTAGGCACCTGCCTACACATGCCTCCATCTTGGATTGTGGGAGGAGCTGATGTCTACATCTCACCAATATACCTTGGCCATGTTCATATCTAGCTAAGGTATATTGATGACGTGCTGGTATTATGAAAGGGTGACGTTGACACCTTACATTTGTTTATGGAATGTTTGAGTTCCAATAGCTGTACTATTCACCTCACATATACTTTCAGAAAGGTACAGATTCCTTTTTTAGATTTGCTAATTTCTATTGAAAAATATAGCTTAATAACACAAACCTTTTGTGAAGAAAAAAATTGTGAATACTCTATTGAGGGTTGCCAGCCACCACAAAAAAACAGAACAGTGTAAAACAGAGTGATTATAAGCAGGAAGAGAAAGAGTAGGCACATTCCAGGTTCCATGAATGTGCCTACTCCCACAGAAAGCAAAACAGAGAGTTATCAACTATGACAGAAATGATCTCCTCCAAGGAAAGATTAATAAAAAAAGAGAGAGACAGAGGTCCTAGATCCTGTCAAACTAATTACCCAGTTTGGAGCCCAATGAGATAAAGTGTGTGAGGTGCTACAAAAACACTGGGGAGTCCTTTTAAATAACCCAAACAGAAAAATATGTGGGGAATGGCCCAAAAATGGTGGCCCATAGGGTGTGCAACCTTGGTGATATTCTAACTCTCTTTGAGTTCATAAGGACACCTGACAGCAATTGGCTGTCTGAATACCCCAGAACCAAAGGGACATTTCCTAGTGGAAAATGTCAAATGTGTTCCTTTGTGAATCAAATGGCAACCTTTATTGACTCTGAGAAAGAGAAGAGATACAGCACCCAAGACTTGATTAATTCCTCCACCTCCCGGGCAATCTATATGCTCACCTGTCCATGCAATAAATTCTATAGTGGATAAAGGAAAAGACAACTTTGCATTAGGATCAGTGAACATATGAGAGAAATTAAGGAGAAGGACCCTAGCTAAACACTTTCAAAAGCTACATAGGGGAAGCCTGGATGGCATGAAGCTTCAAGCTGTCCCCCAGAAGAGGGTATTTCAACAGGGTCTTTCTCAAGAAGGAAAATGGTGGACATACATGCTTAGATCTTTGGTTCCTCTTGGTTTGAACACTGAGTTGAACTGTCAGGTGTTCTTAGAGAATTAAAAGTAGAACCTGTAGGACTTTCTCCCAGTCTGTTTATCTTGTTGGTCGTCTTATGTAATAGAAGAGGTCTTTGACCCCTACAAGTTCTCCCCTATATAGCCATACAGACAAAATAGTTTGCATTGTATATGGGAATGGTAACTCTTTATGTTGACAGATAAAATAATATGAATTACTTATGTACACAATGAATGGTAAATAATAGCTTTTGCTCTCCAAAGAATGATCTAAAATGTTACTTTAAGACAAACTAATGCATGGCCCCTCCGTGGAAAATCCCAGTATATAGGGAACACATGGCTGGGGGAACGCCATCCTGACAAAGCTACATTTGTACTTGAAACATGTTGACATCACTGACAAGTCACAGGACGCCTGTAATCTATGCCCCAATGGAGTTGCACTGTCAACAGGAAAATCCCTGGAGCTCTTGAACAACTGCCGCAGCAGTTTATGGCATGGAGTCATGCCTTATGTTCAAACCAATAAAATAGTAATTGGCAAGTAGGAGTGACTGCGGCACAAGATCTGTTTACATTCAAAGGCTGTGCTCATTGAAGACCCGATGATCTGCCTGTGGTTGACAACACAATCGCTGTGACAGCACATTTGGTGGATCCATATGGGTTGGATAAGATCAGCTTGCTCCCTACCACATCAGCCATTTTGATGCCGATACCTACCAACACTTACATGTACACTTACTTGTAACAAGTGCAACTGGGGCCGATCAGGAATTATGCAAGTCCCCCTCATCTAGCATTGTGACAGTTACAGCACTAAAGCTGGGCTATTGATTAAGTGTGCTGTGAATTTCTGGCCATACTGAAATAAATATATGTCCCTTAGACTGTACGGCACTTAGCCTTATGAACTTACGAATAATTATCACACTTTATATATCTCATAGCCCAGACCCAGTATCATGCTCATCAGCCTACAGAATGAATTTAGGGGCACATTAGCCCCACTTGCATATACATCTTGCTGTCTCTTTGCATACTGTCAGTGGGGAAAACAGTGTAGAGTCCTGGAGCTACACATCCCAGCTTAACAGACATCCGGATGTTATTATAGTGACATTATTTTTAATATTGTGTTTGGTGATGGGACAGTATTTTCAACATACTGTGCCATTTCACATGAGTATTGTTGTTATTCATTCTACAAATTTTTTTGTACTTTTTGATTTAATAAATACATGCTTTTAGCCATTCATGACAAGCCTATTTGCCTTACATTAACCGCTCGGTTACCCTACCTGGGGGCTATACCCCCAATTAGGTGGTAACTTCTCTCTTTTTGTGTATGGCCTTTGTCAAGTCCCTTGACCCCTATAAACTCATCTGTATGATAGCATGTGAAAGTAGCATATAGCTTGTGGTCTGTAGTAGGGCAATAGGTTATTGATTGAATGATAATGGCCCATTATCTAGTTGTTAAAAAATGGGTGTAGCCTATAAAATGAAACATCATTATTATCATCACCATCATCGTCATTATATGATCTCTAATAGGAGCTTTGGCCCCAGGCAAGGCCCTCTTTGCTGCAGTCAATGCTATAATTCCTACATAGCCATACACATTTCTATTATGCTTCAAGAGCAGTAAAGTCTCTGATGTGAAGCAGGTAAAGTGCATTTTACTGTGCAGCTGGGAAATATACATGATTTCACCTATCAGATTGATAGCAGTAAAATACACAGTGGTTCCATACACACATTTGGCAAGATTCATAACAACAAGTGTGTTCTCTGCCCTGAATAAGTTGATGCCAGCAGACTACTTATTCTGTAAAAGATGCCCTCCATAATTCTCCACTTAGGATTTACTGGGGGAAAAGGATTATTACGTCAATTTATATTCTTTCTACTCTTCAGCCGTCATCAGCAGAAACAGGCTTATACTGAAACACGGCCACAATTGGAAGGAAAAACAAACATAATCCAATATTATTTATTTTGTCTCAGTAGTCAGAGTCTATAGCCCAGGATATCAGACAACAACATCAACCATTATGTTCACCTTGGCCGCTTTTATATGAACTGTAACAAAATAGATTATTGCAAGCCTCTTCTGGAGCACTGTGGAGCTATCCTGTTCCCAACCCTCAATTAACCTGAGCCTTGTAAGGATGGATTGTTATTTGTTTAGATAGCTAAACCTTACATTTTTTTAAACTGTGCTTTATAGCAAGGGAATGAGTCAGTGCAAGTATGAGGCTAATATGTGGATGAAAGGGGAAGTTAAATGGAACACAGCAGCATCTAATCTATAAAGGTTTTTTTTTTTCTATTTTTTTTTTTCTTTTTGGCTGTTGTGTTTTTATGCCATTCATCTGCCTGCACTGTGTGCAGTACAAAGTAAAATTAAATCAACCATACAATTGTACTAAATATTAATAAATCAGAGAGTCCCTGCCTGAGCATTGAAATGTTCTGACTCTCTTCATCACATGCCAGATTACAGAAACCAATTAAATGAGAAAATCACAAGTAATTTGGGATAGTAAATGATTTTCTTCACATGAGTTGCTGAATATTTTATGAAAAAGCTATTTAATTAAAAAATATATATGTATTGTTATTAACAGCTATTCAGGGCTTATCCCTCGAGTGCCTCTTGTTTCAAATAGAGCAAACCTTACCATTTTATATATATATATATATATATATATATATATATAAAAAGGTAATACTAGCAATTCATCAATATATATCTGAGAATAATCGTATTACAACAGCGCTTTATGAAGAGTCCTCAACAGAAGCAACAATGTACGAGAGATCACTAGAAAGTTCTTATTGTGCAGATAGGGTGTTTACAGTGATCTACTCAGCGTTGCAAGGTGATCAAAGTGCTGTCAACCTTCCTTCCACCACAAACCGGGAGTGCCCAAGGGCGTGGCCTACACAACGCTACCGGAAGTGAGGTGTGCGCTCCACCGCTGACCACAGACCAGGAAGTTATGCCCAGTGTATACAGCGGAACACTGGTGGATGACTGGGAGATCTGAAAATTTGGTGAAGTACATACTTTAAAAATGCTGACGAATTTCTATACAATGTACGCAGTTATTTAAATGGGATTTTCGTGTTTGTTTGTGAACCTTTCAAAAATAAAACAGTATTATGCTATGTGCACACTTTGTTTTACTTTTATGATAAACTGGGAGGACTGCTTGGGACTGCAACGCTGAGGTGACATATAGGAAGTTTTCTATACCAAAAGAAGGGATTACTCCTTAAAGGCCTATTATACCAGCAGTATTAGTTTTTTTTTTGGTGATATATATATATATATATATATATATATATATATATATATATATATATATATATATATATATATATATATATATTTTTTTTTTTTTTTTGCTTTCTGTTGGTTGTTGAAAAAATTAAATAGTTAAATAGATTTTTTTTTTTTTTTTTAGCTACAGGTTTATATGTATTCCTTTTTGACTGGTGGGAAGGCTTTTGTGGATGTACTTCAGCAGAATTAAAAAAAATTTAATGAAAATCCAGATATGTCTAGTATTCAAATGACTGGGCATAGGTTGTAGACAGAAAAAGGACACATCTTAAAGTAGATATCACAAATATTTTTTTATGTTAAAGTTTAATGTAGGCTGGTCACACTCTTTAACCTCCCCCTTACACATTTCCTATCTACTTCCTTGAAACCCTCGGCTCATAGGAAGTGTGTGAAATGGCGCTGGATTTCATTTAACCCAGGAGAGGATCAGTTATTGATTACAGCACGGTGAGTCTGCCTGTAGGGTACAGATAGGGTGGGTATTGCCATTAGAGCTTTATTTTTTTATTTACAAATGTTCAAGGCAATTGATTTTTGAAAAAAATGAAATGTAACACTTAAATGCACCTATTCATCACCTCTCTGCTATTATTTCCACACAGGTCAGCCATCTGCAATGGCTTCTCAACTTATGATATGCTGCAAAGTTACAATGCTGCAGCCTGGTCACAGTGGGAGAAGAGACTGATGAAATGCTTCCTCCAGCCTATAGCAGACTGGTTATATCTTATGCCCCATATACACGGTCAGACATTCTGACCACACAATCCGTCTGATTTTTTCCGACGGATTTTGGCCGAAACTTGTCTTGCATATACACGGTTGCACAAAGTTGTCGGAAAATCCGATTGTTCGGAACAAGGTGCCGTTATACACGTACAGCGGGACTACTTAGAGGCCAGTAGCCAATAGCTTTAGTCTCCAATTTTTTTCTGAGCATGCGTCAGAATTCTCTGCACACGATCAGAAAAAGTCTGATTGGATTTTGTTGTTGGAATATTTTAGATCCAGCTCTCAAACTTTTTCCATCGGAAATTCCGACAGAAAAAGTTTGATAGAGCCCACACACAAGACCCCGAAGTCGGAAGAAGACCCCCGGATGGCGGCGGTGATAACGAAGAAGAAAGCCGGGCTGCTCCGCTAGTAAAAGAGCTAGCAGAAGATAGCGGAGGAGTCCGGCGAGAAGACCCCAAGACGGAAGATCACCGGAGCTGTCTAATAAATTATTTTAAAAATTTGTGTTGTGTTTTTTTATTGACACTTTTCCCTCAGGTGAATGGGTAGGGGTACGATGTACCCCATACGCATTCACATAGGGTGGGGGGCCGGGATCTGGTGGCCCCCTTATTAAAGGGGGCTTCTGGATTCCGATAATCCCCCCGCCCGCAGACCCTGACAATCAACGGCCAGGGTTGTCGGGAAGTGGCCCTTGTCCTCATCAACATGGGGACAAGGTGCTTTGGGTTGGGGGGGGTCACAGGGCCCCCCTTACCCAAAGCACCCCCCATGTTGAGGGCACGTGGCCTGGTACGGCTCAGGAGGGGGGAGTGCTCGCTCGTCCCCACCCCCTTTCCTGACTGACCGTGCTGTGTGCTTGGATAAGGGTCTGATATGGACTTTGGGGGGATCCCCCCACCGTTCTTTCAGCGTAGGGCTTCCCCTTTAAGTCCATACCAGGCGACGGGGCTCGCAAGGTGTCAATCGATGGAGGTGGCGACATTGACTTCCTTTGCTAGTAAACAGAGTCAAAACTTTACTTCTGGTAGGACCAGCTGTTGCCACCTCCCTCCAGCAATGTAGTAATCCAAGTGTGCCTCATCCATGAGTCATCAACATTTGACTCAAGTGCATGTTGCAATTAGTTATCTTCAAACGTGGCTGCAATGAATATGGTTTACAGGTGGAAAGTAAGCTTGTGGTTTGGGGAGTAGACCCATTATCCTTCAATGTAAAAATGTAGATCCTTTTTTACATTGACGTATGATGGGGAGGCAGATTATCATTATTATTATTATTATTATTATACAGGATTTATATAGCGCCAACAGTTTGTGCAGTGTTTATGAGGGCAGACAGTACACTTACAATACAAATCAAATCAATACAGGAGGGATCCGAGGGCCCTGTTCATTGGAGCTCACAATCTAGAAGGGAGGGTCAAGTGGAAACAAAAGGTAGTAACTGTGGGGGCCAAGCTAATGGAGAAAATGAAAAAAAGTTGGTAGGTGTGGGTAGGGTAGGCTTCTCTGACTAGAAGGGTTTTCAGGGATCATCTAAAAGCTAATAGAGTAGTAGATAAGTGGACAGATTGGGGTAAGGCATGCCATAGGATTGGAGAGGCTTTGGAAAAGTCCTGGAGGCAAGCTTGGGAGGAGGTGACAAGGGAGCTAGAGAGCAGGAGGTCTTGAGAGGAATGAAGAGAACAAGTATGTTGATATTTAGAGACAAGGCTAGTGATGTAGCTGGGGCTAAATTGTTGATGGCTCTGTAAGTAGTTGTTAGTATTTTGAATCTAATTTGTTGGTTGAGCAGAAGCCAGTGGAGGGACTTGTTGTGTCATTGGTTAGAAAGGGGAGTATTTTGGAGATGTTGCTGAGGTTTAGGTGGCAAGATTTGGACAGTGATTGGACGTGGTGCTTAACCACTTGGCGTCCTCCATATAGCATAATGAACGCGGCAAAGGGATTGTGATATCATGAATGGACGTCGTATGATGTGATCAGAATATCACAGCCATCGCACGCCCAGAGGTGCTGTGTGTTAGTCCGACACACCGAAACTCTGATCGTGACCCTGTGATCAGCTGTAACAAATCACGGTTGATCACAGTGTGAACCAGGAAGTACTGGTAAATGGCTTTCCTCGGTTCACACTGACAGGGAGAGGTGATTGGTGGCTCTCCCTGTCAGAGGGGGGGTCTGTGCTGATAATCAGCACATTGATTATCAGCACAGCCCCCATAAAAAGGTGCCAATCAGTGCCCAACACCTTCCAGGCTGTCCCCATAATAAATGCCTGCCAATGCCCACAACAATTCTGATCAGTGCCCACAACAGTGCCAATCAGTGCCCAAAAAAGTGCCAACCAGTACCCCATCAAAGTGCCAATAATTGCCACTCAGTAATGCCTGTCAGTATCTCCTCATCAGTGCTGCCTATCCAGTGACACCTATCAGTGCCCATCAGTGCTGCCTATCAGTGCCCTTCAGTGCCACCTATCAGTGCCATCAGTGTCACCTATCAGTGCTGTGAGTGCCGCCTATCAGTGCCCAATTTTTTTTTAATTGACGGTCTTTTTTCATTTATAGTGCAAAAATTAAAAACCGCAGAGGTGATAAAATACCATCAAAAGAAAGCTCTATTTGTGGGAAGAAAATTATAAAAATTTAGTTTGGGTACAGTGTTGCATGACCGTGCAATTGTACTCGGAGTCACTCTGTGGATAGTAAAGGAAGGGAACAAAAGAGCAACAGAGAACATAGACCTGAAGTGTGCCAGGGTCATGTGGTCAGTATTGGGGTCATAAAGGGGTCATACCCAAGTATGAAATATAATGAATGAAATGAAATGAAAAGGTAATGGGTGGGTGAGTGGGACACGAGATCCAGTGACCACGAGGGGAGGAGGCAAAGGAGGGAAGGCTTTATGCAGCCTGACTCCTCCTACAAACACAGGCTGACCTGCGGTCAGCCTTATACTTGTACTCTGAGTCAATCTGTGGATAGTAAAGGAAAGGAACAAAAGAGCAACAGAGAACATAGACCTGAAGTGTGCCAGGGTCACGTGGTCAGTATGCCTAAAAGGGGCAAAAATAAACACAGTAGGATGATAGCTACCAACCGTACTTATACACACTGAATTAACGCATGACCCGCCAAATTTGACAAATGCTTGTGGTATCTCAAAAGTGGCACTGGGACATGCCCAGAGAAAACAAGACAACCTCCAGCTTCCCAACTACAAAATAATAGGGGCTGGGGCTCCTGGCGCAAAGTCGCCAAAGCTATTCCTATCCTGAAAGAAATAGCTAAAATATGCTTAAAAGGTCCAGACTCTGTTTGGCCAACAAGGAGGCAGCAATGAAGTATGCATTTGGCTGTGGAGAAGGGAGCATCAGGAAAGGGCAGAGGAGCATCCCAGGGTTTGACGAATGTAGTAGTGATGAGCTGGTTTAAACCAACACCGGGCACCACGCCTTGCCAGGCTCAGAGAACTTGATGCCAGTGTCGACCCCCGATTTCTGCGTCTTGAGAACATACAGATGTAACAGAAAAGGCCGGGGGGCCAAACCAGTTGATTGGCCAGAAATAAGCGAAACCCTGGGCCAGAAGAGCAACTACCCTACCTTAGGAACCGCAAAAGGCCAGCTATAGCGCTGCCTTGAGCTCCAAGCTGATAACCATTGCAAAAGGAGACCTGAGAGCATGTAGGATATGTCACAAAGAATATAACCCACACTGAGAAGACTGCTGAGGAGAGCTAATCTTCTGGATCACCTGAGGATGGCTTAAAAGAGTGCGCAGAAAATAAAGAAAAGCCTGTCAGAGGCCTTCAACAAAACATGAAATGCTGAGTCTCAGCCGGATATACCCCAAAAGTGCTATGGGCCCGATACGATCTGGAAGAGGCAAAAAACAAAAGCAAATAGGGACTGGATAAAACCCTGTCAGGACTTTGGAAACCTAGCCCGGAAAGCCTGGAAAACATCCCAAGCAGTATCATGAGCCTACCTGGTATTCAAAATAAAAACTAGATGATCAAGGCTGCTGCATCAGCCAAATGGGAGCCCAATGTCTCACAAACGCTGGAACTGAAGAGAAGGTGTGACACCGGCATCTGCAACCAAGACCTGGGCCTACTAGTACTGGCCTAGACACTGAGAGGGTTCCGGAATCCACCAAAAACCCCTGAGCCAGTAGCAGCTGCTGGAGCTGCAATGGCTGACTAACCAATGATACCATACTATTACGTGTGAGGTAACAGTAACCTAAATAGCTGGGCTTACCGAGCCAAAGTTGGGAAATCGAACCCCCTGCATTGAAACTGCCAGAGCAAAGAGTTGAAGCTAGCTACGTGTGAACAATGAAGCCTTGGGATGGTCCCAGTTCTTAGAGAGGGCGAGCAACCGAGCTCCGATCCCCCCCCAGCTGGAGAAGGAGGGATAGAAGCGAAGTCCCCAATATCCGCTGCTAGAGACATGGGAAATGAGAGTAAAATGGGGAAAATATGAGAAGCATGGGAAACGAGAGAAACCTAGGAATACGAGAGAAAGATGAAAATGTGAGCTGGCATGGAAAACAAAAATTGCATGAGAAAACGTAAATTGTATGATAAAACGTGAAGTGCATGAGAAAACGTGAGAAAATGAAAAATCTATTAACCCATAGACGTGATTGGGTAACCTGCAGTGGAAGAACATGGATAACCCTGCTATGAAAACAATCATAGAACATAATGGACGACCAGCTCATGACATAACAACACCCCTGGTACCTGACAAGTATGAGGATGTGGGTATAGACCAGGCTCTGACCCCCCCCCCCCCCCAGCTGGAGAAGGAGGGATAGAAGCGAGGTCCCCACAATCTGCTACTTGAGACATGGGAAACGAGAGTAACATGGGAAAATATGAGAAGCATGGAGAAACATGAAACGTGATCTGGCATAGAAAACAAAAAATTGCATGAGAAATGTAAATTGCATGAGAAACGTTAATTGCATGAGAAACGTAAATTACATGAGAAGCTGAATTGCATGAGAAGCGTGGGATTGAACAAAATATGTAAGCAGCGTAAGAACAGATGAGGAGACTTGCCACTGAACAAGCTAATTCAAAATGATCACCTCAATCTGTTAAACCCATAGACGTGATGGGTAACCTGCAGTGGAAGAACATAGACGACCCAGCTGTGTGAAAAGGACCAGAGAACACAACAGGCAACCAGCTCATGACATAACACCCCTTTGTACCTGACAAGTATGAGGATGTGGGTGCAGACATGACAAGACCAACAGCGCATGAAAGTGAACCTAATGACAACACCCCCTACTGTATGCAGTAAGCAAGCCCGGACAACCTGCAGTGCTAAGACAGGAAATTGAAAATGAACACTCAGGGCTAGGGTACCCACAGACCGTGGTGGGTAGTAGTAAAGGTGTAATGGTGAACGTGCATGTGTGACGTATGGAATAAAGGCGAGAAGATTGTGGAACAACAATCAATTAAAAACGTAAACCTCAGCCCGTATGGATCTGTAGACGTGACAGATCCTGGATGTGAGCACTAGCTAACGGAAATGTAGCGAACGAAAGGCAATAACATGAAATGTGAGCAACATGGGAAACGTAAGAAACTAAAAAACCTGAGAAACGTAAGAAAATACGGGAAACGTAAGGAAACATGGAAAACGTCAGAAATATGAGAAACGGGAAACGTGAGGAAACGTAAGAAACAAGGGAAAACGTAAGAAACATGGGAAAACGTAAGAACTATAAGAAATAAGAGAAACATGAAAACACGGGAAATGTAAGAAACACCAGAATTGTAAGAAACATGGGAAACGGCATGAGAAGCGAAAACATTGCATGAGAAACCGTAACCTGCATGAGAAACCATAAACTGCATGGGACACCAGAAACATAAATTCCATGAGAAAGAACCTTGCATGAGAAACGTAAATAACGTGAGAAACATAAATAACATGAGAAACCGTAAATTGCGTGATCAACGTAAATTGCATGAGAACGCCAATTGCATGAGAATCGAATCTTGCCTGAGAATCGTACCTTGCCTGAGGATCGTACCTTGCATGAGAAATGCCAATACATGAGAAATGTAAATAACATGAAAAACGTAAAGTGCATGAGAGGTGTAAATAGCAAAAGAACCGTAAATTGCATGATCAACGTAAATTGCATGAGACGTAAATAACATGAGAAACCATAAATTGAGTGATCAACGAACTTACATGAGACTGCAAATTGCATGAGAATCGTACCTTGCCTGAGAATCGTACCTTGCATAAGAAACGTCAATACAGGAGAAACGTAAATAACATGAGAAACGTAAATTGCATGAGAGGTGTAAATAGGACAAGAACCGTAAATTGCATGATCGACGTAAATTGCATGAGACGTAAAGGACATGAGAACCATAATTGCATGAGAAACACAAACTGCGTGAGAAACCGTAAACTGCCTAAGAAACCGTAACCTGCCTGAGAAAACCGTAAACCTGCCTGAGAAACTGTAACCTGCCTGAGAAACCATAAACCTGCCTGAGAAAATGTAAACCTGCCTGAGAAACCGTAGCCTGCCTGAGAAACCGCAAACCTGCCTGAGAAACTGAAAAATGCGCGAGAACCGCAAAGCGCAAGAGAAACCCAAATACCTCCCCTCTGAAGCCCAGCGCGAGCACCGGGAGAAGTGAACGGGGCAGGCGGACCACACTACTGTATGTATCAACCTCTCCCGTGTAGTCACTCCAGAGCCCTGAGACTTCTACTGGGATAAGAAGGAGGGCGGGAGAAGCAGCTCCCTCAGAGACAGGAGCTGTTAGGCGGTCGAACCCCCCCTTCCCCCGGTAGAACAGCGTGAGAAGCAGGTGGCCGAATCCTCCCCCCTCCTCCCGGCAGAAATGGCTCCCTCAGAGACAGGAGCTGTTGGCGATCAAACCCCCACTTCCCCCGGAAAAATAAGACTGCTGAATCCTCCCCCCGGAAAACCACCGGGAGAAGGAGGCGGGCAGGAGAATCGGCTCCCCCGGAGGCAGGAGCCGCCAGATGGACAAACCCCCCTCCCCCGGAAGAAGCAGGTGACCGAATCCTCCCCCTCCCCCGGCAGAAGCAGATGACGAATCTTCCCCCTGGCAGAAACACCGGGAGAAGGAGGCAGGTGGGAGAAGTGGCTCCCTCGATGAGATAGGAGCCGTCAGGCAGTCCAACCCCCCTCCCCCAGTAGAACGCCGGGAGAAGCGGGTGGCAGAAACAAGCAGGTGGGAGAAACAAGTGGGAGGGTGGGCGGGAGAAGCGGCCCTCTTGTGGAGCCGAAGGAGTCATCAGGCGGCCGAAACCCGCTCTCCCCTGGTGGAACACCAGGAGAAGCAGGCGGCCAGATCAATGCCAATGAACGGAGGCGGCGGGGGCTAAAACACCCCCCCGTGTGAACACCAGGCGGGAGGCCTCCTCAAGGATTGGGGAAATGAGAAGGCAGGTGGGCAGACTCCCCAGCAAAGCCCGACGTGAGCTCAAGAGAACAACCACCACCACTGAAAACAGCCGACCAACTCCCAGCAAGGACTTGGAAATTACATCACATGACACAAGATCCAGCAACCACGAGGGAAGGAGACCAAGGAGGGCAGGCTTTATGCAGCCTGACTCCTCCTACAAACACAGGATGCCTTACACTTGTAATTCAAAGTGTGACAGTGCTGAAAGCTAAAAATTGTCCTGGGCAGGAATGGGGGAAAGTGCCTTGTATGGAAGTGGTTAAAGAAGAGTTCAGAGTCCAGGACTACACCTAGAACCTTGACATGTGGGGATGGGCTGATAGTTGTGCCATCGATTTTGACAGAGAGATCAGGGGAAGAGGCATATGGAGGAGGAAAAATTATAAGTTTGGTTTTGGATAGATTAAGTTTGAGGAAGTGGTGTGACATCCAGACTGATATATCTGAGAGTAAATTAGTGATACATGAGGAGACAGAGGGAGTGAGCTGAGGGGAAGATAAATAGATATGGGTGTCGTCAGCGTACAGGTGGTATTGGAAGCCATTGGAGGCTATCAGCTGACCCGGGGAGGAGGTGTAGATTGAATATGTATCGTATGTATTCTTTGCTGGTTCTCTTCCTACTTATCCAACTGCACCTTTAACGTTTCTTACAACTCTACTTCCTCCTCTCCTCTTCCTTTCTTTGTTGGGGTCCCCCAAGGTTCTGTTCTTGGACCTCTCCTATTTTCAAACTACACCTCCTCCCTGGGTCAGCTGATAGCCTTCCATGGCTTCCAATACCACCTCTACTCTGATGACACCCATATCTATTTCTCTTCCCCTCAGCTCATGCCCTCTGTATCCTCACGTATCACAAATTTACTCTCAGATATATCAGTCTAGATTTCACACCACTTACGTCATACAATAGGTAGTAAAAATCATGGAGTCAGTCACGGAGACCAAAGACGTGGAGCATTTTGAGGAGGAAGGGGGCGGTCATCCGTATCAAACGCAGCAGAGAGGTCCAGGATTAGGAGTACAGAATAGTGTTGATTGGTTTTGGCCATAAATAGATCGTTTGTTTTAGGAGAGCAGTTTCTGTGGAATGTTGAGGACAAAATCCAGACTGAAGGGGATCAAGAAGGCTATTATCAGTGAGGTGGACACTCAGTCAGTTGTGGATCAGATATTTAAGGAGTTTGGATAAGAAGGGGAGCAAGGAGATGGGGAGTAGGTTGTTAAGATTGGATGGGTCCAGAGAGAGCTTTTTAAGTATGGGTCTGACAAGTGCATGTTTTAGAGAGTTGGGGAAGATGCCAGAAGAGAGGGAGAGATTGAAGATGTGGGTTAGAGAGTGTAGCATAGAGCCAGAGAGTGAACGTAGCATTTGCGAGGGAACAGGATCCAGAGGGAAGGTGGTAAGGTGGACGTTAGCAAGTAGTTTATCCACCTCATCTATAGTGGTGGGGTTGAAAGAAGGAAGTAATGATTGTAAAAGCGTGGAGGGTATCTGAACAGTAGAGATCTCCTCGAAAATTGTGTCAATCTTCTGTTTGAAGTGATTGGTCATCTTCTGGGTAATGAGTGAGTTGGCGGGTGGAGGCGTTGGAGGACAAAGTACAGAGTTGAAGGTAGAGAAGAGTTGACGGGGACAGGTTGATAAGTTGCTAATGAGAGTGATAAAATAGGTTGGCTTGGCAGTGAGGAGCCTGAAATTGTATTTTTTGAGAGCAGATTTATATTGGTTGAAATCTCTCTGAGACTTAAGCCCAGTACACACAATTGGACTTTCCGACAACAAAACCGTGTATTTTTGTTTAAAGGCTCCAACTTGTCTTGCATACACACGGTCACACAAATGTTGGCCAACAATTACGAACATAATGACGTAGAACACATACGACGGTCGATAAAAAGGAAATTCAATAGCCAGTGCGCCACCCTTTGGGCTCCTTCTGCTAATCTTGTGTTTATTTTGTGTTAGTAGAAGTTTGGTGAGTAATGATTCTTGCTTTTCAGCCTTGTGCTTTTCAGTTCATTTCTGCTTTTCAGGTTGTGCTTGTTGGTTCTTATCTGTTCTTCAGTGTGTGCTTGTCAGTTCGTTTCTGTGTTTCAGTGTGTTCTATTTATAGTTTCCTTCTGATTTTCATCTCGTTCTTGTCAGGTCCTTTCTGATTTTCAGTGCATTCTGTCAGTTTGTTCTGAGCAGCCGTTCGTTTATTAGCCATGTTGTGGTTATGTGCTCATCGTAGAGTTTGTTCTTTTGTTGGGCTTGGTGTTGGAGTTATTGCTTTGACCCAAGTCCAGTCTAGTCCATGAGCAGGGGGAGGAGGAGTTCTTGGACCAAGAATTTGTTGACCAATTCTGTCATATGCCTTTGTTACAGGAGCTCCAGGAGAATAATCCTGATGATTTCAGGAATTATCTCCAGATGATGGACCCCATCTTTCACTGTCTCTTGGCTTTGCTGAACCCTTATATTACAAAGCAGGACACCTGCATGCGGCAAGTCATCTCTCCCGAGCAAAGGTTCATCGCCACCTTGTGGTACTTAGCGACGGGGAAAAGTCTCTAGGACCTGAAGTTCACAACTGAGATCTCCCCCCAGGCTCTGGGAATCATTATTCCAGAGACCTGTTCTGCCATATTTCAGGTCCTGCAGAAGGACTATATTAAGGTAAGTTTTATCCTTTAACATCACATTCTATGTATTTAATGTTTGCTAATGTATTGTATTTATTTCATCATTCCATAATTACCATGATTGTAATATGCTGGGAGTGTCCTCTTTGTCCTCATGCATGCTGTAAGCTTTAACTGCTACTTTTTTTGTCCTTTGAGCATATTTGCCTTCACTAACCTCCCCAGCATGCGATCCTGGGCCCATGCAAAGCTAGCCTAGTCACTTAACAATGTATTTCTTCCGCTTACCCTAAACACCCCCTAAAATGTGTACAAATGTTATTGTTGTCCTTAAATTCAGGAAGAGTGCAAGAGACTTTCTTTTTTTGGGGACCAAACTCATTTGAAACCATCACTCCCCCCAACCGCTAAGTCAACCAATACTGTATCTGCTGACTTTGTCAAACCCATACACACTATACTTACCTATTTTGTGTTATTATATTTATGGATGAATTCACCAAAGCATGTAGTGCAAGTGCCTGCCTGAATGCTTTCAAATGGTACTGTTTAAAGTTTTGTTCTCCTATAATCTTGATAGGTAATTGCAGAATGTAAAAAATGGACTTCAATTTGGACAGTGTGTATTCATATTTTTGGATTATGACACTTCTTACCTGTCCAATGGGCTGCCAATAGTGGAAATAAGGAGGGGCTGGCCCAAGTAACACACATTTTTATGCATTCAGCTTTCGAAGAAGTGGAGAGGGTTACCTGTCCAAAACATCTCCCCCCACCCTAAAATTTTTACAATGGGCCATCAGAGGGGGGTGAGGAATCTGATAATTGGACCTTATACTTTTGTCTGTAAATACTCATTTCAATAAATGTTATACTCATGTTAGCTAAGAATGTTTGTGTCTAATCTGCTTGCAATGTTATGCGCAAAATTACATTTTTTTTTCTTGTTTGACTCCATAATTTCCTTCCAACCCACAGGATGGCAGACTGTGGTCTCCCAATTCCACCACCAATAGGACTTTCCCAATTGTGGTGGTGCGATCGATGGGCAGCACATCCAGATAGTCCCACCAACCAACTTAGAGTCATACTACTTCAACTATAAGGGGATCAGTAGTATAGTGATGTTGGCGGGGGTGACCACAAATTATGAATTCCTATATCTGGATGTAGGGAAGAATGGCTGTATGTCTGATGGAGGAGTGATCACCCAGATGTAATTTTACTGACGTCTCCAAAAAAGCATCTTGGGGTTGCCACATCAAGTTTGTTTTTGTGGCAGATGAGGCCTTTGCTCTGGGGGAACATCTGATGAGGCCATTCCCCATGAGGACCCTGACCCCAGAGCAGAGGGTTTTTAATTACTGGCTGGCCCGTGCCAGAAGAGTGGTTAAAAATGCCTTTGGCATAATCGCCAGCCGGTTCCAGCTTTTCCTTCGGGCCATCAACATGGCCGAATACAAACTCAATCACATTGTCTTGAGCTGCTGCATTCTTCACAATTACCTTTGGAAGAATGCAGCCAACTATCTGGCCTGACTGAGGCCGACTTTTCCCCAGAACAAACAATGACGGAGCTTGAAAGTGGCTGTACTGGCTTGCCCCCCACAGCAACCGCGAAGTACAGAAAACTATGTCAAGTACATCATGGGTAGGAGGGCAATTGATTTACAATCAAATCTTGTAGCTGTGTAATAATTTTTGTTTAAACTAAACTCATATTTCATTTGAATTACTGTTTGTGTTTGTTATCTGTATCCTAGGTTCTCAAATGGCCTTTTATTTTTGGCCATTTTCTCCAATAGTGCAAACGTAACTTATTTGATACATGAGGTGACAAGCTCTTCTTCAGCTAACTATTATGTTGTGCTGTGGGTCTGCTACACACACACACACACAATGTTATTTTTGTTAATGTATGTAATGCATTAATGATAAAAATAATCATCCTTTCAACTCCATGAATTAATTGCTTGGAGTCCCTAAAATGGCCTAATTTTGGCAAATTTTACAGTATAGTGGGGGTTATTTGCTGAAGGCAAATCCACTTTGCACTACAAGTGCACTGCAAGTGAACTTGAAAGTGCACTTGCAGTGCAAAGTGGATTTGCCTTTTGTAAACAAGCCCCACTGTGTGCATCTTCAAAATTTGGCTTCATTTAAAACTATAAAAACATGTACAACATAACAACAAATGTAAAAAAACATGTACAACATAACAACAAATGTAAAAAAAAAATTGGTTTAGATTTTGCCTAAAATATTGATGATGTTGCTCAGTCTTTTGTGAACATCCTCAATGTTTTGCTTCATCACAGTTGCACAGATCTCACTGATGAGTAATTGTGCACTTGCACTGCTGAAGTGAGTTTCTTCTTCCACAATATCCACATCACCTTTAAAGAAAAAAACACACCATGGGGGTTATTTTCAAAAGGCAAATCCACTTTACACTATAAGTGTAATGTAAGTGCACTTGAAAGTGCACTTGGAAGTGCAGTCGCTGTAAATCTGGGGGGTAGATCTGAAATGAGAGGAAGCTCTACTGATTTTATCATCCAATCATGTGCAAGCTAAAATGCTGGTTTTTATTTTCCTTGCATGTCCCCCTCGGATCTGCAGTGACTGCACTTTCAAGTGCACTTTCAAGTGCACTTTCAAGTGCACTTGTAGTGCAAAGTGGATTTACCTTTGGTAAATAATCCCCCATGTATTATAAATATGCAAGCATCCATCTATTATCTGAACCTGTGGTCTCAGACACTGACCTGTTGTTGACACCATTTCGACCACTTCACCAAGCACTTCCTGAACCTCTGCATCCACATTATCATATTGTGTGGTGAGTTCCTTTTCTTCATCTGGTGTGGGGTTACTGGTGTCCTCAGATATCCCTATTCTTTTCTCCCCTATGTGAATACAAAAAAGGTATAATAAGCAGACAGATATGTTAGGCTAGAAATAGTAATATGAAACATTGCTTGGAAGTGTCGTCCAATTGTCTGTTTTGGCAAAGTAAAAAACTGAAGACATGATTTTTTTCGCTGTAAAAATCTGGAATACTTACCTGTTTTGTGCAAGTTTCACACATGGAGAGACCCTTTGTATCTACTGGATTACCTGTGTGGGACACTATTACAAGGTTGTTATGGTGTCCCACACTAGTGCTCCTGTGTCCAAATGTGTAAACAGCTGCTGAGTGTTCTCTCATTGCACTGAATCAAGTTGTCATTTCATTATAGTTTCAAACACATCTAGACAACAATGTAATAAATGTATTTTAATCAAAATAGGCATGAACAAATATAGTTAACCTGCATCTGCCAGAAATGTTGTATTCGTGGTCGAACAAACAATGTTTAATACGAAAGATCCCTGTGCCCACGAACCTCAAACTTGGCATTTTAAACTGCACAATAGTAAAGAAAAGCACATGGACCAGCACACAAGTAGTAATAATAATAATAGGAACAAATACTTACTTTTTTCAGCACTTTCCTGATCTTTCTATACTGATCTCACTCCCTCAATTTCAGGTCTGATGAGTGTTTCCTCAATTGCTCCTTGACTTTTCATACCCCAAAAGTCTTGTGCAGACTTCTGACAACTTTAGCCATGATCTTGGCCTTTCTCACATTAGGGTTTCTGTACAGTTCATGCTTCCCATCATAGTCTGTCCTCTTCACGTTGTCCACCGTCTCCTCTATCTCTTCAAAGGACATATTTGAGGCCTTATAACTCCTTCTGGATGTGGAACTGCCTTGCTCCGGGCTTTTGTCGTCATTGCTGCTCTCAGCACAGACCTGCTGTGTCTCCGCCATGTGCTCAGCTCCTACCCCGAAAGAGAAGAGGCAGGGAATACACTAGAAAGAATGACAGGGGCGGAGTTTCATGCATGCGCAGTGTATATAAAGCATAAAATGCGGATGATGAACATACAATCTGTGAGTGGAGGACGGAGGATCGTTAGCGCCGATCATTCAAACAAAGGTACAATTGTAACTTGTTAGTCGTCAGTGGTTAGTGGCCTATACTGCTTATAGATTGAGGCCTATATTGGGACAAGATTAGAAGAGTTTAGCCTGACATTATGGTTTGTCTTGTGTTGTGTCTTGCAGATAAAATGGTTGACAAATTCACAGTCCCTGATTTCCTGCCCAACTTTATAGAGAAATGCAGGGAGTTGCCATGCCTCTGGCAAGTCCAATGCAGGAACTATTCTAACAAGCTATTCTAACAAGCTAAAGAGGAAGGCAGTGCTGGAGAAACTGTTTGAATTAGTGAAGCCTGTGTATCCCACGGCAGAGATCACCTATTTAAAGGCCAAAATTGGTAGCCTGAGGAGCACATATAATAGGGAGCACAAGAAGGTCCAGGATTCCCTGAGATCTGGAGCAGCAGAGGACGTATATGTCCCCAGGCTGTGGTACTACGACAGCCTGCATTTTTTTTCTGACCAGATGGAACCCAGGCCATCTCTATCAACGCTTCCTTCCACATCAGCTGAGGCTCCTGAGGTCCAACCTGAAAAATGCTGGGGTCAGAATGATAGTCTTTTCTATTTGTTAACCTTCAATTTGCAACAGTCATGAGCTCAAAATTGTGTGTGATTGATGACCAAAAAACTAAAACTATGTACCATTTTCATACACAGGAAAGTCTCAGCCAGGAGAAGGCCGGGCAAGTAGACATGTGCAATTCGTTTCATAACGAATCGAAATTGGGTCAAATTTTGCATCTTTCAGACATCCGGATGCATCCGAATGTCCGAATAAAAAAATAACATCATCGCAGTGCATTGCGGGCTGATTATTGGCCAGCATGCACTATGACCCGCATGCTTTGGCCAATCACAGCACAGTCAGCAAAGAGAGCCATGCCTTTGGCCAATTATGGCTCAGGGGGTTAAGTTCACACCCCACACTATATAAGGCTGCCTGCATGTCGGCCTTTTGTAGTGTGTTCCAGGTGGAGCGAGAGATAGAGAGAGAGAGAGAGAGATAGAGAGAGTAATTTAATTTACTTTGAGCAGGCAGTTTATTCAGTTAGCTGCAGTATATTCATATATATATATATATATATATATATATATATATACTGTCTCCTACATATATCCACTGCATACTAGTATAGCCAAGCCTATACCTGACTATAGGTCATTCCTGGTATACGTATTCAAAGGCATTTTCAGGCAGGCAGGCCAGGCAGGTGATTCTGTGATCTGCAGTGCATAAAGATATATATATATATATATATATATATACACAGTCTCCTACATATATATCCACTGCATTCTAGTCTAGCCAAGCATATACCTGACTATAGGCCATTCATGGTGTACATATTCAAAGACGCTTTCAGGCGGGCAGGCCAGGCAGGTGATTCAGCGATCTGCAGTGCATAAAGATATATATATATATATATATATATATATATATATATATATATATATACAGTCTCCTACATATATATCCACTGTGTCAGGGACCTGTCAGCACCAGATAGGGGTGTATGCGTGCGCGCATGCACCTTACATACTCCTTCCGGAACTGAGCAACAGCGCCTGTCCACTGGAATGCATCGGCACGCCCCCCAGGCATGCGTGTGTGTGTGCACAGTAGGCACACCTACGTGCGTGTTTGGCGCCACAGAATGTGTAAAGGACTCTTAGCTGCACGGGCGCGGTGCTGTTTCATTGTCAGCTCTGTGCCCTGTTACCTGTATCCGATTGTTAATCTGCTATACCGACCCGGCTTTGTCTGACCTCCCTGCTCTCTCCAATCCAACCCGGCTTGCCTGACTCTGCTTCATCTTCTGGCTGTGATTCGTTGTCGACCTATACTTGTTAACCGACTCTGCTATTGTCTACCGTATTCACCTGCCTGATTGCCTGCCGACCTAGACCGGCTGACTCTGCTGTTTCCTGCTGCTCTGCTCTGTGTACTGTGGCTTTCCAGGCTCCCTCTCATACAGCTCCAGCTACCGCTGTTCCTGCACTTACCAGCTCTTCAGATCACTGCCTGCTTCTGTCCACCATCATCTGCAGTCCAGCCGTTCCTGGAGGGATCTCCACTGTTACAAGTACCGATGACTTCTACTTTAAGAGGCACTCCTACCCACTGTGCTCACAAGACCACTGTTCCCATTCCAATGGCTCCTGAACCAGCATTGTAAGAGAGGTCTCCTCCTACAGTCAGGCTCTACTACCAGGTACCTAACACACTGCATTCTAGTCTAGCCAAGCCTATACCTGACTGCAGGCCAATCCTGGTGTAATTTTTCTAGTAAACTTCAGGCCGTTTTTTGCTAATCCAATTTAACAGCATGTCTGGAAGGCCACCAAGGAAAGGCAGACGCTCACAGGCCACTAAAAGAGGGCAAGCGGGCTCTGTGTCTACAACCAACAGTGCTGGTTGTGGACACGGGCATCCTCAGCACATGGCCGTGGAGCACGCTTGTCCTTTTTTTTGACAGCTGGCCGTGTTGAGCCACAACATGCAGAAGAGTTGGTAGAGTGTATCACAAAACCGTCCTCATTCTTCTCATCCTCTGTCACCCAGGCCAAGAGAAGTTTGGCTGCCAAAGCGGCCTATTACATTGGCTCAGTGGCATCAGTCACTCCTTCCCTAGCCCCACTGGCCTGTTCGACCACAGTGTTGGGTACATCTGGCAGGAGGATGCACAGCATTTTGATGATGGTACACAGGTTGAGGATGAAGGCAGTAACGTGAGCCCAGAGAGAGGGGGTGTCCAAGAAGGACAAGAAACGGGCAGTCATGTTTTCCCAGCTGCAGGATACTGCCAGGTTTTCTCCAGTTGTGAGGAGGGAGGGGTTGATGAGGTCACTTACTGTGCATGGGTGCCTGATAGAAGAGAGGAGGAGGAGGAGTCACATCTCAAATGAGGCAGGATGCCCTCCAGGGGCCAGCTTAAAGACAGCCAACTGACTTTGTCCCACCACAGAGCTCCGCATGTATTTTTTCAAAATGTATTTGGTGTGGGCCTTTTTGAGACGTGTGCAGATCACACTGTTGCCGTTTGCAACATATGTCTGGAGCGTATCAAGCGTGGCCAAAACAGCAGCCACTTGGGCACCACATGCTTGACCAGACATATGTCAAGCTCCCATGCAGTCCGTTGGCAACAGTACTTAAAAGACACAGACCAAAGAACAAGTCGGACCTCTCCTTGCTCCTCATCAGCTGGGATCTCCAACCCCACTATACCTTCAGTCCTCTCAGAGACCTGTACTGAGAGGAATGAAGGTGTAGAATTAGGTGTCCCAAGCACCTGCGGGCAATCTGCTAACGGTACACCTAAATCCGATTGTAGCAGGAAAATTTCTCTACCCCAGTTGCTAAACCATGAAAAGAAATTTGGTCCCAGCCATCCACATGCTCAGCGGCTGAATGCTAGTTTGGCTAAATTGCTAGCACTGCAACTGCTGCCTTTTCAGCTGGTAGATTCTGCCCCCTTTAGAGAATTTGGAGAATGTGTTACCTCAGTGGCAGGTTCCCAAATGCCATTTTTTTTCTCAAAAGGCCTTTCTGGCTCTCTACCGGCATGTGGAAGGCAATGTCTTGGCCTCATTGGACAGGGCTGTCAGTGGTAAGGTGCACGTTACCTTTCTTTCACGGCACACTAGGTAACTCTGCTGGCAGCTGGGAAGGATGCAGGACATGGTGCAGAATTGTTATGGTATGTTCCGCCACCACACCTCCAATATGCTGGTAGTGGTGTTCTGCCACACCTCTCTCCTCCACCCCCACCTCTTCTTCTTCCTCTATGGTTTTCCTGGGCAGATTTGTCCTCTGAACCAGCGGTCCTCCGTAGGCGTTCTAGGGGCTACATCAGCACTTAGGCAAAAAAAAAGGTGCTTGAGTTGGTCTGCTTAGGGAACAGGAGCCACACTGGAGCAGAGATTCTGGCAGCTCTGCAGGGGCAGATTCAGAGGTGGTTGACGCCACCCCAGCTACAGAAAGGAATGGTGGTTTGTGACAATGGCACTAACCTCCTCTCCACCCTCCGACAGGGACACTTGACCCATGTTCCCTGTTTGGCTCATGGCCTTAATTTGGTGGTGCAGCGGTTCTTGTGCAGATACCCGGGCTTACAGGATCTCCTGAGGCAGGCCAGGAAAGTCTGTGGGCATTTCTGCCAGTCATATAATGTCAGTGCTCGGCTGGCTGACCTTCAAAAGGAATGCAACCTGCCCAAGAACTTCCTCATCTGTGACATACCCACCAGGTGGAACTCAATGTTGGCAATGCTACAGTGGCTGCACATGCAGCAGAGGGCCATAAATTAGTACTTGTGCGAGTATGGCACCGGGACAGGGACAGGGGAGCTTGACTTTTTTTTTCACACTAGTGGCTAATGATCAAGGATGCATGCACTGTCCTGTCACCATTTGAGGAGGCCACAAGGATGATGAGCAGTGACAGTGCATGCATCAGTGATACTGTCCCTCTTGTCTTCCTGTTGGAGCACACGCTGCATGGAATAATGGACAGGGCACATGAGGCAGAACAGAGGAAGGAAGAGGAGAACTTCCTTACCTCTCAAGGCCCCCTTTATCCAGACAGTATTCCTGCAGGCCCGCCTATCACACAGGAGGAGGATTGTGTCAGCATGGAGGTGGAGCCTGGCACTCAGCATCAGCAGAAGTCTTCAAGGGATCGTTTTCAGTCCCGAGAATCCCATGGACACATTTTGAAGATGCACACAGGGGGTTATTTACTAAAGGAGACTCCACTTTGCACTGCAAGTGCACTTGGAAGTAAAGTCACTGAAGATCCGAGGGGGACATGCAAGGAAAATAAAAAACAACATTTTAGCTTGCACATGATTGGATGATAAAATCAGCAGAGCTTCCACTCATTTCAGATCTACCCCTAGATTTAGAGCGATTGCACTTTCAAATGCACTTTCAGTGCACTTTCAAGTGCACTTGCAGTGCAAAGCGGATTTGCCTTTCGTAAATAACCCCCACAGTGTGTCAACATGTGCTATCTGCCAATCACGGGATATCAATGTACGTGTTTTGTGGGGACAACCCCTTCCTTCCAACTCAATTAGATGAGAGGAAGGGGTTGCACCCCCAAAACATGTCTATTTATCCCCCATGATGGGAGCTAGCACATGTTGACATTAGGCATGGGATCAGGAGGGAAATCCCCAGTTTGAATCCTAATTTGTGTGTATCTTCAAAATTTGCCTTTTACCGGGGTGACATCACCCATCTGATGAAGGCAATATAAACATTGTTTGGACATACTATTCTCTGATATTGTCTTCAATTTATCAAAGTTGAACTTTGTAAGTTCCTGAGTTGTGTATGTTATGCTTTGAAACATGCCTGTTTAACCAAAAAAAGGATCTGTACAATGTGAAAAAAAGTTATACGCCAAAGATGTTAGATTGTTCAAAAACCCTTTTCTAACACACATGTGAATGTGCTTTGAGTAAAATGTTTTCTACTCAACAATGTGTGGCTTCTTCTTTCAATGCTCAATAGCAATTTTTGTAGTAAGTTGGTTTTACAGTGGCAATAGGGGTTATTTACTAAATGCAAATCCACTTTGCACTACAAGTGCAGTTTCATTTGCACTTTTGCAGTGCACTTGGAGTGCAAAGTGGAATTTCCTTTAGTAAATAACACCCACAATGCTTTATAATTTTCCACAATCACGCCATTTTCATGACTCCACAAAATTAATTCACGGTGCTGAAAATGATAAATATGTTTCTCAGTAATGCATTAACAACAACAACAAGGTGTGTGTGGCAGACCCACAATATAATAATTATTAGCTGAAGAAGAGATTGTCACCTCATGTATCAAATAAATTACATTTGCACTATTGAAGAAAATGGCCAAAAAGGAAAGCCCATTGGAGAACCTAGGAGACAGCTAAAAGAAACCCAGGCAGTAAATCAAAGGAAATCTTCTTTCAGTTTAAGTTAAAAAATTGTTGATAGAATGTTTCTTAAACAGTTTCTGGCATATCAATGGTCCCCTACCCGCAAAGTACTCGACATACTTCTGTCTACTTTGCGGGTGCTTTGGGGGGCAAGCCAGGACGGCCAGCTTCAAGTGCCGTCAGGGTTTTTCTTGAAGTCCGGCCTCAGGCCCAACTGAGGCCACATATTTCATTGAATTTACAAATTTGTGTAGAATGCAGCATTATATTCCTCCATGTTGATTGACGTAAGGAATAGGCGGAACCGGCTGGCCATTATCTGGAAAGAGTTTTCCACCACTCTTCTGGCTCTGGCTAGATGGTAGTTATAAACCCTCTGGTCAGAATGAACTAACAGAAAGTATTGAAAGACAGAAAGGCTGGAGCTGAAAATCAGAAACAAACGGACAAGAACCCACTGCAAATCAAATACGTGATATAAATACAAACCCACAAGCACAAATGGAAGAGCAGTAACAATCGGAAAAGCACGAGGCTGAAAAGCGCGAAACGTCTGTCACTAAACCCCCTACTAACACAAGATTAGCGGAAGCAGCCCAAAGGGTGGCGCACTTGCCATTGAACTTCCTCTTTCTAGTGCCGTCGTACATGTTGTACGTCAATGCGTTCTTGATGTTCACAAATTCCGATCAACTTTATGTGACCGTGTGTATGCAAGACAAGTTTGAGCCAACATCCGTCAGAAAAAAAACATGGATTTTGTTGTCGGAATGTGCAATCGGGTGTACGCGGCATTAGAGTGCATCTGACCAAAATGAAACTTCTGTTGCAGGGGATACCTATAATTTAGCTTGTGTCTTTGTCTGATTGGAAGACTGCTATTCCCAGAAATCTACACTAACAGAAAATATGTTTTCTGGGGCATTCGCTATACTGATGGGTTTTAGACCACTTCAAGGAAATAACATTTGAATTTCTTTGAAAAACAATTATCTCCCCAAATCATGCCCTTAAATAAAGACTTCAGGGATATTTATAACTAAATTTTAAACAAGGAGAAGAAGAGGGATTTTTATGGTGCCACAAATACATACACAAATATTTTTATAAAAACATTTTTATTCAAATTCAAAATTTAAAACGACATAAGGGGACAGCAAATGTCCACATTTTATAAAAATGGCTGTATATACAAACAATACACAAAATAGCTACAATGTCACTTGTAATGCTTGTTGCTCAACATGTTTTGCTTTTCAGCTTCTTCAGGAGGTATAAAGAATATGTAGCTACAAGAAGACAAATACAATTAATAACAATGAAGAAACAACAAAAATCAAAAGTTCATGAACATTTGTTAATGAAGTACACATAGCTTTAAGTTAACATGTGTATTACCGGAACCAAATATATTACCAAAAATAAATTTGTATAAATCAGTGTCAGTAACCATGATTTAGACCGAGACACAAGTGCAGTAAAAATCACACTTGTTTATTAATAATAATAGTAAAAGGTAAACAGAGAAAACATAGTTTAACCGGTTCCCGACCAGCGCACGACGATGTACATCAACAGAATGGCACGGGCAGGCATATTGGCGTACATGTACGTCCAATCTTAAATGCCGCCCTGCCATTGGGAGCATGCCGCCAGCGGCGCGTTCCCACGCTGGTCGGGACCCCCGTGAGTCCGGTCGTGGGACCTGCGGACTCGATCGCTGCGGGCATACCCGCGATCGTCTCACGGGACGGCTGAATGGAGGAAATGCCGTGTAAACAGCATTTCTCCATTCGGCCTAGCAACTAGTGACGCTGATCTCTGCTCCATGTGATTGGAGCAGAGATCAGTGTTCACTAAATGAAAGCCCAACCCCCCCACAGTTAGTAAGACACCCCTAGGAACACTTAACCCCTACACTGCCACCCACTGGTTAACCCCTTCACTGCCAGTGTCATTTACACAGGAATCACTGCATTTATATAGCAGTGATTACTGTATAAATGACAATGGTCCCAAAAATGTGTCAAAAATGTCTGATGTGTCCCCCACAATGTCGCAGTCACAATAAAAATCGCTGATCGCCGCCATTACTAGTAAAAAAAAGAATAAAAAATTATTAATAAAAATGCTATAAAACTATCCCTATTTTTTAAACGCTATAACTTTTGCGCAAACCAATTAATAATCGATTATTGCGATTTTTTTTACCAAAAATATGTAGAAGAATACGTATCGGCCTAAACTGAGGGAAAAAAATGTTTTTTTATATATTTCTGGGGGATATTTATTATAACAAAAAGTAAAAAAGAATGCGTTTTTTTCAAAATTGTCGCTCTATTTTTGTTTATAGCGCTAAAAATAAAAACCGCAGGGGTGATCAAATACCACCAAAAGAAAGCTCTATTTGTGGGAAAAAAAGGACGTCAATTTTGTTTGGGAGCCACGTCGCACGAAAGCGACGCAGTGCCGAATCGCAAAAAGTGGTCTGGTCTTTGACCAGCAAAATGGTCCGGTCTGTAAATGGATAAACATAGCCAGAGTTTGGTAACCGAAACGTATAGTCAGACAAGCCAGGAATCAGCGTACTTCAGAACAAGCCAGGAAATCAGGAAACTGGTGAAGCAGCATAGTGGAACAGCAGGCAGGATCAGGAACCAGAAGGGACATCAACCAAGCAAGACTTTAACAGGTAAACAGGAGAGAGTCTCTTGATATGTTGATATGTTGACCAAGGCGAAGGCAGAGAGGATCTGAACTTAACAGCTTAAGTAACTAGCAGGATTGATGAGTAGGATATCATCACCCGGTGAGTCACTGTGGAAAGATTAGAGCTGGCAATTAACCGACAGCTGAGTGGCCTGCTCTGTGAAGGAAAGGCTGAGCCCAGCCCTGACAATATATATATATACATTTCAATATTCACAATGATATACCATGTGCAAAGGAGTGAATAAAAAGACATATATAGCGATCTCATTCACTTAGATATCCAGGCCTTAATTCACCTTGGGTCTGTTTCAAATAGTTTATCCAAAGGATGTAAAAAAACATCAAAGAACTAAAGAACTTGAGGAATAATCAAAATGATCATCAGAATGCATCTGATGATGATGTCACACGTAAGCTCTGCCATCTTGGAAGATCCATCCAGGGATCAGGACGTCTCTCAGATGGGGAGGGCCAGTCATAGAACTGCCCATGACCAATGGGAGGGGAGCAAGGCGGGATGACATCAGCCCAAACAACAACTTCCTCATCAGGGCAAGAACCAATAGGGAGATTCGCCACAGAGGCACGATGGGCAATGGTGCCCACCTCTGGCAGCAATGAGGGTACACTAGGAGCCACACTCAATCTGCGAGGGGATACACCCCGCGTGCCTGTACGATCAACAAAGCCCTGAATGGCAGTGGCAAAAATACAACAGATCATTTAAAGTGAAAGATGCACATAAAAATGTAAGTGTTGTTAAAACCAAAACTACAGCCTTAGGAGGCATAAGAACCAACCCCAAGTTCACCAAACTAAACAAAAGTTCAGAATTGGATGCATTTGGTTAATGTGGGTAGATGCCCTTCTGATAGACACTCAGATAACCAAAGGAAAACATATAAACATATAAAGAAACACATTATTACAGAAAAGGCATGGCACAAAGAATATATTATAATTTATAGATATGGTTTGAAGCTTGTGGTCTCATTAAGGCCTGGATACTTTTGTAGCTGACAATTATGGATCCACCTAGAATCACTTTTTTTATTTATGTCTCCACCCCTTTCATGGTGGGATGTGATCTAATGCAAAGAAATGGACGTTAGACTGATCGAAACCATGGTACAGGCCAATATGCCTACTAATAGGGGTTTTCATTTTCTTCTTGGAGATCAAAGATACATGGTTCTGATGCAGTGAAAAAAGTTCTCGTAGTAGGCTTTCCAGTTGCACTGCATTAAATATACAATGCCAATTGTCTGGGAGTTGGCAAAAAATGGTGACTTCCAGATCATGCCATTAGGTAGCATGATCTGGTGAGCATGCAGGACGAAGGTTCAAAAATGACATCTACCACAAGGGGCAGTGCTTGACTTTGTGGTTTCCCATGGTGCCTTTCCAAAATGATGGCTATGGTCCTTTAAAGATTGTGATCTGCAGAATGTAATTTCAGGATAGGGACTAATATAATTGGAGACTAACTCACGCGCTGTAAGGAGATGCCAATACCTCTACATAATATGTCTGACTTTTTTATGCTGTCCAAAATACTTGATAATTAGTCTGGTAGTCAGAGTAGCGGACTGGTGTTTTTTAGTTTTATGGATGAGTCCACCATTTTCCTGAGTTTTAACTCGGCCATGTGCCTTTTTTAGGCAAAATCTAGCCCAATTTAGAAGATGATGTTGGATGCTTTGGCCTCTCTTTCAAAGTCTTCATTTTTTAGAACAGTTTCTTTTAATTCGTAGATATTGATTGTATGGAATACTATTAATCAATGGAATAGAATGGGAACTTGCCACATGTAATATAGTATTTCCAGAAGATAGTTTTGTAAATAGAGTGGAATCAAGGCTATTGTCCTCGTTGATCAAAATGTTCACATCCAAGAATTCAATGGATTGTTGATGACATTTCATGGAAAAACTCAGATTAAATTCATTGGATTCCACAACCTTTAGAAACCCACTCAATTCATCTCTTGTTCCAATCCACACCACAAAAATGTCTTCTTTGAACCTTTTCCAAATTCTCACCTTGTCAAGATATTCATGTAATGACTCACCAAAGAAGAGACTTCGCTCCCAGCCCCTCAAGTTAGGGTTGGTATAGGAGGGGGCGCATCTGGTCCCCATGGAATTGTAGAGCGCTTCCACATCGATCGCAACTAATCATGAATTGGCGGGTATATAAACACTGTCCAATATTTTCAAAAGATCGATTGTATCTTGTATATAGGAAGGAAAAGAGAGAATGGGCAGATGTAAATAGTCGTCGACCAAATGGCTCGCAGATTCAGTCAGGCAGCCATTGCCTGATACAATCGGTCTGCTGGGTGGCTGGTCCATGCATTTAAGAATTTAATTAGGGCATACAGTCTAGGTGTTTTTGGATTACAAGTGTTAAGAAACTCGTGTTTTTGGATTACAAGTGTTAAGAAACTCCCATGTGGATTTGTCAATCACACCCCCAGAGTAGGCTTGAGCAATGACATTTTACTCTCTGGTATATGCCCTTCCATATGATACACAGATTCTAATGGATATTGATTAAATATACTACCCATGCTGATTTATTCAAATTTATTTTTGATTATATATTTGATTTTCAGTAACACATATGTTTATTTAAAGCTACGTATACCTCATTAACAAATGTTTATGAACTTTTGATTTTTGTTGTTTCTACATTGTTATTGATTGTATTTGTCTTCCTGTAGCTTCCTGCAGAAGCTGAAAAGCTAAAAAAAAATGTCGAGCAACAAGCATTACAAGTGACATTGTAGCTATTTTGTGTATTGTTTGTATATACAGCCATTTTTATGAAATGTGGGCAACATTTGCTGTCAGCTTATGTCTTTTTTTTACCCAGAAAAAAACTTTATTTGGTAAAAACGCATACAGTCCAATTATCCATATTCAAAATACACATGTCAGTGAAGAACAGTTCCAAGTGACCCGAAGATAAAGCTTTCTTGAGTACATTTAACTCCCCCCCCCCCTTTATATATTTTATATATTTTCCCTCCCCCGCTCTACAACATCCAATGCACTGCATCTTATCCATACAAATGGTAATACGGCTTTAGTATTGCAGTTAGCCCACATTAGGACCCAGAAGTCTGTTCATGACAAGGTCATCCGGAGCAAAACCTGGGGTTTCAAGCCATGCCCCCCACAGTTTTTCAAATTTATGTGAATATCCTCTATGCTGATATATGATTTTTTCCATTCTCAGCGTATTTCCTAGTGTAGTTGTCCATTCCTTGATCGTCGGAGGTGAATCTGATTTCCAGTGTAGCATTATGAACTTGCGGGATATGAAGAGCGCCCTAGAAAGGGCCTCTCTGGTATGGGGTTCCCATTCCAGTTAGTCCAGCAAATCCAAAATGCAGCACCTGGGGTCCCAAGGGACTGACACCCGGAACACTGTGCTCAGGGTGCCAATCACCCCCCTCCAGTATACATGGAGTTTCGGACATCATCACAGCATGTGTATTAAGTCCCCATGGTCCCTTTAACATCTAGTACACATAGGGGTAGGTGTCAGTCCCATATAATGCAATCTGTGGGGTGTGTAGTATACTCTCATTAGTGTGTACAGTTGTGTGAGTCTTTGCGTCACATTCAGCGAACATATGGCCAGTGACTGTAGTACTTCCTCCCACTGTTCCTCATCCAGGGGTCCTACATCTAATTGATATTTTCTTTTGACTGTTAAGGGGTGTTTCACAAGAAACTTGCTCAGAAGTGTGGCATAGCTCTGCGAGATGAAGCCTTTAGAGTTTTCTGCAGTTTTAAGCTGGGAGAGAAGGGGTGTTTCATCCACCCGCCACTCGGAGACCCTTGATTGGGCTATAAAAGCATGTTTGAGTTGCATATAATAAAAATGCATATGCACCGGCAACTTATATCTTTCTCTCAGGATATCAAAGGGTAGTAGTTTACCATTGCTGATTATTTGTGTCAGGTAGAGCGCGCCACTCCTCTGCCATCTCTCCTTATCCTGTAGCTTTGCTAGTTCAGAGTAAGAATCATTAGCCTATATAGGGCTGTACTCGCTAATTCCTGTTGCCCCCTGCAGATATTTGGTTTTGTTCCATATTTTCTGTATTAAATTATACATGGGGAAGCTTTTTTTGGGATTTACCGAAGGCCAGTGCCTCGAGGGCAGTTGGAATAGATTTTCCACCTACTGCAAGCAGCATAATGTTCTCTGAGGCGCTGGGGATTCTGTTAGTGCGTTCTCCCTCTGGGACCATGGTGCCTATCAAGTGCTGCAATTGAGAAGCCAAATAGTACAGCCAGGGGTTTGGCAGTGCAAGGCCGCCTTCCACCTTTGGGCGTTTGAGATGTTCTAATTTTATCCTAGAGGGTTGACTTTTCCATATTAACTCTCGGAATATTGTGTTTACTATTCTGAAGGTCTTTAATGGGATCACTACTGAGGAGTTGTGGAGCATGTATAGCAGTTGGGTCAAAAGAATCATTTTAATAAGATTCACCTTGCCCGCAACCGACATACATAAGGTGTTCCAAGTCTTGGTCCTTGAGTGGAACCTGGTCAGCAGCGAGTCAATGTTTAAAACACTATAGTCTCTGATCCGTGGGGTCACCTGTATCCCTAGGTATTTAAAGGAGAGGGCGATAGGGATCTCTCCTACCTGCCCACCCTGCTGTATTTGTGGTTTGTCTATTGGCATTAGTTCTGATTTGGACCAGTTTATCTTAAGACCTGATAACCCCCCGTAATGAATCACCGTATCCATCGTGTTGCTCAGTGACTGTTCCGTATCGCCCAACAGAATCATCGTATCGTCTGCATAGAGCATCACCTTTTCCTGCCTGTCTCCATAGCAGAATCCTGTGATGCCAATGTGCTCCCTGATTCTAATGGCTAGCGGTTCTATTGCCAGGGCAAACAGCAGGGGGGACAATGGGCACCCCTGGCGCATGCCCCGGCCCAGTGTGAATGACAAGGACAGCCTACCGTCCTCCCTAATAGCTGCTCTCGGGCAGTGACAAAACAGCCGCACCCAGGAGATGTAACCGACTTCAAAGCCGAATTGCCTCAGTATCTCCCAGAGGTACAGCCACTCCACACTATCATATGCTTTCATAGCATCCAGGGACCATAGAGCCCTCTTGCCCGCATTAACAGCCAATGATTGCATATTAAGAAATAGTCTTCTGGGATTTATTGCCGTTGATTTATTTGGCATAAAGCCTGCCTGGTCTGCATGTATAACTGAGGTGATTACTTTGTTTAACCTGAGAGCTAATACTTTTGCCATTATCTTTATGTCGGACTGTAATAGCGATATTGGCCTGTATGAGGCCAGATCCACTGGGTCCTTGCCAGGTTTCAGAATTAAAACAATATGGGCTTTGGGCATAGAGGGGGGTAAGACATTCTCCTCTCTAGCAGCGTTAAACACTTCAAGCACCTTAGGGAGTAGTGTCTCAGAATACTGCTTGTAAATTTTAATGGGGATCCCATCCCCCCTGGAGCCTTGCAATTGGGGAACCCTGCTACAGCTGCCTAGGTAAGTGGAGCGTCCAAAGCTTTGCTTTGGGAACCTGAGAGATTTGGGTATGTTATCTTGTCTAAATAGGCGGTTAGATCCTCAGAACCATAATTCGAAGTTGAGCGGTATAGTTCTTCATAAAAATCTGCTAACGTTTGTATTACCCTGTCAGGGGAGTGAACCAGTTGCCCCCCCTTCGTCCTTATGGTTCCTATAACTGGAGATTTCTGCTCAGAGTCAGCTATTCTGGCCAAGAGGAGGCCCGTTACCTTCCCTTCTTCAAAGAAAGCGGTTTTAGAGAAAAAACTTTTTTTCCGCCAAGGAGGTTAGCAGGTGGTCATAAGCTGATTGAGTCGACTGCCCCGCCCCCCTTGCAGAATCTGTGGGGCCCTGAATGTAACTTGCCTCCAGGGAATAGACCTGCACTTCTAGTGCCTCTCTTAGGGTTGCAGACCGTCTTTTAACCTTCATGACTTCTTTACTGAGCAGTTTTCTCAGGAATGTCTTAAACGCCTCCCATTCATTAAGGTTGCTGAGTAAAAAACTCTCGGATGCTCCCCTCTATCTCCTCTGGAGCTGTAAATAACTGAAGCCAGAAGGCATTCAATTTCCACTGTGCCCTGGGGAGTGAGGATAATTGCGTAACAATTAAGTTGACCACCAGATATGAGTGGTCTGACACACATCTTGGTTTGTAGCAAATATCTGAGATCGAAGGGAGCATGGCCGTATTTCCCCCCGCTAAGTCTATTCTGGACAAAGACCCATGGATTTTCGAGAAGCAAGAAAATTGTTTACTGGACGGGTTTCGCTGCCTCCATAAGTCTATCCACCCCACCTCCTGTAGCAGTCTTGTCAGATGGGTTAGCCTCCGAGGACTATGTGATCCCAGTACCGGGTGTTTATCTAGGCCCGCATTTAACCAACTGTTAAAGTCCCTTACTATCAGCAGCGGGAGATCCGGCCACCCACCCATAAATTCTTGGAGAAGCCGGAGCACCCATGCATCAAACGGGGGAGGTATGTACACACATGCCAACATTTCAGAATACCAATACAACAGTGCAAAAATACAAATCTTCCCTCTGAATCTGTTTTTGAAGCATATTCCTGGTAGTCCAGGGACCTGTGCACCACTACACTCACCCCCCCGGGAAAAAGAGGTGTGAGTGGAGTGGTACACCCAGCCTATCCACTACTACAATACTTCAGGCACCCCTTGGTGGCACTCGTAAGGTGTGTCTCTTGTAAACATAAAACAACAGGAAAAAAAACTTTTTTAAACAGGTAAATATCATTGTGCACTTAAGGGGGAGTTCATGTTCCTGATGTTCCATGAAATTACTGCTGTGTTCGCCATTATGGGGGGAAGGGTGGTGACCTGGCAGGGCTTGGAAGCCCTCTCTGTTGTAAGTGGCTATCAGTGGCGGGAAAGGTAGAATGTTGGTGATCTTCTATGTCTTTGAGATGACGGGTGAGCAAACATGTGAAGTTCCTTAGACTGCGTGGTAGTCTAGACTGTAAACTGCAGTAAGGCACAACAGTGCCCTCAAATAAGCTGTCATTTTTGGTTTGGTGTTTCCATGACCTGCTGAAATCTCTTGCAATGTCCAGTGCCTGCGTATCCTTGGCAGGTACAGGGTTCCAGTTTAACATTGCCAAAAGGACAAAACGGATGGTCAACTTTTTGTCCCTGCATTTTCCAATAAAGAAAAATTTAGGAGAAAAGAAGGGGGTAGTCGAAGATTTGAAAGTAACAGATATATTCTTTGTGCTTCAATAAAGGCACAGTGTTCCCCGGCAGTAGGGAAAGAAAAGAGAGCCGGTATGTATGAAGTGGGGCCAACAAGGCAAGTAAAGCAAAACAGGCGAGTTCAGTACTGTAAAATATATTCAAAGTCAACCATAGAGCTGTTTCCTTTGTGCGGTTTCCACAATTTTATAGTATGGTCAATCGCCATCTGCATTTACCCGGTGGTGGCGCAGGGCTTGCTCATTATGATCCAGCCAGGCTGCGTTCCTGGCTGACTCAAAAAACTGTGCATGCCCATCTGCTGTCACGTGCAGATTTGCTGGGTAAAGCATGGCGTAGGGTAGTTGAAAGGCCCTCAAGCGTTTCTTCACCTCTCCAAATTTTGCTCTGGATTTCTGGACTTCAGCTGAAAATCCGGGTAGAATGAAACCCTGACGCCATTGAATTTAACATTCGCACGCTCCCTCGCACATCTTAGTATCGCCTCTCTGTCTCTGTAATGTAGTAACTTGGCCAGCATAGACTGGGGGGGCGGGGCACCTTGTGGAGGAGGCCTGCCAGGCACTCTGTGGGCCCTTTCCACTTTGAAAAACGAGAGAATGAGTCGCGCCCAAAAAGTTTAACAAGTCAATTTTCCACAAATAGAATGGGATCTTTTCGCTCTGATTTCTCGGGGAGACCAACAATGTGGACATTGTTCCTGCATAAGCGATTTTCTGTGTCCTCAGCTCTCATGTATGTGTCTTGTGCCATGTGGTGTGCTGCTCTGGTTTCACATGCAAGAGGGGGTAGCTTGTCCTCCATGTCGCTTACTCTGCTCTCAACTGCAGTTGCCCTTTCTCTGAGTTTTTGCAGGTCTTGTCAGAGAAGTGAGACTACTTCCCTCATGCCCCCAAACTGCTCCTTCATGTCATTAACCGATGCTGTGCACACATGGACAGCCTTCAGTATTGCAGCCAGCGTGGATTGTTCCAGAGACTCCACTGCATCCTCTGAGGGGGAGGAGAGGGTGGATGAGCTGCATCCTCCATAGAATGGCTAGGGTTACTGTCTGTATCATGTCCCCTTCTGTCTGTGTAAACAGATCATTTTCTCCCCCCTGTGCCTCCTCCACTGCATCAGGCACCCCAGGGCCCTGTAGATTTTGGGCATAATACAGTATGTCCCTGTATTGCTCCTTACCCTGAGTCTTTGGGGCTTTCTTGCTGCCTCCCTCTCTGGATCTGTCTGTTGTCCATGGAGTGCACTGTGCCATGGCCGCCGACGCTGCGGTGCCATCTTGAGAGTCCGGTCCCGCCATCTCCCACGGGCCTCAGCAGGTCTTCCCTCGGGTGCAGAGGGCCAGCGCTGGGTCCGGGAGGTGCTGGTGCTCAGTAGCTAGCTCAGGGGCCGAAGGAAGCAGGATTTTAGCTGCCGGGGAAGGATCAATGGACGGATCAGGCAGGAGCTGTGAGAAGTGTGTCCTCTCACATGCCGGTCTTGGCCACACCCCCCTTATGTCTTTTTACATTTTGGATTTGAATAAAGTGATGTTTTTATGAAAATATTTGTGTATTTGTGGCACCATAAAAATCCCTCTTCTTCTCCTGACTGTATGTGACTTATCCAGAGTACATTTATAACGTAATGATTGTCCTTCTCAAGATGATTACTGGAACCTCCTCACCAGTAATAGGCATGGCAGAATAAATCAACTCACTAAACTTAGGAGAACCAGAGGAGCCTGAACAAAGGTAAACAATGCTCGGGCTGGTTACAGCCTAGCTGCAAAATGCACTAAATTTGATTAGGGTCACTCCAGCTTGAGGCAGGTTCTATAAACTAGAGTAATGCCTCGTACACACGTTCCGATTATCGTACGACCGATCGTTCACATTTTGTTACATACAACTAAGATCGAATACAACAGTGCAAAATGTGTGTAAGATTTTTGTCGTACGATTCTGGAACAATCTTCCGTCGTGCGTAGCTACGTATTTTAAATGATGTCAAATACGTGTGACCTGTGTGTCCTTCTGGTTTATTTTCGGACGCATACTGTACTGGCTATACGATTGTCGTACGACGGGCTGTCATCCGACCAAAGTTTTCCTGTTTGTCCCTTCGGATTTGGTTGGACGGACTGTCGCGATCGGCTGTCGAAAGCTGCGTACTAACGATCAGATTATCGCACGATCTGTCCGAAAGCGACTTTTGTGGTCCGATAATCGGAACGTGTGTACGAGGCATAAGTTGAGTTTCATGTGATGCTAGGTCTAGTAAGGACAAGGCCTTTGTGTTAAACTGCAAGATGGCCAAACTGGACTTTGTAGAACTACAGATTCTGCACACAAATGTAATTCTGCTCAATGTTATAGACGTGTCTTGGAGAGAAGCTCACCACATGAGGTGCAATGGGAAACACAAATAAAGTTTAATTTCATTCATGTCCCTACACTGGCAAAAACCCCATGAGTATGGGTATTTCTGTACAAGCATCGGCACTGAAAGCACCAACTCCAGGTGGAAAAATCACATCACTGGTGACTCAAAGACATATAGGAAGCCAGAAGGTGACTTAACACACCAGTGTCCAGCTGAAATGGAAATATTAGATTCGGGTGTAAGAGTTTTTAACTCCATAAGACAAAATCGTATTGTGCTTTTGTTTTCTTATGTTAGCATTGGAAATGCATATTTTAAAATGTTATAGTTATTATAATGTAAAATATGTAAAAATTAAAATGAAAGAAATCATTATGGTAACTGACTGTTTCTAACCAGTAATTTAGTTGCCTGGAGCATGATTATTCGATGTTTGAACCCACGAGAACCTTTAACTTGTTTTGGCTGTATTAGTGATAGAAAAATCCCAGCACAAACCACAATTTGTATTATAATACATGTCTCCTAATGTGAAGCTAACAGCAATATGACACTGCCACATAAAATAGCTTATTATATATATCTTGAGTATTTGGAACACTATACTTTGAAATATAAGCAATTGTAAGGCTTTCCCCTTTCTCTTTCCTACTTCTTTAAAAGAAAAGCCTGGCATTAGTAATATAAATGGTTTGATTGTTTGTTTCCCCTGCTTAGAACAGGAGAATTTATAACAATTCCCCAAAGTGACCAAATATTGGTTATCCTTGTTTATGTGCTTGTTGTAGAAAAAATGGATTACAAATTTCCACTGCAGACAGTGGCTGGTCTGAATTATCAAATATTTCCTGATAAGAGTTTAGGAGATTAGTATATGTTACTCCTAAATTTTGATGGACACATCTCTGCATCGCCTAGTGAATATTTGAAATCTGTCAACAGCTCAAAGCCACATTATTATATTTTCTCAGTGCTAGGATTTTATTGCATATTCCAGCTTGTTGTCATGTTATTATTTGCCAACTGTTTGTTATATTATTATTTACTAGTTTAGTGCCACATTATGGTATACCATCGGCCATCTACACCAACCAGTGCCAAATTATTACACACCATCGCATTGTCTCATTAAAATGTCCATATTTATTGTTACCCTATTATAGGTTTATTGCTACATTATTAGATACCAACTGAATGTCATGCCCCGTACACACGAGCGGACTAAACTCCGAAGGAGTTTCCAACGGAGTTCCGCCGGAGTTCCGACAGAGTTCCGCGGAAATGGACTTGCCTACACACGATCACAACAAAGTCCGCCCATCTGGTACGCGGTGACGTGCACCAGGTCTGACGAGACTATAAAAAGGAAGTTCAATACCAAGTGCGCCACCCTTTAGGCTCTTTCTGCTAATTTCGTGTTTACCTCGTGTTAGCAGAAGTTTGGTGAGAGACGATTCGCGCTTTTCAGACTCGTATTTTTCAGATCGTTTAACTGCTTTTCAGTTTGTGCTTGTGAGGTTTGTATCTGTTTTTCAGTGCGTGTAGTCAGTTCGTCTCTGTATTTTGCAGTGCGATCTGCTGCGCTTGTTGCTGACTTTCAGCTCCCTCTTCACAGGCCTTGCTGTTCTTCAGTGCCTTCTGTTAAGTTCGTTCTGACAAGCCGACCGTTTTGAAGCCATGTTGCGTGTACATACTCGTCGTTGAGTTTGTGCTTTGCTTGGGCTTGGTGTTGCAGTTCATTCTTCAACCCAAGACCAGTCCGTGAACAGGGTGGGGAGGAGTTCATGGACGAAGAATTGGTTACTCCAGCGTGACCAGTTCTCTCACATGCCTTTGCTTCGTGAGATCCTGATGATTTCAGGAATTATCTCCGGATGACGGACCCCATTTTTCACCGTCTGCTGGCTTTGCCGACCCCTTATATCAGCAGGCAGGATACCTGCATGCGGCAAGCCATCACTCCGGAGCAGAGGCCCATCGCCACGTTGCGCTACTTGGCAACAGGGAGAAGCCTTCAGGACCTCAAGTTTTCCACAGGCATCTCCCCCCAGGCTCTGGGGATTCCAGAGACCTGTTCTGCCATCATACAGGTCCTGCAGGAGGACTATATTAAGGTAAGATTTATCATTTAACATCACATTTTATTGTCTTTAATGTTTGCTAATGTATTGTATTTCTTTCCTCAATCTCTAATTACCATGATTGCAATATGCTGTGAATATCCCCTTTGTCCTCATGCATGCTGTAATCTTTTAATGCTCCTTTTTTGTCTTTCATGCATATTTGCCTTCATTAAACCTCACCAACATGCTATGGTGGGCCCATATCCACCTGGTCTAGTCACTTAGAATGTCTTTTGTCAGCTCCATTGTATTGCTTTATCCTAAAAAAAAACTTTAATATTATTCCAAATGGTCTGTTTGTCCTTAACTGAATCCCCACTCCCCCTTAATATTATTCCAAATGGTCTGTGTGTCCTTAACTGAATCCCCCCCCCCTTAATATTATTCCAAATGGTCTGTGTGTCCTTAACTGAATCCCCCTCCCCCTTAATATTATTCCAAATGGTCTGTGTGTCCTTAACTGAATCCCCCTCCCCTTAATATTATTCCAAATGGTCTGTGTGTCCTTAACTGAATCCCCCCCCCCCTTAATATTATTCCAAATGGTCTGTGTGTCCTTAACTGAATCCCCCCCCCCCCCTTAGTATTATTCAAAATGGTCTGTGTGTCCTTAACTGAATCCCCCCCCCCCCTCCCTTAGTATTATTCCAAATGGTCTGTGTGTCCTTAACTGAATCCCCCCCTTTAATATTATTCCAAATGGTCTGTGTGTCCTTAACTGGATCCCCACCTTAATATTATTCCAAATGGTCTGTGTGTCCTTAACTGAATCCCCCCCTTAATATTATTCCAAATGGTCTGTGTGTCCTTAACTGAATCCCCCCCCCCCCCCCTTAATATTATTGCAAATGGTCTGTGTGTCCTTAACTGAATTCCCTCCCCCCCCCTTAATATTATTCCAAATGGTCTGTGTGTCCTTAAATTAATGTTGAATTATATATTGTATTTTTAAACCACTTCAGCCCTGGAATGATTTAACCCCTTCCTGACCATCAGCACTTTTGGCAGTGCGTTGCTTAAATTGACAATTGTGCGTCCTTGTAACATGGCTCCTCTTGTAAATTTTCGTCATTTTATTAGCACAAATAGAGGTTTTATTTGGTGGTATTTGATCACCTTTTTTTTGTTTTGGTAATTAACCACCAACAAAACCAAAGCCCATTTTTATAAATATGCATTATTTTTCAGTTTTCGCTATAAGAAATATACCCCCAAAAATATATTAACCAGAATATTTTTTACATCATTTTATGCTGATACGTATTCTTAAACAAATTTGGTGATAAAATGAATAAGCGTTTATTGATTGGTTTGTGCAAAAGTTATAGCGTATACAGAATATGGTCTAGTTTGATGGCATTTTTAATATTCAAATTTTTGGAACTAGTAATGGCGGTGATCACCGAATCTTATCGTGACTGCCACATTATGGCGGACACATCGGACAATTTCCATACATTTTTGGGACCATTGGCATTAATACAGCGATCAATGCTGAAAATTGTATTGATTACTGTAAAAATTTCACATGCAGCGAAGGTGTTAACCACAAGGGGGCGGAGGAATTTAACCATTCCTCCGCCCCCTTGTGGTTAACACCTTCACTGCATTCTGGGTTCTGGTGGAGTGTTTATAACTGTCTGGGGGATGGGCTAGCAGTGACATGACCCTGATCACTGCTCCCGATGACGGAGCAGACGATCAGTGTCCTGTCACTAGGCAGAAGCGGGAGATGCTGTTTACATCGGCATCTCCACGTTCTTCAGCTCCGTGACAGAAATTGTGTGTATCCCAGCGGCAATCGAGTCCACGTATTCCACAGAATGGTCACCGAGCTTGCGGCAGGCGTGCGTGCATTTCAAAGTAATGTATGAGGACGTTAATTTGCCGAGCCGAGACATTCTGCCAACATATATTTGCCGACAGCAATTGCCAAGTGGTTAAATAAGCTTTTTATTAAAAAGGTTAGACTGATGTTGTTAAAGAATGTTTTTGTTGTAATGTACAATGTTTAATGTGCAAAAGTACTTATTTTGTTTTTTCTGCTTTGACTCCCCAGTTTCCTTCAACGCCACAGGAATGGCAGACTGCGGCATCCCATTTTGCCACCCGTTGGGACTTTCCCAACTGTGGTGGGGCGATAGATGGGAAGCACGTCCACATCGTGCCACCACCCCATTCGGGGTCATACTATTACAACTATAAGGGGTTTCATAGTATTGTGTTAATGGCGGTGGTGTCGGCACAATATGAATTTATGTATGTGGACGTGGGGAAGAATGGTAGGATGTCGGATGGAGGAGTCTTCGCCCAGACGGCATTCTACCAGCGTCTACAGACAGGAGGCCTGGGATTGCCACCCGATACAGATAATGTGGAAGTACTCCCCTTCGTCTTCATAGCTGATGAAGCTTTCAGTCTGGGCGAGCACGTGATGAGGCCATTCCTCCAAAGAACCCTCACCCCGGAGAGGAGGGTTTTTAACTACCGGCTTTTTTCTTACTCCCATACACATGGCGGAATACAAACTTAATCATCTTGTCCTTACATGTTGCATGTTGCACAATTATTTAAATAAGAACTCTTCTAATTATATATCTTCATTTGGGCCTGAGGCTGGACTTGTTCCCGAAAATATGACAGGCCTGGATACTGGCCGTACTGGCTTGGCCCCCCAAAGTACCCGTGAGGTTCGGGAAAAATATGTGACTTATTTTAACGGTAGGGGGGCCATGGCAATGCCACACAATGTTTAATTTTTCCAAATAAAAAGAAAAAAAGAAGATAAAATCAGGAAATGTTTTTATTGCTTGCTTTTCATTTGGGCTGTCTCCTATGTTCTCCTAGTGCACATGTAGTGCCAAGTGTATTTTCATTTATTAAATAAGGCCCATTGTCACTGGAAACACCAAATCACTTTTACCAAACTGGTATTGAGCATTGAAAGAAAGAAGACACCACACATTGTTGATTATTCAAATTTTTAATTTGGCCACATTCACATGTGCCTTTTAATATTTATATGTAAAATATCTCTTTTTGGTATAAAAAATGTTTTTTTTTCTTTTAAAAACATTTTAATAGAATTATTATTATTTTTTTACTTTTTTATATATTTTTTTTAACCTTTTTTTGTATTTTTAGAACAAATTTGTTAAAATGGAACAATCAGCCACAATCTTTGGAAGTTTGTAAGTTCCAATCTTAATAAAAACGACGGAAATGAAGAACATGATCGATATTCTGGAGAAACAGATTATATTCTCCCCAAAATATCGATCATGTTCTTCATTTCCTGCTGCATATTGTCAAGCCGATTCTTCATGAGATCCAGGCTAGTTCGCATGGCATCTATTTCCCCATTCCAGCACATTATCTGGCCAATCAGCCTTTGTGCGCTGTCACTGGAAAATGGGGCCCTTTCCACAACCAGAACATCACCTACAATAGATGATAAAAAATGTTGTAAAAAATATGCAGTCATACATGGATTAAATCAAGCTGGGGTGTCAGACACTCACCTGGTGGGGTGCCCATCTCCCCTACTTCCTCCACCTCTCCTTCCTCCACCTCTCCTTCCTCCACATCCTCGGGGGGGGGGGGACACTGGTGCTTGCAAATGGGTCCCTTTCCCCAACCAGAACATCACCTAAAATAGATGTAAAAACATGTGTTTAGAAATATGCAAGCATACATTGATTACCTGAAGCTGTGGTGTCAGACACTTACCTGGTGGGGTGCCCATCTCCTCTCCTTCCTCCACCTCTCCTTCCTCCACATGCACATCCACGGGGGGATGGGGCTAACCTCACATTCATGCTGGCAAGGTTGGCAGTCCCTGGGATCCTGCTTTCTGAGTCTTTTCTCCCCTATGAGAATTAAACAAAACAAAAGGTATACTTAGCACACAGATCTTTTTTTTATTAAGACAAATTACCAAGAACAACCCCTGTATCATAAACGATGTTTCACACAAACAACGAACTAGGGTTTGTTATGAACGATACGATTACTGTATCCACCAACATGAAAGCAGCAATTTTACATTGTACAAAGTTAAAGAAAAGCACATGGATCAGTATGCAATAATCATAATAGGAACACACGACAAGTACTTACTTTTTTTAAGAACTTTCTTTATTCTTCTGTACTGATCCGGCTCCCTCAATTTAAGGTCAGACCACCGTTTCCTCAATTGGTCTTTTGACCGTCGTACCCCAAAAAGATTGTGCAGGGTCTTTACAACTTTGGCCATGATTCTGGCCTTGCGCAAGTTCGGATGGGTGTATGGTCCACGCTTCCCATCATAATCCTTCTTTCGCAAGATTGCCACCATCTCCACCATCTCTTCAAAGGCCATATTGGAGGCCTTAAATCTCCTCTTACCAGATCGGGACGTTTGTGGCTCCGGGGATTCCTGACTACTGGAGTCATTAATATGAAGCACCTGTTGTGTTTCCGCCATGTTTCTCGTACTGCGCACCGTAGAGAAAAAGGGGCGGGAAATATTTGTGGAAAAGAACGTCATGTTGATGAGGACAAGGGCCCCCCGCCTCCAGACCCCGACAACCAACGGCCAGGGTTGTCGGGGTCTGCAGGCGGGGGGCTTATCGGAATCCGGGAGCCCCCTTTAATAATGTGCCCGCCCAGAGGATGCTGGGACTGTGACCTCATAATAGGCGGGGACATCATCCGGTGATGTCTCTATATAAGTCGCCGCGCGTCGGTGCCATTGTGAGCGGAGGATGCGACGAGGCAACATCTGAAGAGAAGAAGAGAAGAACAGAAGGTGGCGGCGACAGCGGCGACAGAAGACCGGGCCACCGCCTGTAAAAGAGCTAGAAGAAGGCGCGTTGGCCCGGCAGAAGAACTGAAGAGGGGGACAAGACCCCCGAAGTCGGAAGAAGAGGGCGGCGGCGAGGAAGAAAGCTGGGCTCCTCCACTACTAAAAGAGCTAGAAGAAGATAGCGGAGGAGTCCGGCGAGAAGACCCCCGAAGACGGAAGACCCCCGGAGCTGTGCAATAAACTATTTTAACCCTTGTGTGTTGTGTTTTTTTGTACTTTATTTTACAGGTGAATGGGTAGGGGTACATTGTACCCCATACTCCTTCACATAGGGTGGGGGGCCGGTATCCGGGGGCCCCCTTATTAAAGGGGGCTCCCGGATTCCGATAAGCCCCCCGCCCGCAGACCCCGACAACCAATGGCCAGGGTTGTCGGGAAGAGGCTCTTGTCCTCATCAACATGGGGACAAGGTGCTTTGGGGTGGGGGTGCCGCGCGGCCCCCCCTTCCCCAAGGTGCCCCCATGTTGAGGACACGCAACCTGGTACGGCTCAGGAGGGGGGGCGCTCGCTCATCCCCCCTTTCCTGGCCCGGCCGGGTAGCGTGCTTGGACAAGAGTCTGATGTAGACCTGGGGAGGACCCCACGCCAATTTTTTTCCGGCGTTGGGGTTCCCCTTTAAGTCCATACCAGGTGACAGGGCCAGCGACGCATCCTTCGCGGGCCCCGCCTACCTGGAGACGTGCTCAAAATGAGCGGACTTTTCTCCGGGCGGGAAAAGTCAGCTCATTTCAAAAGTACGGCGGACTGGCATACCAACGGCCGGATTGTCCGCCGAAATGCAAGTCTGGTGGGAAGATTGGAGTGCAAAAATACTTTCTAAGTCCGCCGTACTTTCAGGTAAAAAAAGTCCGCCGGAGGCTACACACGGGGGTATTGTCCGGTGGACTTGAGTTTGCCAGACTTTTCCACCCGATTGTTTGATCGTGTGTACGCGGCATAATTCTGTTTGTGTTTTCATCCTTCCCTTCATGGTTATATCTTTCAATTGTGGGTTTCTTATCTCATGGTCAACAAATATCTCATCCCCAGGTGTAAGAAAATGTGTTCCAGTGGGAGCCATTAGCGGTGAATTATATATCCATTCATTTTTTCGATATACTGTATCCCAAATTTTAAAAATATTTCTAGTTATACCGTGTGTTTCCGAATCTATTACTCTAAACTTCCGTGGTATCCATATATTTTTGTGCAATGCAGCCCTACTTATTGTGTTTTCCATCTCTACCCACTTTTTTTCACTATTTTCATTTGTCTATTCAATCATTCTTGCTAGAACTATTGCTTTATAATATCGATTAATATCTGGTGTTGCCAATCCTCCGTGTTCCCTTCTCGTGATTTGTGCAAAATTAATTCTCGACTTTTTGTTTTGCCAAATATATTTTATCAGCATTGTTTTTATTTTCTTGAAAAAACTTTGTGCAAGCCCAATTGGTAACATCTGGAATTTGTATATTATCTTAGGTAATATCATAATTTTGAACATGTTTATTCTTCTGATCCATGATATTGGTTGTAAACTTAATTCTTTTATTTCTTCCTTAATCTCGTTGATTAATGGGATATAATTTGCTGGGAATATTTTTTTGACTGTTGATGTTAATTTAATTTGCAGATATTTTAGTTCTTCTTTGACCCATGTAAATGGGAATTCTTTTTGGAGGCTCTGCGCTTTGCTTTTTCTTAATCCGATGTTTAACATTTCTGTTTTTATTGGATTTATTTAAAAATTTGAGAGTTTCCCATACTCTTTAACCTCTTTGATTATATTTGGCAAAGGCACTTTTGGTTAAATACATTAAAATGTCATCCGCGTTTTTCTCCAACTCTCACCCCTCCTATATCTTGATAGTTTCGGAGCATCGCCAGAAAAGGTTCCATTGACAGTATATATAGCAGTGGGGATGTCACCGGAAGTGACTGACCAAAAGTTCCACCTCTTTGTGTTTCATCATCCAATATCTTCAGGAAACAATCTGGTCGCTATCTTGGTTATGGTTTAAATACCCTAATGCAGATTTTCATTGGTGTCAATCTTGAGACACAATAGGCTGGTCATATTATCATATACAATAAACATTAACATTACAAACTTTATTAAACAGACTTAATAAAATATTGTCTGCAAAGCTGCAATTATTGACTCTTGTCCCAGAAACTAAAATGAATGCCCCGTAAAAGATTTTTTCCCATATATTGCCTTGTATTGATTCAAATACATTTATAAATGTTATTGCACCTATTAAATTGATCACTTCCACCTGGCCTATAGTAAGAATATGGCCAGGCGGGTGCTTTCAAATTCTGGGAGAACATCAAGGAATGCAGCAGATCATAGTGCTTGATACCGATACCGTGAGTGGCCCAGGTATAATTTGATTCCTGTGACCAATCACAGTGATCACATAACATGCAGTTTGCTTACTATTATACATTTCTGTGATTGGTCAGAGTAATCACATAGTACAGGGCCATTCACAGCGACCATGTACCATGTGATAACTGTAGTCAATCAAGCAATCACAATAGTAAGCAAGCTGTCATGAATGAAAGCCATTCATGACGATTAAAACAATTGCAGTTACAGTGATCATCAATCACAGTGTAAAAAGAAAATCTAGGTCACCTTCTTAGAGTAATACAGTCTCACTATGGTGACACTGCACTATCTGGTGACAGTATGAAGAAAAAAAAATATATATAAAAAAATAAAAATGGTAAAAAAATTATATATTTTCACATAGTGTCTCTAATCACTGCTGAACTGTTCCTGATCACCACTATATCAGTCATATTGTCCATAATCACCTCTACACCAATTGAAGTGTCCTTGATCGCCACCACACCAGTCATATTTTCCCTAATTACCATCACACCAGATACCGTGCCCTTGATTACTGCCATACCAGTCATATTGTTCCTAATCACCACCACCCCAGTTACACTATCTGTGATCACCACCACAGCAGTTGTTGTGTCACCAAAAGTAGTTTTTCACATGTGCGATGCTCTCAGAAGAGCCATCCATGTTTTTATCACTCTTTAGAGAGAACTTGACAGGCAGTGAAGGGGCATTGTATCACCTCCTCATCACCCGCTTTAGCCCCTTGGACTCCACACAAGCATCCCCATTCACTTTAATGGGTCAAGATCAGCAGGCGTACAGGGGGTATAATTCCTGCCACAGCTGCAAATCTAATCATCCCATCCATGGCAGGAGTACACCCCCTGCCGCAGCTTCTGCAGCTAGAGGGGGTAGCAGTTAAGGGGTGGTAAAACCTCAGCTTAACCACAGGTTTTTTTCTGTCCCCCAACCTCACATGTGAACAAGCCTTAACCTCTCCATGCTGAATGCATGCAAATTTGTGGCCTCTCGACGGCCAGGACAGGGTGCTGGGTGGCTTCATATTTGCATGAAATAGCACCGTGGAGCTGTGCCGAGAGCGTGAACCCTGAACACGCCTGACACAGTTACTGACAGCTAACAGAAAGCTCCCATTCACTGCTTGTGACCGAAAGATTTCAGATCATGTGACCACATTTCTGGTTGTTGCCTGGACCGATCCTTGGCCCGTATGCTGACCATGTCTGTCTGCATCTGAACTGACCCATCTGCATGTCTGACCGACTATGTTCCTGTGAGACACCAATCCCAGCCATCCCCTGGGGACAACTGCACTCCTGGAAGCAAGGGAAATCTTTTCTTTTTCCTTTCTTTATTCTCCTTTACTTCCTGAAAAGTGAGCATGGCATTCTTGAGGGCAGCCAGTACCAGTGGACTAAGCTTGCTTGGCTTATAGGAACTAGGACAGCTATAGGTCATGATACACTAAACTATATTCCCTGACCATTTGTATAGAGGCGACCATTACAGTACATTGATTTGGATATAATTAATTTTTTTGTGTGATGCACAAGATACAATGTCTAGACAGTGAAAAAGTCTCACAAGTGGTATCGCCATACTCAGAAGTAGTAGCAGAATATTTGTGGGGTGTCATTATACGTATGTCCATGTTGTATATGTAAAATATCTTATTAAATTAACAACTTTGCGTGAAAAATTTAGTTTAATTTTCATTCCGCATTTTTCAAAAACTTGTGGCAAAAAAAATGAAGTCTTTAAAAGACTCCCCATGTCTCTTAGAAAATACCTTGGGGTGTTTTCTTTCCAAAATGTGGTCAATATATGGATGTTCCCACTGTCCTGGTGCTCCAGGGCCTCCAAAATTGTAATAGGTAGTCAGGAAATTAAATACATAAATAAAGGCCCTTGAATTTTGTCCCTCTGTGTCAGGAAAGGGTCCGTCTGCTGGTAAGATCCATCATTTGGCATGCAGTGCTGAGGTCCACCAGCAGGTGTCTCCTGGCAGTTTGTAACTGTCAGGAGAGACTTTCCCTGCTGGTGTTATGTCATCATTGGGCCGCAGTACTAGCGTCCACCAGCGGAGGGACCCTGGCAGTGTGGAGTAGGTATTACCTTCTGCAGTCAGGTGTCACATGACTGATAGCAGCCATTGTATAAATACCCGGTAAGTGCGCACACACCTTGCCTTGGTATTGTCCTTGTGCCCTGACCTGATACTTGATACCTGATACCTGATACCGATCCTGAACCTGTTGTACCTGATCCCTTTCTCCTTGTCCCCCCATCTGCTGACCTCCTATTTATGACCCTGACCTGGCTTGACTACGATTCTGGTACTCCCTTTGGCTTTATATGCTGGTTTGTTTGTTTATCTTCACTGTTGGGTTGTTTGGTTTGTTCACTCAGTTTGTATTGGTGGTGTATTCACATTTATATGCATTTACTTTAATAAACATACTTTCACCTATTTATGTCTGGTTCACTCTGTCGCAGTCACACAGTTCTGGTCACATCTGGTTTATGACACTCTGTGTGTCTAGGCTGTGAAAAAGTCTCAAACATGTGCTATCCCCATACTCAGAAGAATTAGCAGAATGTGTTTTGGGGTGTAATTCCAACTACTCCAATAATGTGTGTTAGAAATATCCTTTTTTTTTACAACTTTGTGTAAATTTAAATTTTCTTTCTGCATTTACCAATAAATTGCATTTTCAAAACACTGAAAATACCTTTTTTTTAAATGGGGTCATTGTGTGGATGTTCCCATTAGACATGTGCAAAACAAACACATTTGTTTAGTTTAGTTTCTCATTCATTTATTAAGTAAATGATACATGATAAATAATTTTGTTTTGTTATATTTGTTATGTTAAAAGGATTCCTTTTCAGGATTCATTTATTTTTTTTCCATTCAGAATTAATTTTGGATATTCGGATTTGTTGTTCCGAATCAATTTATAAATTTGCGAAGTTATTTTGGATTCAGAACAGCAGAATGTAAACAAAAAGTGTGCAATAGCTGATTGTTAAGAAGTGGGCAGCTGCCACGTTCTTAACTACTATGGCTCATAGGTCCCGCCCATGTGAATGAGCATGCGGTTCATAGTAGCCCTACACATTTACCAAAAAACTGCCAGCAGAGACAGTTTTTGAAAAGTTCTTTATTCAAAACCCCATAAAATTAAATTTACCTTGAAGTAGATACAACATCAATCACAATGAATGTTGGCCACTGACCTGCACAAAAAAAAATCCCGCCATCCACGGAACATAACTGGTGATGTTGGATTTACTCCTGGGGACATTTATTTTTTTTGGGGTGGGAGGGTTGAATAAAGAACTTGTCAAAAACTGTTCCCATACTCATTCACATGTGGGGGAGGCTGGGATCTGGAGGCCATCTTTTTAGAGAGGGCGTCCAGATTCAGATAAGCTACCCCCAACACTCCCACAACTACCAGGCCAGGTTTATGGATGAGAGGCCCTTGTCCTCATCAACATGAGCATAAGGTGCTGGGGGGGGATCCTGGGGCCTAGTATGGTTCAGGAGGGGGACGCTGGCTCGTCCCCCTCCTTTCATAGCCTGTTGGGCTTCATGCTCAGATAAGGGTCTGGTACGGATTTATGGGGGCCCCACACCATTTTTTTGGTGTGGGGGTTCCCCTTAAAATCCATACCAGACGTAAAGACCTGGTATGACTTTTGGGGGGACCCACACATTTTGTTTTCTTTTTTTACGGCATAGGGTCCCCCTTAAAATCCATACCAGACCTGAAGGGCCTGGTATGGATTGGGAGGGGTCCTCCATGATGTTTTTTATTCTTTAATTTTGTCATGTCGGTTCTTCTTTTGTTTACATGAGTCATAGTTGTTAAGGATACGGCAGCTAGCAGTGAGGATGTGAGAGCGTGAGTATGACACGGTGCTCTGATCTCTCGATAGTTCCAGTTAGAGATGACACATAAAGCTGATTTCCTCTCTACAGTGATCGAGAGGTGAGAGCAGTAGTGAGGACTGAACGGCGGATGGGTGGTGGAAGGTCCCGACCCCTCTCCTTATTTCGGTCAAATCTCGGTCGAATAGCAGGAACTATGTGGAGCGGGGGAGTGGAGAAGCCGGCGTTTGGAAGTGGTGAGGAGAGGAGATGGTGTAGATTGCAGAGGACACTGCAGGCTGCTTCCTAGGAAGGGGGAAAGTGTAGAGGGCTGCAGGGGAGGAGGAGAGAAAGCATAGAATCTACATCACAGCTGAAGATTGATAGAGACTTGAGGCTTCCCTAAACAGAGGGTCTGGATGACCCCAGGTAAGCCACGTGTGGTTAAAAACCAAACTGTTACCCCCTGCTCCTCTCCCACTTCAATGGCAGCTAAAAGAGCAGGAAAATCCCCCCAGGTTGGAATGTCAGCAGGGACTCAAACAGTAGTAGATAAGGAGGTGGAGCTGGCTCCCTCTGGCAAGGACATTATGGCATTCACAATAAAAATTGATGCATTAACTGTAGACATTAGGCACAAGTTTGATAAAGTTAAAGCTGAGTTCCCACAAAAATTTTTTTTTATTAAAATACAAATACTGCAGCTGCTGACTTTTAATAATCAGGCACTTACCTGTCCCGGGCTCCAGCAATGTGGAGGGTCGAAGCCCCGCTCATCTCCCCCACCACTTGGCAGCGCCAGCATTTTAACTGTGGGCGCCCGGTTGTAGCTTCACAGCCGGGCACCCACTGCGCACACGTGAAGTGACGTCAGGAGCTCAGGTGCCGAAGGAGGCAGATTGCGAGGGGCCCTATAGCAACAGGCATTAATGAGGTGAGTATTTTTTTTTTTTTGGGTGGAACTCCACTTTCAGCAAAGGATTTCAGATATGGAAGTCCGTGTTTCAGAAGTAGAGGACAATTTAAGAACAAACAACAAAGAACTGCATATCTTGAGAAAGCAAATCAGTGATTTAAAAGACAGAGGACATTATTCCTCCTCAAACGACAGAAAGTCGTTTGAGGAGGAAAAATATCCGGATCATAGTCCTGACAGATTAAGTGGAGGGAGATAAGCCAGTTACATAGTTACATAGTAGGTGAGGTTGAAAAAGACACAAGTCCATCAAGTCCAACCTATGTGTGTGACTAAATGTCATTATTACATTGTATATCCCTGTATGTTGCGGTCGTTCAGCTGCTTATCTAATAGTTTCTTGAAACTATCAATGTCCCCTGCTGAAGCCACCACCTGTGGAAGGGAATTACACATTGTTGCCGCTCTTACAGTAAAGAACCCTCTACGTAGTTTTTTATTTTTTTATTGAAAAGCAGTGCAATACAATTTAAGGCTATCATTTCACATTGAGATAGAGCCAATGAAAAAACAGGACGATGCAACATAATGAATGAACATACTGTGTCATGGACCGACAAAAACTGAAAATAGAATGAGTGCTTTGTTGGAATCCAGACCCGGCTCACCTCCTAGGAATAACAATAATTTCCCAAGGAACGATAGCGTCCATAATAGAGACACCTGTTCTTTTCTGTTACCATCTGTTGTTAAGCAGGAAGTAACCTGAGAATTTTATCAAGTGTTTGAGAGGTCCTGCAAATATAATGATAATGTATATATGTAACCTTTGCTGGAGACTAACTTAGGCTTTTTCATAATAATAGAAGAAAAGGGTAGAAGAAAGAGAGGAAATAAGAGAGAGAGATGGTATGGGGGGGTCGCTTAATTGCTTGTTCATAACACGCTGACACCAGGTATAAGGGAGATACTTATGTGCCTAGCCCAGGGTTCCCATGTAGCCTCAAATGATTTTGCTGACCATTTTTTCCTGGGACATGATCCAAGAGATCCTTCTACGTATTTTATCCACTTGCCGCCCGCCCTATAGGCAATTGACAGTGGCAAAGTGGTTTCATAATCCTGATCGGACGTCATATGACGTGATCAGGATTATGAGCCGCTGCGCGCCCCCGGGGGCGCGCATTGCGGCGATCGTTGTTGCGGGGTGTCAGTCTGACACCCTGCAACTACGATCTCGGTAAAGAGTCTCCGACGGAGACTCTTTACCACGTGATCAGCCGTGTCCAATCACGGCTGATCACAGTGTAAATGGGAAGAGCCGGTGATCGGCTTTTCCTCACTCGCGTCTGTCAGACGTGAGTAGAGGAGAGCCGATTGGCTGCTCCTCTGACAGGGGGGGTCTGTGCTGATCGATTATCAGCACAGCCCCCCCCAGGATGCCCACACTGGACCACCAGGGACGCCACCAGACCACCAGGGAAAAGGTAATCCTCCCTAGACCACCAGGGATGCCAGTCAGCACAATGGATGCCAATCAGTGCCCATAATGGATGCCAATCAGTGCCCACAATGGGCATCACTGATTGGCATGCATTATTGTTTGGCACTGATTGGCATCCATTAGTACAGTATAACACCAATGCTGCCTATGAGTGCCCACCTGTGCCGCCTATGAGTGCCCACCTGTGCCGCCTATGAGTGCCCACCTGTGCCGCCTATCAGTGCCCACCTGTGCCGCCTATCAATGCCCACCCATGCCCATCTGTGCCGCCCATCCATGCCAATCCGTGCCAGCTATCAGTGCCAATTTGTGCCACCTATCAGTGTCCATCCGTGTCGCCCATCCGTGTTGCCCATCAGTGCCGCCCATCAGTGCCGCCTATCAGTGCCGCCTATCAGTGCCACATATCAGTGTCCATCAATGCCACCTCATCAGTGCCACTTCATTGGTGCCCCATCATTGGTGCCCATCAGTGTAGCCCCATCAGTGCCCATCAGTGAAGGAGAAAACGTACTTATTTACAAAGTTTTGAAACTGAAACAAAAAAAAACATTTTTTTTTTAAATTTTCGGTATTTTTTTATTTGTAGCGCAAAAAATAAAAACCGTAGAGGTGATCAAATACCACCAAAAGAAAGCTCTATTTGTGGGAAAAAAAATGATACAAATTTCATTTGGGTACAGTGTAGCATGCCCGCGCAATTGTCATTCAAAGTGCGACAGCGCTGAAAGCTCAAAATTGGTCTGGGCAGGAAGGTGTTTAAGTGCCTGGTATTGAAGTGGTTAAGGTTAAACCTCTTTTCTTTTAATTTTAATGAGTGGCCACGAGTATTGTTAAACTCCTTTCTGCGAAAAAAGTTGTATCCCTATTGTGGGGTCACCAGTATGGTATTTTTTATATTAAAATCATATCCCCTCTCAAGTGTCTCAGTTCTCATTTCGGTCCTCTAAGTTCAATTCTCACAACCCTTCCTCATAACTAATATCTTCCAGACCCTTTATCAGCTTTGTTGCCCTTCTTTGTACTCGCTCCATTTTCAGTACATCCTTCCTGAGGACTGGTGCCCATAACTGGACAGCATACTCTAGGTGCGGCCAGATCAGAGTCTTGTCGAGCGGGAGAATTATCATTTTATTTCTGGAATTTATCCCCTTTTTCATGCATGCCAATAATCTGTGTGCTTTGTTAGCAGTAGCTGGGCATTGCATGCCATTGCTGAACCTATCATCTACTAGGACCCCCAGGTGCTCTTCCATCCTAGATTCCCTCAGAGGTTATCCCTGCAGTGCAGGGCCACTGATAGAAATCATGGGGCCCCGTACAGCCTATCTCACGGGGCCCCCTTCAGCCCCACCCCTGGCCCCGCCCCTATACAGAGAGGATAGGGTATGCATAAAGGCTAGATTGTGGGCATGGTTATTTTAAAAATATGCGCTACGCGGAGCTGGAAAATGGTCATAGTTTAAATTACGCTTAATTATTAGGTGTGGTTAGTGTAAGATGACTGTGTGTAGGATGCAGATGATACTGTGCTGCGTTCATAACTGCACTGTCCAATTTGTCACAGTCAAACAGTTCTACATGAAAAAGAAGAAGATGCCAGAAACGATCATCCTCAAAGCCGGCCACACCCCCTCCCGCCCACTCAAACTACAAGATCTCACAGTCAGGCTCCACCTCTCTGCCTCTGAGATGTTTAGCCCGAGTGAGTGCTCATTGAGAGCAGTGGAACAGCTGCTGAGGGAGGAGCCGAGGGGGGAGTTGGAGAAAGACTTTTTTTTCTTTCTTTTGCAATCTGTTCAGATTGCTCGGGCCCCCTAGTGGCCGGGCCCGGTATAACAGGGCCAGTTGTACTGGCTTATCAGCGTCCCTGCTGCAGTATATAGATTGCATTCATATTTTTGCCACCCACATGGATTATTTTACATTTTTCTACATTGAACCTCATTTGCTATGTAGTTGCCCACCCTATTAATTTGTTCAGATCTTTTTGCAAGGTTTCCGCATCCTGCAGAGAAATGATTGCCCTGCTTAGCTTAGTATCGTCCGCAAATACAGGGATTGAACTGTTTACCCCATCCTCCAGGTCGTTTATGAACAAATTAAACAGGATTGGTCCCAGCACAGAACCCTGGGGGACCCCACTACCCACCCCTGACCAATCTGAGCACTCCCTATTTATCACCACCCTCTGAACTCGCCTTAGTAGCCAGTTTTCAATCCATGTACTCACCCTATGGTCCATGCCAACGGACCTTATTTTGTACAGTAAACATTTATGGGGAACTGTGTCAAATGCTTTTGCAAACACCACATCTATAAGCCTTCCTTTATCTAGATGACAACTCACCTTCTCATAGAAGGTTAATAGATTGGTTTGGCAAGACCGATTCTTCATGAATCCATGCTGATTACTGCCAATGATACCATTCTTATTACTAAAATCTTGTATATAGTGACTCTTATCATCCCCTCCGAGAGTTTACATACTATTGATGTTAGTTGAATTTTCCAAGAAATTATTGATAAATGTTCTGGGTTTTAGATATGTCTGCGACATTCGTGTTTGAAAGAGCACATAGAATTTTTTTTCGATCACCAAAGGCGGGGGCTCCCCCTCACTCATTCCTTTAACGTTTGTTGAATTACAGAGACCAAGATTATATATTAACAACAGCCAGAACTAGGTCAGATTTTCAATATGAAAATGCCAAATTACTTTTTTTCCCTTATTATCCCCCTGAGATATAGCAACAAAGAAGAGCCTATACAGAAGTTCAGAAAAGACTACGAGAAAATGGAACCAAATTCAGTCTCATGTACCTTAGTAAATTACGGGTTACTGGTGGAATTCATACCCGTTTTTTTGAGACATCAACTGCTGCTGCAGAATGGTTGGACACTAGAGAAACTGATACATTTTTTTGTTTTGACTCCCTGTTTTTTTTTGCAATTTATTCTTTCCTTTTTCTCTCGTCCCTTTTTTGTATATACAGTTTTTTTAACATTTTTCAGATTCTCTATTATATATGCATATATATGTACAGGTTTATATGTATTTTTCAGGTTTATATGTATTTTTCACTAGGCGTTTTTCCTCTTTGAGGTGGGGAGGGAGGGAGGTAAAGGTAATACCACATGTATATTATCACTGATTACTAAACATTTATAATAATACACATAATAAGCTGATCTAGGAATGTGTTTAGGTAATAGTTAAATAAACAATTAAAATTGTTAATCATGAGGATAAGAGGAGTAAAGGGAAATGGAGGGACTTTTTTTCCCCTTTTTATTTTATTTATTATCTTTCAACACATGAGGAAGGGGGAAATAGAGGGGGGGGGGGGAGATTAAGGCCCGTCCTTCCCTTGTCACTTTGTAAGGGTGTAGAGGAGGAGAAGCTGATGCTTTTTTTTTCTAAATAGATATAGAGAAATATGATTATGATTCTAATGCCGCGTACACACGATCAAACAATCAGGTGGAAAAGTCCGGCGGACTCAAGTTCGCCGGACAATCCGTCCATGTGTAGGCTCCGGCGGACTTTTTTTACCCAAAAGTCCGGTGGACTAAGATTGGAGTTTTGCACACCAATCTGTCCGCCGGACTGGCATTTCGGCAGACAGTGCGGCCATGTGTGTGCCAGTCCGCCGTACTTTTGAAATGAACAGACTTTTCCCGCCCGGAGAAAAGTCTGCTTATTTTGAGCGTGTCTCCAGGTAGCCGGGACCAGCGAAGGAGGCGTCGCTGGCCCCGTCACCTGGTATGGACTTAAAGGGGAATCCCTACGCCGAAAAAACGGCGTGGGGGTCCCCCCCTAGGTCTATATCAGACCCTTATCCGAGCACGCTACCTGGCCATCCAGGAAAGGGGGTGGGACGAGCGAGCACCCCCCCTCCTGAGCCGTACCAGGCCACGTGCCCTCAACATGGGGGGTGCCTTGGGGAAGGGGCCCCCCACCCCAAAGCACCCCATGTTGATGAGGACAAGGGCCTCTTCCCGACAACCCTGGCCATTGGTTGTCGGGGTCTGCGGGCGGGAGGCTTATCGGAATCTGCGAGCCTCCTTTAATAAGGGGGCCCCCAGGTCCCGGCCCCCACCCTAAGTGAATGAGTATGGGGTACAATGTATACCCATTCACCTGTGAAAAAAATGTAAAAAAAAACACAACACACAAGGGTTAAAATAGTTTATTGCACAGCTCCAGGGGTCTTCTTCCGTCTTCGAGGGTCTTCTCGTCGGACTCCTCTGCTATCTTCTGCTAGCTCGTTTACTAGCGGAGGAGCCCGCCTTTCTTCTTCGCCACCACCCTCTTCTTCCGACTTCGGGGGTCTTGTCCCCCTCTTCGGGGGTCTTGTCCCCCTCTTTGGTTCTTCTTGCCGCGCCACCGTGCCTTCTTCTAGATCTTTTACAAGCGGTGGCCTGGTCTTCTGTTGCCGCTGTCGCCGTCTTCTGTTCTTCTGTTTGTCTCTTCTGGAGATGTTGCCTCGTCGCTGTCTCCGGTCACTATGACAGGACACGCGGCGTGCACCGACTTATATAGGGACATCACCGGATGATGTCCCCGCCCATTATGATGTCACAGTCCCAGCCTCCTTTGCTGGTCCCGGCTACCTGGAGACGTGCTCAAAATGAGCGGACTTTCCTCCGCGTGTGTGGGCGAGTCCGTTCATTTCAAAAGTATGGCGGATAGTCTGGCGGACTTAGTGCAAAAGTACCGTGTGTGGGCAGGTAGCTCGTTCAGAATGTCCGGCGAAAAGTCCGCCAGACTAAGTCCGCCGGATAGTCTGATACGTGTGTCCGCGGCATTACTCAATATGAGTAATATGAGTAATATGAGTAATATAATATGTAAGCATAATTTCAACCTAAATGCGTCTCTTGGGTAAAGAGAGCCTGATTCATACATTTGGATGAAAAGACTGGATATAGAATATAAGAATGTTTTTTTAAGAGCCACATGACTCAAGACAAGGGGGAGCTGCTTGTCTGTTTTACTTATGTATGTTATTTATGAATGCTGTGATAAAGGGTGCTTCCAATACAATCATTAAAAATACAAAAAGTTATTTATACAAATAGTATGTATACAGGGGGTACGTTTGCAACTGGGGCTCTTTCTCAAAGTAGGGCTATTTCTATAAGTGAAAGCACTTCCTCTGCACTCATCATTATCTGATTGCCTAATCTGAAAATCTCTTCTCTCATTCCACAGGTATGTGCTAAATGATAATCTCAACCCAACAACTGAAACACTGCTATCTGCTTTTCTTATGTCTAATAATTGCTGGTATGTGCTAACTGAACCCTCTCCACCCAAAAACTGAAACACTGCTATCTGCTTTACTTATGTATATTTAATAATTGCTGGTATGTTAGTTTTGCTTAACCATCTGTAGACCTGTCCACATTACAATGCTTTATTATCAGCCAACCTTTATTACCTCCTGATGCACACCCACCCCTATCAGTATAAATATACCTTTCTTTTGGGCGAAGCATTTGTAGGGGGCACATTTGTAACTGGGGCTCTTTCTCAAAGTGGGGCTATTTCTATAACTGGGAGCACTTCTAACTCTGCACTTCAGCGAACACACAAAGCAAATGAACACAAGAAAATACTTTGAAAAACACCACACAGAAATCAGGTGACCTTGTTTACCCCTTCAGCTCTTTCTCCTTGTAACATGCACTCTCTACCACTCCTTTTGACAGCTCTGTCCTCTATCCTTAAACTAGCTCTCCTTCACCCCTCTTCTCCCCCCAAAGCATATATATATATGCCACCCTCACTTCTGTCCTCTCCCTATTACTGCACCCACCAACTCCTGCTAATTCCAAATCCACACACTAAAAATCTCCAAGACCCTGGGGCATGTCCCTTCATATAAATCCAACTCCCATATTACCTCCCTCACCCTCCTGCTTCTCCTAACCTCTGGAGATATATCCCCAAACCCTGGGCCTCCATCATTTAACTGTACCCGATGCGCCCATCACCCGGCACCCTCTGGCAGCAGCCGCAATCAACACAATTTAGTTCCCATTTCTATTCTTCCCAAGACCAGACTCCCTTTCTCTTGTGCCCTTTGTAACTCCCACTCTGTCTGCAAAAAACTCACCTCTCTCCATGACCTCTTTATCGCCAACTCATTTAACCTACTCGCCATTACTGAAAACCTGGCTCTACAAATCCGACACTGTGTCTTCTGCTGCCCTATCCCATGGTGGTCTTCTCTGGACCCACTCCCCCAGATCCAGTGGATGTAAGGGAGAAGGTGTCAGAATCCTTCTAGCCCCACATAGCACCTTCCAGGTACTTCAGCCACCTCCCTCTCTATCAGTCTTTTCTTTTGAAGCACACTGCATTCATCTTTTTACTCCAGTTTCTTTAAGGATAACTGTGATCTACAGGCCCCCTGGACCAGTATCAACCTTTCTTGATGACTTCTCTGCCTGGCTACTTTCTTTCTTCTGAAATTCCCACAATCATTCTCTGGAACTTCAACATCCCTATTAATACTAACACTCCTGCCACTTCCAAACTTCTCAGCCTAACCTCCTTCTGTGACCTAAAGCAGTGTATACATGCTCCTACTCCGAAGGCAATATCCTTGACCTCCTTTTCTCTCACCTTTGCATTCCATACAGCCTCTCTAGCTATCCATTCCCTCTCTCTGATCACCACCTTGTTAGTTTCATTCTCTCCCTCTCCTCCACCTCTTCTCCCTACAACCACCTAAAAGTTACCCACAGAAACCTACCTTATCTCAATCCTTCTCTTCTCTTCAATCTCACCCCTATCCTGCACCAACCTAACCACTTCTGTCTACAACGCTTCACTTCAAACCTCACTGGACTCACTGACCCCCCCCCCCCCCTCACTACACACAGAATCAGGCCTGACCCCTTCAACCTTGGCAAATAGATGATACTAGAAGTCTGAAAAAGCGTAGTCATGCTCATGAGCACCTGTGGCATAAGATTAAGTCGCAGAGAGATTTCAACCAATATAAATCTGCCCTTCAAAAATACAATTCCAGGCACCTCACTGCCATGCATACATATTTGATCACTCTCATTAGCAACTTATAATCCTGCCCCGTCAACTCTTCTCTACCTTCAACTCTCTACTTCGTCCTCCACCTACCAACTCACTCACTGCCCAGGAGATTGCCAATAACTTCAAACAGTTGATTGATACAATTTGCGAGGAGATCTCTACTGTTCCAATACCCTCCACACTTTACACTTCATGCCTACAGACACAATCATTACTTACCTCTTTGAACCCCACCACTATAGACGAGGTTGCTAAACTACTTGCTAATGTCCACCTTACCATCTGCCCTCTGGATCCTGTTCCCTCACAAATGCTACGTTCACCCTCAGGCTCTATGCTACACTCGCTAACCCACATATTCAATCTCTCCCTCTCTTCTGGCATCTTCCCCAACTCTCTAAAACATGTACTTGTCAGACCCATACTTAAAAAGCCCTCACTGGACCCATCCAATCTTAACAACCTATGCCCTATCCTTGCTCTCCTTCTTATCCAAACTCCCCGAATGTCTGGTCTACAACTGACTGAGCGTCCACCTTGCTGATAATAGCCTTCTTGATCCCCTTCAGTCTGGATTTAATCCTCAACACTCCACAGAAACTGCTCTCCTAAAACTAACAAACGATCTACTAATGGCCAAAACCAATCAACACTATTCTGTACTCCTACTCCTGGACCTCTCTGCTGCCTTTGATACGGTTGACCACCCCCTCCTCCTCAAAAAAACGTCACGCCTTTGGTCTCTGTAACTGTACTCTTCGCTGGTTCTCTTCCTACTTATCCAACTTCACCTTTAGCGTTTCTTACAACTCTATGTCCTCCTCTCTTCTACCTTTCTCAGTTGGGGTCCCCCAAGGTTCTGTTCTTGGACCTCTCCTATTTTCAATCTACACCTCCTCCCTGGGTCAGCCTCCCATGGCTTCCAATACCACCTCTTCGCTGACGACACCCAAATCTATTTTTACACCCCTCAGCTCACTCCCTCTGTCTTCTCACGTTTAACAAATTTTCTATCAGATATATCAGTCTGGATGTCACACCACTTCCTCAAACTCAATCTCTCCAAAACTGAACTTATAATTTTTCCTCCCCCATGCCCCTTCCCCTGATCTCTCTGTCAAAATTGATGGCACAACTATAAGCCCATCCCCACATGCCATGGTTCTAGGTGTAGTCCTGGACTTTGAACTCTCCTTTAAGTAACATGTCCAATCACTGTCCAAATCCTGCCACCTCAACCTCCGCAACATCTCCAAAATGCACCCCTTTTTAACCAATGATACAACAAAGCTCTTAATTCTCTCACTGGTCATCTCTCGTCTTAACTACTGCAACTCCCTTCTCATTGGTTTACCTCTACATAGTCTATCAACTCTTCAATCCATCATGAATGCTGCTGCCAGACTCATCCACCTTACCAATCGTTCTGTGTCTGCTACTCCTCTCTGTCAATCCCTCCACTGGCTTCTGATCGGCCAAAGAATTAAATTCAAAATACTAACAACTACGTACAAAGCCATCCACAATTTAGCCCCCAGCTACATTACTAGCCTAGCCTTTAAATACCACCCTACTTGTTCTCTTCATTCAGGACCTCCTGCTCTCTAGCTCCCTCGTCACCTCCTCCCATGCTCACCTCCAGGACTTTTCCAAAGCCTCTCCAATCCTATGGAATGCCCTACCCCAATCTGTCCACTTTTCTCCTACTCGAATAGCTAATATTCTCTTCAGAGAAGCCTACCCTACCCACACCTAACAACATTTTTTTTCATTTTCTCCATCAGCTCACACCCCACAGTTATTACCTTTTGTTTCCACTTTACCCTCCCTTCTAGATTGTAAGCTCTAATGAGCAGGGCCCTCTGATCCCTCCTGTATTGATTTGTATTGTAAGTGTACTGTCTGACCTCATGTTGTAAAGCGCTGTGCAAACTGTTGGCACTATATAAATCCTGTATAATAATAATAATAATAATAATAATAATATACGTTTAAAACCGTGTATAAATGTGTATTAGTGCATGGCTTCACTTTAAATATGTGTACAAATATTTCAGAAAAAATGAAATAATATATTTATAATTTCTTAAAAAAATATATCATGAAAAGTTCAAAACAGCTCCAAAATTTGTTCTAAATGATTTTACTCCAACACCATGTGAGAAATAAAATCTGTGTTCCAAATAATATTCATGACTTTTCACCCAAAGTGACAACAAATTGCACTCACCAGATAGCCCTGGCCAGCAAGTGACCATAAGACATGAATTACCTCCTCAAATCCTGGAAAGCATTCCACAATCTTTTCTCAATCAATCGTTCACATGTTTAGTGAACTTGGTCGAATAAGCCTGGGAACAGCCAGATTGAATCTTTGTTATCTATCCTCTGCTCCAATCTCCCACATCTGAAATTCAAGCTCCGCCAAAAAGAGCCAGGGAAGGCAGATATAGTGTAGTATTGTTTGTTTATTATTAAAAAATGTCACTTACAATATTTCCAGCAGGGAAGTGCATCAGTATATCGGAAACACCCAGTGCGGTGGAAGTCCATTCAGACCTCGCTATCTGACCAGCAATGTATGCTATGCATTAGGCTACCCCCCAGCGATAGTGACATGGAGTACGTGTCAGACCTAGTTTCTATGCATTTCGCATTCCAGCATGCGTCATCAGGAAGTGGGTCTGACACAGATTATTTTAGCTTAAATAGCAGACCAGTCAACAAAACATAAACAATAAATAAAAATATAATAATAATAAAATAAATAAATAAAACTTAAAATTCCTCTTAAAATTTAAAATATTTTCTATTGCAAACAACTGACTTCCACAGCTGCTGGGGAATCGCATATAGTAACATATATAAAACAATATGGTACATTTAAAATATAATTAAGAGGCAATGGCATTAACAAAGGATGGCTATCCAAAAATAAACTGCTTATTCTCCAGACATCTTCTTATGGAAATAAATAAATAAATAAATAAAAACTGTCATTTCCCAATACCATCTGCAATCTGAGCATAAAAGCTGTACAAATGAGGATCCATCAAAAACTCATTGCTACATTAGGGTATATGTTTATAAAACACACACAAAAAACCCTGCCTAAACTTTATCAGAATAATAACAAAAAGTTCACAGGAAGACATCTACTGGACAGACTTGAGTCTGCAAGAACTATGTCAACAAGAGAGGAAAAAGAACCATCCATTCGGATGAAACAATTATATGCTCTGCCAAGGCAGACATGCTTTCTACAAAACACATGTATCTTTAGCAGAACCAAAGCCCTACCACCTTGTAGATATATATGATCATACATCCTTAAAAATGAATGAATTAATTAATAAAATAATCGAAAAACCAAATACTAGCTGAATAGATACGTACAAGAAAGTACAATAATCTGCATAAATTCAATAGATCTCAGGTCTGTGTCTATGTTATGGCCAGCTGGCGCAAGAGAGCCCATTTAAAAAATCCACCTGGTTTCGGCTTGCGACACCTGAATTTTCAGATCCCCACCTCTCACCAGTGTGGTAGAATATTGTCAATCCTATAGAATTTTAAAAGGGCTGGGTTTTGATTATGGTGAGTCCTAAAGTGATTGAAAATGCTATGCTTTCTAAATCCGATCTTAATGTTGTTTATGTGCTCATTAATCATTTTATAAAGACGTCTTATGGTCCTACCCACATAGAGTAAACCACATGGGCAGGATAGAAGATATACCACATATTTTGTGTACTCTTTTCCATTACAACCAAAAAAATGTTTCCGGTTTTCTTTTCTTATCTGCTGTGGTTTGGCAGGAGATGTATCTCTAACACCTATAAAACCCAATGGTGTCCAAAAAAGTTTTCTATCTATGTTTTTAGCAATCATGTTCCTGAGACTGGGCGCTCTCCAATAAATAAAGGAAGGCTTTTGTGGCAAAATTTTCTTTAAGGTGTCATCTTTTAGGAGGATAGGCCAAAAATGTTTTCCACCTATTGTAGTCTAGATCAGGGGCATTGCTAGGTCTACAAAAGATCCAGGGCTAGAGCATAGTAAAGATTAAGGATGATCCGAACAGCCCCCAGTTCGGTTCGCACCAGAACCTGCGAACAGACCTAAACTTCATGTGAACTTTGGAACCCTATTAAAGTCTAAAGTGTTCAAAATCAAAAGTGATAATTTTAAAGGCTAATATGCAAGTTATTGTCATAAAAAGTGTTTGGGGACCTGGGTCCTGTATCAATGCAAAAAAAAGTTTTAAAAATTGACGTTTTTTCAGGAGCAGTGATTTTAATAATGCTTAAAGTGAAACAATAAAAGTGTAATTAATATTCCTTTAAATTTTGTACCTGGGGGTGTGTATAGTATGCCTGTAAAGGGAAGCATGTTTCCCGTGCTTAGAACTGTCCCTGCACAAAATATCATTTCTGCAGGAAAAAAAGTCATTTAAAATCACTCGCGGCTATAATGAATTGTCGGCTCCCCGTAATACAGAGAACAGTCATTGAAAGTCATACCATTCAGGTCTGGTATGGATTTTAAGGGTAACTCCACACCAAATTAAAAAAAAAAGTGACATGGAGTTCCCCCTAAAAATCCATACCAGACCCTTTATCCGAGCACGCAACCTGGCAGGCCGCAGGAAAAGAGGGGGGGAGGAGAGAGCTGCCCCCCTCCTGAACCATACCAGGCCACATGCCCTCAACATTGGGAGGATGCTTTGGGGTCCCCCCCAAAGCACCATGTCCCCATGTTGATGAGGACCTCATACCCACAACCCTGGCCGATGGTTGTGGGGGTCTGCGGGTGGGGAGCTTATCAGAATCTAGAAGCCACCTTTAACAAGGGGACCCCCAGATCCCACCCACCCCGTTTGAAATGGTAAGGGGGTACAAAAGTACCCCTACCATTTCTCAAAGAAAGTGTAAAAAATATTTAAAAAAGACGCACACACCGTTGCAAAAGTCCTTTATTAAAAATAAAAAACATTTAAAAAAAGATTCCAGCGGTGGTAATCCACTTTTGCTATCCAGCGACGGATGATCATCTCTCTGAGTTCAACGATAGCTGATCTGATCCGGCGATGGGTGATCCATCTAGCGCAGCACATCCATCTTCTGTCTCCACCGGCAGATACACTACGGGGATACCGGCAGCCTGATACTTCTTATATGAGGAGGGCGGGACCACCCGTCACCTGACCCCGCCCCCCTCTGATGCAAGGGAAAGCCCAGCTTCCGCAATGACCTGCGGGTGGCCCCGCCCCCTCTGATGTAACGCAGGTTTCCAATGCATCACCTTGCCTGATGTTAGTGTAGAGGGACTCCATGTCTGCTGTCACCAGAAAGGATGACCCATCCACATCAACATCTTTTAATAGTTTCTTTAGTTCCTTGCCAGCCTTCAGGAAAGCTTCCCCTCTGCCTGCCAAGGGTTGAAAAAAAGTATCAAGGTATTATCCAATCCGAGAATATAGAGAATTGGTACCACTGATAATGGCTCTACCCGGTGATGAGAACGGGTTTTTGTGCATTTTGGGCAATTGGTACATAACCAGGATTTTTGGGGCTCTCAAATTTAAATATTTGTCTTCCTTTTTATCTAAAATTTCTTTCTTAATACCCTTTTTCAGCCAATCCTCCAGTTTATTTTTTAATTTACATGTGGGATTTCCCACTTTTTTATAGGCATACCTATCGTTCACTATTCTATTAATTTCTCATTTCTGATCTGATTTTGAGCACTACCAATCCTCCTCCTTTATCAGCATCTGCTTTGGTTTTCCTCTTTCTATTACTTTTAATTTTATTTATGTCCTCTTGTACCATATTCTTAAAAACATTGATAAATTTATGACTATAAGGCTTGGGGTTAAAAGTGGACTTGTTTTTTAATCCACTATGTTCAAAGGTAGTTTGTTCAACCTGGACTTCCTTTGATTTTGCCTCCAAGAAGGATTCTTTTTATATTCAGATTCCTGGAAAATGTTTCTATATCGATCATGGTATTACATTTATTCAAAACTTGGCTGGTGCAAATTTGAGACCCTTGTGTAGAATAATCAACTCATCCCCCATGAAGGACTCCCCTGCCAAATTGAATATACCTAATTCTAACTGTCTCTTTTTCTTTTTCTGTCTGCCTCCTCTGCAGCCTATTTTTCTGTTCTTGTGTCCTGTTTTTTGAAATGGGATGAGTTGCTTTGTACGGTTCCCTCCAATTTCTCCATTCCCCTGAATGCTGATAATAATGGTTTTCAGATCCTTGTGGTGGAGGTCTAGGATACACTGCCTCTACTTCCTCCCATGAAGGGTCTACTCCTATAGTGCCTCCTGTGTGGGGTATCATTATGTCTGTAATAGGCAGGAGGATGTGGGTCTTTATAGGCAGGTCTATCTCTATAATGATCACCATCATCCCCAGAGTAGATATAATTGCCACCCTGTCCATCCAGTGGATAGTAGCCTTGCTGCCCGTACTCCCCTGTTGACCATATCCCCCTGGTAAATTGTCCATTAATGGAAAAAATCAGTTATCTGTAGAAATCGCATACTGTAGTGGACCTGTATGTGGCTTTTTAATGCCTCTCCCCATGGGCCCGGCTTTCCCAGGGTTTTTTTTTTGGTCTGGGACCCTGTAGTTGGTTCTCAATCGTACCTACCTCTGGGTGCTGTCTGTGGAATCTCTTCCTGCCCTCTCAGGTGACCATCATCATGCTTCAAAGAGGATTCCCTGGAAATTCCCTGGAAATGGGTTTAATCATATTTTCCTGCCATCTGTATATTCTGCCTTCCATACCATTTTTGATATCCCTGGTGTTTTTTCACTTTTTTCTTTTTGATATCATTATCGTGCTTAGTGAGTTGTTTTTTCTAAAAGTGCAGATTTATCCTTATATTCCTGTGTTTCTATGTGCGGGGACACATTTTCCTTCAATTGGGAGATCCATGACTGCAGCAAATTAAGTTTTAATGCATAGCATACACCGCTGGTCAGATAGCGCTGTCTGAACGGACTTCCATGCACTAGGTGTTTCCGATATACTGATGTACTTCCCTGCTGGAAATATTGTAGGTGACATTTTTTAATGGTATAAGGTATTCTTGCGCCAGACTACGTGCCCTAAAATAAATTAAAAACTATGGTTGCAGCAAAACAAGGGCAGGGGTGATAACCCTCCCCAGAAATACGTGATAGTAAGTTAGTAATTGGTGTCGCGCTCCAAGTGAACAAATATATAATAAAGTAACAATATAAATAAATAAAGTAACCACAGTACCTAGGTGTCAATAAATGGTATATAGATTATATAAATTAACTACATGCCTTAATAGACTCAGATAGTGTATATATCCACTCAAGTGAAATAAATCAAGATGTGCACCTAACACAGTGCTAGCAATATCCAATCAGGTGCCGTGTGTAGAATCAATAATCAAAAAAAATATACAATTGGAGTGAAACAGCGTGTGGCGTAAATAAAAATAAAATTAGATTAAAATAAAAATAACAAAATAAAAATAAATAAAAATCAAAACAAATAAATAGAGGTAGGAAAAATAAAAATGAAATAAAAATAAAAATAAAATAGAAATAGAAATAAAATAAAAAACAATAAGGCTCTAAAAACTATAAAAAAATAAAATTAGTACAGTACAATAAAATCCAGTGTATCTTAATCCATAAAGTGCATACAGTGCAAAAAATATTGATGATCAAAGTCCAAACGCACATCCAAAATGTGCCCTAAAATATCACATCAAACAGCGGTTATATATAATCATGCAAATTGTGAGCCCATCCAGTGCCAAATAAATCAACAGGCTACGTGACCAAAAAAAAGGACTGATTCCACCGGTGCTCATGTGAATCTTGTGTTCACACACTAGGTGCAATAACTACCTTACCTTACTGCTGTAAGGTAAACAGCATTCCAATAAACAATCTGTTGCTATCCGCTGGTATACATAGGTAGTTTTCTCTGGGCACTCAGTCACCATACATATGCAATAATCATAGAAGGAAGAAAGGGGAAGACTCCAATGGTGAAGTACGTAGTTACAGTTTCTATTTATTCAGTAAAGGACAGAGTCCTGGGTACTCACATTTCAGAGAAGTAAAATGTACAATTTAAAAACGAACGAGCACCGTGCTCGTACTCCGGACGTCACTTCCGATGTCCTCACTCTCCTATAGCGTTCCTACGCGTATCGTCACCAGTCATGTGACTTCATCTCCCTGATGAAGTCACATGACTGGTGACGATACGCGTAGGAACCCTATAGGAGAGTGAGGACACCGGAAGTGACGTCCGGAGTACGAGCGCGGTGCTCGTTTGTTTTTAAATTGTACATTTTACTTCTCTGAAATGTGAGTACCCAGGACTCTGTCCTTTACTGAATAAATAGAAACTGTAACTACGTACTTCACCATTGGAGTCTTCCCCTTTCTTCCTTCTATGATTATTGCATATGTATGGTGACTGAGTGCCCAGAGAAAACTACCTATGTATACCAGCGGATAGCAACATATTGTTTATTGGAATGCTGTTTACCTTACAGCAGTAAGGTAAGGTAGTTATTGCACCTAGTGTGTGAACACAAGATTCACATGAGCACCGGTGGAATCAGTCCTTTTTTTTGGTCACGCAGCCTGTTGATTTATTTGGCACTGGATGGACTCACAATTTGCATGATTATATATAACCGCTGTTTGATGTGATATTTTAGGGCACATTTTGGATGTGCGTTTGGACTTTGATCATCAATATTTTTTGCACTGTATGCACTTTATGGATTAAGATATACTGGATTTTATTGTACTGTACTAATTTTATTTTTAGTTTTTAGAGCCTTATTGTTTTTTATTTTATTTCTATTTCTATTTTATTTTTATTTTTATTTCATTTTTATTTTTCCTACCTCTATTTATTTGTTTTGATTTTTATTTATTTTTATTTTGTTATTTTTATTTTAATCAAATTTTATTTTTATTTACGCCACACGCTGTTTCACTCCAATTGTATATTTTTTTGATTATTGATTCTACACACGGCACCTGATTGGATATTCTCAGATAGTGTATATATCCACTCAAGTGAAATAAATCAAGATGTGCACCTTTCACACGGGGCGGATCAGTTCTGATCCGCCCCGTGGATGTCCGTTTGCTCAGCGGGGATCACTCCGCCGATCCCCGCTGAGCAGGGAGATGACAGGTCTGCCTCCGCACACTGTGCAGGGACGGACCTGTCACAGCGCCGCTCTCCCCTATGGGAGATCGGATGACGACGGACCGCAGTGCCCGTCGTCATCCGATCCGATCCGCAGACGGATGGAAAAATAGCTTTTTCCTCCGTCACACTTTTTCGGATCGGAGCGGGTCGGATGTCAGCGGACATGTCACCGCTGACATCCGACGCTCCATAGAGCTCTATGGAGCACCCGTTCAGGTCCGCCTGAAAAACTGACAGGCGGGCCTGAACGGGACGTTAGTGTGAAAGGGGCCTAAGGTGCACATCTTGATTTATTTCACTTGAGTGGATATATACACTATCTGAGTCTATTAAGGCACGTAGTTAATTTATATAATCTATATACCATTTATTGACACCTAGGTACTGTGGTTACTTTATTTATTTATATTGTTACTTTATTATATATTTGTTCACTTGGAGCGCGACACCAATTACTAACTTACTATGACATTTTTTAATAATAAACAAACTATACTACACTATATCTGCCTTCCCTGGCTCTTTTTGGCAGAGCTTAATTTTCAGATGTGGGAGATTGGAGCAGAGGATAGATAATAAAGATCTGATCTGGCTGTTCCCGGGCTTATTTGACCAAGTTCACCATACATGTGAATGATTTTTTTTTTTTTTTTTTTTGAAAAACAGGAGTGCTTTATTGCAAAAATATCATAACAGAATACAAAACAACATAAGGCATAGGAACAACTCAATCGTACCGACAAGCAATTACAGATTAGTATGGTAGTTCAGAGTGTCATACAATAGAAGAAGGATATTCGAATACCCTTACAATGGGGCCCAGAGCAGATCATCCGTCAATATACGTAACACAGAAGATATACCCAAACCTATAAGCTTAGAACAACCCAGTAGTCATCATTGGAAGGAAAAAGGGGGGGGGGGCGAGGGAGGGAGGAAGCAACATAGAGGGAACACGGGGGGGGGGGAAGGGAGAAAAAAAAAAAAAGGGGGGAGGGGGGACCCACCAAAGGGGAAAGAGGGGGAGAGGGGGGGGGAAGCAAATCCCGGGAAACGGAAGGGCAGGCAATCCAAGATTCCAACTCCATCCTCATGTGGCTGCCCTGGAGGTCCACGGGAGCCAGATCTTGTCAAACTTCCACGGACAACCCCGATTAACCACTTGGGTACCGCGCTATTGCCGAATGACGGCATTAGTGCGGACCTAGATTGCCGGGACTACGTCTATTGACGTCGTCCCGGTTACGAGCGGCCTGCGCGCCCCCTGAGGGGCGCGCGCGGCGCGCTCTGTGATCGGCGAGTCCGTGAGACTCGCCTGATCACCGATCCGTGTAAGGGGTCGATCCCGACCCCTTATCACGTGATCAGCTGTCAGCCAATGACAGCTGATCATGTGATAAAATGGAGCCGGTAATCGGCTAGTATTCCTCCTCGCGCTGACAGCGCGAGGAGAAAAAAAAAAGCCGATCGCCGGCGGCCGTGTTCGGGACATCAGTCCCGATCACGGCCAACAATTCAAGCGGACACTTGCCCCCTGCCAGTGCCCACCTGCCACCCGCAGTGCCATCCTGAAATAAAGTAAGTGCCCCCCTGTCAGTGCCACCCAGCAGTGCCCATAGTGCCCACAGTGCCACCCAGCAGTGCCCACAGTGCCACCCAGCAGTGCCCACAGTGCCACCCACAGTGCCACCCACAGTGCCACCCAAAATCTGCCTCAAAGGTGCTGCACCCCAGTGCCGCCCATCAGTGCCCAGCAGTGCCGCCCATCAGTGCCCAGCAGTGCCGCCCATCAGTGCCCAGCAGTGCCACCTATCAGAGCCACCTATCAGTGCCACCTATCAGTGCCCATCAGTCCCATCTATCTGTGGTACCTATCAGTGCCCATCCGTGCCACCCATCCGTGCCACTTATCCGTGCCACCCATCCGTGCCATCTTATCTGTGCCCATCTTTGCCCATCAGTGCCGCCTTATCTGTGCCCATCGGTGCCGCCTTATCTGTGCCTATTAGTGCCGCCTTAACTATGCCTATCAGTGCCCACCAGTGCAGCCTATCAGTGCCCACCAATGCAGCCCATCAGTGCCCACCAATGCAGCCCATCAGTGCCCACCAATGCAGCCATCAGTGCCGCCTAATCAGCGCACTTCAATGAAGGAGAAAAATGACCCGTTTGCAAAATTTTATAACAAACTATTAAAACATGATTTTTTTTTTTTTTTTTTTTGCATCTTTTTTTGTTTGTTTAGCAAAAAATAAAACTCCGAGCTGTAACTAAATACCACCAAAAGAAAGCTCTATTTGTGGGAAAAAAATTATAAAAATTTAATTTGGGTACAGTGTTGTATGCCCGCGCAATTGTCATTCAAAGTGCATCAGCGCTGAAAGCTGAAAATTGGTCTGGGACTGAGGGGGGTTTAAGTGCCCAGTAAGCAAGTGGTTAAGGTACGTTAGTTTGTATAATGGGAGGGCAGCATCAACTGCGCCTTCCCATCGGGCTACACTAGGGGGGCGCTCTGAGAGCCATTTGCACAAAATCGCCTTCTTCGCATAGAAGAAGAGATAGGAGGTCAATAGTTTAGAGTAGTATGGCGTGAGTTCATCCGGATGAATTCCCAATAAGGCAAGTTCAGGGGTCCGAGGGACCCCCAACCCCAGCCGTATATTCAAGTGATCAAAAACGCCTAACCAGAAGTCCTCCAGCCGCCGACACTCCCAGAACATATGCAGGAACGTTCCAACCTCAGTTCGACACCTGGGGCAATAGGGGTCCCTAGTGGGATATATTCTGGACAAACGTACAGGAGTGAGGTACACCCGATGTAGAAATTTTGTCTGGATGAGTTTATCACTCGCTGATATGGCCAGTTTAGTGCCCCTCTCCAAGCATTCCTCCCAGTCCTCCCTCTCCAGAGCAGGGATATCAGCTTGCCATTTGGACCAAAGCAAAGTCAGCCTCGCCGGTTCAGCCGGGAAGACCACCCGGTACAGATCCGAGAGAGGTTTTTTTGGGCCCTCCCCTGTGAATAATTCCTCCAGGGGAGTAGACTGCAGGGTTGGGGACACAGGGAACTGAGCTCTAACCGCATGCCGCAGCTGGAGGTATCTGAAATACATCCAACCAGGCAGAGCGTGCGATTCTGCCAGCCGAGCAAAAGAAGGCAACCCTCCCGACGACAGGATATCGCCCAGCGTAGAAATTCCAAATCGCACCCAGACCTGCGGATCCGGGATTGACCTAAAGTGCGGCAGGGTTGGGTTATCCCACAGTGGCTGATCCGGAGACCAGCAGTCCGGTCTCACAAACCTCCTCCTCGCTACCCGCCAGACCCTGAGCGTCGTCCTCGTCGGGGCGGGGAGCGCCGTGTTTACCGCCACCCCCCTGTAAACTAGCCCCTGCAGGTCCGTAAGCGAGCCCACAACAGCCGCCTCCAGCCTCACAGCCCCGTTCGATCTCGACGCCACAAACCACCACGAGACCGTAACCAGTATGGCCGCCCAGTAGTAAGCCCTTAAATTGGGGAGAGAGAGGCCGCCCACACTCGTTGGAGACTGTAGAACAGATCTAGCCAGCCTGGGGGACGATCCGTTCCATATAAAAGACCCAATGAGCTTATCCGCCTCCCTGAAAAAAGACCCCGGAATCCAGCTGGGACAATTACGAAAAATATAATTAAATTTAGGGAGGAGTACCATTTTCAAAAGATTTATGCGCCCTATGAGATTCAACGGGAGTCCGGACCAGGATTGGCACCTCTCCCGCAGAGTGCGGAGAAGAGGGAGGACATTTAGAGCATAATATCGGGCAGGATCCCTAGTCACCGTCACCCCGAGATATTTGAATTCGGTAGCCCTCTGCAAAGGAATACCACCGGCCGGCGCGGACACCCGGTCATCCACAGGGAACAAGATTGATTTGGACCAATTTATACAAATTCCCGAAAAGGAACCAAATTTGTTAAAAATCTCGAGAGCCTCCAATAGCGACGGACCCGTATCGTTTAAATAAAGAAGGGCGTCGTCGGCGTACAGGGAAATCCGTTCTTCCAGGCCCCCCGTCCGAAAACACCTAATAACCGACGACTCTCTAATGAGGATTGCCAGGGGTTCCAGGGCCAGGGCAAACAACCCCGGCGATAGAGGGCACCCCTGCCGGGTACCCCTCTGCAGGGAGAGGGGCTCCGATAGCCAAGCGTTAGTGCGCACCCTGGCCCTGGGAGCCCTGTAAAGCAATCTGATCCATCTCGTAAATACAGGGCCGAACCCGAAGCAACCGAGCACCTCCCAAAGGAAGCCCCACTCCACCGAGTCAAATGCCTTCTCGGCATCGAGAGAGGCAATTGCACGGAACCCCGGTGTCTCATGAACTATAGAGAGGTTAAGGAACAAACGCCTAATGTTGATATCGGTGCCTTTTCCAGGCATATAACCCGTTTGTTCGGCGTGGATCAGGGTCGAAATCACCGAGTTCAATCTAGTGGCCAGAATCTTCACTAATAACTTGGCATCCACATTTAAAAGAGATATTGGACGGTAGGCCCCACAATCCCGAGGGTCCTTGCCCGGTTTTGGAATGAGGACAATAATAGCTTCCCCCATAGAGTCCGGGAGGAAGTCCTCATCTCCAAGCCCGTCAAGGAGGCGCTTAAATTTGGGAGCCAGCACATCACTATGTTGGGAGTAAAACTCCGCCGGTAAACCGTCAGCACCCGGAGCCTTGCCCGCTTGGAGGCCTCCAATCGCCAATTGGATCTCCTCCAGCGTGATCGCCCCGTCCAGCATCGCCCTCTGCTCTGCAGACAATACCGGAAAGGGAATGCCCGCCAGATAGCCCGTCAGTGCTGCATCTGAATAACCCCGCCTAGACTCATACACCCCTTTAAAGAATTCGTAAAATCTATTATTGATGTCTTCAGGGGAGGTGAGCTCCCGTCCCTGAGCATCTCGAATACTGGCAATGTGTGTGGAAGCCGAGCGAACCTTCGCCAGCCATGCCAACAGCCTACCGTTCTTGTTGCCATGTTCAAAGATCCGCTGCTTAGAGTGTAGCAGTGAATCCTGAGTCTGAGAAACAGCCAGTAGGGACACATCTCGGACCGCCTCCTGCCACTTCCGATAGGCCTCCTCCCCTCCCGTGCGAACATACTCTGCCTCCCACCTGCCACACCGCCCCTCCAGTTCCGTAAGGGATCTAGACTCTTCCCTACGCTGTGAGGCAATACTGGAGATGTAGTGTCCCCGGAGCACCGCTTTAAATGAGTCCCACACAATAGAACCCTTCTCAAAGTCAGCATTATGCTTCCAAAAATTACTGACAGCCTCTTCTGTACTCTCCCGCAACCGCTCATCAGTGGCCCAGAACCCGGACAGACGCCACACCCTCAAATTAGGTGGGCGGGACAATGATAAGGTAAGCATGAGTGGGGCATGGTCAGAGATTCCCCTAGGCAGGTGTCGCACAGACCTGGTCCATCTCAGAGCCCCAGGAGAGGCATAGGCCAGGTCTATGCGAGACATCGCCCGGTGGGTAGCAGAGTGGCAAGTGAATTCACGGTCACTGGGATGAAAGTGGCGCCAGAGATCGGTGAGAGTGAAGGTGTCAGCCCAACTCTGAAGTTCCCCACTAGCCCGGGAGGCAGAGCGCAGTCTGTCCAGGTCCTGTTGAGGCACCAGATTAAAATCCCCGACCAAGAGAATCTCCGAGGTGTGAAACCCCAAGGCCAAATGCATGATATCATATAACAACTGCCCATTTGCCGGGGGGGGGAGGTAAAGGCCCACCAACACCATATCTTTATCATATACAGACAAATGTAGAAGCACAAACCGGCCCCCAGGGTCCGTCCGCACCTCCTTAACCTGGACCGGGAGGGACCTGTGGATCAGGACACTGACACCTCTAGCGTAGTTGGAATAAGTGGCGTGGTAGTGAGTGCCCACCCAGGCCCTACGGACCTCAAGTACCCGTGAGCCAAGCAGGTGTGTTTCTTGAAGTATACAAATGTGGGGGTTGAATCTCTGCAAAAATTTGAACACCAAGGAACGTTTAGTCGCCGAGTTGAGGCCTCGAACATTCCAAGAGATAAGCGAGATCTCACCCATCAGGCCAGGGAAGCATAGCAAGTGTCACAATCCACAGGATCCCCCCCCCACCCCAAACCCCCCCCAACAGACCCCCAAAGAACAGTGCACGTTGAACATATCCATACCAAGCTATATAGAAAAATGAGCATGTCCCCTTGAGCCACAAAGACACTCCAACCGTAAAAAAAACCACCAAAAGAAAGAAAAGAAAAAACAAAAACACAGCCCCATCTGCAACGGCAGATATAAACAATCCCCCCCTCCCCGCACCCCCCCCCCAAATTCGGGGGCACCTTAATCCCCCAAACTAATAACCGAAGCATCTGCTATGGAGGGCACAGAAACATAGCGTGAGGTTCTGTGCAAAGGCACCAGTGGGCCATAGAGATGCTGACCAAGTGTAACAAAGCTCCCACCACCTGATGGGGTTCCAAACTTTCGTTGTAACAGATAGTCCCGGAACAACCTCCCCGAACGGGATACCTACGAGGAGAGAGTAATCAGTTAATAGCAAAGCATACAATAGAGACATTATATCCCCGGGCTCCAAGCTGCCTCAAGTCCAGGGCAATAAAGAAAGTACGTCTCGTGTGTTACTCTCTGCCAAAGCAGCGCATATCGTCCATGGGTCCACGTCTTCTAAGCACCGCCACCGAGTCCAGACCGTGCAAACAGGCTCCAGTAAATCCAGCGGAGGTAAACCATCACAGGCTACGATCCGAAAAGGAGGGCCCACGGCTGCTGCATTGGGTATGAACATCAACCGTTCGAGTCAGCGACAGACAATAACTATACAGGCGTGCGTTTCCAAAAACGTTCGTTTAAAGCAAATGTACAGTGGGCAAGTCACGAATACAAGTTGTAGTAGATCCCCTCGGAACTCACGACTAACAGGAGAGTCTCACACATGAGGTAAGTGAGAGAGGCCGGGGAGAAAAAAAGTACAGGTAAACAAGGACAGAGATGACATCGGACGCGTACCTCCACCACTGAAGCTCACCGACGCGGAGGGAGGGAGTCCAGCCAGGCTGCAGCCTCACGCGGGTCAGTAAAGAATTTGGTAGTCTCTCCATCTTGCACCCGCAGCCGGGCCGGGAAGAGAACGCTGTACTTGATATTACGAGCGCGCAGACCAGCCTTCACATGATCGAACGATCTTCGCAGCTTCTGTGTCTCCAGGGAGTAATCCGGGAACAGCATTAAGGTAGCATTCTGATATTTAAGATCTCCCGTCCGACGGGCCGCCCGGAGTGCTTCATCACGATCCCGAAAATGCAGGAGCCGAAAGATGAGTGTGCGCGGCCGCGCACCCGGAGGACCCGGGGTGGGGGGAACCCGATGCGCCCTCTCCACTGTAAAGTAGGACGAGAATTGCGCCTCAGGAAGAAGGCCTCGCAGCAACTCTTCCACAAATACGGTAGGGTTCCTTCCCTCAACTCCCTCAGGCAGGCCAACGATACGGAGATTGTTCCGTCGGTTCCTGTTCTCGGCGTCCTCCGCCTTATACTCCAGGGCCCGCACTCGCGTGTGGAGGGTGCGTATGGACTCCACGTGTTCCGAGGCAAGGTCCTCCACTCTGCTCACGCGTTGCTCCGTCTCCGTCACCCGCGACCTCAGCTTGTCCAGGTCCTGTCTGACCAGGCCAACATCCAGCTGCACAGCCTCAATTTTGTTAGTCAGCGCCGCCTGACAAGAGGCAATAGCCGCCATGACCTCCCGGAATCCAATCTCGGCGTCCACCTCCCGGTCCTCCATCTCAGTTTGGGACGCCATATTGCGCGCCTGCACGAGGGGAGCCGCCGCCTGCAGGGCCAGAGCCGGGGCTTGGTCTAAGTAGGAATGCCGTTTCCCCTTGCGTTTCGTCCTGCCTGACATCCGGAGCTCAGTGATGCAGGTATCGGGTGGGTTTAAAATGCAGAAAGTAGTAGCCGGATAAAAAGGGTCAGCAGAGCTCTAGCAACCACAACCTCTCAGGTCGCCATCTTGGACACATACATGTGAATGATTGATTGGAAAAAGATTATTGAATGCTTTCCAGGATTTGAGGAGGTACTTCATGTCTTATGGTCACTTGCTGGCCAGGGCCATCTGGTGAGCGCAATTTGTTGTCACTTTGGGTGAAAAGTCATGAATATTATCTGGAACACAGATTTTATTTCTTACATGGTGTTGGAGTGGAATAATTTAGAAAGAATTTTGGAGCTGTTTTGAACTTTTCATGATATATTTGTTTGAGCAATCATAAATATATTAATCTATTTTTTCTCAAACATTTGTACACATGTATAAAGTGAAGCCATTCACTAATACACGCTTATACATGGTTTTGAATGCATACATACTATTTGTATAAATCACTTTTTTTCTATTTTTAATGATTGTATTGGGAGCTCCCTTGATCACAGCATTCATTCTTCATTAGTCTTCACTAATTTCAGGTGTAGCAACCCTTCTTTTTTTCATTACTGGCACCAGTTCCATGCATTTATTATTTATGTATGATGTCAGGTGAAAATCTTAGCTACTCTATAATATCATGGAAAGTTTGCAGGTTAAATTCTAAATTCAAATGAGCATAATGTTTCAATATGTAAAAGAATGTAATCCACTGTTGATTTTACTTCTAGTGGGAGGGAAAATAATGACTCTAAAAAAAGTGGATTAAAAAAGCCTGCCACGCTATCTACTCCTCCTGTGCGAGGGGGGTGTCAGTGTTAGTAAATACATCTTTTTGGGGCCTAATAGAGAAGGTATATAGGGATATACAGGGGAAATATGTTACCTTAGTATATACGCTAGGGCAGTGATGGTGAACCTTGGCACCCTAGATGTTTTAGAACTACATTTCCCATGATGCTCATGCATTCTGTAGTGTAGTTGAGCATCATGGGAAATGTAGTTCCAAAACATCTGGGGTGCCAAGGTTCACCATCATTGTGCTAGGGCAACAAAGGCATGTCATAGCAGCAATTTATATTCCTCCCCATTCTTCCATTGAAATAATAAATATGTAATACTAGAGAAAATGATCCAACATTTTACAGCAAAATTATTATTCCTTGGAGACTTTAATTCTATTGTATCCCCAGATTTAAATAGACAGAAGCCTCCCAAACAGTATTCAGCAGATTTCTACAATTGGGCACAGGTGACGGGTGTAATAGAAATTTGGAGATGGAGAAACCCCCAAAAAAAGAGTATATTCCTGTTTTTCCACCTCTTATAAAATGTCATCCTTAATATATTTAGCTTTTGCAGATCTGGCATTGGCAGCAGAAATTGTGGAAGCTACATATTTACCAAGTGGCCTTTGGGGCCACTGGGTGTTGTACCCAGAGATAGCAGAAAAAATGTCATTGATGTTAGTGGAATATAGGGAAAACAATGCCGGAACATTGTCGTTAGATATGAATTTAAAGCATATGTGTGAGGGCAATACATCTCAAATATTGCGGTGGTTAATAAGGAACAGAAGATTAATATACAGGTATTACAAACGCAGATAGAATTACAGAAAGAAAAATATAGTCTGCATCCTAGTATAATTAATTTTGATATGATGACTGCGCAAAGGGATCTACACTTGCATATAATGGAAATAACTAGGTTAGAACTATATAAAAATAGACAAAACATTTTTGAAAAAGGGGATAAAAACAGGAGATTCTTGGCAAGGTTGGCACAACAGGAACATCTCCTATGCACAGCCCTCATCAGATCACCCCAGAAATTTTCAACCGGATTCAGGTCTGGGCTTTGGCTGGGCCATTCCAAAACTTTAATCTTCTTCTAGTGAAACCATTCCATTGATTTGGATGTATGATTTGGGTCGTTGTCATGCTGAAAGATGAAGTTCCTCTTCATGTTCAGCTTTCTAGTTGTCAGATGCCCTCACAATCTGATGGATTTGGAGGGTTTTTGCAAAGTCAAGATGTGCCATGCTGATTGACTCATACCCAAAAAGTCTGAATGCTGTAATAAAATCAAAAGGTGCTTCAACAAAGTATTAGTTTAAGGGTGTGCTCACTTATGCAACCATATTATTTTAGTTTTTCTATTTTTACTTCCCTCTACCTAAAAGATTTCAGTGTGGTGTTCAACTGAGTTGTACAGTTTATAGGTCACATTAAAAGTGGAAAAAGTTCTGAAATGATTTATCTTTGTCTCATTGTTTTACATCACAGAAACCTGACATTTTAACATGGGTGTGTAGACCTTATATATATATATATATATATATATATATATATATATACATACATGCACACGCACACACACACAGTATATTGCTTAGCTTAGTGTTATATTTTTTCCCCAAAAAAGAGTTACCCTTTAAGCTCTTCCTAGTCACCTATCAGAATCACACTTACTCTGAAAGTATCAATATGATTATTGGGGGAAATCCAGTTCCTATAAAGAATGCATTAATATATAATGCTCTTTGGGGTTTGGATACATCAAGCTTAGTGCCTGCACATCGCTAAAAAGAACATAGGCGCAATCTGTCCAGTTAGTGCACAATCTTTACCAAGATGACCAGCAGAGTCTACGACTGCTGACATATCCTGCCTGTGCCACGGCTCCTTCATTGTTCCTTTTCTTTTGAAGACAAGCAAGGCACATTGCCATAACAGAACTGTCAGAGCTCGCATTTTCCAGAGGCAACAAACACAGCATGCTTTTATTTTTTATTCACATTGTTTAAATCTTCCTTTTTTTAAATAATGTTATAGCAAGCGCTCAAAAATACTGTCATTACAAGTACTGGCTACATACAGTTATCAGAACACATATTTTACTGTTCACAATAAAACTTTTGAATAAATGAGTTAGATACCCATACCTCTTGCTGCCCCTGCAATGCATAAGTGCAGTGGCAAAAAGGGTGGTCTTTGATGTCCACACACCCTCATATGCGCAATGGGTAGCAGAGGTTTCTGTTTCTGAGTGCACTCATTGTAGGACTCAAAAGACAGTTCCCAATCTCTAATAATGATCAGTAGGCAACAGATTGTGTGACCACTGTGACAGCCAATAAAAGTGGTCATGTGACCTTTCTGCACCCCCAGATGTTTGAACACAATCTTTCCTAACAAAAGATTAAAAGTGTAGAGGTTAAGCTTCTTGCATTGTATGGTAATGAGGGCAGACTTGGGACAGCCTCACTCTAAAGCCGCCCACACATGAATAAAATTTTGGTTGGTTTAGCAGGGACTGGACACATTTTGATCCATGTATGGGCCTGGCTTCCTCTCACCCAACAAATAAAACTCAAAATGCTAACAACAACTTACAAAACCATCCAAAACTGTGTCCACAGTTACAATTCTAGCCTAGTCTCAAAACCAAACATTTTTCCCATGAACTTCTGCTCTCTAGCTACCTCATCACCTTCTCCTATGTTCACCTCCAGGAGGTCTCCAGAGCCTCTCCTATCCTCTGAAACTCCTTACCCCAATCTGTCCAAGTATCTCCTACTCTGTCCACTTTTAGGTGATCCCTGAAAATTCTCCTCTTTAGAGAAACCTATCCTGTCTCCACCTAATAACTGTACTTTTAATTTCTCCATCAGCTCATCCTCTAATGTTATTGCCTTTTGTATCACTTACCCTCCCTTTTAGATTGTAAGCTCTAATGAGCAGGAACCTCTGATTCCTTTTGTAATAAATTGTATTGTAACCGTACTATCTACCCTCTTGTTTCAAAGCGCTTCACAAACTGTTGGCTCTATATAAATCCTGTATTATAATAATAATAATAATAATAATGATACAACCAGCCTGTTGGAAAACGTTCTCTATATTATTAAAGGGCTAATTGCCCCTGTTGAGTTATGATTATTGGTTATTAGTTTAAGCTTAAACAGACTTCATATAAGTATATAAGGCTTTGGGAATATATCTATTAAATGTACCTCATAGTCTATACTAACATGTTAACATTCTCCCTCATCATTTTCTTAATGTACCGTCATAGTGTATTTTATGTATTTTATTATGTACTTACAATAAACTTTGACTTGAAAAAAAAAGGATGTAGTAATCATATAGGAGTGATGCTGGTATACCTTTGTTTTTAACTTGTGTTTTGTGTCTTTATATGTAATAAATTCTGATTGGTAAACAGTTAAAAAAAAAAAATCTCATTTATGGCCAGCCTAACATGGTTCCAGAAACCTTGCAATCAGCTATGACACCTCTTTCTGAAGAACATTTAAAAGGTAGAAAGTATTCAATGTTTTTTTTAGGCATTTTGTGTGAATGGAATCAAAACATTTTTTCATTTTGAAAAGAATGAGGAGGGATAGAAACCCTGTATGGTTAGAACTGCTGTCTGTGACCCCATTGGAGAGATTTAACTTCACTTCCCATTGCGTCACAGAGAAGATTCTTTCCATCAGCTTAAAGAAATACCAAATACAGATAGAGATATAGAACAACGCATTTGGCGCGGAAGCATACCAGTTTGTCTTGAGAATGTGCCCTATGACACTGACTGTTAGTAGAATTAGAAGCTTGTGTATGGCAAGATTCCAGCAACCTTCATTAATGACAGAGGACAAAAGAATTCCCATATAGGAAACTATTTAAAAAAAAAATCTTTAACATACTCTGTATTTATATCTTTGTTTGTGCTAATTGTAATGTTGTATTTGTACTACAACAATACTACAAAAGTGAGTACACCTCTCACATTTTTGTAAATATTTTATTATATCTTCTCATGTGACAACACTGAAGAAATGGCACTTTGCTACAATGTAAAGTAGTAAGTGTACAGCTTGTATAACAGTGTAAATTTGCTGTCCTCTCAAAATAACTAAACACAGCCATTAATGTCTAAACCGCTGGAAACAAAAGTGAGTACACCCCTAAGTGAAAATGTCCAAATTGGGCCCAATTAGCCATTTTGCCCCCCCCCCCCCTCCGTTTCATGTGTTTTGTTTGTGTTTTTGAAATTTAATGTTACACTTGAACTGCAGTTTGGTTTGGGTATAATTATTCCAAATTTTGAACTCAGCATCAGTCATGCCTGTGCTTTCTGGGAGAGGGTACTTAAGATGCGGATATCACGTGGTTCAGGGTTCCGGTCCAGAAGTATGTTCTGACTCCATGGTCCTGGTCCTCCTGACCAGCCTCCAGGAAGGCTATGGTCTAGGGTGCGGATCCACTCGACTTTGTGTCTCAGGGCTGGCTAGCCCGAGACAGGGAAACTAAAGAAAGGATTCTGAGGTGGTCCGGAGCCGTCTCCAGTTGTGGAGAGGCCCAGCAACTTCGTAGCTATCCAGGGGGGGGGGGGGATTTTCAGAAGAAGGCCACATAAGGGTTGGCTTCTTAGCAAGAGCCTGGTGAGGCTGAGGTACCTAAGTGAATCCATTTTCGTGGGTATCGCCAAACCGGCTGAAAGATCCAGGTATCTCACAAGTGTTCTACAAGTTCTAGTTTCCTACATGTTCTACAACAACGTCTGTGGCAGAGACTTATTTCTACATGTTCTACAACAACGTCTGTGGCAGAGACTTGTTCCTGATTTAAGCACCTTGTTGGTTGTTAGGCCTTGTGAGGGAGGGACTATCCAACTTGAGTGAACATCCAGTTGTGAATGGCTATTCTCTGGATTTAGTCAAAGTAAGCAAGTTTGTTAACTACGTTTTTTTGCAAATAAAAATCCCTTTAAGCGGATCTGTCGTCAGTCTCTGAAGTTTCTGGGCCATCTACCACGGGAACCCCTAGATGCAAATTGAGTTGGAGAAGGTAACGGCAAGCCCAATCAAATCAGCAGCTCCTTTGGGGGTTAGTGCTACATTTGTGTTACAAGGTCTCAGGTGTGAATTGGGAACAGGTGTGTAAAATTTGATGTTATCACTCTCTCTCTCTCATACTGGTCACTGGAAGTTCAGCATGGCACGTTATGGCAAAGAACTCTTTGAGGATCTGAAAAAAAGAATTGTTGCTCTAAATAAAGATGGCATAGGCTATAAGAATATTGAAAAGACCCTGAAAATGAGCTGCAGCATGGTGGCCAAGACCATACAGCGGTTTAACAGGACAGGTTACACTCAGAAAAGGCCTTGCCATGGTCGACCAAAGAAGTTGGGTGCACGTGCTCAGCGTCATATCCAGAGATTGTCTTTGGGAAATAGACCTATGAGTGCTGCCAGCATTGCTGCAGAGGTTGAAGGGGTGGGGGGGGGGGGGGGGTGGGGGGTCAGCCTGTCTGTACTCAGACCATATGTCATCAAATTGGTCTAAATGGCTGTCGTCCCAGAAGAAAGCTTCATGTAAAGGTGATGCACAAGAAAGACCGCAAACAGTTTGCTGAATGCAAGCAGACTAATGACATGGATTACTGGAACCATGTTCTGTGGTATGATGAGTCCAAGATAAACTTATTTGGTTCAGATCGTGTCAAGCGTGTGTGGTGGCAAATAGGTGAGGATACACAAAGACGTGTGTCTTGCCTACAGTTAAGCATGGTGGTGGGAGTGTCATGGTCTGGGGCTGCATGAGTGCTGCCTGCACTGGGGAGCTACAGTTCATTAAGGGGAACCATGAATGGCAATATGTACGGTGACATACTGAAGCTGAGCATGATCCTCTCCCTTCAGAGACTGAGCCGCAGGGCAGTATTCCAATATGATATGCGCAAGGTCTCTAACATCCACCACCTCCGCGATGTTGTCAAGGAGAAGTGGAAGTGGACTCCAGTGGCATCATGTGAAGCGCTGGTGAACTCTCTGCTCAGGAGGGTTAAGGCAGTGCTGGAAATATTGACACTTTGGGCACAATTTGGACATTTTCACTTAAGGGTGTACTCACTTTTGTTGCCAGCGGTTTAGACATTAATGGCTGTGTGTTGAGTTATTTTGAGGGGACAGTACATTTACACTGTTATACAAGCTGTACACTGACTGCTTTACTTTGTAGCAAAGTGTCATTTCTTCAGAGTTTGCGCATGAAAAGATAGAATAAAATATTTACAAAAATGTAAAAATGCGAGGGGTGTACTCACTTTTGTGAGATACTGTATATATATATATATATATATATATATATATATATATATATATATATATATATATAATATATCTTATGCATCATTGTCATTGATGCCTGTAAAGTTGTTAAGTACTAATGTAGTGGTTTCAATAATAACAGTGTTTTGAAATGCAAATGTTACGTGTTGTACTTAAGACAATCACTTAGTTTAGCATGCACTGATTGACAACTATGCCTGGCTTGCATATACATAAAAATGTTTATGTGGCAATTTACAGGCCTATCTTAGAATTTTAAAGGACTTAATGTTGTTTTGATCAATTTCCCTCAAGTCCCTTATTGATTTAATGCATTTTCCTCGATGTGCAGTCATAGAATGTATAACACTGTGGAAACGTAACAAACAGAACACATCTGGCATTTTAAAATCATTTTATTGTGTGAAAAAGAGGTTATTATTTTTAGTTTCTTAGGTAATTAGTTGTGCATTGTATGCATTTTAACCCAAGCGGCTGAACTAAAACACACATGCGATGTTCCTCTCCAGGCTCTGTTTGTGAACTCTCTATAATAATCACTTAGCATTGCACTGTGCTTTTATAGGTTCAAGAAAAGGTTAATGCAAACATTTGAAAACTATAGCTTATTACAAGTTATGTTTATAACAAATAGATTTCTTTGAAACTTTGAAAATGTATGCTGGACTTTCTGCTACCTATTTTTCAACACCAGAATGGATGGAGATAAAATAGTATAATGTAATATGTTCATTTTTTTTGCCAACTTTGCCCCAAAGGATGGGGCTTGCACCTGAAACATAAAACAAAGAAAATATGAATAAATTATTGTTGTATGGATCAGCATCATGCATCCTTCATTCAGTTATGAGCCAAATGAGCTCAGGCTGGACTTCTCCTTTAAAACAAAGGAAAAGTACTGATGTCTGCATGCAAAATACTGGATATGCTGTTTGCCCTTTACACTATATCAGTTGTTTATTCATAATTCAGGGTAGCTCCAGTATTTATAACATCTACATTACTAAAATAACATAACATAAGAAAAATCCTAATATGCTAAACTTGCATCCTTTTGGAGGAAGAATCTGATCAGGAGTGTTGCTAGACCCTGGCCAAGGTCGTTTACTGCCCCAAGTCTCCTCCGAGAAAACAAATCTATTTTTCAATCAATCTATTCATTATTTTATCATCATATTGTGAAATTACAGTTTTAGACAATTTTATTTTTAAGTTAAATGAGATTGTGCGAGTCTTATGCCCTGTACACATGACCAGTTTTCCCGTCAGAATAAACTCTAAAGGTTTTTTTCCGACGGAGTTCCGACAGAATTCCGCCGAAACTGTTTTGCGTACACGCGATCACAACAAAGTCCGACCGCCAAGAACGCGGAGATGTACAACACGTACGACGGGACTATAAAAAGGAAATTCAATAGCCACTGCACCACCCTTTGGGCTCCTTCTGCTAATCTTGAGTTAGTAGAAGTTTGGTTAGAGACAATTCACGCTTTTCAGACTCCTGCTTTTTCAGATTGTTTTTCTGCTGTTCAGTTTGTGCTTGTGGGTTTGTATCTGGTTTTCAATGCGTGCAGTCAGTTCGTATCTGTTTTTCAGTGCCTTATTGTCCGCTCGTTGCTGATTTTCAGCTCGCTCTTCACAGGCCTTGCTCTTCTTAAGTGCATTCTGTTAAGTTCGTTCTGACCAGCCGACTGTTTTGAAACCATGTTGCGGGTACGTACTCATCGTAGAGTTTGTGCTGTGTGGGGGCTTGGTGTTGGGGTTTATACTTTGACCCAAGTCCAGTCCATGAACAGGGTGGGGAGGAGATCATGGACCAAGAATTGGTTACTCCAGCTTGACCAATTCTCGCACATGCCTTTGCTTTTTGAGATCCAGGAGAATAATCCTGATGATTTCAGGAACATTCTCAGGATGACGGACACCGTTTTTTAACATCTGTTGGCTTTGCTCACCCCTTATATTATGAGGCAGAACACCTGCATGCGGCAAGCCATCACTCAGAGGCTAGTCACCACCTTGCGGTACTTGGCAATTGGGAGAAGCCTGCAGGACCTCAAGTTCTCGACAGGCATCTCGATCTGGGGATCATTATTTCAGAGACCTGTTCTGCCATCATTCAGGTCCTGCAGAAGGACTATATTAGGGTAAGTTTTATCCTTTAACATCACATTATATGTATTTATTTAATATTTTCTAATGTATTGTATTTATTTCATCATTCCCTAATTACCATGTTTGTAATATGCTGTGAATGTCCCCTTTATCCCATGCATTCTGTAAGCTTTTAATGCTCCTTTTTGGCCTTCATGCATATTTGCCTTCACTAACCTCCACAGCATGCTATCCTGGGCCCATATACACCTATAGCCTAGTCACTTAACAATGTATTTTGTCAGCTCCATTGTAGTGCTTTACCCAAAACACCCCCCAAAATGTGTACAAATGTTATGTGCGTCCTTAAATTCAAGCAGAGTGCCAGAGGCTTATTTTTTGGCTCCCAAAGTCACGTCAAACATCCCCCTTACATTTTTACAATGGGTGATCAGAAGGGGGGGGAAAGGAATATGATAAGTGGACCTTAGATTTTTGTTTGGAAATACTCCTAAAAAAATGTTATATTGATGTTGGCAAAGAATGTTTGTGTCTAATCTGCTTGCAATGTTATGTAAAAAGTACTTATATTTTTTTCCTGTTTTGACTCCACAGTTCCCTTCAATGCTACAGGAATGGCAGACTGTGGCCTCCTATTTTGCCAACCGTTGGGACTTTCCCAACTGTGGAGGGGCTATAGATGGGAAGCACGTCCACATTGTGCCACCACCCCATTTAGGGTCTTACTATTATAACTATAAGGGGTTTAATAGCATAGTGTTATTAGTAGTGGTGTCGGCAAAATATGAGTTCCTCTATGTGGACGTAAGGAAGAATGGCCAGATGTCTGATGGAGGAGTCTTCGCCCAGGTGGAGTTTTTTTTTTTTTTTTTAAATTGTAATTTTTATTGAGAGAATTTTTTACAGAGAATGAATAGATGCAGAACTGACAATATTCAAAGAGAATCTGGAGCATACCTTATTGGAGAGACTGATATAACCTCATGGTGACTACAGATATACAGTAGCAATGGAAGGATAAAAAAAATAAAAAATAACTAAAAGAAAACAAAGCAAAATAAAATGCAGAAAGGAAATAAACAACAGAAAAGTTTTACGTAAAACCTTATGAAAATAAAAAGGCTGAGAGACAACACATATCGTAAAGCAGAGGTTGGGGTCTTGAGCAGGTGCTTCAATAACGTAACTAATATCTGACATAAGAGGGCTACATACCACTATAAATTTCCTCAGGAGGTAAGGTAAGCTTCAAATGGCCTTTGGGCCAGCAGAAACAGACTTGAAGTACCGACACAATACAAAACATCAGGGAGCCAGAAGGTCAGGGAACACTAGGGGACGGGCACCAACCGGGTGGCTAGGGGTACCAAGGGCTCCCGTGGGAGCCCAAAAATCGAGGCATCCCATGGGGCCCAGATCACGCCAAACCGGTCAATCCCATCCTCCACCATAGCCGTCAAATGCTCCATCCTGCGTATGTCCCCGACGGTTTGTATCAGCTGAGTCTGGGTTGGGGGCTGAGTAGACAACCAATTAGAGGGGATAGCTCTTTTAGCAGCAAGCAGCACATAGGAAGCTAATTTATTAGCTGCCTTCCCCAACTCCGGGAAGGGAAGGCCTAGGAGAAGGTGGACAGGATCCAATGGAATGGGGGTGTCAAAAATTTGCTGGAGCATGTGAGATACCATGGACCAGAAAGGAGTAATTAAAGCGCATTGCCAAAAGATATGATAATGCGTGCCCTTGGTCCTCCCACACCTCCAGCACATGGGAGAAAGAGAGGCGTCATACCGATGAATAACCTCGGGGGTCCTATACCAGAACAGTAGGACTTTATATGCTGTCTCTCTCTGTGCCACACATCTGGAAATTTTTGAGGTGGAGGACCAAATTCTGGACCATTGTGGGAGAGTGATTTGTTGATTAAGGAGCTGCGTCCACTTGCCCATGTAGGAGTGGGATAGGGCAGTGAGAGAGGACCTCTGCTGGAGTATATGGTAAATACTAGAGATAAGCTTTGCTTGGTAGGGGCCCTGGGAGCAGAGCAGCTCAAAAGGCATCGGTGTGGAGAGGGAGAGAGAGGGGGAAAGAGTTGAAAAGTAGTGAGTTATCTGGAGGTATGAATACCGCATGTGGTTAGGGAGTTGACTGTCGGTTTGGAGGGCCGAAAAGGGCTTAAGTTTACGCGTGACAGGGTGAACGAAGTGGCGGAGTTGGAACAATCCCTCTCTAGCCCAGGGAAACATACGAACATGCGATAGACTGTCAGGAATTAAAGGATTAAACAGCACATTAGAGAGGGGGGAACAGGGTGATGACAATGCAAATTTGGAAGAGCAGGAACGCCACAGTCTAAGCGTGAACAACATGGGACCCAGGCATAGATCCAGAAGCCCGGGGTCCCCCATTGTCCCCGGCGACCACGCCAAGGAGCAGGGATGGGTCGGATATAGGGAACCCATCTCAATCTCCGTCCAGCGATTCAGAGGTCTCAGGCAAGACCAAGACACTATCGGGCGCAAATGAGATGCCAGATAGTATTTGTAGACGTCCGGTGCACCCATGCCCCCCTGATCTTTGGGGGCAAAAACCACCGAACCAGCCACTCTATGGGCCCTGCCATTCCAAATAAATTTCAAGAACCAGCGCTTAAGCAACTTAATCTGTGACATCGGGATGGGGACAGGCAAGGTTTCAAAATAGTATAACAGTTTTGGCATGATGGACATTTTCAGGACATTAATTCGGCCTATCCAGGACAGGGGAAGGGAGGTCCATCGAGATAACATACTGTTGATAGACTTAAACAGAGGGATGTAATTGGTCGGGTAAAGGGCGGAGTAGGAAGTCGTTAGCTGAACCCCAAGATATTTGAGGGACGTTGTGCACCATCGGTAGGGGAATGTATTTTGTAGACGCAGGAGTTCCTCCGGGGGAACATGGAGGGGAAGGGCCTCCGTCTTTGCCGTGTTGACCTTATAGCCCGACAGGGAACTAAATTGAGTGAGTAGGGCATGCAGGGAAGGGAGGGAAATGTGGGGACTGGTTAGAGTAAGGAGAACATCATCCGCAAATAAAGATAATTTATACTCCCTTTGCCGCATGGGCACCCCCTTGATATCAGGGTGAGATCTGATAGCCTCTGCCAGGGGCTCTAGGCAGAGTATAAAGAGGAGCGGGGAGAGAGGGCAACCCTGTCTCGTCCCGTTTGTCATAGGGAATGAGTGGGAGGTGAAGGACACTAATCGGACCTGGGAAGAGGGGTTGGAGTATAGGGATTGTAGCGCGGAGAGAAAGGGTCCCCGCAAGCCAAATCTAGTGAGGGTGGCGAACATGTAGGGCCAGCTTAACCGGTCAAACGCCTTTTGGGCGTCCAGACTGAGAATCAGGGCGGGGCGACGAACTCTGTTCAGCATGTCAATTAGGTCTATAGTTCGCCGCGTGTTGTCACCCGCATGCCTGGTTGGAACGAAGCCCACCTGGTCTCTGTCTATGAGCTTTGTCAGGAATTGGGACAAACGGTTTGCAAGGATTTTTGTAAATAGTTTGTAGTCTGAATTTAAAAGGGCTATAGGTCTGTAGTTGTCTGGTAGGGTCGGGTCCTTGTCCTGCTTAGGAATGACCGTGATGAAGGAGTGAAGAAAATGTTGGTGAGGTGACTTACCAAGAAGCAGCGAGTTATACAGGGTCACTAGATGAGGCGACAGAATGGGGAGGAAATGTTTGTAATAGGAGTATGGGAGGCCATCCGGACCTGGGGCTTTGTGGGAGGGGAGAGCCTTAACAGTGTTATCCACCTCATCCTCTGTAACGGGTGCGTTTAGTATATGCAGATCCGAATCTGACAACTGAGGGAGCTTCAGGCCCGACATGAACTCCTCAAAAGCAGCCAAATCAAAAGTTGGATGTTGTGCGGGGGTTAGGCAATTATAGAGTTTGTTATAGAAGTCGCCAAACACCTGGGTCATTGTCTGGGGGCAGAAAGTGGGGGACCCGTCAGGGAGTTTGATGTGGTCCGGGAAGGCATGATAAGGCCTAGGGTTAAGTCTAGAAACCAACATCCTGTGTGGCTTATTCGAGTACTCATAGAACTTCTGTTTAGCCCACAGGATTGATTTGTCTACGTGAGACATGTCTAGGGATTTAATACGGTTCCGCAGGCCCGTGACCGTGCGCAGCCGATCCACCGTGGGGGAGCGCAACAGAGCCCTTTCTGCTCTGTGAAGTTCTAGGAGCAAAGAAGTTTTCAAGAGAGCTGCATCTTTTTTCCTTCGAGAACCGAGAGCAATACATTGCCCCCGGAAGAAGGCCTTGTGGGCCTCCCAGAGGGTGGATGGGCTGGGCACTGAGCCCTTGTTCAGGAGAAAATATTCAGTCAGGGCCGCCTCGAGTTTAGCATTGGTTTCAGGGTGCTTGAGCAGGGACTCGTTGAGTCTCCAGTGACATTTCTTGGGGAAAGCAGCAGATAGGCATAAATCTAGAGTCAAGGGGGCATGGTCCGACCAGGTTATCGCACCCAGGTCAGAGGACACTGTGTGAGATATCAAAGGGGCCGTAATAAAAAAATAATCCAATCGAGAGAACATCTTGTGAGGAGGGGAGTAAAAGGAGTATTGCCTACCCGAGGGATGTTTCAGCCGCCAAGCGTCGAACAAGTGGTGTGTACGAATAAGTTTCCTAAAGGAGGTAGCCAGGGTGTGAGAGGCCGGGGGAGGAGTGAGATTAAATAGAGATCGTCTGTCCCGGGCGGGAGAGAGCACAGCATTAAAGTCCCCCCCTAGAACTGTAAAGGGAGTAGAAAGCTTATGCAGACGTGCCAAGGCATCTGTGAGAAATTTCACCTGGCCTGAGTTGGGGGCGTAGACGTTCATGATCGTCATAGGATTAGAGAGATAGGATCCCTGCAAAATAATATAACGACCATGAGGATCCACTTGAGAGGACCTAACCTGGAAAGGACATGAGTTTTTTATTAAAATTGCTACTCCAGCCTTCCCCGAGGGGTCCGATGCCACATAGGACACCGGAAAATGTTTAGATGCGAATCTAAAGGAGCCTCCGACCCGGAAGTGCGTCTCCTGGACTAATATCACATCCGCGCCGGAGGCCCTAAACTCCCTCAAGGCCAGCCATCGCTTCCTGACGGAATTCAGGCCCTTTACGTTATAGGAGACCAGTTTCAAAGCCATGTCGCGTCGGGGCTGTCAGGCCAGTGAACATGCAGGTCAAAGGGCGGAGGCCCAGACACAACACGGCTCAAAAGGGGGCCAGGGAGGGGCCCCAACCCGCCTATCAGCACATTATAATTAAAACAGATATTGCTTACAGTAGAGTTAGTTGCAACATGGAAAGAAACACCCAAAGACATATATAGACATAAAATGCACATAACAGTTATCGGCAAATGGATCAGAGGAAAAACCCCAATAAAAGCAATAAAATCAGAGAAATAAATGGAAAAAAAATAAAAAACAAAAAATAAGAATAAAAAATTAAAAATTAAAAATAAAAACCAAAACACCAAGAAGACAGCAGAGCAATAATATGAAAAAAGGAAAACACATATCAGTCCCCAAAAAAGGGGGTACGCGTGCAGGCCCAAAAAGGGGGCCACTGAACATAGTGATGCGGAGCAACCATAAGGCCAGGACGGCCTAAAAAAAACAAGAAAAATCAGCAAAAAAAAACCTGAGAGAGTCAAACCCCTCAGGGGTCCTTGGCCGCAGCCCAAGGACTTGGTGGGGAGCATGGCAGTTCCCAACATGGAAGGGGGTCCGTGACGTCCCGCCCCGACGATCCAGAGAGGTCGGTGGCGTAGTAAGGGCTCCTCATGTCCTCCGTAACAAAGTCAGTAGCCGAGGGAAGCAAACATAAACTGAAATAGAAAACAGAACCGTAGAAAAAACAGCCCAACTGGGATCTCTGAACTAGCGGTGGAACCGCGCAGGGCCGAAAGCCAACTGTAGACATACCTCACTCCATGGGGGGGGGGGAGACCGTCAAGAAGGTCGCAACCCCCCATGTGAGGCAACAAAAAGAAAAAAAAAAAGGAATGAAGTGGGCAAATCCCGAGGGGACCCCGACAGGTCTTCAGGTGGGGGGTCTGGAGCGTTGAGAGCGTAGGGGTGTGGAGTAGGCCCTTGATCCTCTTCCTCTCACCGGGGTCCAGATCCTGGGAGGAAGAGAGCTGCGCCTTGGGGTAGTCGGAGGAGCTTGGTCAAACTCTGCAGGGAGCGGGGGAAGGCCCAGCTTCTTGAGGAAAGCCTCCCCCTCCTGGGGGTCCCGCAGGGTGTGCTGGGCCCCCTCCATGGTGACACTCAAACGGAAGGGAAAGCCCCAATAATAAGGGACCTTGAGCTCCTGAAGGTGGGATGTGATGGGTCTAAGAGAGCGACGCTTGGCCAATGTGATGGGAGAAAGGTCACTAAACAGTTGAATCTTATCCCCCTTGTACTCGATGCTGGACCTGTTGCGTGTAGCCTTGGTCAGTGCCTCCTTGCTCTCATAGAAGTGGAAACGCACCACTATATCCCGGGGCCTGGCCCCCGCAGGGGGTTTAGGAGCCAGGGACCTGTGGGCCCTGTCCAGGCGCCAGTCGATGTCCACTATGTCCGGGGCCAGAGTGTTGAAGAGGCCTAGAAGATACGGCCTGATGTTATTGTCAGCTACCTTCTCAGAGACACCGCGGATCCTGAGGTTTTGGCGTCGTTCTCTGTTCTCAAGATCCTCCTGTTGGAGTTGTAGCTGGGAGACAGAATTTTTAAGAGTAGCGTTTTCCTCTTCAAGGGCCTGCACATACTGCAGAGTCTCGTCAAATTTCGTTTCCAGGGTCGCCGTGCGTTCCCCTAGGGCATCTATTTCCCCCCTAAGTTCTCTGGAGATCCTCCCCATCTCCTGGGCTATGTCCCTGGTAACTTGCTGCGCCAGGGCCTGGAGCTTGAGATCCATCAGTTCCGGTGTAAGGGCCTGCGGAGGGGGGGAAGGCGGGGGCTGTCGGGGTGACCGAGGAATCCTCCGCCATAAGCGCACTGACATAGTCCTTCGGATCCCCCTGCGTGATCGGGGCCGGGGATGAGAGCCTAGTTAGAAAGCGATCCATATTGGAGGAGGGCTGCGGGGGACGATACGCCGATCGCTGATCCCCGATTTTTCCCATGAAGTGCCTGGGAGGGATGAGGAGGGTCGGAGGCTTGCCCCTGGATCAATCTTGTGCTAGCGTTAGCGTTACAGGGGCCGCGGATCGCGGGACGGGACCGGAACTCACGGATTAAACATCCACCATCTTGGAGAGCCGCGCAGGCGACCTAGTAGAGATGTTTAAGGCATAAATCAGGTAGGTAAAAGGGTGAACGAAAGCCTTTGAGTGCAGTTGAAGGGCTTGGGTGGGCCAAGATGGCCGCCGGCTGGGCCAAAGCCTCAGACCTAAAGTGTGGAGGTGGCCGTGGGGCAGGTAGAGGACCTTCCAGGGGAGCCCAATCCCCGCTGTGGCGGGGTAATATGTCCTTTCCCCTGGGGGCAGTAATACTGGTGCTGTAGGGGAGCCAGACAGGAGATCCTGGGTGTAGCAAGATGGCCGCCGGAATACAGCACACTAACCTCTGAGCTGATTGCTGCTCCTGTGTCCTCAGGCTCGGCTCCCGTCCTTCAGCGGGGGGCCCCGAGGGTCGAGCGGTGCTAGATGGTGCCGGGATGGCCGAGGGGCGGCCCGGATTCCGCTGTCCGGCGGCCGAGGGGACTGAGTAGGCCGCAAGATGGCGGCGCCCGGCCTGTGGTGCAGATCGCGGCCGCGGGCCGGTGTATGATGCCGAGACCGGCCAAATACTGCCACCGCCCGAAGGAGAGGTATCCCGCAAGGGAGATGGGTGGACCAGCGGGCTCCCAAAGTGGATCCTGAGGGAGGATGGACCCGGATTGCGAGAGGTGCCAGCGGAGCTCCTCTCGAACACGTCCCTCTTCTTCTGCTGTCGGCCACGCCCCCCAGGTGGAGTTTTACCAATGTCTCCAGACTGGTGGCCTGCCATTGCCACCTGATGTGGACAACGTGGAAGGACTCCCATTTGTCTTTATTGCTGATGAAGCATTTGGTCTGGGTGAGCACCTGATTAGGCCATAGGACCCTCACCCGGAAGAGGAGGGTTTTTAACTACCGGCTGGCCAGAGCAAGAAGAGTTGTTGAGAATACCTTCAGGATAATGGCCAGCCTATACTGACAGTAATCCATATGGCGGGCCACAAAATCAACCATATCATCCTATCCTGCTGCATATTGCACAATTTTTTGAGGAAAAATTACCAAAATTATATTGTCTAGGTTGGGCCTGAGGCCGGACTTCCGGTTAATCCCCTAGCGGGCCTGGATACTGGCTGTACTGGCTTGGCCCCCCAAAGCGCCCATAAAGTTTGGCAGAAATATGTAAATTATTTTATGGGTAGGGGGACCATTGCTATGCCAGACAATGTCTAAAAAAATTTTAATAAAAAAATAAAATAAAATATCTGATAAAATCTTGAATTTTCTTTATTGCTTGTGTTTGTTTTTGGCTGTCTCCTAGGTTCTCCTAGTGCATGTTTAGTGCCAAGTGGATTTTCCTTTAGTAAATAAGCCCCATTGTCACTGTAAACACAAAATTACTTCAAAAACTGGTATTGAAAGAAGAAGCCACACACAAGAAGCCACACATTGTTGACGAGCAAAGTTTTTACTCTGTGCACTAGGGATGAGCTTTGAGTTCAAGTCGAACTCATGTTCGACTCAAACATTGCCTGTTTGCCTGTTCACCAAACAGCGAACAATTTGGGGTGTTCGCGGAAATTTCGAAAAGCCACGGAACACCCTGTACAAGTATATGGGAGAAATCTAAAGTGCTAATTTTAAAGGCTTATATGCAAGTTATTGTCATAAAAAGTGTTTGGGGATCTGGGTCCTGCCCCAGGGGACATGTATCAATGCAAAAAAAAGTTTTAAAAAGGGAAGTTTTTTCGGGGGCAGTGATTTTAATAATGCTTAAAGTGAAACAATAAAAGTGTAATATTCCTTTAAATTTATCTGGGGGTGTCTATAGTATGCCTGTGAAGGGGCGCACATTTCCCGTGCTTAGAACTGTCCCTGGACAAAGTGTAATTTCTTCAGGATAAAGGTCATTTAAAATTACTCATGAATTGTCGGCTCCCTGTAATACAGAGAACAGTCATTGAAAGTTATTGATAAAAAAAAAGCGTGGGGTTACCCCAAATTCAATTATCAGGCCCTTCAGGTCTGGTATGGATATTAAGGGGAACCCCGTGTCAAATAAAAAAAATTATGTGGGGTTCCCCCAAAATATCCATACCAGACCCTTCAGGTTTTTTTTTTTTTTTCAGATCCTCAGAGTGCTTTGCCATAAGGTGTCGTGTTGAACTTTCAATGACCAGTATGAGAGAGTGAGAGTGATAACACCAAATGTAACACACCTGCTCCCCATTCACACCTGAGCTCTTGTACCACTAACGAGTCACATGACACCGGGGAGGGAAAATGGCTCAATTTGGACATTTTCACTTAGAGGTGTACTCACTTTTGTTGCCAGTGATTTAGAAACTAATGGCTGTGTGTTCAGTTATTTTGAGGGGGCAGCAAATTGACACTGTTATACAAGCTCTACACTCACTAATTTACATTGTAGCAAAGTGTAATTTCTTCAGTGTTGTCACATGAAAAGGTACAATAAAATATTTACAAAAATGTGAGGGGTGTACTCACTTTTGGGAGATACTGTATATATATATATATATATCTATTTATATCTATCTATATCTATCTATTTATCTATCTATCTATTATATATATATATATATATATATATATATATATATATATATATATATATATATATATATATATATATATATATATATAGATAGATATATTAGGCCTGCAGAAATTAACAATTAATTCCTCGATTAATCGTAGAAAATGTTGACCAATCACAATTATTTTGATCGGTACTCACCTCTCTGCTGGCTTCCGGGTCTTCAGGGAGTTCCATCAGAGATCCAGTGACGTCACGGACATTGATGTCACCAGACTCCTCCCCCCTTCCCCCAGGGTATGGTAACAAAGAGTAGCTCCTCCAGTAGTGAGCTGTGCATTGTCAGCCCAGTCGTGTTCCGTCCCCAGGTAATTGTCTGCACCAAGGTCACCCCCCTGCATTTCTCTGCTTCTCTCCTCCCCCACTCCTGGTTCTGTGCATTCTCATGCTCTGATCCAGACACAATGCACTCATTTCCTGCAGCAGGCTCTACAGTAGGGGGAGGGTCACTGAATACTGCTTTATTTATCATTTAAACATTTCAGCAGTAGGGCAGATTTGGGACTGATTGGGCTTCATAAACACTGCTGGGATCAGTGGATTTTCAGTGCATTTCTAGCTGATCCATTGGACTCATCATGGGAATGATTGCTGTGAATGGCATGAAGTTCTGCAAACAGTCCCATGTGTATGGAGGAGCCTTGGAATGCACTTCGGGGGGATCAGCATGCATTGCAGTTTGGGAAAAGTTGGGGAAGCCTGATGATTGTGTATGCAGGCTACACTCGTGCTTCTCTCTTATTGTTCAACATGGCCTGGGTCCATGTGTCCCATTGACTCCTTTATAATGAATGGCTGCCTGTTGGTAGGTGATCAGAGCGGAGGATTCACAGTCATGGAAAATCATCTCACCTTCTCCACCCTTGGTTACTTAAATTTTTCCCTAAAGAATTCTCTGTATCTACTTTGGTGTGATCTGATACAGTTTGAATTTAAAACTTTTTTGATTTTATTTGATGTATATATAATGGTCTCATGACAAAAGAGGGGGTCATGCATTTCATGATATAGGACACAGGGGACAACAGTTAACAATACAAGAATTGCAGAAAAGGTTTTGCATTAAAAATATCAAACACAGAGTCCAGGACCAGTCAAGTAGATGCATAACATGTATTAGGAACAATACACAGGGTGCTCAACATGGGAAACATGATCATTTACCACCACCCCAAGGTCCATTTCCTGAATTGCAGATTGATTTCACACACAGGCCTAAAGGTAGCAGGAATAGAACAAATTATCTGCTAGCTATAGTAGATGCATTTAGTAAGTGGCCAGAAGCATTTGAAATCCATAAAGAGGATATACTTACAGTAGCCAAAATTTTGTTTAACCACTTAACAACCGGCCCATAGCCGAATGACGGCTACAGGGCGGTTGTTTAACTCTGGGAGGACGTCATATGACGTCCTCCCAGAATTCCGCTCTCACGCGCCCCCTGGGGCGCGCACTCGAGAGCATCCGTGACCACAGGACCCGACGCATCACGGATCACGGTAAACGGCCGCTCATCGCAGCCGTTTACCACGTGATCGCTCCGTCAAATGTTCCTCCCTCCCCCTCTCTGTACCGATCGGTACAGTGGAGGGGGAAGAGATCGGTGTCAGCAGCGCTGTGGGCTGCATCTGCAGTGCCTACATCGCTGCTCACCGAAATTTAACCCCTCAATTCCCTGCCATTACTCTGCAATACCCTGCAATACTCTGCAGTACCAGCAAATACTCTGCAATACCCACAAATACTCTGCAATACTCTGCAATACTCTGCAATACCCGCAAATACTCTGCAATACCCGCAAATACTCTGCAACACCCGCCAAAACTCTGCAACACCCGCAAATACTCTGCAACACTAGCCAATACTCTGCAACACTAGCCAATACTCTGCAACACCCGCCAATACTCTGCAATACCAGCTAATACTCTGCACTACCCTCCAATACTCTGCAGTACCCGCCAATACTCTGCAGTAAAATTCCAGCCAATACTCTGCAATACCCTGCCATAAATTGCCATACTCGGAGATACCCAGCCATATTCGGAGATACCCTGCAATAACCAGCCATAGTCAGTGACACCCTGCAATACCCAGCCATAGACATCCCCCCCCTCCCGCTGCCCTCCGGTGCTTCTACCCACTCGCCAATACGATCAAAGCCAGAATCTTTTTTATTTTTTATTTCAGGCTTTCCAGCCTAGAGGTGAGATGTGGGGTCTTAACCAGTAAATATTTTTTAAAGTGTCGCCTATGGGGATTTTTAAGTAGCGACGTTTGGCGCCATTCCACGAGCGTGTGCAATTTTGAAGAGTGACATGTTAGGTATCTATTTACTCAGCGTAACTTCATCTTTCACATTATGCAAAAATTGGGCTAACTTTACTGTGTTTTTTTTTAAGCACAAAACTGTTTTTTTTTCCCAAAAAAAAAAGCATTCTAAAAATTGCTGCACAAATACCGTGTGAGATAAAAAGTTGCAACAACCACCATTGTATTCTCCAGGGTGTTTGCTAAAAAAACATATATAATGTTTTGGGATTCTATGTAGTTTTCTAGCAAATAAATGATGATTTTTACATGTAGGAGAGAAATGTCAGAATTGTCCTGGGTGCTCCAGAACGCCTGATGGCGCTCCCTGCATGTTAGGCCTCTGTATGTGGCCACACTGGGTAAAAGTCTCACACATGTGGTATTGCCGTACTCAGGAGTAATAGCAGAATGTGTTTTGGGGTGTAATTTGTGGTATGCATATGCTGTGTGTGAGAAATAAACTGATAATATGACAATTTTGTGAAAAAAAAAGTAAAAAAAATCTTGATTTTGCAAAGAATTGTGGGAAAAAATGACAACTTCAAAAAACTCATCATGCCTCCTACTAAATACATTGGAATGTCTTCTTTCCAAAAAGGGGTCATTTGGGGGTTATTTGTACTTTTCTGGCATGTTAGGGTCTCAAGAATTGAAATAGGTCGTCAGTACTTCAGGTGTGATCAATTTTCAGATATTGGCACCATAGCTTGTGGACTCTATAACTTTCACAAAGACCAAATAATATCCACCAATTTGTACTTATTTTTACCAAAGATATGTAGTAGTATAAATTTTGACCAAAATTTATGAAGAAAAAATTGCTAATCTGCTAAATTTTATAACAGAAACAAAGAAAAAATCTTTTTTTTACAGAATTTTCGGTATTTTTACTATTATAGCACAAAAAATAAAAAACCGAGCGGTGATTAAATACCACCAAAAGAAAGCTCCATTTGTGTGAAAAAAAGGACAAAAATTTCATATAGGTCCAGTGTTGCATGACTGAGTAATTGTCATTCAAAATGTGAGAGCACCGAAAGCTGAAAATTGGTCTGGTTATTAAGGGTGTTTAAGTGCCCAGTGGTCAAGTGGTTAAAGAAAAAATCCCAAGGGGGGGGGGGGGGGATGCCCATTAACCATTGATTCGGACAAAGGTCCCACATTCACTTCTAAGATTTTGCAACATATTGCAAAATTAATGGTGATTAATTTGAATTTTCATATTCTATACCATGCTCAGAGTTTGGGGGGTGGGGGTGGAAATAATGAACCGTACAATTAAAGATAAATTGCAAAAAGCTACAGGAGGCACATATGTTAGGTGGGAGGCATACTTGCCAGCAGTACTGGTGGAAATAAGGATGACTCCTAACAAAACTACTAAAATTTCTCCTTTTGAAATTTTGATAGGAAGACCCTTCCCCACACCTTGAACAAGAGGTCCAATGGTATTTTTTTTTTTGAATAAAGTTTTATTGAAAAATGTTAGAACAGTACATAAAGTCATCATCAGCAGATACAAGTGTTTTCTTTTTTTTTTTTTGTAAAGTACAGTGTACAAAGCAGACTATAACAACAAGACGAGACTCTCATCATCTTAAAGGCGTATACAAGAAAAGAAAAAAGAAACAAAAGACTTAAAACTTAAACGAGAGCGGACACTAATCCACTCCCTAGTAGGACTAGAAAGACATGAGGAGACTATAACTGGATGGATCTAATGGCCAGGAGGCTCTAAAACTAACCTCATGGAGCTAACCAAATATGGTAAAAACAGAAGAGAGGATGGGAGAGGGGGGGGGGGGCTTAGGTCCAATACTCTATTGAAGGGAAACATCCAGTAGTAGAAAAGTTCATGTTCGACGGGGATCTTTGTACACAAAGGAGTGTTTATCAAGGAGCGTACGGTCGTGTGGAGAGAGCTGCGTCATAATAAAAAGGTCCCATCTGTCGTGAAAGCGTTTGGAGGCTTTCTGGTGGTTCAGGTTGGCATTAATTTTGTCCCGAAAAAGGAGGTGTAGGAGATCCCTTTCGACCTGGGAAATGGAGGGCGTGGATGTAGAGGTCCAGTTGGCCAGTATGGCCCTTCTGGCTAATAGGAGGCAGATCAAGGACCAGTCCTTCCCCGGTGGGCTGGGAGCGGTTGACCAGGGGAGTAGTGTGTGGTCCCAGTGCCCAAAGATGAGGAGGAGCGGGTTCTTGGGGAGTTTCAACAACGTAATCCGGAAGATATAAGCCAGAACTTGATCCCAAAAAGTAGCAATATAGGTGCAAGTCCAGAATCGGTGTACGAGAGAAGGTTTGGGTTGCTGGCACAATGGGCACAGTGGGGGTGAGGTAGAGGCTGAAGAATGGTTGGGAGTTGGAAGAAAAGGAATATGCGCGCTGAGAGTGATTTTCAGCTGGGTTTCCCTCCACGATTCATTAGGGACCAGATTGTACACAGAATTGAGGCCTTGCAGGATTTTGTCTACTATGTCCTCTTCTGGAAAGTCCTTTGCCCAATTCAGCACTGAAGACGAGGCTATAGAGGGAGTAGTTTTCGAAAGTAAAGGTTTGTATATGTCAGAAATTTTGCAGGTGTCATTCTGAATGAGTGTTTCCATGAACGATGTAGCGAATCTGGCGGATTCGTTCCTGCAGGTTTTTTGAAGAAAGTTGACACATTGACCATAATGGAAGTTCGAGGCATCCGGAAGAGAAAATTTTGCGGCTAGAGATCCAAATGATGCCACCCGACCAGAATCCGGATCACACATGAAAAAAAAAGTAACAAGACCCTTTTGGCGCCATTCATCATAAGGCTGTCGTTCCAGGCCCGGAGTAAAATTTGGGTTCCCTTGTATTGGGAGGAATTTAGAGATGAAAGGAGAGAGACGGAAACTTTTCCTTACCTCCCTCCAGGCAATGGCAGTGTCCCTCAGCAGAAGGTTGTGTTGATGCGGAGTTGATAGAGATTTCCACTTGCAGTGAAGAAGGGCAGTAAGGGAATAGGGATGGACCATTGCCGTTTCCAGATGAAAGTTGGAACATTGGGACTTTTGGGTAATCCAGTCTAGGCTCACCCTCAAAAGACACGCTAAATTATACAGTCTAATGTTCGGGAGACTAATACCGCCTTCGGTCCTGGGAAGATGAAGTTTCGAGAAAGCAATGCGTGGTCTTTTGTTTCGCCAAAGAAATTTTGATATTGCAGAGTTCAAAATTTGAATGTCCTTGTGTCTGATAAGTAAAGGTATCGTTTGGAGAGGGTATAGCAGGCGTGCGAAACTGACCATTTTTACCAAGTGACATCTTCCCAGGAGCGAGAGGGGCAGATCCATCCAGTTTTCAAGTTCCAGAGTGATCTTGGTAAAGAGGGGAGGGTAGTTCAGATGGTAGAGTGAGGAAGGGAGTTTCCCTATTTTGATACCCAGGTAAGTGATATGTGATTTAGCTATCGAGAAGATGGAATTGTGAGACCAGGCCGGAGGTGGGAGGGGACCGAGGGGCAATATCTCGCTCTTGGAATAATTTATGCGTAAACCGGAACATTTTCGGAATAGATCAAATGTGTTCTTTATCGTGGGCATATCTGCGGAAGGATTTGCGGAGAATATGAGGACGTCATCTGCAAAGAGAGATGTCTTCAATTGTTGCTCCCCTATTGAAATGCCATGGATTGGGGCTACTGTTAACAAATACCTAGATAGTGGTTCCAGGGCCAAATTAAAGAGGAGAGGGGATAAGGGGCAGCCTTGTCTCGTGCCCTTATGTAGGCGAAATTCATTTGAGAGCAGGCCAGCTGCAACCAATCTGGCAGCCGGAGAGGTGTACATAGATTTTACGAGATGTAGGAAAGGGCCAGTGAATCCCATTTTGTTTAGAACCAGAGACAGCCATTCGATACTAACATTGTCGAAAGCTTTTTCGGCATCAAGAGTAATAATGGCAAAATCCCCGTTCGGGTTACATCTAGCGTGCTCTAGTGCCATCATCACCTTTCTGATGTTGATCGTTGCCGTTCTGCCTTTCACAAAGCCTGACTGGGCAGGGTGGATCAGAAAAGGGATGATGTCAGCTAGCCTTGTGGCTATTATTTTGGATAAGATCTTGACATCAAGATTTAGAAGCGAGATGGGCCTATAAGAGCCTGGTTCTGTAGGTTCCTTCCCCTTTTTTTCTAGAAGTTTTATTATCGCCTGGTTACCCGTAGGTAGATAGGGGCCCCCTGTCCATATGTGTTGGTATACCCTTTCAAGTGTGGGTGCTAGGAGTGAGTTCAGGGATTTATAAAATTCGCCCGTTAGTCCATCTGGACCAGGGGCTTTTGAGGAGGCTAGAGTCCGGATCGTGTTGGTTATTTCCGCGAGAGATATGGGGGCATTTAGAGAGTCCAGTTGCGAGGGGGATATTTGAGTCAGAGTCACTTTGTCTATAAATTCGTGTGCCGTATGCTCGTCGATAGGGTCGGCCGCATACAAAGCCGTATAATAGCGTAGCATGGCTGAATTTATGCCCGTTTGCGACGTCGTTATAGAGCCATCAGGCTCCCGGATAGCAGGGATAATAGTTGGGCGGTAGGGGCCCTTACATAGTCTGGCTAGCAGTTTACCGGCTTTGTTCCCAAATTTGTGAAGAGTGGCATCAAAGTGAGCTCTCTTAATCGATTCCAGTGTGTCGGCCCAAGTTTCAAAAGATTGTTTGGCTATTCGCCAAGCTTCCCGGTTCTCAGGTGTGTCATGGGTATAAAGTGTACGTTGAGCCTGATGGAGTCTGGAACTGGCCGTAGTGTAGTTAAGGTGTGCATTCTTTTTGAAGGAGGATGCATAAGAGATAATGCGTCCCCGAAGGAAAGCTTTCCCTGCGTCCCACAGCAGATTAGGGTTATCCGCATGGTCCGCATTTGTTTGTGCGTATAAACGCCATTCTTTGGTAATGTAGGTGTGGAAGTCCGCGTTGTGTTGGAGGAAGGCGGGGAATCGCCGGTCCAATGGTATTAATGCAAGGCGATCTGAGGCTAATTCAGGAAGAATATGCTGTGAATCTTATGCGGCTTTTGAATGGCATCTACTGTGATGTGTCTCTTTTCCCATTCCTTTACAGGAACCAACACATCCGTTTAAACCAGGAGAGTAAGTAATGGTTAAAGCAATCCACAAGGACAAGGTTGCAGATCCACCGTTTGGGGAGACAACAGTGGTGACTGTTGTAACAAGAACCGCAGTCCTAATGGCCAATTCTCAAGCCTAGATCCATGCTTCAAGGGAGAAAAGGGTCCCAAAGGATCCTAGGATACAAGGCACAGATAGAGAGCGTGAAACAGGTGCAGAAGTCTCTGAAACAGATGAATCAGAAGACACGGGACAAGATATTGATTCGAATGCCGCGTACACACGAGCGGACTTTTCAACATCCAAAGTCCGACGGACTGATTCTGTCAGACTATTCGATCGTGTGTGGGCTGCAACGGACTTTTGATTCGCCAAAGTCTGACGGACTTTAGAATATGGAACATGCTTCAAATTTTTCCGACGGAACTCCGCCGGACCCGGTCCCTTCGAAAAATTTGCTCGTGTGTATGCTATTCCGACGGACTAAAACCGACGCTAGGGCAGCTATTGGCTACTGGCTACTGGCTATGAACTTCCTTATTCGAGTCCAGTCGTACGTCATCACGTTCGAATCCGTCGGAGTTTAGTGTGATTGTGTGTGGCCAAGTCCGCTCAGTCGAAAAGTCCGTCAGAACTCTGTCGGAACTCCGGCAGAACTCCTTCGGAAATCTGTCGGACATAAGTTCTCTCGTGTGTACGGGGCTTTAGTCCCCAGACATCTTGGACGTTCTACCTATTGCTAGTCTTTCTCTCACAGTTTGCTATTGCTAGTCTTTCTCTCACAGTTTTTTTGCCGGTATGGGTGATTAGTATCATCCACATAATTATCATCCACAAGACTTATCTTTCTGTCCAAGTACTGTGCAACACAATGAGACTCACTATCGACAAGCAAGAGATTTAACTTCATTAGATACTACATCTCTTACTGATAAGTTGTTGTTGTTACATAGCTATGCACAAAAAGTCAGGGTATGACAAATGTTGGGTTTGCAGTAAATTACATCCAAGTACAATGAGGATTCTTTTACTGGCTGTGCCAGTGAGTATCACTTCTTTTTTGAGTAGCACTCCCATAGTAAGTATGCAAGACATATTAGGAGTCCAGGAAAATTGATACATTTCCTTTCCTATAATCACTGTTTTAGACTAAGAAATGAAAAGGGAAGGTGTAAAAGCGTAAGGGTAGCTGCTGAGGCTAGCCAAAAATCTACTCAAACCCACACATTTAATGGTGGACTATCTCAGTACTGATAAATAGAGATACAATTCTTTGATAAAAAATTCCATTTATTACATATGAAAGGGAAAAAAGAGAAAACATACAGAAATCACAAAAAAAGGATTAAATGAACAATGTACAAATATTCATAAGCTTTCCCCTAGGGGTATCTGTTGATGGAGTGTTTCCAATAGATTAACCAGACCTCAACTAGTTTCACGGTACAAACACCGCTTTGTCAAGAAGGGTAATCTATAAGACAAGTAATCAGATGAAACACAGGAACATATAATGAAAATTTACAACAACATCAAATAGAGTAGCTACAGGGCAGCAAACATAATGGGAGGTTGCTTACCCCACGGGTCGATTGCCAGGCACAAAACCTAGCCGCTCAGGCAATACCCCCGTGGCGCACAGAGGGGATTTTAATGCTGAAATTAAATCTACATAAGAATAGAGGTAAAATTGTAAACAATGCTGGGTCAAATGTTTCCAATTCAGACATGGAAATGTGTTCGGGGAGGGGGGAGGTAGGTGAGAGGAGAGGGAAAAAAATGTTCCTAGGCTAATAATCTGTCTGTGAGCTACATCAGCTCAAACAGACCTATCTCCTGTGCTCCCACAGCACTAGGGTTCTTTGAAATGTGCCCTCAATCAGGGTGTCATAAGACAAGATGTCTTACCTCTGATGGCGAAATACACATCCCAATTTCTGATCACCAGTTTCTGTTAGGTAATATCCCTTGGTAGGTACACTTCTGCTAGCCATCCTCCCTTCAACCTGTAAAGAATGTATGAGACATCAAGGCATGTGGTCTTTCAGTCTGTATTCAGTATGAGTCAAGTCAGGACAGCTGACTGTATATACAGTTCAAAAAGGGGATTAGAATATTTATGAGCAATGATCAATACATATATACGTCATAGGAAATAGTAGTGCATCATAGGAAACAGTAGTGCGCAAGTAATGACAATCTGAAACAATAGACGGGATATATGTACGCAAAAAGGAAACAGATGTAAAACTCAGGAAAGAAAACCTAGAATTAAGCAGAAATAAGTTGAAAATGTAAATATTCTCAGGTTTTAAATAACAATGGGAGGAAGCTTACATCCTCGAAAACAGAAATGTCTGAGTTGCAAAAAACAGAGCTTGTCAGCAGAATTAGTTAACGTCTAACTCCAAAAATCGATTAAGCATAACTATATAACATTTAAAATAAAGCATAATTCTTACAAATCCCATCATAGACATATTTACATTACACAGCCCTCATACCTCTGGACCCCTTTACATTACACAGCACCCTGCATATTAAACAGCCCCCCTGCATGTTACACAGCCCCCTGCACATCCCACAGCCGCCCTACCCAGCACCCCTGCATATTACACAGCCCCCCCTGCATATTTACACTGTCCTGTTGAAAAAAACAATTCTCACTTTTATTGCTGTCAGAAGGAATGTAAACATCCATTATGACAGTAGTAGGCAGTGACAGGTACTCTATATGGAGGGATTACGGGTCTATAAGACCCCAAATCCCTCCTTTGCACTCAAAGGCATTCAAAATGCCAAATTTGACTGTTAAGAATAATGTAATTTTTAAAAAATTTGGCGCCTTTAAGTCTTCTGTAAACTGGAAGTTATGTCATGACATCGTTTCCAGGTTAGTAGATCTGAAACCCAAAGCCGATTCCGGGTGGACATGCCAACTGGTTGCTCAGGCCTCTTGGTGGGACAGGAGCGCCTGGGCAAGCTGTAGAAGGTGGCTTTTAAGCCACATCAGTTGTTATCCCAAGAAAGCAGACCGTTGGCTCTAAAAAATGGTTACGGGTTGATGCATGCAGCTGCACCCATCACCCCGGTACAACCTTTTCAAGCCGAGGCTGCATATTTGTCTATGGTCAGCGTGAAGGGGTTAAAATGTCCACTGGTCAGCCGACCCCTGACTTGCCGACCCTGACTTAGCCTATCACAGCATCAGCATCAGGGGTGGGACACAGCCCACCCAGTACCCCCTAGATTACATTTTTAGTAAAAGTATGTGCCCACAGCTCAGTCTGCATGAAAATATATTAAATGCAAATTAGATCACCAAAGGAACATGCATTCGTTTGTAGAATATTTGTGTAGACTTTGGTGACCTTAGTAATTACGAAAACTAGAGGGAGCAAATCTCCATTACAGGGACACAAACAGAAATTACAACCTGACAGTGTTTCTGACCCTTTACTACTCTATCCAAGCCTAAGAAAACATTTTGCCTTTAGGTATACTTTAATCAAAAATCAAGTTTTCAATCAAGTTATGTTAGGTAAATGTGCAAGGTAAAGAATATGATTGTCTACGGTGTGTTACTACAAGTGGCAAAGGTAGACTTTGGTACTCACTGTGACCCACAGTTTGTTTAGTGTGCCGCTCAGGCTCGATCACTATGGGGAGTAGTGTGGGTGATGCTACAACCACTACATCAGTGCCAGCAAGGGATGGAGCTCATCCCAGCTCCTGTAGTCACTGGAAGGAAGAAAAGAAAGATCTCTGGTTCCGCACATCCACAGAGTCCCATGGTGGTATGAGAGAGACAACCTCAGCCTGGGCTCCCACCAGGCCATGCCCCAATGCATTTCACTCTGCCCCCCCCCCCCCCGGAGCTCAGTCATGCGGATCTTTGGTACATTGGCTTTAGTAATAGGTAAGGCTGCTTTCACACTGAGGCAGTTTACAAGCAGTATAGTGCTGAAAATAGAGCCTCTCCTCTCATTCCAGTGTGAAAGCCTGAGTGCTATCACACTGGAGCGGTGCGCTGGCCAGACGCCAACAAAAATTCTGCAAGCTGCATCTTTGCAGCGCTGTAGGTGCGGTGTATACACCGCTCCTAAAGTGCCCCTGCTAATTGAAATCAATGGGCAGTGCCGCCGAACCACCCAGCGGTTTTATCCCTTTTTCGGCTGCTAGCGGGGGTTAAAAGTGCCCTAAAAATAGCAGCGCTTTACCGTCGACGCCCCCAGTGTGAAAGTAGCCTTAGATCCACTTGTTTCATAAAACATAAACATAAAATCAAAAAATGATGATATGCCTGGATACTGTATTTCAGTTTTAAAATCTGTTATTAATTTCAAAGATTTTTTGCCATACAATGACTGTAGCCAGAGTAGAGTATTTTATTTCAGTAACTCTGCTGTTTCTATGCAGGCCATTTATATTAACCACTAGTTGGGGGGGTTCTCACAAATAAAACTGTGCTTTTCTCCTGGTGGCATAATGCTGTTGCTAGGGCTGTTGCAAGGATTTTTGACACCCTAGGTGAAACCTAATTTTGCCGCCACCCTTGGCTCCCCCGTGACTCCACCCCCTTTCCCCTGCCCATGTAAACCCCACCTTTTTAATGAAGGGCCCATCAAATGCAGACCACCAGCACCCATCAAATTCAGCCTCACCAGCGCCCATCAATCCAGCCTACTATCACCCATCAAATGAAGCCTCACCAGCGCCCATAAATGCAGTCTCACCAGCGCTTATCAATGCAGCCTCCACAGCACCCACTAAATTCAGCTTCACCAGCGCCCATCAAATGCAGCCTCACCAGAGTTTATAAATGCAGCCTCACCAGCGCCCATCATTGAAGCCTCACCAGCGACCCATCAATTAATGTTTGCTTGCTTACATTAATTTGGGAGTTTGGACACAGACACAGTCCTCTGCCGCCACTGCACCTCTGACACTATGTGCGAAAGGAGCGGTGGCTGCCTACTGATGCTGAAACTTAGTTGCTTGCTGCAGAGAGAAGAGAGTAGGAACATCAGTGGCTGGGCGCCCTAGGCAGCAGAGCACCCTAGGCGGCTGCCTAGTTTGCCTAGTGGTAGCACCCACCCTGGCTGTTGCCATTTGGCATGTTAAACAATAGTCTTTGCCCCTGATGCACCGGCCTACACCAAATGATCTTGTATCCAACTCATAAATCAAGCATGTTACACTGGTTGAGCATAAACAAATGAACCAAAGATCTTGGATACAAACTTGTGCTCTGTCCATAAGGAGCAAAGCATTACATTTACTTTTTGGCCCTCTCCCCAGCAACATATATTGTTTATCTCTTAGCTCCTCCATTGCGCTAGTTATTCCACAAGAGGAAGGGAAAATGTGCAATACTTCTGTGTATAGAGGAACAGGTTACTCAGTCCCCTATCTGTCATAAAACTGCACTAGTGATTCGTGACCACACTGTCACATGGGACAGGGAGCGAGTCCTTTACTTCTGTTTAAGCTTTGGCTAGAGTGACCCAGAGCTTATAAAAGGTTTTTCCTTAGCCCCTAGCATTTGAAAGGAGCAGGGGGGGGGTTACAAAGTACAGTTAAGTATGTGCTGTTGGAGTGGGAGACAATAACATTAATCTATTGATTTGCCTTGTATGGGAAACAAAACGTAGCTTTTAAGATGCTCTGTACTAAGGCTTTCTAGAGAAATGGTTGCAACTATTGCAAATAATATAATATATAATACACTAATAATAATATAGGTGCCTATCCCCTAACCAATAAGCCCAACCCAGTGCTATCACATACGTCTTTTGTATGTCACATTGTTTTTTCCTCCTGGAAGATTTAGGATTGTCCCACTGACCATTAAATCCTTAAACAACTGGACTCTTTTTATTTTCACAAATTTCTGGAATGGTAACCCTCATAACCTTGATGCATGGACACTGGAGAAATAAATGGTCAAATATCCATCAAAAACCCTTTGGATCTTGTGTTTTTGCAATACAAATTTACAAGGTTTTGGAATTTTCTCTCCTCAATTGTTCCCTTTTTTAGAATGTTCAAAATCTACTTGAACTTTTTTGGTAATGTCGACTTAACACCATGTAGAAAATATAAACCTGTAAAAGCTTAATACACATTCAGCACTGAAACTGAAAAGCGCTATATACATTACATTGTATTATGTTATATTATATTATGCTACTAAGAGTTCATACAGTAAAGTGTAATCTCTTATTTACTTCCTTGCCTCTGGATGCACAGCTTTTAGGCATCAGTTTTATCTACTTGGATGCAGACCTAAAAGCTGAGGTTTAAGCAGTCTCACCTTGCTAACCATAGCAGAATAGCATTTTGTGTATGCAAGGCTCCAGGATTGAAGAAAATAGTTTCAACACATTGCAGTGGAGGCCATGTTATCGTTTCACCTTCCAAAACCATACTACAGAACGGCCTTGCTGATGTAGTCTTAAAGCCATACTCTGCTGATCATTGTTAAAAGACAGTGAGCCATAGCACCAGATTAGATATTGGTGCACTACAGTCAGATAGATGCAAGATTAATTCTGTTTAGTTACTATTGCCATGTTGTATGTTACAGATTCGATTTTTCCATACTGAACAAGCCCAAATCTTCTGTTAAACATTTTTACCCTGCAAAACGAAATAGTGTATTTCCTGAAATATTTTCAGTCACTTGGTATTTGGTAAAGTGCTTGTTACATGGTAATCAAATACATTGTATCTCGATTTTCTGCATATTTGATTCTTACAGAGATTATCTGAATTAGGAGCTTGGCAGGCAGGGTCAGTATTGCATTTATATAGAAATATCAAATGTAATACTCAGTGATTTTAAAAAGTGTCATTGTTATCTTAATCATAATGACTATAAAAACAGCATTATTCCTTTGTGGTTTTGTGTTTCATTCATTTAATATGTTCTGAGTTACATTAGCAGTCGGAGTTTCTAATGTTGATATACTGTAAAATGCAGCCGACACATACGGCAAATTTCTTTGTTGCTGGAATCAAGATTCTGGAAAATGATTTTATTATACACAATGCAGATCAGATTATTGGCCTCATTTGCCCCAATCTAAATTGATGGAAGAATGAACACAAGAATTTACAGCAGAAGGAAAGGAGATTTATTTACTTAAAGGAACTGTTCATTTTTGACGTCTCTGCTAAGAAGCAAATAAAAAAAAAAAAACACTTAACTTACAATATCACTCTACAGACACTTCAGTTGTTTCCAATTCAAAATAATGGAAGATCTGAGATTCCACAAACTCTAGCAGAAGGAGCCATGTAATTTGCACCTTCACCTTTTTTTGCTTCAGAAAGGACTAAATAATATAATTTTTCTGGAGCAAAATACAAGAATCTAACTTGAGAACACTCTACCATATAAGCATAGAGAGGCTCATTTTCCTATGTGAAGATGCTTATGAATGTAAGTACTTTATTCAATTATATAGCATTAATGTATTCAGCAGCTCTTTACAAGAAATACTGAACCATTACCATCCATTTCTGCCTCCAATGTAGCTCACAATGTAATGGTTTTTCAGCATTCATATACACACATAATAGGACTATTTTTGAATGGAAACAAGTTAACTAACCAGAATATGTTTGAAACAGGGCACTCATATTATATACATACAAACATGGGTAGAGTATTCAAGCTTCACAGGTAATTTTCTGTTTTGCAATCTCCAAAAATATTATTGGCCCAATTCACAGGGACCTCAATACCATTAAAGTAGAACTCTGGGCTTTTTCTAACTATGCTTAAAACGTTCTCTCCTCTATCCTAAGACCTATATTTACTTTTCTGTGTAAAATAAATGTCCTGTCACATGATGTCCCCTGTGCTAGCCAGCATTGGCTACAAGGCAGAGGAAAAAGTGCTTGACAACAGATGGTAATGCCTGAGTGGTGATGTCATCCATATGCTTACTATGACCCATCTGTTGTTGGTGCCCCCTCCTCTCCCTGACCCTAGTTAGCTAGTTTGGAAGACAAGGAATTTCTAGCAAATAAGCTTTAGGTTCAGGTCTAACATTCGTTTCACCCAAACCTCCAAGTCATTCGCAGTTCAGGAAAATGGTAAACTAATGTCACTGCCCTTGCAATCATTTATCAATAATACACTTCCTGGCTTCTTGGCCTCTCAGCTGTATTCAAGTGGCTTAGAATTGCCAAACACGGGTGTTTCCCTACATGACAGAACACATGACCTGCCTATAAAAGTCAGGGTCCTGAGCATCCGTTTTTCAGTGTATGTGGAAGGTGCCATGGAGTAGTTTCTGCTACTATACTACTTTGAGGTGATTGTAGCTGCATTAGTGTACTTGCAACAGAAACAATTGAGTACTGTATGTGATACTTTTTTATTTGCACTAAAATACAATTCAGGACAGGCGATTGGGGTATTTTACCTGCTTTAACCCTGACTTTCTTCTGTAAAATGATACAATTTAATTATGGTTTCTTGGTTAAAAGCTGTCTGGTGTAGCTCTCTGAATAGTCCCAGTAAAAGTGATTAATTCTACTGTACTTGGAGTCAGTACAATATTTCTACATGGTTTTTGTGAAATAATATACTGTAAATTCGATGTCTTTATTAAAACCTGGCTGGAGTCTTATTCATTCTAGCCATTCTACTTTTGGCAGCTTGGTCTGATAAGGAGGCATCTTCATATGGTAGTGTTTGAAAATACTGGTCTTGATCAGACATGCCACTTGATCGCCCTAGAATATGGAGCTCCTTCTCTGTGGTTAACATATTGGAGAGTTGGATGCAGCAACTACTAGGAACACTACCCTGTTCTTTTATTTTTTTACTATTGTGTTTAGCAATTTATTGTTGCACTGGAGACTTTTTGCTGAAGAAGCAAGTGTTGACCTGAGAAACGCATTGAAGTTTGATATCCCTATATACATCTGTTATGGAAGTAAAGATTATGAAATAATTTGTAAATATACATTGATGTACTGAGATATCTGGGGTGAAATATTGTATTTTGAACACAGATGTATAATAAACAGTGTAGCACACCTGTCGTAGGAGCCAGACACACAGAATTTTCACAAGCACCCAGAGTTCAAAAACAGTCCGTAGCTTTGCTTTTGTTATTTATTAGAGGGATAATAACTTGGATAGGGATGGGAAGTTATGGGATGCTCACATGAGTTCAGCAAACTTCAGGGACAACTTCTTATATACAACTATATATAGTCTCTTCTTCTCTTTCTTCTTGCACACACTTGCTTGCTCCAGCTGAATCACTTTGATAAGATCTGACAAGTGCCCAGTCAGAATAGCAATAGCCTATTACAGGCAGGAACTCAAAGCCCCTTTAAGTGTAGCTCAGATATCGTGAAACAGCATGTATCTTCTCCTCTGTGGCCACTGATCCCAGCACCACCACTTCAGGCACTGCCAGCATGTCTTGCTGCAGCTGCCCCTTTCACCAGCCCTCCTGGCTGCTTCTCTACACCAGTCCACCCGACTGACACGTTACAAACCCGCCCTGGTCACTCTCAGGGGATTTTTCAGGGAAAGCGCATAAGACTTAAGCACACTGCTGTCTTCAAGTGTGACTGACTACATGTTGCAGCCTTCCCCCTTTGCTAGTGCCCAACAGTGTTACACTACTTGCTCTGTCCTCTCTTGCTCCCATGCCTCCAAGAAGACCCTGAGGGCCACCGACAGCTTCCTCAACACTGTATCTCTATCTTGCACCCGACTGCCCCTGCTGGCATGGTCCATGTCTATTTATAGAGTTATTTAAGCCCCTTGCTGGCCCACTCCTGAGGATTGACCAAGGCTCCATAAATATTCAATGCAGCTCCTCCTAACCCCCACCCTCTAGTTCTAGAAGATCCTCCAACCTTCTAGACCAGGGGAAGGCACCAGAGATCTGCCAGGATGAGTCACCCAACCATTAACTCTAGTAAACCCTGACTCAATTAAGACTCACCAGCTCAAATGTGAGACAGAGTATAATTTACCTACACTAACTTCTATCACACACTAGATGGTGCTGTACTATCATAAAATATACATCTTGGACTCTTAAATGAAAGAATAAAAACTGTGGACTTTTTATATAATTCTTTTGTAACCTGGTACCTGCATTTTTTTGTATGATTAGGGAGTTTTACATGTCTAAAGTTTAGGATGTGGTACCTTCATCAAGAATTATAGTTGTAGAGTCCCTTTTGGTTGTATTTTTTTTCAAATATATTTTATTAGATTTTAACAAAGAGTAGTTGACAAATAATGTCTTGAAGTAGTATATCGGCTTGAAGAAGTACTATATACTCTAATATTTGGCATGCTGGCCACCCCCTCGCTCTTTGGGAGAAAAAGTTGGTCAGTGCAATTCTAGCTTTGCTCTTATTCCATATGAAGGAGGTAATTGCCTTGTTCAAATTTTGTATATCTTTGTACTTCAACAATAAAGGTAAAGTTTGTAGAGGGTATAGCAGACGAGCAAAACTGACCATTTTGAAAAGTGCACATCTCCCAAAGAGTGAGAGTGGGAGGTTGGACCATGCTTCCAATTCACCTACTATCTTTGATATAAGAGGAGGATAGTTGAGATAATAGAGAGAGGATGGTTCCTTTGCAATTTTAATTCCTAAGTATGTGATGTGTTTCTCGTTGATATGAAAGGGAGAAGAAAGTGACCATGTTTGTGGGTTACAAGAACCTAGAGGAAGAATTTTGTTCTTGGTGAAGTTTATTTTCAAACCAGAGCATTTGTGGAATGATGTAAAGATCGACTGTATGGTGGGTATGTCTGTTCTGGGGGACGTGGTGAATATCAGGATATCCTCTGCAAAAAAGGCAGCTTTCAAGTCATTTTTTCTGAGTGGTATGCCATGGATGCATGCTGTGGAACTAAGATGACGTGAGAGAGGTTTGATGGCCAGATTAAATAACAGGGGAGAGAGGGGGCAGCTCTGTCTTGTTCCTTTATCTAACCGAATGGGATTGGATTGAACACCAGCAGCAATTACTGTAACTGATGGTGCTGAGTAAAGGTTGTGTATAAAATGATAGAAGGGGCCCGATATCCTCAATTTTTGCATCACTAGGGATAGCCATTGGAAGCTGACATTATCAAATGTCTTTTTTATCATCTAGGGTAATGATTGCCACATCTTCCAGGGGATGTTGTTTCATGTACTCTAGTGCAGCAAGGACTTTCCTCAGGTTGGATGAGGCTGACCTGCCCTTGGTGAACCCTGATTGTGCATGATGGATAAGGGATGGCATGATGTGAACTAAATGAGAGGCTATAATCTTAGGGAGTATTTTGGAGTCTATGCTTAGCAATGAGATTGGGTGGTAAGACCCTGGCTGCTCTGTATCCTTTCCCTTTTTGGCAATGAGTTTTATATTTGCTTGGTGTCCTGTCGGGAGGTAAGGACCATCATCCCAAATTTTGTTGTAGACCGAAAACAGGGAAGGGGTGATTTCTTCTTTTAACAATTTAAAAAATTCAGAAGTGTAGCTGTCAGGGCCAGGGGCTTTACAGCTTGCCAGACCATTAATGGAGAATAGTAATTGGGGAGTTAAAAGTTTTCAGTAAATCAGGTTTAATCAGTGGGAGGGGTGATGAGTCTAGCCATTTGTTCGCTTCAAATGGATCTATCGATTCTTGGACATAAAGGTTGGCGTAGAATGTTTTCAAAGTTTTGTTAATATCTTTGGGAGAAGTGGAAAAAGTGGCATCAGGGTTGTGTAAGGCAGTGATATGTGTGGGGAGGTACGTGCCTTTTGAGAGTCTGGCAAGTAATTTGCCTGTCTTAATGCCAAAGAATTCCTTGGCTTCCTGCCATGTCTTTCGGTTTTCTGTAGTGTTCTGCTCTGTAAGTTGATTCTGGGCATTACGTAGACTATGACTGTTCTCTAGGTATGTTTTGTGTGTATTTTTCTTGTAGGCCGATATGAAGGATATTATCCTTTCTCGGAGGAATGCTTTGCCTGCTTCGCAGAACAGATTAGGATTGTCTGTATGGGAGCAATTGCTGTGTGTGTATTCCATCCAGGCCTCTTTCAGCATGGTCTGAAAGCATTAATTTTGGTTAAGGTGTGATGGGAAGCGCCATTGTCTAAATTCTGGGTGGGTTTGGAGGTTGTCCAACGTAACTGAGATAGGGGAGTGGTCTGAAATGACCATGTCATGAATAAGGGAGTCCCCGACCATGTGGAGCAAGGAGGGAGTGCAAAGAAAATAGTCTAGCCTGGCAAAAGAACTATGAACTGGAGAGAAAAAAAATCTTTATCTAGGGGGTGTTGAATTCTCCATGTGTCAATTAATTGGAGGGCGTTCACCATATGGTAAAAATTAGGGAACAGGTCACGTTTTAACAGTTTTAAATTACCGCGGGAACTGGATCTTTTTATAGGGGAGCGCAGCCCCTTAACATTCCAGGATGTTATGTGTAGAGTAGTCATAAGTCAAGTTAAGTGGGGATTGTGTATGAGATACCTGCATGAGATGATCTGCGGACGGAGTCGGGTGTAGTGTTTCAATGCTCCGGATTCATGGACGGGGGAACCAGCCCTTCTTGAGAGAGTGAGGCATAGCGAAAGAAGAGGAAAGAAGAGCAGACCATATTAATTTTCAGATATAACCAATATTGTGACTTAACTTTTTTCCGTATGTTAATGACACCACCGGTCAGACCACAAACCCGCAGGCCAGAGAAGTGTGTGGTTTAGGTACGGTGCTACTCTCCATAAAACACAGTTGATTGGGGAGAGGGACTTCACCTTTCTCTGGCTTGCAAGATTTCCTTGGTGGGTGGACCAAGAGGCTAAGGGATATACTGGCCTCGCCCGCAAGAAGGCACTAGGTGTATTCCGGTGGCGAAGAACATAGCAGAGAACACAATGAACATTGTGAAGACTGCTCAGAAAATAGATAAAACCCAACATAAAACAACAACTTGTTGTTGGAAACCATATGTAGAATGACTGTGGACAATTCTAGGTTAATACTGTGGGGACTGACCCAGAGGCGATAGGTGGTTGGAAGGATAGATCAGTTTCAATGATGAGTGGGTTGATCAATTGTGGAGGTGTGCTTTAGACATATTGGTGGGTCCTTCCTGGGACTCCTTTGCTTCCTAGGCCCACTTTTCACTCTATCTGTGTCGGAAGAGGGCTGCTTTGTCAGTGATATAAGTGAACGCAGAAAAGCGTTTACCTTTTTTAGGAGATTGGAAAATGAGCTGTTCCCCATCTGGGGCTTGCAAACAGAGGACTGCAGGGTATGATAGTGTGAAACAGACGCTGAGTTTGAATAGCTCTGCGCGAATGGGTTGAAATTCCTTGCATTTGCGTGAAACCTCGGCCAAATAATTTGCGACTATAAGGAGCTTGTGACCCTCTATCACCACAGATCATGCCTTTTGGAAGGTCTGCAAGATGTCCGTACGGTCTGCATAGTTTAGGTATTTCGCTATGATTGGCCTTGGGCAATTGTGATCATTAGCTGGGGCCCCGATCCGATGAACTCATTCCACGGTGCGTCTGTGTTGTAAATCGAGGTCTTCTGGTAGGGCAGAGGTGCAAATATCTAGGAGTGAGCCATGATTAAATGACTCTGGGAGTCCAATTATCCAGAGGTTGTTCCTTCTGGAACGATTTTTCAGATCTTCCATTCGTTCGTGCAGATGCTGCTGAGTTTGGGTGAATTTTTCCAAATCTGAATTCATTGTATATTGATCATCTTTCAATGAAGATATACATTGTTCAGCTTCAAGTAATCTTTGGGAGTGATCCTCCAGCTCTTTGAGCAGCTGCAAGATGCCTGCTGATACTGCTTTTTCCATTGCTTCTGTTATTGTGAGGGTGAGCAGGGCTGCCACTGCCTGGGCTATTTTGTCGTATGAGCCTAGAGCCTTTTGATTTCCTAGTCCAAATACTTCCATGTCCTCAGTGTGGTTCTCTCCATCCCTCCGTTTACCTGTCAGCTGTGTCTGCAGATCACTCAATGAGAAAGGAGAGGCAGACGCTGCAGCGGCCATCTTAGGACTCCCTGGAGCTCCGGAGGGGGAGGGAGAAACGTCCCTCGATCGAGAGCCAGAGCGGGATCACGGCTGAGAGAGGTACCGCTCCATCCACCAGGATGCTGGGTTTATGTGGAGGTTTCCTGGAGGGGGGGGGGAGCCGTCCCTGGGCTTAATATGCCATTTTTTTCACTGGCGGTGAGCGGAGCCGTTGGTCTGTCTGCCTCCTACATACGGCGCCAGAACCGGAAGTTACCTAGTAAAAGTGCTTGTACAGAATACCATGGATATGGGTGCAGCTTAGTCCCTAAACATTTGAGAGCTCTCATATACAAAAAATGCCTATTGGACCCAAGTTTTTATTCACATGCATAGTTAAAATCATATTAAAATTACATGGAGCATATCCAAAAATAGTAAGTAATTGTACAATAATATATATGCATATAAGAATAACCTCAAGACTTTTGTGAAACAATGTTCACTTCTTCATGAGATAATATTATTAAAAAGGATATCTGCAGAGAAAACGTGTCATTAGTATACCATAATCAAAAGCAAGAGAGGATATTTGCAATAGGGAAAACACCTTCCAATAAGCAAAGGTTAATGAGCAGTAAAAAAATGAATTGTGAAACAAACAAAATAATAAAATGTAAATCCCCTCTCTGGCAAAAAATGGGGTGCTATGGAAAAGCGTCATGAGGAGAGTCTGGTTCGGGAGCTGTGGACAAAGCAGGAGACCCCAAACAGGGAATACACAGCAGTGGTCACATGCATGTGGGAAGCTTCAAAAATGTACAAAAGGACAAAGATGTCAAACAAATATATAACAATATAAGACAGAGAATGACAAAGAGTGGCCATAGTAAAACAGATGAGCTTTGACCCTAAATACAATAAGGATAAGAAATATGATAATTGTGAACCTGTGAAAGAAGTTGGAGAATGAAGATTATAGCAAAATATAACAATATTTATTTCCCAATGAAATAAAAAAGCAATAGAGCCAAAAGTAAAAGAGCAACTAAGAAGAGCCCACAAACCAGGTAAGTATTGTAAGAGAAGGGAACTGAGTAATGATGCAAGAAAAGTTACCCTAATGCAGCCACTAAGTCCTGCAAATTTGTCAAGAACAACAGCCATCACTGACAAGAGACAAAAGGAGAATGAGAGGCCCCAAGAGAAAGATCCGCGCTATATATTTACACCTAGCAAAAAAGCCTGCCCATCCAATGTCATGTGGGGGAGGCGACACGCCCCAACCACATCCACCCACAATAAAGCGGCGGCAAACAATCTGGCCTGGGCCTGATGACGTGCAACGTAAATTACATCACAACGTCACGCAAACGGAGCATGCATAATGGTCCCCCACCAGGGAAAAAACCATGGAAGAGGACAAGGAAAGCCATATGGCACCAATCTGACCCATCAACTGGAGCCAAGCGAGACAGTCAAAGGGGTAAACACACTGCTGACCAGGAAACCTATACAATGCCCATACCAAAATAAAACTAACAACTAAAAAACCTGAAGACTGAAAAGACAAAACAAAAGGAGACATTAAGAAACAAAGCAAATACAAGACACCAGAAGACAGATGAACTACTTAAAAGAGAAAGAAAACAAAACATAAAAAAGTTACCAAAAAAAAAAAATATATATATATATATATATATATATATATATATATATATATATATATATATATATATATATATATATATAAACAGTATCTCACAAAAGTGAGCACACCCCTCACATTTTTGTAAATATTTTATTATATTTTTCATGTGACAACACTGAAGAAATTATGCTTTGCTATAATGTAAATTAGTGAGTGTACTGCCTTAATGTCAGGGCTGGGCTCTCAGTCTTTTCTTCTCTTGTCTCAGGTTCCTCAGCAATCGGTTAATTGTCAGAACTCATCGTTCCAGAGTGGTTCGCCTGTTGATCATTTCCTGCTCGTCAGTCAAGCCCACAGTTGCCTAGTTCATTTCATCAATTGCCTTTGCCTTGGTCAAACATATCTAGAGACTCTCTGCTGTGTTCCTGTTGAAGACTTGCATGGCTGATGTCCCTTCTGGTTCCTGATCCTGTCTGCTGCCTCTGACTATGCTGATCTCTGGCTCCCCAATTTCCTTATTTGTTCTGACTTCCCAATTTGGCTACCGAACCCTGGACATGTTTTGACAACTAGACAATCCACCTAGTGGTAATATTTTTTCCAGGTTGAATGAGCAGTATCACCGCATGGATCAATTTGCCATATCGTTACAGACGCTCCTGATTCGCACTGTTCACCTGAATCCTCCCGCCGTGGCTGTTCCGGTACAACCTGTGTTGCAGGCCATTCCTGATGCTGCTCCAGTCTCTGTGCAGGCACCCACCTCGAATATTACCTCTGTAAGAGGTATGTCTGGTTTCACTCCGCTTCCTCATTTGGGGGCGATCCAGTTCAATGCAGAGGATTTGTGAATCAGGTAGGGATATACTTTGAGATGCTGCCCCAGGCGTTCCCATGGACAGAAGCAAAGTAGACTTCATCATTTCTTTGCTTTCTGATAGAGCCTTGGCCTGGTCAAACCCTCTACGGGAGATGCAAAAACCTATTGTCCTGAGTCACCCAGAGTTTGTGGTTTCCTTTCAAAAGGAAATTTGATGTTTCCGCACACTCCACTTCTGCTGCCAAGAGCCTCATGTCCATCAAACAAAGTACGAGAACTGTTGCCGATTATGCCATTGAATTCCATACTCTGGCAGCAGAGGTCACTTGGAACAATGAGGCCCTCGTGGCTGCTTTTTCTCATGGTCTTTCAGATAACCTCAAAGAGGAGATAGCAGCCTGAGACATATATACAGATCTGGAGAAACTGATCACGTTTGCCATTCTCATTGACTCCAGACTCTGAGAGAGACCTTCCTTTAGGCTGGGTTCACACCGCTGCGGCTGGGAGACCTGGATGTGATTCGCACTGCACTGCAGTGCAAATCACATCTGATCTCTGTGCGATGCGAGTTCAGCCATACAGATAGTATGGCTGAATTCGCATCGCACCCGCCGCAAACTCGCACAGGACCCTTTTTTTGGTCCGCAGCAGAATCGGATCACATGGGTGTTCACACCATGCGATCCGATTCCTGTCCAAGTTTGCAGATCGCACTGCGATATGCGAACTGATCTGGGGGTGTCATTAAGGTTTCACTGACACTCCCAGCAGTCCGCATAGGGCAGTGTGAACTGCCGGCGGGAGGCATGCAATGCGGGAAAACGCAGCGGATTCGCGGCGTTCCCGCATCGCTCCAGTGTGAACCCAGCCTTAAGGGGCACTTGCGGAAGCCTCCTGTACATTTGGCTCTGAGATTTGCAGTCCCACCCTTGCCTCCCTCCCCTCCCATGCCTCCTGGTACCGAGTCTGCCAGTGAAGTAGAACACATGCATTTGTGCTTCACACATCTCTCTGCAGTTTTTCAGGAGTTCATCAAACGGTGTTCTCCGAGATATGCTGCAGCAATGTGTGGTGGTTTATCTCAACGATATTATCATATATTTTAAATCCCTAGAGAGTCACCACACAAAGTTCTCCCATGTGCTACAGAGGTTGAAAGATAATAACCTGTATTGTAAGATGGAGAAGTGCGAGTTCCATCGTGAACAGGTTAAATTTCTGGGTTATGACATTTCTACTTCCGGTTTTTCAATGGACCCGTAGGGCTAAGTCCGTTACGTTTTCTTAGCTTTGACAATTATTATCAGAAATTTTTTTGGAACTTCTCTTCACTGGTCAAACCCTTGACTGCTGTGACCAGAAAGGACGGTAACCCACAGAATTGGTCTCCGGAGTCCATTAAAATCTTTGAGCTGCATTTGTTACAGCTCCTGTGTTGACACACCCTGATCTTAAGCTACCCTTCATTCTTGAGGTTGATGCATCTGAGACTGAAATAGGCACCCTTCTGTCTCAACATTCTACCTCTGAGAGTGCTATGCATCCCCGTGGCTACTTTTCTAAGAAATTGTCTCCTGCAGAATGAAATTACGAGATTGGGGATAGAGAATTGTCAGATACATTTTAGCTCTTAAAGAATGGAGGCATCTCCTCGAAGGTACCACTGTACCAGTCCTCATTTTGACTGACCATAAGAATCTCGCATTCTTGTCTGAGGCCAAACACTTATCTCCTAGAATAGCGTGGTGGGCTCTTTTTCTGTCAAGCTTCAATTACATAGTCTCGTTCTGACCCGGTACTAAGAATGTAAGGGCTGACACATTGTTGCAACAGTTTTCCTCCGCTTCCAAGATTGATTCAGTGCCTGTTCTTGTAATACCTCCAGGTCGCATTCTGGCTACTGTACACAACAGTCTCACCTCACCTTTGGGTGACAGAATTCTTGCCGCTCAAATCCATTCTCCTCCTGAGAAACCTTGTGACCGTTGCTTTGTCCCTGAAAATCTCTACACTGCTTTGCTCCAAACTTAACATTCTTCCAAGGCGGCTGGCTACCCAGGGAAGAATGAACTAATTTGGGCTATTTCTCAACAATTCTGGTGGCCTAGTCTCCATGCTGATGTAACCGCCGTTGTAGCTGCTTGTTCTGTGTGTGCACAAAGTAAGACGCCACAACACCTTCCAGTGGGCCTCCTTACAGCCCATACCCAATCGTGAGAGGCCTTGGACCCACCTGTCTATGGATTTTTATTGTGGAGTCACCCAACTCCCAGGGCAACACGGTTATTCTTATGGTGGTTGACCGGTTCTCGAAAATGTCACATTGTTTTGCACTAAAAAAGTTGCCCACATCCAAAGAACTGGCATCCATTTGTGCTCGGGAGATCTTTTGGTTACATGGGCTACCCAAGGTTATCATCTCTGACAGGGTCTCCAAGTTTTGGTGAGCCTTTTGTGCACGGTTAGGAATTCAGCTTTCCTTCTCCTCTGGGAATCACCCGCAGACCAATGGGGCTACAGAATGAGTCAACAAAGCCTTGGAGCAGTTTCTACGCTGGTATATTTCTGACCACCGTAACAACTGGTCAGACCTCCTACCTTGGGCAGAGTTTGCTCACAATAGTCTCATCAGTACTGCTTCCTGTTTGTCTCCATTTATTGCAGATTATGATTTTCAACCATCCATGTTGCCTGACTCTTTTGTTCCTCAAAGAATTCCTGCATTAGAGAAGCATCTCCACGATCTTCGCTCCACTTGGGTGCAGGTCCAGGAGTTCTTGTGACGTACCAGTGAGTGGTACAGACTCCATGCTGACCGCCGATGCCTACCTGCACCTTCCTACCAAATTGGAGAGAGGGTCTGGCTGTTGTCTTCTAACCTCCGACTCCATGTTCACTCACTGAAACTGCCACCAAGATTTATTGGGCCTTTCCGTATTCTACAGAGGATCAACCCTGTTGCTTACGCATTAGATCTTCCTTCTAACATGCATATGTCGAATGTTTTTCATGTCTCCTTATTGAAACCTTTGGTGTGCAACCGCTTCACCAGCTCTGTACCCGGTCCTCGCTCGGTGCAGGTCAAGAACCATAAGGAGTATGAGATACAATCGATCATTGACTACCGTAGGTTCCGTGGGCGCATACAGTACCTGGTTCATTGGAAGGGGTATGGTCCGGAGAAACGCTCTTGGGTCTCATCTCGTACATGTTCATGTCCTCCTCTGTGCTTTCCATAGATGTTTTCCCCTCAAGCCTGGTGGCTCTGCAAGGTAGAGGGGTCATTGATGAGGAAGTACTGTCAGGGCTGGGCTCTCAGTCCTTCTTTCTCTGTGCTCAGGTTGCTCAGCTGTTGGTTAATTGCCAGAACTCATCCTTCCACAGTGGCCTACCTGTTGATCATCTCTTGCCCAAAGCCAGCCCCTCCTGGCTATTTAAACTGCCTGGTTCATTTTATCAATTGCCTCTGCTTTGGTAAAAAATATCTAGAGACTCTCTTCTGTGTTCCTGTTGAAGACTTGCCTGGCTGACGTCCCTTCTGGTTCCTGATCCTGTCTGCTGCCTCTGACTATGCTGATCTCTGGCTCCCCAATTTCCTGGCTTGTTCCGACTACCTTATTTGGCTACCAAACCCTGGCTATGTTTTGACTACGTTTACCATTTTATTAAAAGGTGTGATTTTTACTGCATTTTCTGTCTCTCTCTGCATCATGGTTCCTGACCCTTAACCCTCTTGGGCATGGAGCTCACCAGAGCTTCACAGGTTGCCACTGGAGCCCTCTTCCACTCCTCCATGATGACATCACGGAGCTGGTGGATGTTAGATACCTTGCTCCTTCCGTTTGAGAATGCCCCATAGATGCTCACTAGGTTTTAGATCTAGAGACATGCTTGGCCAGTCCATTACCTTTACCCTCAGCTTCTTTAGCAAGGCAGTTGTCATCTTTGACAGTCTCTGTCTCTAAAGGGATGGGATCATGCTCTGCTTCAGTATGTCACAGTATATGTTGGCATTCATGGTTCCCTCAATGAACTGAAGCTCCCCAGTGCTGGCAGCACTCATGCAGCCCCAGACCATTATACTCCCACCACCATACTTGACTGTACCAGGCCTGGCTCAGCAGGGGAGCCCCCGGGCAACTTTATTCTTCAACTATGTTGAAAGCACTTTGCCCAGGTGAAAGCATTTGACAATGCTCCTAGGCTTGCTGCAACATAAATATATTTTACCTGGGCCCCATCAGCACAGCAGAGGGGGCCAGAAGGTGATTAGCAGAGAGGAACTATTTTTTTTAATTTCGGGGTGCAGGCATTTAAAGCTGGCACAGCACTTTTTTAAAGTTCCTGCTGGCCACAGCTGATAACAGCCGATTTCTTTCCTCCCTCAGTAACTGAGGAGGGTAGAGGACGGGGTTGTAGCCAGGCAGCAGGAGATGATTGAAGCAATAAGTGGCCGAGAGCTCAGGCAGCACAAGGATCCCGATGCACGGGCAGGCTCAAAATTTCTACTTTCTGGAAGGTACAGGGACACATCCATACATACAAAGAGGCATACAACACCATCTGTACTATGTGATCATCATCATGATAATGATGATGATCATGTAAGCACATGTCTCAAACCACTTATAATTGGCAGGGCACCACAGTGGGGGGATGGCAGGGAGGTGGGCCAGGGGGAGGGGGGCCCTGTCAGCTAGGCTTTAAGGGGTCACATGATTTCTAACAGGCCCTGACTGTAGGCAAGACACACTTGTCTTTGTATTCCTCACCTGGTTGTCACCACACATGCTTGACACCATCTGAACCAAGTACATTTATCTTGGTCTCATCAGACCACAGGACATGGTTCCAGTAATCCATGTTCTTAGTCTGCTTGTCTTCAGCAAATTGTTTTCAGGCTTTCTTGTGCATCATCTTTAGAAGAGGCTTCCTTCTGGGATGAAAGATATGCAGACCAATTTGATGCAGTATGCGGCGTATGGTCTGAGCAATGACAGGCTGACCCCCCACCCCTTCAACCTCTGCAGCAATACTGGCAGCACTCATATGTCTCATATGTCTATTTACCAAAGGCAACCTCTGGATATGATGCTGAGCACGTTCACTCAACTTCTTTTGGTCGACCATTGCGAGGTCTGTTCTGAGTGTAACCTGTTCTGTTAAACGGCTGTATGGTCTTGGCCACCATGCTGCAGCTCAGTTTCAGGGTCATGGCGATCATCTTATAGCCTAGGGCATCTTTATGTAGAGCAATATTTATTTTTCAGAACCTCAGAGAGTTCTTTGCCATGAGGTGCATGTTGAACCTCCAGTGATCAGTATGAGCGAGTGAGAGTGATAACACCAAATTTAACACACCTGCTCCCCATTCACACCTGAGACCTTGTAACACTAATGAGTCACAAGACAACGGGGAGGGGAAATGGCTAATTGGGCCCAATTTGGACATTTTCACTTAGGGGTGTACTCACTTTTGTTGCCAGTGGTTTAGTTATTTTGGGGGTACAGCAAATTTACACTGTTATACAAGCTATACACTCACTACTTTACATTATAGTAAAGTGTAATTTCTTCAGTGTTGTCACATCAAAAGATATAATAAAATATTCACAAAAATGTGAGGGGTGTACTCACTCATTTTGTGAGATACTGTGTGTGTGTATATATATATTTATGGTGTGGAGCCCTCTGACCGATACGGATAAGGATGACAAACAAGGTTAACATACACTCGCTTACTTGAAATGGACCTGAAAGTGTGCCCTGGTCTGACGTACGGTATACCAAAATAAGGGGGCATACCTTAGATAGAAAGTGGGTGATAAATGAAATGAATATGAATGGAGTGAAATGAGTACTCTCATGAGGAGTATGATGCTTGAGAAATGCCCTGAAAAAGGGGATGGGTGGGTGGGTATCGCGCACCGGAACCGACGAGGAAGATAGGCGAACGGGCTGGTTATATACTCCACCGGGCTCCTCCCATAATTTCAGGCCACCATACTGGCCTTTCTATTTATGGTGTGGAGCCCTCTGACCGATACGGATAAGGATGACAAACAAGGTTAACATACACTCGCTTACTTGAAATGGACCTGAAAGTGTGCCCTGGTCTGACGTACGGTATACCAAAATAAGGGGGCAAAAACATTCAGGTAGGGGTTGCATTTTATTGATCCAAGTTTGTTACTGGGTGAGCTCGACAAAGGCCTGGGTCATCTCCGCTTGCGGATTGGGTATGTAGCGGGCGAAACAGGTGGACCTCCATCTGCCCAACTTCTTGATAATGTGAGTAGGACAGAGGTGAAGGATACCCGGGAGTATCCTGACACGTTCCACCGGGCAGCGTTCAGAGGTTTAGTGAGAAATGGCAGAAGAGGACTAATTCCTGGTTGATCAGCCAAAAGGGTCAACAGGCGCGTGAGAAAGGCGACCGGGTACCAGCGGTTGTTGGACTTATAGAAGTGTATGTCCGAACCCGAGCCAAGCTGCTGCGTCTTGGAGACTGCTAAGTGTAAGACGAAATGGTCTTCGTATCGGACCAGGTAGTGCTCGCACAGCATGCGTGCTGTGAGGCTACAACAAGTAAACTCGCTTGGCCGTAAGAAGCCGTAAAAGGCCAGGTGTATGGCTGCTTGTAAATGACACTAATGTGGAGACCGAAAAGGTGAAGTGGCCAGGATATCTGACATATTTCTAAACGTCCCCTGTGATAGGCAGTCGTTTTGGTGCCGGCCATCGGCTGGCGCTTCTGGATACCGCGCATAACAGCCCGAACGGCGTGGTAAGAAAATAGGAAGGGTACGGTAGGGTCCTGGAGGGACGTGAAATGTTGTACACCGGTCAGGTATAGCCGGATCGTATTAAAGGATAACGCCAACTGCGAGTGGCAGCAGGAAATGAAGGCTATGACTTGCTTGACACGGGACGTCTCAGTACCGTGATACGTGATGAAGTTGGTTAAAGGCCCTCCAGGCTGATTGATAGGCCTTGAGGGTATTGCGGGAAAGGGAGTGATCAAATGAGTTGGGTAGCCGCTAGGAGGTGAGGGGCTAATCCAGGGTCAGTTGAGACCAGTCCGGGATAGCTGCTGATGTTGGTCCGGCTCCGGGTACCTGAACGAAAACGAGACAAGGTTAAAAAGCGGGAGAGGGCGTCCGCTGCCTGATTGAATTTACCGGGGATAAAGGAAGAATGGATGTTGAACTGAAACAACAACAAGAGCTGGACCAGTCGACGTAGGAAGGACATAACCAACAGAGAGGACGCCTTGGCGCAGCCAGGAATTGCCAGTAACTGGGGAGGCCAGGGAGCTGCGAGCCAGAGGTGGCCAAAAAACAGCCGCAAGCCCGTGGAGGCCGCTGCGTTGGTCATCACCTGGGGAGAAAGGGAAGACACGGAGGGAATGAACAGGGAGACGTCATTCCCAGACGATAGGAATTCCTCCCGCAAAGCCAGGACTGCTATTGCCGCGGGAACCCGGCTGAGGACTTGCTCTGGATCCTGTGAGAGGGACAGTAAAACCAATAAGTGTGACACAAAGGCGCGACCCAGAGGGATGATGCGCATAGCGAACTCAACATGCCGTGTAGGGACTGTAGGTGTCTTTTGGACGACTAGACTGGAGAATATGCGAGGATATAATATGCCCCTAAAGATGGCAGTTGTGATGGCGAGCGTTTGCCGTTGGCTATGGGCTGATGCCTCTGGATGCCCCGAGGTGGGGATCTTGCTGTATGGGCCGTAACGACAGATGGCTCTCCGTGCACTGTAAGGATAAGAAATGTTGAACGCTGGCTAGAAATAGCCTGGGCGTGCTACAGGAAGAAGCCAGTTGCGTGTGACTACATGATCCTGGTGCGGGACGGAAGCTGAACTCAACTGTCCTAAGGAAGAGACGGATAGACAGACAACAGTGAATGGTTTGTAAGAAAGCCACGGGAGACGAGAGGCCAATTAAGTGCTGCTGAAAATGACGTGTAGCCAGTTTGTGTGCCACTGAGAACGTGCTTGCCAATGAATGATTGCAAGAAGTTATGCTAAGTCATGAGCCTTGGCGTGACTAAAGTTGTGTTTAAACATGTGCTTGCGACAATTGCCCGGGAGTTTGTCACTGGAGATGTATACGTAGTGACTGTGAGCCATTCGTGTTACCGCATGTGCACTGCGAAGACTACAGGAGTTGTGCTTGAATGCATGTTTGGATGCGTGCTTGCGATGATTGCAAGATGTTACCCAGGATGCGTGCTTGCCATGACTGCAAGATGTTATGCTAGGATGCGTGCCTGCAACTAATGCAAGGAGTTGTGCCAGGACTCGTGCCTGCAACGACTGCAAGGAATTATGGTAGGCTTCATGGGTAGCCAGGCCGGAAAAGACAGAAGTCCATCCGGTCCAACCAAATCAAAATAAATAAGGTATCACACAACCCAACACCCAATTCTACGCCCGCAGCTGATCCAGAGGAAGGCAAAAAACCCCCAACAGAGCATAGGCCAATTTGCTACAGCTGGGGAAAATTCCTTCCTGACCCCTCGAGAGGCAATCGGATTTTTCCCTGGATCAACTACACCTATAAATATAAGTACCCCGTAATACAACGTACATTTAGGAAGGTATCCAGGTCTTCCCTAAAGCAATCTATTGAGCAAGCCAGAAGTGCCTGCCAGCAATGATTGCAACAAGTTGTGCCTGGACACCTGCTTGCATCGATTGCAAGAGGTCTATGCTCAAATGCGTGCTTGCCATGATTGCAAGAGAACTATGCTCGAATGCGTGCTTGTAATGAGTGCAAGAGGTCTATGCTCGAATGCGTGCTTGCAATGATCGCCAGAGGTCTATGCTCGAATGCCTGCATGCAACAATTGCAAGAGGTCTATGCTTGAATGCATGCTTGTAATGAGTGTAAGAGGTCTAAGCTCGAATGCGTAATTGTAATGACCGCGAGAGGTCTATGCTCGAATGCGTGCTTGCAGCGATTGCAAGAGGTCTATGCCCGAATGCGTGCTTGTAATGAATGCAAAAAGGTCTATGCTCGAATGCGTGCTTGCAACGATTGCAAGAGGTCTATGCTCGAATGCGTGCTTGTAATGACCGCGAGAGGTCTATGCTCGAATGCGTGCTTGCAGCGATTGCAAGAGGTCTATACCCGAATGCGTGCTTGTAATGAATGCAAAAGGTCTATGCTCGACTGCGTGCTTGCAACGATTGCAAGAGGTCTATGCTCGAATGCGTGCTTGTAATGACCGCGAGAGGTCTATGCTCGAATGCGTGCTTGCAGCGATTGCAAGAGGTCTATGCCCGAATGCGTGCTTGCAACGATTGCAAGAGGTCTATGCTCGAATGCGTGCTAGTAATAAGTGCAAGAGATCTATGCTCGAATGCGTGCTTGTAACGATTGCGAGAAGTCTATGTCTGGATGCGTGCTTGCAACGATTGCAAGAAGTCTACGCTTGGATGTGTGTTTGCAACGATTGCAAGAAGTCTGCGCTTGTATGTGGAGAAAACAGCGAGACACGCCTAAACGAAGCTGTGTTTCCCTTTTGAAGGCAATCTATAATGAAATGAGGCCGAGGAGCAAGGCCCCCCGGCAGGCATCCAAACATTGAAGAATCAACTGGACCCAAGCCGGGAAGCGGTATGTGACAGTGAAATGAGAGAACCTGCCATGACAGAGATCCGGATCGCCATGCCACAACTTGCGACCGAGCACGAAACGGATTCTGGAGCATGTACTGAAATGAGGCCATTCCTGGGGCACGCCGAGACGAATTTGGTACACCGATGTGACTATTCGTACCGGAACGTGATAGGTGAAATGAAATGAAAAACCCATGACAAAGACAAGAATCAGGGGACGAGCCCTTGACCAAACAGATGAATCCTGTCTTTGGAGCATGTACTGAAATGAGGCGTAGCAGCTGGGCACACCAGAACGAATCGGTGCATAAGGAATGCGACAGGATTCGAATTGGTGCGTAATAAGTGACAGAAATGATATGCCATGACAGAGACAAGATTCAACGACTGGACTGATGGTTACAACAAAGAATCCGTCTCTGGAGCATGTACTGAAATGAGGCGTAGCAGCTGGGCACACCGGGACGAATCGGAGCATAAATAAACGCAACAGGATTCGAATCGGAGCGTAATAAGTGACAGAAATGATATCCCATGACAGAGACAAGATTCAACGACTGGACTGATGGTAGCAATAAAGAACCCGTCTCTGGAGCATGTACTGAAATGAGGCGTAGCAGCTGGGCACACCAGAACGAATCGGTGCATAAAAAATGCGACAGGATTTGAATTGGAGTGTAATAAGTGACAGAAATGATGTCCCATGACAGAGACAGGATTCAACGACTGGACTGTAGGTTACAAAGAATCCATCTCTGGAGCATGTACCGAAATGAGGCGTAGCCGCTGGGCACACCAGGACGAATCGGTGCATAGAGGAATGCAACAGGATTCGAATTGGAGCGTAATAAGTGACAGAAATGGTATGCCATGACAGAGATGAGAATCAGGGACCGTGCGTGAACCTGCGAGTGATTCAGTCTCTGGAGCATGTACAGAAATGAGGCCGAACCCTGGGGCACTTCAAAGCGAATCGGTGCACCAGAGGTGCGACAAGATTCGCGCCGGAGCGCGACTAGTGACAGAAATGATTTGAAACGGTAGAAATGACTGGGAGTGAAATGATTTGACATGAGATAAAATAAGATACATAACATAACTGCATGAATGAAGAGACATATATTCGAACTGGAGCAGACAAAGCGAAACGTGTGGACTGCTTGCCTTGTCGTAACAAGCAGTCGGCTGTGAGTCGAATGATTCGACCGATACTAATAGAAATGCTCGGGCAGACGAATGGTTTCGAATGCCGTACCTGCGAATGAATCGCCTGACGTGGCGTAATCGAACGTGTCGAAAAGTGACAACGACTACATCGAAAATAGAAAATAGTGACATGCGTACGAGGGCCACAGTAAAACATTCGATTTAAAAGAAGCGAGCGGGTCGAGAGTACAGGGAATGTTGATGGTACATCGAAAAACATAATTGAAAAGGGGATGCCGAAGCCAAACCTGCGACAGCCGGCCCAACGTGAAACGACAAATTCGATGGGTACGACGACACTCCGACGGCGAAACCCACGGACGCTGATGTACGGGAAGACGAGTTGTCAAGACGGGAACGAATAACGCGGGAACTCACGAACAGGCTCACTGCATCTGGTCTGGATAGTCGGCCCTTGATGTCTGACGTATCAGATATCGCGCACCGGAACCGACGAGGAAGATAGGCGAACGGGCTGGTTATATACTCCACCGGGCTCCTCCCATAATTTCAGGCCACCATACTGGCCTTTCTATATATATATATATGAAAGTTGGATGGCAGCTCCTGGAACCAGAGACAAAATCCTCAGGTACATCTGCCTTCAACCCATAAGGCATGAGATAGGTCTACAAAAGAAAAGAACAAAAAAAATATATATATACCAAAAGATAAAAAAAAAAGCCTGACATGGTATCCCTGAATAATCAAATAGCTCAAGTATCAATAAACAAATAAAGCAAAAATCAAAAAAGGTTGCGCTCCTAACTAAACACACATATACACTACATACCAATGTGGACAACATTGATAATTAATAGAGTGATCTCATATCAAGAATATGGAAATCAGATCCTGGCTGGCAGCCAGCAGAGGATTTGTTGTGTGGATACAGCTTAGACCGAGGGATCCTCCTACAGATGTGACGACCAGATTGTGCACTGAAAAGGATTGAGGAAAAGTCTGCGGCTGGGTAATAGCCACAGGTAACTAATATCTTATAGCTGGTAAGCATGTACTTTACTTGGTGGTTGGATTCATCCAGCAAAGTCACTTCAATTGTGGATTTATTACAAATTGTCACCGAATATTGCACTAAATATTGGACACTGTTATTTTTATTTTTTCTTTGGACATTAATTTAATTTCAGTAGAATCATTTTTCACCAGGATCTGTTTTCCATATTCTTGATATGAGATCACTCTAGTAATTATCAATCTTGTCCACATACGTATGTACTGTATATGTGTGTTTAGTTTGGAGCACAACCTTTTTTGATTTTTGTTGTATTTTGTTTGTATTATACTTGGTGTTGCTGCTATTTAGTTTAATGTGTTCATTTTTATGTCCAGCACAGTTTTTTCTTTGCCATCAATAAATAAATGCAAAAATATATTAAGCACAAAAAATACAATATACAGTATAACCAAAAACCTCAATTACACAGGTAAGAATGGCTTAAATGAGGCAGACTCATTCAAACCAGGGGGGTTGGTGGCCCCCAAAGAATTAATTCACCTCATCTCTCACTGCAGAACCTTCCTGTCCCAGTCACCACATCTAGGATCTTGTAGAATGTTATATATTTAGCGCAACATTATATATTTTTTAATCTTGTTTCCATAGTGATATTTGATGGTGTTTTAGTTGCAGCTTTTTTCTTTTTCTTTTTTCCTAGCGCAATTTTTTATTTTTTTTATATCATATATTATTTGCACATATACTATATAAATTTTTGATTGTAAAAATGTCACTGTTTATTCCACTATCATTAGCGCTGCACTATATTACTATATTAAAATATATGAATACCAACAGGAATATTGTCTTACCCAATGGGAAAAAGTTTGTTCCCATAAAGTTTGTCAGTTGCCACACTCAGGATGAGGTATTTCTCTTCACTAGGGATGGCCTGGCTGTTCGCGATTCACCAAACCGGTGGACTATCGGCGCTGTTCGCCCGGGGGACATATGTGTTTACAGTGTGAAAGAACTTTGACCTATGATGGCACATCCATCATGGGGTACAGGACAGCCAATTGAGATATTTCAGCACATGGACAATTAGACATACCCCCTACCTTATAAATAGACCTGATCTGGCGGCCATTTTACATTCTGTCTTATGTCAGTTAAGGGACAGGACGCTGTGTGGAGCAGGGAGAGACTGTAGTGACACAAATCACTAGCTATTAGGTCCACACAAGTCATTTTAAGGACTGGTATAGGTGTAGTACAGTATATAGGGTTCAGTGCACTGCTATGCTGGTGATTGAAGCTGTCTTTTGTCAGTGTAGGGACAGGACGCTGTGTGGAACAGGGACAGTCAGTTTAATCACTAGCTAGCTATTACTACTAGGTCCACAAAGGTCCCTTTAAGGACTGGTATAGGTGTACAGTATATAGGGTGCTGGTGCACTGCTGCTGACTTATGCCTGATTCTGCAGCTGTCTTTTATCAGTGTAGGGACTGAGGGACAATCTGCAAAGCACTAGCTACTAGGCCAACAAAGGTCCTTTTAAGGACTGGTATAGGTGTACAATATATAGGGTTGTGGTGAACTGCTGTGCTGCAGATTACTGCTCGTTTCTGCAGCTGTCTTTTATCAGTGTAGGGACTGAGGGACAGTCTGCAAATCACTAGCTTCTAGGTCCACAAAGGTCCTTTTAAGGACTGGTATAGGTGTACAATATATAGGGTTGTGGTGAACTGCTGTGCTGCAGATTACTGCTTGTTTCTGCAGCTGACTTTTATCACTGTAGGGACTGAGGGACAGTCTCCAAATCCCTAGCTACTAGGTCCACAAAGGTCCTTTTAAGGACTGGTATAGGTGTACAATATATAGGGTTGTGGTGAACTGCTGTGCTGCAGATTACTCCTCGTTTCTGCAGCTGTCTTTTATCAGTGTAGGGACTGAGGGACAGTCTGCAAATCACTAGCTACTAGGTCCACAAAGGTCCTTTTAAGGACTGGTATAGGTGTACAATATATAGGGTTGTGGTGCACTGCTGTGCTGCAGATTACGGCTCGTTTCTGCAGTAGTCTTTTATCAGTGTAGGGACTGAGGGACAGTCTGCAAATCACTAGTTACTAGGTCCACAAAGGTTCTTTTAAGGACTGTTATAGGAGTACACTATATATGGTTGTGGTAAACTGCTGTGCTGCAGATTACTGCTCGTTTCTGCAGCAGTCTTTTATCAGTGTAGGGACTGAGGGACAGTCTGCAAATCACTAGCTGCTAGGTCCACAAAGGTCCTTTTAAGGACTGGTATATGTGTACAATACATAGGGTTGTGGTGCACTGCTGTGCTGCAGATTACTGCTCGTTTCTGCAGCTGTCTTTTATCAGTGTAGGGACTGAGGGACAGTCTGCAAATCACTAGCTACTAGGTCCACAAAGGTCCTTTTAAGGACTGATATAGGTGTACAATATATAGGGTTGTGGTGCACTGCTGTGCTGCAGATTACTGCTCGTTTCTGCAGCTGTCTTTTATCAGTGTAGGGACTGAGGGACAGTCTGCAAATCACTAGCTACTAGATCCACAAAGGTCCTTTTAAGGACTGGTATAGGTGTACTAGTTGGTGTGCAGTATATAGTGGTGTAATACACGTATAAAATACTTGCACATATAGAAAGCATAGTATAGTGCATTTCCACTGTGCAGCATTGTGACTGCTGAGCGGTTCTGCAGCGATACTACAAAGAGTGACAAACGCAATAAAAAAAGTATTATAACTGGCGTGATAGACCAGTGGCCCCCAAAAACGACAGATTGAAGCGGGGTGTTATATACCTTCTTCCACATACATACTGCGCTTCTCTAGAGACTTTTGTCACAGGGTCATTTAAAAAACGACAGGCAGAGGAAGAGGCGGGCCCTTCCGCAGGGGTAGGGCAGGAGCAACAGACTTGAGCCAAAGTGGCAAATTGCAGAAGGTGCGCTCGATTACGTCAAAGGACGCACCAGACTTGGTTGAGTGGCTCACTCAGCCTTACTCTTCTGCACCTTCCTAATCCTCTCGATCTGCACCCTCTTCTTCACTCTCTGCTGTGTGCACCCCCAAAGACACTACCACCAACACCACCACCATATACCTTCCGCTTGAGTCACAGGAATTATTTTCCGATCCATATCAAGACATTTCCTATGGGCAGCCACTCTTGGCATTGGATCAGGAAGAGGAGGTAGCAACAACCGCCACTCAGCAGTCTGACGACAATATCCAGATCAGCCCGAGGTTGGTCCCCAGTGTTGCTGCCTACTCCGAGATCTCTAGTTATAGTGGTGGGGAAGGTGACGTTGATGATGATGTGTCTAGTGATGTCATGTGGGTGCCCACAAGAGAGGAAGAGAAGGGGAGTTCAGAGGGAGATATGGACCAGCAGATAGGGAGGAGAAGTAGGAAGAACTTACATTGCACAGGAGGGACAAAGCAGACTGCTAATGTATCAGGAGCGAGGCATCAACCATGTAGGTCACATCTGGCGCTCCCAGGACGCCGGCACATGGCTCCGCAGTGTGGGCTTTTTTAACGTGTCCACTGCTGACAATAGTGTTGCCATCTGCAATCTTTGCAGTCAACGCATAAGTCGCGGTAAGCCCAACACTCACCTAGGGACGACCGCCTTAAGAAGGCACATGAGCTGCCATCACGGAGCCCAGTGGGAGCAACGGAACACACAAAGCCACACTCCAGGCTCTCACCGTCCAGCCTCGTCTTCTACTTCTTCTTCGCCTCTCTCTTCACAATTTTCCTCCACTCCACCTTCCATCATGCCATCCTCACGTTTTTCGGGAAAAAAGCAGGCTTCCGTGGGCCAAATGTTTGAGCGTAAAAAAATGATGACGCCAGATAACCCTCTTGCCCAACGGTTGACAGCTGGCTTGTCAGAACTGATAGCCCGTCAACTACTGCCATATAAACTGGTGGACTCGGAGGCCTTTTCGAAAATGTTTGGCCATTGGAACACCACAATGGAAGGTCCCAGGAAGGAAGTATTTCTCACAGAAGGGCATCCCAGAGCTATATGGCCATGTTCAGCGGCAAGTGAATGTATCTCTGGCACACAGTGTCAGTGCCAAGATATATCTGACCACAGACACGGGGTCTAGGAAACACGGGCAGGGAAGGTATATCACTTTTACTGCCCACTGGGTGAACCTTCTGACGGCCGTCAAGCATGTAACCCGTGGCACCCCTGTAAATTTGGTTTTACCGCCACGGATTGCATGCAGGCCTGACTCTTCTTCTCCTCCTCTTACTCCATCCTCCTCCCTCTCCTCCTCAGCTGACTCCTCCTTTTCCGCTGCTAGTGTCTCTTCCGCTACACCGACCAAGCTCTCCAGAACCTATTCAACATGCCAGGTGAGACGTTGCCATGCTGTGCTGCGTCTATTGTGCCTGGAAGCCAAGAGCCACACTGGCCCTGCACTCCTTTCAGCTTTGCGTTCACAGGCAGATCAGTGGCTAACACCGCTCAATTTGACAGTTGGTAAAGTGGTGTGCGACAACGGTGCCAATCTCCTTAGCGCATTGAAACAGGGCAAAATTATGCACGTGCCATGCATGGCACAAGTCTTAAACTTGGTCGTGCAGCGATTCATTGTCAAATACCCTGGGGTCCAGGACATCTTGCGGCAGGCAAGGAAAATCTCGGCCCATTTCAGAAGATCTTACATGGCAATGGCTCGCCTTGCTGACATTCAGCGGCGACACAATCTGCCGGTCAGACGTCTTATTTGTGATTGCCCGACGCGATGGAACTCAACCTTCTATATGCTTGATAGGCTGCTCCATCAGAAACGTGCAGTTAACGTCTACCTGTGCGAACTCTGCAGCAGAACAGGTTCTGGGGAGCTTGTTTTTTTTTACTGCACTAGTGGCTGCTCATGCGCGACGCATGCAGACTTCTGCGGCCATTTGATGAGATCACCAAACTGGTCAGTTGCAGCCATGGCGCCATCAGTGACATGGTACCTTATGCCTTCTTTATGGAGCGTGCATTGCGTTGTGTCATTGATCAAGCTGTGGAAGAGCAGGAGCAGGAAGATGACAAGTCAACAACAGGAGTCTGAAGAGGAGTCAGAGGAGGATGGTGCCGCGGCGGGTGAGGAGGAGCAAGAAGAGCATGCTTTAAACTTTTCTGGGATCCCTGTTGTTGTGCGTGGATGGGGAGAGGAGAACGAGGAGGATGACATTATCCTGGATGATGAGCAGAAGCCAGGCCACCACACCGCTTCCAGTTTAGTGCAAATGGGGGTCTTCATGCTCCAGTGTTTTAACAGGGACCCCCGTATAAAAAGCATAATGGTTAAGGACCAGTACTGGGTGGCAACGTACTTAGACCCCCTGTACAAACACAAAATGGCAGAAATGTTACCACCGTCACAGAGGGCTGTCAGAATGGAGCACTTCCAGGCCTTGCTTCGAGAAATGCTGCATTCTGCTTTTGCGTGCGCTGGCAGAGGAGGAATTTCCACTCCCAGAGAAAGAGTTGCGGGTACCAATCCAACAGCGCCTGTAAGAAGAGGGCGGTTTGAAGATGTGTTGGTGACTTCTGATAGGAGGTCATTCTTTCAGCTGACCCATCGACAGGTCTCATCCGGATCCAGCATCAGGGAACGCCTAGACCGACAGGTATCCGACTACATTGGGTTAACGGCCGATGTGGACGCTCTGAGGAGTGATGAACCCCTGAACTACTGGGTGGGCAGGCTTGACCTCTGGCCAGAGTTTGCCCAATTTGCAATGGAACTGTTGGCTTGCCCCTCATCCAGTGTCCTGTCCGAAAGGACGTTCAGCGCAGCAGGGGGGATCGTGACCGATAAGCGCACTCACCAAGCTCACAACAGTGTTGACTACCTCAAATTTCTAAAAATGAATGAGGCATGGATCTCGGAGGAATTCAACACATGTGACCAGTAGACCATGTATATGCATAACTCTATAAACGATTTATTTAATCAAGCACACTGACCTTTTTACTACCTTTGGCTCACTTCCTTGTACAACCTTGTTTGAAAAGGTTGAGCGGTGTCATATTTTTGGGCCCCGCAGCGAGTTGCTGGTATCAGTGCTGGTGTCAGTGCTCTCTATCTCGGTGCTGGTGTCAGTGCTCTCTCTCTATCTCGGTGCTGGTGTGGTGTCAGTGCTCTCTATCTCGGTGCTGGTGTGGTGTCAGTGCTCTCTATCACGGTGCTGGTGTCAGTGCTCTCTATCACGGTGCTGGTGTCAGTGCTCTCTATCAAGGTGCTGGTGTCAGTGCTCTCTATCTTGGTGCTGGTGTCAGTGCTCGCTCTCTATCTCAGTGCTGGTGTCAGTGCTCTCTATCACAGTGCTGGTGTCAGTGCTCTCTCTCTATCTCAGTGCTGGTGTCAGTGCTCTCTCTCTATCTCTGTGCTGGTGTAAATGCTCTCTATCTCGAGGCTGGTGTCAGTGCTCTCTATCACGGTGCTGGTGTCAGGGATTTCTATCACGGTGCTGTTGTCAGTGCTCTCTCTCTATCTCTGTGCTGGTGTCAGTGCTCTCTCTCTATCACGGTGCTGGTGTGGTGTCAGTGCTCTCTATCTCAGTGCTGGTGTCAGTGCTCTCTCTCTATCTCGGTGCTGGTGTAAATGCTGTCTATCTCTGGGCTGGTGTCAATGCTCTCTATCACAGTGCTGGTGTCAGTGCTCTCTATCACGGTGCTGTTGTCAGTGCTCTCTCTCTATCTCTGTGCTGGTGTCAGTGCTCTCTCTCTATCACGGTGCTGGTGTGGTGTCAGTGCTCTCTATCTCGGTGCTGGTGTGGTGTCAGTGCTCTCTATCTCTGTTCTGGTGTGGTGTCAGTGCTCTCTATCTTGGTGCTGGTGTCAGTGCTCTCTCTCTAACTCGGTGCTGGTGTCAGTGCTCTCTATCTCGTTGCTGGTGTCAGTGCTCTCTATCACGGTGCTGGTGTCAGTGCTCTCTCTCTATCTCGGTGCTGGTGTCAGTGCTCTCTATCATGGTGCTGGTGTGGTGTCAGTGCTCTCTATCTCTGTGCTGGTGTCAGTGCTCTCTATCTTGGTGCTGGTGTGGTGTCAGTGCTCTCTTTCTCGGTGCTGGTGGTGTGTCAGTGCTCTCTATTTGGTTGCTGGTGTCAGTGATCTCTATCTTGGTGCTGGTGTCAGTGCTCTCTCTCGATCTCGGTGCTGGTGTCAGTGCTCTCTATCACAGTGCTGGTGTCAGTGCTCTCTCTCTATCACAGTGCTGGTGTCAGTGCTCTCTATCATGGTGCTGGTGTCAGTGCTCTCTATCACAGTGCTGGTGTCAGTGCTCTCTCTCTATCTCTGTGCTGGTGCTGGTGTCAGTGCTCTCTATCTCGGTGCTGGTGTCAGTGCTATCTATCTCGGTGCTGGTGTCAGTGCTCTCTCTCTATCTCGGTGCTGGTGTCAGTGCTCTCTATCTTGGTGCTGGTGTCAGTGCTCTCTCTATCACGGTGCTGGTGTCAGTGCTCTCTATTACGGTGCTGGTGTCAGTGCTCTCTATCTCAGTGCTGGTGGCAGTGCTCTCTCTCTATCTCGGTACTGGTGCTGGTGTCAGTGCTCTCTATCTTGGTGCTGGTGTCAGTGCTCTCTATCGTGGTGCTGGTGTCAGTGCTCTCTCTCTATCTCGGTGCTGGTGTGGTGTCAGTGCTCTTTATCTCGGTGCTGATGTCAGTGCTCTCTATCTCAGTGCTGGTGTGGTGTCAGTACTCTCTATCTCGGTGCTGGTGTGGTGTCAGCGCTCTCTATCTCGGTGCTGGTGTCAGTGCTCTCTCTCTATCTCTGTGCCGGTGTCAGTGCTCTCTATCTCGGTGCTGGTGTCAGTGCTCTCTATCATGGTGCTGGTGTCAGCGCGCTCTCTCTATCTCGGGGCTGGTGTCAGTGCTCTCTTTCTATCTCGGTGCTGGTGTCAGTGCTCTCTATCACGGTGCTGGTGTGGTGTCAGTGCTCTCTATCTCGGTGCTGGTGTCAGTGCTCTCTATCTCGGTGCTGGTGTGGTGTCAGTGCTCTCTATCTCTGTGCTGGTGTGGTGTCAGTGCTCTCTATCACGGTGCTGGTGTCAGTGCTCTCTATCTTGGTGCTGGTGTCAGTGTTCTCTCTCTATCTCCGTGCTGGTGCTGGTGTCAGTGCTCTCTATCACAGTGCTGGTGTCAGTGCTCTCTATCTCGGTGCTGGTGTCAGTGCTCTCTCTCTATCTCGGTGCTGGTGTCAGTGCTCTCTATCACAGTGCTGGTGTCAGTGCTCTCTATCACGGTGCTGGTGTCAGTGCTCTCTATCAAGGTGCTGGTGTCAGTGCTCTCTATCTTGGTGCTGGTGTCAGTGCTCTCTCTCTATCTCGGTGCTGGTGCTGGTGTCAGTGCTCTCTATCACAGTGCTGGTGTCAGTGCTCTCTATCTCAGTGCTGGTGTCAGTGCTCTCTCTCTATCTTGGTGCTGGTGTAAATGCTCTCTATCTCGGGGCTGGTGTCAGTGCTCTCTATCACGGTGGTGGTGTCAGTGATTTCTATAACGGTGCTGTTGTCAGTGCTCTCTCTCTATCTCTGTGCTGGTGTCAGTGCTCTCTCTCTATCACGGTGCTGGTGTGGTGCCAGTGCTCTCTATCTCAGTGCTGGTGTCAATGCTCTCTCTCTATCTCGGTGCTGGTGTAAATGCTCTTTATCTCTGGGCTGGTGTCAGTGCTCTCTATCACGGTGCTGGTGTCAGTGTTCTCTATCACGGTGCTGTTGTCAGTGCTCTCTCTCTCTATCTCTGTGCTGGTGTCAGTGCTCTCTCTCTATCACGGTGCTGGTGTGGTGTCAGTGCTCTCTATCTCGGTGCTGGTGTGGTATCAGTGCTCTCTGTCTCTGTTCTGGTGTGGTGTCAGTGCTCTCTATCTTGGTGCTGGTGTCAGTGCTCTCTCTCTAACTCGGTGCTGGTGTCAGTGCTCTCTATCTCGTTGCTGGTGTCAGTGCTCTCTATCACGGTGCTGGTGTCAGTGCTCTCTCTCTAGCTCGGTGCTGGTGTCAGTGCTCTCTATCATGGTGCTGGTGTGGTGTCAGTGCTCTCTATCTCTGTGCTGGTGTCAGTGCTCTCTATCTCGGTGCTGGTGTGGTGTCAGTGCTCTCTTTCTCGGTGCTGCTGGTGTGTCAGTGCTCTCTATTTGGGTGCTGGTGTCAGTGCTCTCTATCACGGTGCTGGTGTCAGTGCTCTCTATCTTGGTGCTGGTGTCAGTGCTCTCTATCTTGGTGCTGGTGTCAGTGCTCTCTCTCGATCTTGGTGCTGGTGCTGGTGTCAGTGCTCTCTATCACAGTGCTGGTGTCAGTGCTCTCTCTCTATCACAGTGCTGGTGTCAGTGCTCTCTCTCTATCACAGTGCTGGTGTCAGTGCTCTCTATCATGGTGCTGGTGTCAGTGCTCTCTATCACAGTGCTGATGTCAGTGCTCTCTCTCTATCTCTGTGCTGGTGCTGGTGTCAGTGCTCTCTATCTCGGTGCTGGTGTCAGTGCTATCTATCTCGGTGCTGGTGTCAGTGCTCTCTCTCTCTATCTCGGTGCTGGTGCTGGTGTCAGTGCTCTCTATCTTGGTGCTGGTGTCAGTGCTCTCTATCTTGGTGCTGGTGTCAGTGCTCTCTATCTTGGTGCTGGTGTCAGTGCTCTCTCTCTATCTCGGTGCTGGTGTGGTGCCAGTGCTCTCTATCTCGGTGCTGGTGTCAGTGCTCTCTATCTCGGTGCTGGTGTGGTGTCAGTACTCTCTATCTCCGTGCTGGTGTGGTGTCAGTGCTCTCTATCTCGGTGCTGGTGTCAGTGCTCTCTCTCCATCTCTGTGCTGGTGTCAGTGCTCTCTATCTCGGTGCTGGTGTCAGTGCTCTCTATCATGGTGCTGGTGTCAGCGCGCTCTCTCTATCTCGGTGCTGGTGTCAGTGCTCTCTTTCTATCTCGGTGCTGGTGTCAGTGCTCTCTATCATGGTGCTGGTGTGGTGTCAGTGCTCTCTATCTCGGTGCTGGTGTCAGTGCTCTCTATCTCGGTGCTGGTGTGGTGTCAGTGCTCTCTATCTCTGTGCTGGTGTGGTGTCAGTGCTCTCTATCTCGGTGCTGGTGTCAGTGCTCTCTATCACGATGCTGGTGTCAGTGCTCTCTATCACGGTGCTGGTGTCAGTGCTCTCTATCACGGTGCTGGTGTCAGTGCTCTCTATCATGGTGCTGGTGTCAGTGCTCTCTCTCTATCTCCGTGCTGGTGCTGGTGTCAGTGCTCTCTATCACAGTGCTGGTGTCAGTGCTCTCTATCTCGGTGCTGGTGTCAGTGCTCTCTCTCTATCTCGGTGCTGGTGTCAGTGCTCTCTATCACAGTGCTGGTGTCAGTGCTCTCTCTATCATGGTGCTGGTGTCAGTGCTCTCTATCTCGGTGCTGGTGTCAGTGCTCTCTCTCTATCTCTGTGCTGGTGCTGGTGTCAGTTCTCTCTTTATCACAGTGCTGGTGTCAGTGATCTCTATCTCGGTGCTGGTGTCAGTGCTCTATCTTGGTGCTGGTGCCGGTGCTCTCTATCACAGTGCTGGTGTCAGTGCTCTCTCTCTATCATGGTGCTGGTGTCAGTGCTCTTTATCATGGCGCTGGTGTCAGTGCTCTCTATCTTGGTGCTGGTGTCAGTGCTCTCCCTCTATCTCGGTTCTGGTGTCAGTGCTCTCTATCACATTGCTGGTGTCAGTGCTCTCTATCTCGGTGCTGGTGTCAGTGCTTTCTCTCTATCTCGGTGCTGGTGTCAGTGCTCTCTATCTCGGTGCTGGTGTCAGTGCTCTCTATCACGGTGCTGGTGTCAGTGCTCTCTATCACGATGCTGGTGTTAGTGCTCTCTCTCTATCTCGGTGCTGGTGTCAGTGCTTGCTATCACGGTGCTGGTGTCAGTGCTCTCTATCACTGTGCTGGTGATCATCTCCTGCACACTCTTCATAGCCTACCCTGACCTTTCCTCTCCTCCATTGCCTTCATGCGCTCCTGAGTCCTGAATTGCCAAAATTTCACAGATAGAAAAAGAAGGCGACAGCGGCGACAGAAGACCGGGCCACCGCCTGCAAAAGAGCTATAAGAAGGCGCGGTGGCCCGGCAGAAGAACGGAAGGCAGCGGCGACAGAAGACCGGGCCACCGCCTGCAAAAGAGCTATAAGAAGGCGCGGTGGCCCGGCAGAAGAACCGAAGAGGGGGACAAGACCCCCGAAGTCGGGAGAAGAGGCCGGCGGCGGGGAGGAAGAAAGCCGGACTCCTCCGCTAGCAAAAGAGCTACAAGAAGATAGCGGAGGAGTCCGGCGAGAAGACCCCCGAAGACGGAAGATCCCCGGAGCTGTGCAATAAAATATTTTATCTCGTGTGTTGTGTTTTTTTTTTGGGTACTTTTATTTTACAGGTGAATGGGTAGGGGTACATTGTACCCCATACTCATTCACATAGGGTGGGGGGCCGGTATCCGGGGGCCCCCTTATTAAAGGGGGCTCCCGGATTCCGATAAGCCCCCCGCCCGCAGACCCCGACAACCAACGGCCAGGGTTGTCGGGAAGAGGCCCTTGTCCTCATCAACATGGGGACAAGGTGCTTTGGGGTGGGGGGGCCGCGTGGCCCCCCCTTCCCCAAGGCACCCTCCATGTTGAGGGCACGTGGCCTGGTACGGCTCGGGAGGGGGGCGCGCTCGCTCGCCCCCCTTTCCTGGCTGGCCAGGTAGCGTGTTCGGACAAGGGTCTGTTGTGGACTTTGGGGGGACCCCCACGCCGTTTTTTTTCGGCGTTGGGGTTCCCCTTTAAGTCCATACCAGGCGGCGGGGCCCGCGACGTCTCCTTCACGGGCCCCGCCTACCTGCACACACGCTCGAAATGAGCAGACTTTCCTCCCAGCGGGAACAGTTTGCTCATTTCGAAAGTGGCCTACACACGGGCGGACTGTCCGCTCAAACCAAGTTTCAGCGGACAGTTTTTCGGAATTTCCGAAAAACTTTGTTCGTCAAACTGTCCGCTGAAACTGTCCGCTGAAGCCCCACACACGAGCGGACTGTCTGCTGAAACACTGTTCAGCGGACAAAGTTGAGCGAACAGTCCGCCCGTGTGTACGCGGCCTTACTCTGGTCTGATCTGGCCAGTAACATACCTCCTGTATTAATGAGACACAACTCTGGAGAAATAAGCAGAGGAAGCACAGCAGACAGCAGCATTGTCAGTCTGGGGGGGGGGGGGGGGGAGTTGAAAATGTATTAGAAGATTTAGAACCACTAACAAATTGAAGCCAAACTCCAGCTCACACTTTAAAATCAGTTACAGCTACTTTCTTTTGGGATAAAGGTTTTGCATGAATAAATAAAGACGGGTCACTTTAAATCACCCTTCCAGTGTTAAGTGGTTTGTCTCATCCATGTAAACTGATGCATTCTGCTGGAGAGTTTGTGTTGTGAAAATCAACAGACTTTCTGGCTGGTGTACCAGATGAAAATAGAAGAAAGGAAGCTTAAAAAAGAAACTAATACAGCTGTCACAGCTAAGAATGTCAGGGCTGTGTTTTACCAGCAGGGGGATGCACAGGTGTTGCGTGCATCCCCATGACAGCAGACCCATTGTTGTTTATTGTGACACAGTGGCTGACGGACACAGCCACTTCTCCTAATATGTCATCCATGTGAATGCACAGCCTCATGCACACTCAGGGAAACCTTAGGGAAAAGTTCCTGTGTGAGAAGGGAGAGATTAGGGACAGTGTTGTATGATTTACTATCCACTTGTCTCGGAGACATTCCACCAGGCTTTTACAGCTTTCTTAATGCAGAGGTCAGCTCACCCCACAAAAAAATTTAAAGACAAGAAAAAATACAAATACTGCAGCTGCTGACTTTTAATATATGGACACTTACCTGTCCAATGTTGACACGGCAGGCGATCTTCAGAACGGCTGTCAGGTGCAGTCACCACCATTGCCGGTTCCCTGCTGTGCATGCGTGAAGTGTGCTGTGCTTTCTAATTGGGCCGCTGTTGGAGGAAGTAGGTGGGGGCCAAACTTCAGAGAGACGCCGCCGCTGCCCTGTCTCCCAGAAGTGGGGAAGGGGACCTGTCAAAAACAGGTCCCAAAAGGTGCCAAATGTGGCACCAGAGGGGGGAGGAGATCAACAAGCAGAAGTTCCACTTTTGGGTGGAACTCCGCTTTAAGTGCTGTTTGTGCTGCCACCCTGACAGCCAGCCATCCCTCTTGCAGCTGCAGCTCTGGTAATGTTGGCTGTGCCTTTGTGATATCTTGTGGTGCTGAAGATATACTGTTGTACTACCAGCATTACTGTGACTGCTACTGTCAACGTTACCGCACCTGCTAATGTCAGTGTTACTACAAGAGTGCCTGGAACTGTTACTTTAAGTATTCTGCAGCAGTTGCTACACTCATGCCATTAGTGCTAATGAATGTAGACCTCTGTTACCTTGTTATCTATTTTATCTGCAACGCATTAATACAATAACTGTTCAACTTTTGTATGGACCATGTGTGCCATTTTTGCAACTTGGGTACCAACCTTTTGGTCCCACTCACACCTGTAATCTATTTTCATAAAATCATTTCTTACTATGTCTTTCTGACTCCATCTGTGAGCTTTTCCTTTTCCTTCTCACTTCTGTTTGTTTGGAAGGAGATGTTGCAGTTATGTGCACTGCTCTATGCACACTACAGATCCCACAGTCCATAGTTTATAGTTCCTAGTCCACCTCGGGAGCAAGAAAGAGATGGTTATTTTCCTATGTAGAGTGGGACCATGGAGAACAAAAGTAGGCACCTTCTAGTAAGAAGTCAGATCACAAAAAAAAAAGGAATTTGGAGATTTGGAGGAGGTTGAGAACAAAAAAGGGTACTTTTAAGTTAAGAATACAAACTTGAATAGAATTTTATTTTTTAATGCCAGAATTTAGTGGCACTTTAAACTTTTAAGACATTGCAATTACTATCAAACTGTTGTGCCGCTGGCCAATTTGTCGAAGTTCAGGGCTTTATTTTAATTTTTAAGGAGTACATTTTCCTATAGTTTTTAGATCTGTTGTGGCTGCTACTTCCAACAGCAAATTCAAGCATATTACTGCTGGTTAAAAAAATCAGGTGTTGCATCCAAAATTACCTATGTAGCGGCGGGCTCCTGAAGAGCACATGCTATGTGTTTTTCAAAATTGAACTTTACCCAAACTACAGTTTGTTTTGGGTCTATTTGCCTAAATTTGACTTCTGTGTCAGTCTGACTGGGCTGTGAGATGTTCAGCCTGGCCACAGCGGGGCACTGTCTCTGGTGACAGGTGTAGAACTATGGTCTGGTTGAGCATTTAATTTACTCTCTCTCAGAGTCAGGTCAGTGGGAGTGGCCCTCTCGCTGTGCCCTCTGGGAGAGGGTATTTAAGATGCGAACGTCACGTGGTTCGGGGTTCCGGTCCAGTATGCTGTGCTGATTACATGGTCCTGGTCCTCCTGACCAGCACCCAGGAAGGCTATGGCCTGGTGTGCGGATCCACCCGACTTTAATGCCTCGGGGCTGGCTAGCCCAAGGCAAGGGAACTAAGGGAGGATTCCAAGGTGGATGGGTGCTGTCTGCGGTTCGGCAGTGACCCATTGAACTTCGAGCATTCCAGGGAAGGACTCTTTAGAAGAACACCAGGTATGGGTTGGTTTTCTTAACATGAGCCTGGAAGGGCTGAAGTAACCGAGAGAATCCAGTCTTGTGGATATCGCCAAACAGGCTGAAAGATCCAGGTATCCTACAAGTGTTCTACAGCTTAGTTTCCCTACGTGTTCTGCAACAACGTCGGTGATAAAGACTTTGTTCCTGAGTAAACACCTGGTTGGCTGCTAGGCCTTGTGAGAGAGGGACTGTCCAATCTGAGTGTTCATCTAGCTGCGAATGGCTATTCTCTGGATGCAGTCAAATTAAGCAAGTTCTTTAACGTTTTTGGACTTTGACATTGAGAGTACCTGAACTTTCCTTTCCAACCCTCTGATCCCAAGTTGAAAGACTGTTCAATGGTTTGAGTTTTTGCAAGTAAAATCCATTCAAGTGGATCTATTGTCAGTCTCAAGTTACTGGGCCATCTACCACAGGACATCCCCTAGACGTGAAACAAAGAGAACGAAAGGTAACGGTAAACCCAGAAATAACCAGCAGCTCCTTTGGGAGTTAGCGCTACACCTAAATACATTTTTTTTCAAAGTGCAATGAATTAAATTGGGGTACGGCTGATGCTTTATTCAAGTCAAGCAATAATGTTAAAGTAAAGAATGTAATACACTTGTTAAATATGTGATACCAAAATACGGGGTTGCTGATACTGTCTATGAGAATCTTACTGTTCTGCAACACCACATACACCTTAAAGACATCTCCAAAGCATGTCATTGAAAGGATTTGTATTTTCCTAAGTTGTCATTACCGTTCCAGCTGAACAATATTTTTAATTTTGGTACATTTCCCCACAACAATGGCCAGAATTGATTTTTAATATTTACCCCCACCCCCCAACATAGACTTTAATGTGGTTCGAATTTAGGTTTGAACATTTCAGACTGTGCCATGTGTTTGTTGAATGGCTCGAAAATATAATCCAGGCATATTTGCTTATCTTGGCTGTTTAACAAAGGTAAGAGCAGGCATCTAGTAGTGTCTGTTCATGAGTAATACTTCTCAATAAAATTTGTTTAAAAGTAAAATTGTCAGCCATTGCAAACTTTTAAAAGTTAGTTATGGAAGACGAAAATTAACATGAGGGCAATATAAAAATTGGTTTGTTGTACAGTATGATAATTACATACTTGGTAATCAAAAATATGAATCAAGGAAGGCAGTGTGGCCAGTTAAGGGTAAACTTTCAAAGACTACAGAGGTTTGAGCTCTCTACTTCCCTCGTAGTCTTAAAAAATGGAACATACGGTTTCATAAAAAGAGGCATGAAAGGGATTTTTATTGAGTGATGAAATTCAGCACTTATTCCCTCTCCCCACTTCAAACGTGACCAATCTCCGTGTCATGCATTACCTTCTATTTTAAAATATCTGATACAGTATTTAAGACTTGTCAATCCAAGACTGTGCTAATAGATTAGCAGATAATGGAATAACATATTACTATGGCACAAACTCATCTATACCTCATTCGGTAATAGCTTTTGTTTTCTCAAATGCAGAAAAAAGATGTTACACAGACAATATGTGTTCATGTTAAGTGAGATTTTAGATCAATAAAACTTAAAAAAAATAAATAAACCTGGCTGTGTTTATTTATGTAAGTATTGTGACCTTGCAAAGCATTTAGAGTTAGAATCTACTATAAACTTGTTCTGTTGATATATTGCCTTTAAAAATCCTACAATGTATTTTCACACAGCTTTTAATGAAAACTTTGTCTAGTGTTTGTACAAGTTCTTTTTATGAACAAGATGTTTCAAGTATAATTGGTAAAATTTCTGTAATAATGCCTCTTAAAGCGGGAGTCCACCGGGACTCCGCTTTTTTTTTTTTTTTTTTTTAAAAGCCAGCAGCTACAAATACTGCAGCTGCTGACTTTTAAATAGTGACACTTACCTGTCCAGCGCGCCCGCGATGTCGGCACCCGAAGCCGATTGCTCGCTCGTCTGGCGGGTCCTGCCGCCGCCATCTTGGGTATGGGAATCAGGAAATGGAGCCTTTCGGCTTCATTTCCCGGTTCCCTACTGCGCATGCGCGAGCCGCGCGGCGCAATCCGGACGGTCCCCGCTGCCTCTGGGAGCTGTGTGTTTCCCAGCAGGCAGCGGGGCACTTGCTGAAGGGGGCGGGCGCTTGCGGAAAGGGGCGTAACGTACGCCCCTTTCCGCAGAGAGCTAGCCCGGAAGTGGGTGCAGTTACCTGTATTATCCAGGTAACTGCACCCCCCTCCCCCCTGAAAGGTGCCGTTTGTGGCGCCGGAGGGGGGGGGGATTCCGATGAGCGGAGGTCCATTTTAGGGTGGACCTCCGCTTTAAGATTGCAGGAGAGGAAAATATATATTTTTTTATTAAAGGGTAAATTCATGTTTAATGGGAATTCAATTTTAAGGATCAGCACACTAAAAGGTGATATTTCAACATATTATATTAAAAATGCTGAATAATCATTCACTAGCCATCAATAACATCAATTAGAAACAGCCTGTCCAATTGCTAGAGAACAATTACATCAATGGGAAGGCAGCCTATCCATTCACTAAAAACCTAAACCAGCACTGAGAATGTAGCCTGTCCATTTACTAGTCAACAATTATGCCTACTGGACTTGCGCATCAAAAAAATACCTGCATTCAGACTATAAATGCTTTCTAACCTCTAAATAGACTATAACATAAAAAAGTCACTTAAAAAAGAAAAGTCACAGAGAAAGTTAGGCTCTCCGAAAAGCATAAACCTTTCTTGTCTATAAATAACATTGTTATTCAAAAATTATTAAAAGGTATACAGTACAATAATTGCCTAGTGCACTTCTTATGGGCAGGATCAACAAGTCACTGTCAAAATCATATGGGGATAAAGTGCAACTGACTGGGTCCTAATCATTGTCAGAACAGGCACAGGGAAAACATACAAACTCCAGGCAGGTAGTTTTGTGGTTGGGATTCAAACCAGCAAACCTTCTTATTGCTAGGTGAGAGTGCTAACCACTACACCACTGTGCCAGCCAACTACAACACTGTGCCACCCAGGATTTCAGTATTAATTGCTTCAACAGGGTCATTTGTTTCAGAAGATATCAAGACAAATTACAATCTATAATAGAACATAGTAAAGAGTTGAGCACATGGACATCAATGTTACTAAAGATAAACTTATCCTTTAATTTATGTCTGAGGTTGGCTGATTGCCTGAAGCCCAACATTAGGGTTTTTTGGAGGATTTATTTAATCCTTGTTATAATAGGTTTTAGATCTTTGTTTATCTTTTTTATCCTTTCTAGTTCTGGGTGGTATGTGGTTACCGAAGATACATGATTGTTTTTTTCTCTTTGTATTGTAGAGTAGGGATGGCCAAACGGTTCACCCGGCGGTTGTTTCGCTGCAAATTTCGTCTGTTCGCCGTCCGGCCGTTCGGCGGACTCTTGCCGCCGTTCGCCCGGCGTACTTCCGTGTTTACTGTGTAAAAGAACTTTGACCTATGATGACACATCCATCATGGGGTACAGGACAGCCAATTGAGACATTACAGCACATGGACACTTGGACATTCCCCCTAACTTATAAATAGACCCGATCCGGCGGCCATTTTACATTCTTTCTTCTGTCACTATAGGGAGAGGTTGCTGTGTGGAGCAGGGAGAGACTGCAGTGACCCAAATCGCTAGCTATTTGGTCCACAAAAGTTCTTTTCAGGACTGGTATAGGTGTTAGGTGTAGTTCAGGATATAGGTTTGAGGCACTGCTGTGCTACTGATTTTTGCAGCAGCCTGTCTTTTGTCAGTGTAGAGAGAGGGACAGGACGCTGTGTGCTGCAGGGACAGTCAGTTTAATCATTAGCTGTTACTATTAGGTCCACAAAAGTGCTATTCAAGTTATTGTTCCAGCAGCCTCTGTTTTGTCAGTTTAAATAGGAACAGGCAGGAAGCTGTGTGGGAGGCAGAGAGGGACAGTCAGTTTAATTAGTAGCTGTTACTATTAGGTCCACAAAGGTTCTTTTCAGGACTGGTATGGTAATAGGCTTGTACACGTATAATATTCTTTCTTCCAAATATAGAAATAATATTATACTTGACTGCTGCCCTTCTGCTGCAGTAGTCCTTTATCAGTATAGGGACTGAGGTACAGTCTGCTAATCATTCACAACCTACTTGTTCCACAAAGGTCCTTATAAGGATTGGTAAGGTATAGGGTACTACAGTACATAGGGTTGAGTGAGGTACAGTCTGCTATTTCGTAAGGACTGGTATAGGTCCACAATACACAGGGTTGAGGTGCACTACTGCTGACTGCTGCCCTTCTGCTGCAGTAGTCCTTTATCAGTATAGGGACTGAGGTACAGTCTGCTAATCATTCACAACCTACTTGTTCAACAAAGGTCCTTATAAGGACTGGTAAGGTATAGGGTACTACAGTACATAGGGTTGAGTGAGGTACAGTCTGTTATTCCGTAAGGACTGGTATAGGTCCACAATACATAGGGTTGAGGTGCACTACTGCTGACTGCTGCCCTTCTGCTGCAGTAGTCCTTTATCAGTATAGGGTCTGGGGTATAGTCTGCTAATCATTCACAACCTACTTGTTCCACAAAGGTCCTTATAAGGACTGGTAAGGTATAGGATACTACAGTACATAGGGTTGAGTGAGGTACAGTCTGCTATTCCTTAAGGACTGGTATAGGTCCACAATACATAGGGTTGAGGTGCACTACTGCTGACTGCTGCCCTTCTGCTGCAGTAGTCCTTTATCAGTGTAGGGTCTGGGGTACAGTCTGCTAATCATTCACAACCTACTTGTTCAACAAAGGTCCTTATAAGGACTGGTAAGGTATAGGGTACTACAGTACATAGGGTTGAGTGAGGTACAGTCTGCTATTCCTTAAGGACTGGTATAGGTCCACAATACATAGGGTTGAGGTGCACTACTGCTAACTGCTGCCCTATACTGCAGCAGTCCTTTATCAGTATAGGGACTGAGAGTTTTGTCACAGGGTCATTTTAAAAATTGTGGCCATTGGAACACCACAATGGAAGGTCCCAGGAAGGAAGTATTTCTCACAGAAGGGCATCCCAGAGCTATATGGCCATGTTCAACGGCAAGTGAATGTATCTCTGGCACACAGTGTTGGTGCCAAGATACATCTGACCACAGACACGTGGTCTAGCAAACACGGGCAGGGAAGGTATATCACTTTTACTGCCCACTGGGTGAACCTTCTGACGGCCGTCAAGCATGTAACCTGTGGCACCCGTGTAGATTTGGTTTTACCGCCACGTATTGCATGCAGGCCTGGCTCTTCTTCTTCTCCTCCTCCTACTCCATCCACCTTCCTCTCCTCCTCTGCTGACTCTTCCTTTTCCGCTGTTAGCGTCTCTTCCGCTGCGCCGCCCAAGCTCCCAGAACCTATTCGACATGCCAGGTGAGACGTTGCCATGCCGTGCTGCGTCTGTTGTGCCTGGAAGCCAAGAGCCACACTGGCCCGGCACTTCTTTCAGCTTTGCATTCACAGACAGATCAGTAGCTAACACCGCTCAATTTGACAGTGTGTGACAACGGTGCCAATCTGCTTAGCGCATTGAAACAGGGAAAAATGATGCCCGTGCCATGCATGGCACACGTCTTAAACTTGGTCATGCAGCGATTCGTTGTCAAATACCCTGGAGTCCAGGACATCTTGCGGCAGGCAAGGAAAATCTCGGCCCATTTCAGAAGATCTTACACGGCCATGGTTCGCCTTGCTGACATTCAGCGGCGACACAATCTGTCGGTCAGACATCTTATTTGCGATTGCCCGACGTGATGGAACTCAACCTTCTATATGCTTGATAGGCTGCTCCAGCAGAAACGTGCAGTTAACGTCTACCTGTATGAACTCTGCGGCAGAACAGGTTCTGGGGAGCTGGGGTTTTTTTCACTGCGCCAGTGGCTGCTCATGCGCGATGCATGCAGACTTCTGTGGCCATTTGAGGAGATCACCAAACTGGTCAGTCGCAGCCATGGCGCCATCAGTGACATGGTACCTTATGCCTTCTTTATGGAGCGTGCATTGCGTCGTGTCATTGATCAAGCTGTGGAGGAGCAGGAGCGGGAAGATGAGGAAGTTGCAATGCTTGATGAATTCCCAGGGGGGGCTACTCTATCTGAGACAAGTCAACAACAGGAGTCTGAAGAGGAGTCAGAGGAGGATGGTGCCGGGGCGGATGAGGAGGAGCAAGAAGAGCATGCTTTAAACCTTTCTGGGATCCCTGTTGTTGTGCGTGGAAGGGGAGAGGAGAATGAAGAGGACGACATTATCCTGGATGATGAGCAGGAGCCAGGCCACCACACCGCTTCCAGTTTAGTGCAAATGGGGGCCTTCATGCTCCAGTGTTTTAATAGGGACCCCCGTATAAAAAGCATAAGGGTCAAGGACCAGTACTGGGTGGCAACGTACTTAGACCCCCGGTACAAACACAAAATGGCGGAAATGTTACCGCTATCACAGAGGGCTGTCAGAATGGAGCACTTCCAGGCCTTGCTTTGCGAAATGCTGCATTCTGCTTTTTTGTGTGCGCTGGCAGAGGAGCAATTCTCACTCCCAGAGAAGGAGTTGCGGGTACCAATCCAACAGCGCCTGTAAGAAGAGGCCGGTTTGAAGATGTGTTGGTGACTTCTGATATGAGGTCATTCTTTCAGCCGACCCATCAACAGGTGTCATCCGGATCCAGCACCAGGGAACGTCTAGACTGTCAGGTGTCTGACTACATCGGGTTAACGGCCGATGTGGACGCTCTGAGGAGTGATGAACCCCTGGACTACTGGGTGGGCAGGCTTGACCTCTGGCCAGAGCTTGCCCAATTTGCAATCGAACTGTTGGCTTGCCCCTCATCCAGTGTCCTGTTAGAAAGGATGTTCAGCGCAGCAGGGGGGATCGTGACCGATAAGCGTACTTGCCTAGCTCACGACAGTGTTAACTACCTCACATTTCTAAAAATAAATGAGGCATGGATCTCGGAGGAATTCAACACATGTGACCAGTAGACCATGTATATGTCTATAAACGATTTTTTTAATCGAGCACACAGACCTTCTTTCTTCATTTGGCTCACTTCCTTGTCCAAAAAAAGCCCAACGTACTATATGCCCGTACCCTCCTGTTTGAAGAGGTTGAGCGGTGTCATATTTCTACTAGGGCTGCTTATTATGAGGGGCTCCCACCATCCCTGTGGTGTGCTGACTTCCTCCTGGGGCTGTACCTCTGCTGTGCATATTATGAGGGGCTCCCACCATCCCTGTGCTATGCTCATTATGAGGGGCTCCCACCATCCCTGTGCTGTGCTGACTTCCTCCTAAGGCTGTACCTCTGCTGTGCATATTATGAGGGGCTCCCACCATCCCTGTGCTATGCTCATTATGAGGGGCTCCCACCATCCCTGTGCTGTGCTGTGCTGACTTCCTCCTGGGGCTGATTATTATGAGGGGCTCCCACCATCCCTGTGCTATGCTGACATCCTCCTGGGGCTGCTTATTATGAGGGGCTCCCACCATCCCTGTGCTGACTTCCTCCTGGGGCTGTACCTCTGCTGTGCATATTATGAGGGGCTCCCACCATCCCTGTGCTATGCTCATTATGAGGGGCTCCCACCATCCCTGTGCTGTGCTGACTTCCCCCTGGGGATGCTTATTATGAGGGGCTCCCACCATCCCTGTGCTGTGCTGACTTCCTCCTGGGGCTGTACCTCTGCTGTGCATATTATGAGGGGCTCCCACCATCCCTGTGCTATGCTCATTATGAGGTGCTCCCACCATCCCTGTGCTATGCTGACTTCCTCCTGGGGCTGCTTACGGTGCAGGTGTCAGTGCTGTATATCACGGTGCTGGTGTCAGTGCTGTATATCACGGTGCTGGTGTGAGTGCTTTATGTCACGCTGCTGATGTCAGTGCTCTCTATCACGGTGCTGGTGTCAGTGCTATATATCATGGTGCTGGTGTCAGTGCTTTATGTCACGCTGCTGATGTCAGTGCTCTCTATCACGGTGCTGGTGTCAGATCCCTCTATCACGGTGCAGGTGTCATTGCTGTATGTCACGCTGCTGATGTCAGTGCTCTCCATCACGGTGCTGGTGTCAGTGCTGTATATCATGGTGCTGGTGTCAGTGCTTTATGTCACGCTGCTGATGTCAGTGCTCTCTATCACGGTGCTGGTGTCAGATCACTCTATCATGGTGCAGGTGTCATTGCTGTATGTCACGCTGCTGATGTCAGTGCTGTATATCACGGTGCTGGTGTCAGTGCTGTATATCACGGTGCTGGTGTCAGTGCTTTATGTCACGCTGCTGATGTCAGTGTTCTCTATCACAGTGCTGGTGTAAGATCACTCTATCACGATGCAGGTGTCATTGCTGTATGTCACACTGCTGATGTCAGTGCTCTCTATCACGGTGCTGGTGTCAGATCACTCTATCACGGTGCAGGTGTCATTGCTGTAAGTCACGCTGCTGATGTCAGTGCTCTCTATCACGGTGCTTGTGTCAGTGCTGTATATCATGGTGCTGGTGTCAGTGCTTTATGTCACGCTGCTGATGTCAGTGCTCTCTATCACGGTGCTGGTGTCAGATGACTCTATCACGGTGCAGGTGTCATTGCTTTATGTCGCGCTGCTGATGTCAGTGCTGTATATCACGGTGCTGGTGTCAGTGCTGTATATCACGGTGCTGGTGTCAGTGCTTTATGTCACGCTGCTGATGTCAGTGCTCTCTATCACGGTGCTGGTGTCAGATCACTCTATCACGGTGCAGGTGTCATTGCTGTATGTCATGCTGCTGATGTCAGTGCTCTCTATCACGGTGCTGGTGTCAGTGCTGTATATCATGGTGCTGGTGTCAGTGCTTTATGTCACGCTGCTGATGTCAGTGCTCTCTATCACGGTGCTGGTGTCAGATCACTCTATCACGGTGCAGGTGTCATTGCTGTATGTCACGCTGCTGATGTCAGTGCTCTCTATCACGGTGCTGGTGTCAGATGACTCTATCACGGTGCAGGTGTCATTGCTGTATGTCACGCTGCTGGTGATCATCTCCTGCACCCTCTTCTTTGCCTACCCTGTCCTTCCCTCTCCTCCATTGACTTCATGCGCTCCACAGTCCTGAATTGTCACAACAATTTCACATATAAAAAAATAATGCTTGTAGTTGTCGATCCCAGATTCACTTCATACATGTGTTATGTCATTGGCCATGTGGTGGGACTATGTTTGCACAGTTAGTAATTATTTTGTGGCTGCAAATTTGACCTGTAGGTTTGCAAAGTTTGCCTCCCATTGAAGTCAATGGGGCCCGCTGCGAACGTTACGGTTCGCGAACTATCGGCCGTGTGCGCGGTCCGCGTTCGCGAAACGTCCCGTCGGAAGTTCATCCATCACTATTGTAGAGGATTTTCTTTTTGGGTTTTCAAGGCAGTGTTTATGCTTGTACTTATGGTTAAGTTGCTGCAAACTTTCCTATGGTAGGATTCTGCTAGTACTCTGAGATGTTTTTTTTTATGTCTTTTGGTGAAAGGTGAAAGGCTTTCTAAAGGCTTCTTAGAAGTTACTTTGCAAATGTTTATATGAACTGAGTTTTATCTGCATCTGGTTAGAGCAGATGAGAAACCACACTGATTAAAACTGGTTGTTTGGAAGTGAGGAATATAGATGCAGGAACTGAGGGTGGAAATGGAGTTCACAGGCACAGATCCAGGACACCTTTTAGGATTAAAGTCAAGTGCCCATCCTTAGTATGCCCAACATTTCCCAGAGTTGGTTAAGGTGTGGTTTGCAAGCCACCAAATTACCATTTATCTTGGCAATGTGTTGATCTATACGAGCAGAGACTTCTCAGCCTTTTGGCTAAGATCAAGTATAGTATCTGTTCTTATCAGTTGCCAGAGAAGGCGCTGTGCTACTCATATAGAGAGGAGAGCTATGCAACTTCAATGATGCAATTGTGCCTGGAAGGGTGGTTTTCAGCAGGAAGCTGCCCCAACAGATACTGTGGGCCAACCACTGGTTGCGTATGAAGCTGTCTGGAAGGGCGCTCCTGGTGAGGATGGGTGCTGCATTGAGTCTGAACAGAGGGTCTGGTCCCTGGCTTTCTGACCTAGATTAGGGTAGTTCTAGCTCTGGTCAGTTTTTCAGGAAAGAACACTTGCTCCCCTATAGCATATAGGGGGAGTGTTTAGTATTTCCCAAAGGTAATTAGTAGGAGTGATGGGAGTGAGGGTTGAGCTTTTGAGAGAGGGGCTCTCCCCAAGCTGCCAGATCTTCAGGCTTTCCTGGCTGGGGTGGGGGCTGCTGGTCAGGGTTGTGACGAAAAGCCTGTGGTGAATGTGCCCCTGAAGTGGCAGTTCAGGGTTACCATCACTGTGAGCGAGGGTCACATTGATTTATGGCACCATGGTCACTTCACCATACACACTTTTTTTCACACCTGCCTCTAGGGCTGAGCCGTTTGGCTAGGACCAGGGGAGATTTTTATTCCTGGTCATGGTCACTCTTTCACTTCTCCCACTTCCTTCTCCCCACTTTTCTATTTATTTTACCCCATTGTTTGACATTTTTTTGTTTGGTGTTCATGTCTGTCACTGTGTGATTAGTAGGGTGTGGGTCCTCGGGCCTACCCTGAACGTCTTGGGATGGGGGTGGACATAGGCCTTTTTGCTTGGTTCACTTTCTCTCAAGGGGTCTCCCTTAAGGGAGTCCCACCGAGTACTTGGGTGGGTCTGTTTCGGCAGACCTTTTCGGAGAAAGGGGTCTGTCTGGTTTTGGCCAGATAGACCCAAGTGAAGTACCCCAGTCCCTGTCTGGAGCCTAACACCTCCGGGGATCAGGGTAAGGTCCTTCCTAGGGAGGACTAGTGTTACACCCATTTTGTATCACTCTATATGTGTGTGCACTTTTTTTGGCACCAGATGGAGTTTTTGGGTGTGTTTCATACACCACAGGCTTTTCAAGAACAGAAAAAAAAGCAGAGACAGGCATCTTACCATCTATTATTCTCAGTGAGATAGAAAAAGAAATGAAAAAAAGCAGATGACATTTGTCTCCTGTGGTAATCAAATTCTAGCTGTAATCTCGAGTTTTTTTATCAAAGAAAACTTTTGATTGGCCGCTGAGAGCAAAATCACTATTTCCTTTAGCACCTGTTTTTTTTTTTTAATATCCCATTGCAGACAAATTTAATAATCACCAGTAAATAGTGGATAATGCCTACAAGAATTAGTACCCTTCAAAGTTATAGCTAACTTTTAGGTTGTTCACACCTTTTTACATTTCATTTTATACTCCTACTACAACATGATAAAGACATGGCTGAATGGTATCAAAATAATGGTAATTTTAAATTATTTTTTGGTACCAGTCACTGGACCCTCTGGTAACTCAATTATTTATGTTCCTGACCTAGTATCGCCCTGTGGATTTTGTACAAAAACACCTATTAAAGAGAATTCATTTTTAAATGGGAACACTTGGAGTAGTTTCAAATGACTGTTCCAACCCAGTGATTGCTTATTGCTATCTGCCAGCAAGGGTCAACCTGCCAATATGTGCACCTGTTCCACAAGACTTTGTGTTTTCAATTTGTGCTTATTACTTTCTAGTTTTATGCCATTAAGGGGCACGACAAATAGGTAATCTTCTTTGATTAATTGGTCATCATTCATTCATTTATTTACTAAAAACTTTTGGTTAGATGGAACATGTTCTTGCGATATGTTTTTTCTCCTTTTTTCTCTAGTTCTAACTGTGGGCCTCATCTTGACAGGTATCAGGCTCAACATTAATTTGCCTCACTTGTTACGGAAAGTAATGGATCTTTTGGTAATGCAGCTTGAGTGCTATTTTTTCATCTATTAGAGTCTCATGAGCTTTTTTGATGTTCTGCCAAACCTGCTTGTTCTGCTCCATTTCTTTTCCTTTGTTCGTCTGATATGCTGCTGTTAGCTTGCCATTCAGCAAGCTCTCAATGACTTCTTTTTCTCTACCAAACATATACAATTATATAGCCTTTCATCATATATTGCTTCCATCCATAATGATTGCCTCATCGTCAAATCCTGGTGAATATTCTGAGCAGAGTCCTTACATTCAATGCATTTTCTTTGGGATATGGGGTGAACCAAAGGGCATATTTGGAGCTTTCAGTCATGTCTCTCTAAAGAAGACTTAGCCCTGGTTCACACTGGTGTGACATGTCAAAGCGAATGTCAAATCAGCGGCAATGGCACCGTCCAAATGGGTGTGACGCCGCATTTGCAGTGCTGCAACAGTTTCAAAAAAGTAGTTTCTGTACTACTTTTTGCGATTTTAGCTTGCAATTTCCATTGGCATCTGTGCAGAAACCCGCACAGATGTTTATGAAATCGCTGCTGAAATCGGGACTGACATGTGGGAGTGAAATCGTACGACTTCAGCTGAAGTCTTTATTCCCGCAGCTCAGTGTGAACCTGGGCTTAAACACATTTATAGCGTGACTTCTTAATAAGATAGTGAAGATATATGTTAAAATCATTCCTTCTGTTCTAGTTTTGCCTAGGTGGCCAATAAAACCTGTAGTTTAGACTCCCTACGTTTAAATTACTCAGACAAAGAAAATTAAATATTGGTTCTATATAGCAAAATCATGGTGTACAATGTGGCTTAGTGATTCCCTACCCTATAGTGCCTGCTCCTCTTTATGGCAGGCAACACAGCCAGTAAGTTGAACAATTAAAAAAAAAAAAATGGTTCCCTTGTTCATACAAGTGAGATGGATGGCAGAATCCTCACCACTGTGCTATCATATTCTGACAGCAGGAGACTGTGCAAAAGTTTTAGTGAAAATGCTGTAAATTAAGAATGCTTTCAGAAACAGAAGTGTTAATAGTTTAAGGACTTGTAACAGAACACATTCATGAAAGTAAACATCACTAATAGACACATACTGTGGGCAATAAGAAGCCCAAGGGCCTAGCAATGAAAATTCAGGTATATACTGTAAGTAAAGGGAAAAAATGGGCAATACACGAAAAAAGAAAAAATAGGAAAGAGAAAAAAAAGGAGAGTGTGCGTGTGTGTTCGGGAGGGTTAGACGAAGAGGGAGGTGAGGGAAAGATGGGGGGAAAGAGACAAGGGGAGATGCTCTCCACACAAGGAGAACAAGGAGTCCTAGAGATTATGGTTTGGCCCCACAGAGTGCTGATCTCAACATCATCAAGTCTGTCTGGGATTACATAAAGACAGAAGGATTTAAGGCAGCCTATAGCCACAAAAGATCTGTGGTTAGTTCCTCAAGGTGTTAGGAACGACCTATCTGCTGAGTTCCTTCAAAAACTGTGCACAAGCACTGTGTGTACCTAGAGGAATTGATGCTGGATTGAAGCCAAATGGTAGTCACACCTAAAATTGATTTGATTTTGATTTTTCTTCCATTCACTGACTTTGCATTTTGTAAATTGATAAAAAATAAACAATTAAAATATTTATTTTTAAAGCATTCTTACTTGACAGCAGTTCTTCACACCTGCTTGAAACGTTTGCATAGTACTATATATTTTAAAACATATACAATATGTACTGCAGCAGTTGTAATGTTACCTGAACCTGATTACTATTATGATTACTATTAGTTATGATTTAGCTTGCTACAAGTGACACTTTTGTTCTAACATAAATGTATTCCCAAATAAGGTGTTAAATATCCATATCTGTTTCACACAAGCAATTGGAATATCATTATTTTAGAGGAAATTCTCCGTTTATAATACAATACATTTTCTAAGAAAATACTTTTTTTTCCCCTTGAGAAGGTAATTCACTGCAATCTATAGACAATCAACAGGTCAACTGACACATGCACCTGTCAAACAGGCCCCAAATAATATATCACAAAATAATTTTAATATGAGAGTAGAGTGCTGCAAAGATATAAATGTATATAAAATAATAATAATATATAAAATAAGTTCACCTTTAACTGAACTGATCAAATTACATCAAATTACATCTTACTCCCTAAATACAGATGTAACATGTAACATGTTCAAAACATGAACTTATCCTTTAAGAATGATTTTTGCTACACACGGGTTTATCCAATCCCCTCATTAACAGCTAAATTATAAGAAAGTGTAATGTGGATTTTTTTTGTTCATGCTATTACTTATCCAGTCCTTTCTTTCTATTTCTTTTATGGAAGATAAATCAGCTAAAACATGGTGTTCCGTAGGTTATGTCTGATTTTTCCTTGTATCTAAGCACAACAGCAATCCAACATAACGCTGGCCTAATATCTTGGATGGTTAGTCGATTCCTCTATCCATGGTAAACAGCATGGTGGAAGGATCTGTACTACTGGTTATTTTATTTAGGCAGCTGCTTGCAGAATGCAGTCACTGTTCAGTCAACAATCCTGAATCCGGTTCAGTCGATATTTAACTCAACTTCTGTCAAGCTGGGTGGTGCTGAAAGGACCATTCATGGCTCAGATTTTGGCCAACTCATCAGGAACCAGCCAAAATTTGAGCCATATATGGCCATCTTTAGAGGCCAAATACCAAAAGTAAGTTTTCCTGAATAGTGAAACAATAAAATGCAAATGCTTATTGCCTGGCTGCCATGCTCCATACATACACCAAACATAGAGAGTAGTCAGAATTCCTGAACTGCATTCTTTTTAGAATCAGTAATCAGAAAGCATTAAAGCCACCAAATCAGCATGACAGCTAGGCAAGTAAACTTGGAGAAAAAAGGCAAGAGAAAAAAGGAGAATTCAGCAATGCCAGCCAACACATTTATTTTGTGCATACCATTGTTATAAGGATACTTATACTTGTATATAGTTATCTTTTGAATAATATGTAAAGACAAATTATATTTTGAATAAAGTAGAAAATAACCGAAACCTCTGTTTTTTTTTTCCCTTTTTCTTACATTAGGCAGATTTCCTTTTTTTCTTTGTCATTTAGACACAACAGAAAGTGAGAGAAAATCTTGTCAAAACTGTCTGACAGAACAAGTGTCCCAGTGGGAAGATTTTCACTCTATATTTCTTCTGGTTGCAACTTGAAATTATTTGAATTTCCCATCACTGTCTGTTCAAGTGAGAATGGTCCCCAGGTCAAACAGAAAGGGTAAATCTCCCTAATGGGGACATAGACAATAATGAAGTATTAAGTAAGAAAATGTTATACTCTTATCTCCATACTCCTGTGAGATCCACAGTGTGTGGCTCATGACCAACTGCACAGCCTAGGCTACAAACTTCCTAGCTCCTTTCCTTCTGTTGATTAGAGATGAGCAAAACTGGCCTGGGTTCAGTTTCCACAAGCTTCAGTGAACTTCAAAGAAGTTTGGATATCAAACCCAAATCCCAATGAATTCAATGGTAGCCAAATCTATATTTGACAGAGATTTCACTGCTACCCACCCTTTTGTGGCAGGGATTCTCAGGGATGTTTGAGGTATCTAGGGATGTGGTGGGTGCAAGCATCCATAGCTTTCTTAGGCACAAACGACAGTGGGAAGCTGTCATAAATAGAATTTCTACTTCTGTATATGATTTATGATTTTATTTGACCTTCTCAGAAGATTTAATGTGCTTATCTTTGTAATGTATTTCACAGACAACAATGTGTGTTTTTATATTGTATGAAATAAAAAAAGATTTTTATACAAACTGGTATAGAATTATTTATTTTGCATCGTATGTGTAAACACTGGGGTATATTTAAAATCCCAAAATACTCTCTGTCCTTTTGCTTGTATATGATTTAGGGCTTCTGCCAAACAGGCGCTCAAATGGGCAAAAGTTTGGGTGTTTGTCCAAATACCTGAATAGCCAATGTTTGGTTCAAAACTAATCGAACGCCACTTCATCCCTACTTTTGATACATGGAAAGCGTTCCTATGAACAAGCTGTCTATCTAAGACAACAATTGATAACAAAAGTATGTGTAGCTACTCTGTCCTAAGCAGGGGTGACTATTTCAATTTAGTTTAAACAATTTAATGAACACAAGCAAACAAGGGTATTCACATTTATACAATAAGTTTTATTAAGCAAATGTCACAATGTGGTAACAGAGTCAACGAATACATGGAAAGGGAGCCTGTGTCAGCAGGCGAACAAACCAGCATAAAAGTTACCGGCTATAATATGCAAAGCACTTATCCATAACAACAAATTACGCAAATTAAAAGTGACATGAAAATTAAGTGACGGGCCCAAATAGAGCCCTATGCACCCTTCAGTGTGTAAAACAGACAACACATCCTCATGTCAAGGGAAAGGAAAGGAAGCAAGCTGAAGTTAAAAAGAGTAGTATAGGGTAAAAGGGGAGAAGAAGAAAAAGGAAGAGAAAAAAGAGAAAAAAAAAAAAAAGGAAAAACAGAGTGAGTTTGCAGAGCTTCAGAGATCCTGTAACACATCCCCGCCAGGCCGGCCCAACCCGGGACACCATCACCCCAATCCGCCACATATCCGGGAGGGAGGAGAGTTCAGCCATTAGTCAAACTCTCGAAAGCCGCGGAGTATTTGAACTGGACCCAGGGAGACCATGTAATGTGGAATTTGTCAGCTGAGTCCTTAGCGGCAGCCAACATCTCTTCCATGGCAAAGATATGATTAACTGAGTGCACCCATTCTCGGATAGTGGGGGTAGTCGAAAGTTTCCAATATTTAGGCACCAAAGCTTTAGCTGCGATCAGTAAATATTTTGTTAGAGATCTATTATATTTGCCCAAAGAAACGTTAGATATATGCAGGAGACAACAGCCCGGGGTGAGTTTAATTTTAGTGTCTGTTATGTGAGATATTAGGCCTCGGACCCGACTCCAGAAATCTACTATTCGGGGGCAACTCCACCAGATATGCAGCATGTCTCCTTTCGCCTCCCCACACCGCCAGCACAAGTCAGACGAAGCCGGATACCAGCGTTTCACCTTAACCGGTGTAGCATACCACTGAGAAAGTAATTTGTACGAGTTTTCTTGCAGTCTAGTGCTGACTGTACATTTATGGGCTAAAATACATGCGTTTCGCCATTGTGTATCAGTGAAAGAGGTTTGAAGTAACCTCTCCCAGCTCTCCCTGAACCTGGAGGCCTCAGTGTGGTCAAGCTGCTGGAGACACGTGTACATAAAGGAGGTCGTTTTCTCAACCGGATCACCCCGGAGGCAAACTGACTCAAAAGGTAAGAGCTCTCTCAGGACAGCCTGTCTTCTGTCGGGCGCCAACATGTAATGGCAAACCTGCCGGTAGTTCCAAAACGACAGTGTCCCTGAGGGCAAAACATCCCCCAATTCCTCAAATGAGAGAACCCGCCCCCGCCGAGTCAAGTGTGTAGCTAGGAGAGGAGTGGTTGCATCTAACATAAATCTATTTGAGTCCATCCCAGGAGGGAAATCCGGGTTGTGTAGCAGGGGTGTGAGAGGGCCCGGAGAGGACTTGAATTTGTGTCCGGCGACAAGCTTATGCAAGACCCTCAGTGTGGCTCCAATAAGAGGGTGTTGGATCAATTCAGCAGGGCATTTGTCCCGTGGTATTCAGGGGGAAAAGCGCAGGGGAGTCTTAGACACACTCTCCTCCACCCTTACCCAATCCTTGCGTGCTGCATGACAATTCCAGTCTATAATTCGGGCTAGGTGCGTAGCATAGTAATAAAGTTTAAAATTCGGAAATCCCACCCCACCCTCTGATTTGGGTTTCATCAGTAAACGAAGACTGATGCGTGGGCGTTTGTGGGCCCATAAAAATTTCCATAAGATAGATTGCAACTGCTTAAAAAAAGAGGCTGGAATTGAAATGGGCAAAGTATGGAAGAGGTATAGCAAACGTGGTAACGTGACCATCTTGATTATGGCAGCCCTGCCAAACCAAGAGAAAAAACCCAGAGACCATCTACGCAGGTCAGTGTCTATCTGTCGCAGCATGGGTCGAAAGTTGTGGGCGTATATAAGGTGTATCTGGGGGTGAGTCTAATGCCTAGGTATTTTAACGCGCCTGAAACCCACTGAAAAGAGTTATTCGTTTGCGCTTGCGCCAATGCCTCCGGCGCAAGTGACAAATTCATCGCCTCCGACTTACTGTAGTTTATCTTAAGATGGGAGATGTATCCATACACGGTGAAAGCCATCAGTAGGTTGGGAATGGTAGTGTGCGGGCGAGTTAAAAAAAATAATAAATCGTCCGCGTATGCGGCAATTTTGAAGCTCTTATGTCCAATGGGGAATCCAGTAATTGAAGGAGAATTGTTAACTGTGCGTATAAATGGTTCCAGGGTGAGGATAAACAATAAGGGGGATAATGGACATCCTTATCTCGTCCCATTATGGATTACCACCGGTTCAGACAAGGTTCCATTGATTTTTAAGCGTGCTGTCGGGTTCTGATATAGGGAGGAAATCCAGGAGAGCATTCCCGGGCGTAGACCTATGTGCTGACAAGTTGCGAACAGGTAGTCCCAGGCCACCCTATCGAAGGCTTTCTCCGCATCCGTAGATAGGAGAAAGCCTTCCAGACCGACCCTGTGGCAATGGTGGATCATATTCAGTGCTTTGGTCACGTTGTCCCTGGATTCCCTCCCCGGCATGAAGCCGGCCTGTTCGGGACCAATTAATTGGGGAAGAAAAAGACGTAACCGGTTCGCAATTATCTTTGACATGATTTTTAAGTCCAAATTCAACAACGAGATCGGGCGATAACTAGAACATTCGGTGGGGTCTTTACCCGATTTCAGAATAACAGTTATATGCGCGCTTAGGAACGAAGCAGGGAGGTAATGCGGATTTCTAAGGAAATTAAAAGTTTTCAAGAGCGGTTGTTCCAGCAAGGCCGAGAACACTTTATAGTAATGTGCAGTAAGCCCATCAGGTCCGGGGCTCTTCCCCGGTTTAAGACCTTTAATAGTGGCCAACAGTTCCGCAGACGTGATGGGACCTTCTAGGGATTCCGCATCTTCAGGGGATAACGTGGGCATACCGCTCTGCTCTAGATAATCCCGTATAATTTGGCTCCGGTCGCCACTCAGCGTGCCAGGTTTGTGTTGTGGGGGCGTGTTGTAGAGCTTAGTGTAATATTGGCGGAAACTTTCGGCGATTTTATCCGTGCGATGTGACAGGGTACCATCTCCCATCTTAACTGCCAAAATGTTGTTGATTAGAGAAGCTTCCTTCAGGGCCCTGGCTAAGAATTTCCCTCCCTTATCCCCGTGCTCATAGTAAACTTTCTTTTTAAGAAAAAGGGTGCGTTTGCTCCTGATCTCCAGGAAGCTGCGCAGCTCTAGTCTAGCCTGAATTAGCTCCTGGGCCTTCAAGGCGTCCAGGGACCGTTTGTGTTGGGTTTCCAACCGTGCCACCCTGGAGGTCAATGTTTGAATCTGTAGTTCCGCTGCTCTCTTCCGGGCCGCCCCAGCTCTAATGAACACCCCCCTCATCACACACTTGTGCGCTTCCCAGATGGTTAGGGGGGACAGTTCCTCTGTCTCATTCTCTAGAAAATTGTTGCGCAAGGCCTCCGTCAAAGAAGGGAGCAAGTCGGCATCAGTCAACAAGGAGGGATTCAGTCTCCACATACAAGATTTAGGTCTCAGGTCAGGGCGTGTCATTGTGAGTGAAATAGGTGCGTGATCCGAGATGGTCTGGAGGCCTATATGGGCTTCTTGTAGGTCTAATAGGTCCCTCTGTGTGATGAAGGTGTAATCAATGCGAGTGTATTTGTCATGAGGTGCCGAGTAGCACGTATAGTCCCTGTCCGACGGGCGAAGCGTTCGCCACGCGTCGGTCAAGGTCAAGGAGTGTAAAAGGTGCTTGATCCGTTTCAATATGCGGTACGTCAAGCAAGATTTGCCATCGGATGTGTCCTGCAGGGGATTGAGCGGAAACATTAAAATCCCCACCCAGGATAATGCATCCCGAGGCAAAGCTTTTTAGCTCCTCAATGAGTCGATTGCAGAACGCAACATGCCCTCTATTGGGGAAATAAACATTCGCCAACGTTAGAGGCGTGTTACCCCAGGAGCCTTTCAAAAATAAAAACCTACCCTCTGGGTCAGACAACTGTTGGGTCACTACAAAACCCGCACTCCTATGTAGGAGGATCGACACACCTTTTGTCTTGGCTATAGGGTTCGTGGAGTGATAGACCTGTGGAAAGGTTTTGTTGGACAATTTAGGAATTTTATCACCCCGGAAATGTGTCTCCTGCAAATATACAAACATGGGCCTTACCCTGCTCAACTCTCTGAGGACGGCAGTGCGTTTTTCCGGCATGTTGAGGCCGTGAACATTGTGGGAGATCAAGGTAGGGCTACGGCCCAGCGAGGAGTATGCCATGTCGAAAGTGTCAGAACGCTCTTCTGAGGGCCCACTCTGCAAAACAAAGAAATGAAGAAAAGAGAAGGGAAAGGGGGGAAGATGAGGAGAGAAACAGGAGAGAAAAGATAATAGGCTAGAGGTAAGAAAGAAAACGTGAGTGAGAATATAAGAGGGTATGAGGGTTGCACAACGGAAAGGGTTTAACAAAATAACAGTATCTGCCTACAGTATCTTATACTGCAAGCTATTAGGAGAGCAGAAGGTGGTGCATGTGCCACCACCATCAGCACAGCTCCGCCCTTTTTTGTGGGGACCGTGGGAGGAACTTCGCCGAAGGGGGAAGGTGTGCAAAATGCTATGAGAAAAGCAGTTATTAATATAAAAAGAAGTAGATAAACTCACACACCCAAAAAAAAAAAAAGGGGAGAGAAAATAAAAATAAATAAAACTAACGTATCAAAAACTAGAGTCGCCATAAGGGAGACCCGCAGACCTAAAAGGAACATGAAGTCAAAGCACAAATATATTCCCTGGCCAGGAATTATTAACCGGAGTAAACCCAACAGGTGTGACATGGAAGGGGGGAGGAGGACGCTTACAGACCCCATGTACCCCCAGGGTGTAAACCCCATAGCTGGGGCAGCATACTCATTAGGAACCAATAAAAGACCTCCAACCCAGAGAGTCCCAGCAAAAACACAAACTAAAGCAAAGCCAACAGTGTCATGATATGGGACCCAAAAAAGAGAGAGGAACCAAAAAGAAAAAACAAAAACAGTTCAAGAGAAAAAAGGGCAAAGCCCAGGCGACTGCTATCCAGGAGGAGCACCAACGGTCTTCAAGCGTTGTCGCGAAGCCTGGATTGACGATCGGAGTGTGATGGGTGGCCCCCCATGGCTGGGGCCTGCTCCTGCTCTTCTTCTGCGGGGGTTTCGCTGGTGAGGAGAGAGGAGAGCAACTCGGGCTGTCATCCACTGGTGGGGGATTGAACTCGGCATACCAGTCAGGTAGAGCCATGCAGGGGATGTTCAAGTTAGCACAAAAATCCGGGAGCTCTGCGGGCAGGCGTAGCATCAGTTGTTTCCCATGTAAGGTCGCCTGCAATGCGAAGGGGAAGCGCCACTTATAGACCACCCCTCTCTCACGTAACACCTCCAGTAAAGGGCGCAGGGCCCTTCTATTTTGCAAAGTTATTGGAGACAGGTCCTGGTAAAGCGTGAGCTCACAGTCATTGAACATGATCCTGTCGTTCTTTCTGGCTTGATTTAGAATTTCCTCCTTTAAAGGGAAACTCTGAAGGCAGCATATTATATCCCTGGGTGGTGCAGCGTCTGAGGGTTTTGCTCTCAGGGCCCTGTGTGCTCTAACAAAATCAATAGGGGTGTCAGCAGGGTTCTCCAGCAGATTATTGAAAATGGAGCGTAAGGCAGATGGGAGTTGATCAGGACCCACCGACTCGGGGACCCCCCTCACCCTGATATTGCATCGTATCCCCCTATTATCAAGATCCTCCAAATGGCGGTTGATTGAAATCAAATGAGCAGTATGTGCAGCTGCCGTAGCTTCCAGCCTGTGCACTGCCTTATCTCTCTTATGCTCGGTTCTTTCCAGGGAGGACATCTTTTCAGTTAGGGACAGCAGGTCAGCTTTCAAGTCCGTGATCGCTGAGAAGAGGGTATTTTTATTGTCCGAGGCAATAGAGGTCATGTCCCCAAGTGTGAGAGGGTGGTCAGGGTTCCCCATCCCGCTTACCAGGTCCTCTGTAGCACACTGCGAGCCGTCGCTCAGGTCCTCCTCATCGCCTCGTGCCTGCGCCATCTTGCGCGGTGTGCCTCGGCCGGAGCGAGCCTGAGACTGGAAGAGGTCTTGTATGCTGCGGGGCTGAGACGAGGTAGACTGCCGGCGAGAACGGGAGCCGGAGTGAAGGCGAGCCGGTCTGTGCATGTTGCGGCGTGTTTATGGCCAGGGAATCAGCGAAAAGGCTGCGGGTCTCCAGGAGCTCCTCTTTCAGGCAGCCATTCCTTCCGCGTGCCAAGCCACGCCCCCCTATTTCAAATTTAGTTTGCTGGGTGGTAAACAACCCAATCTGATTTGTGGTCTGTTCTCATTTGGTATTCTCCCAAGCTTTTTATTTATGCCTGCTGTCAGTAGGTGTCACTGGCACCTCTGGCAATAAAGCGAGAAGCCACAGTAATAACAGGCTATGAATAGTTATGTTCCCTCTGGCCAACATTCTGGGAGGTTTATTGCCAGTGGCATATGTTGGGAGATGACATAAATATTTGAGGCTGACCTTGCGAGACTCTCTTCCCAACAGGCTTCAATCTTAAACACATCTAATGCATATTTGCTCCAAGGTATTTTTCATTTTACTACATATTGACAATACCGGAACTGGAATTGATAAGCAGATATAGACCCTGGGAGATAAGGGGGATTGATAAACTGGCCCAACTATATAAATGAAATATATTGAAGACTAGGTATGAGCTTCGTGTTCGAGTCGAACGTACGTTCGACTCGAACATTGGCCGTTCGGCCGTTCGGCGAATTCCGAACGTTTTGGCCGTTCGCGTCAAAATTCGAGTGACGCGCGCGCGGACCACAATGCACTGCGTTGGCGCAGTGCATTGCTGCCCGATGATTGGCCAAGCATGCACTGTGACCCCGCATGCTTGGCCAATCGCAGCGCCGGCAGCGAGGAGAGCCATGATTGGCCACAGGCATCCTGCCTGTGGCCAATCATAGCTCAGGCTGTGTAGTGCACGCCCCACACTATATAAGGCCGCCTTTAAGGCGGCCTCCTGTAGTGTGTTACTTTGCATCTGAAGCAGTGGGTGTTCTGTGTACCTTCAACACAGTACACACCAATCGTTTTTGGCTGATTTCCTATCTTGCTGCTGTGTAGTGGTTGTTGTCTGTGCCCTGACTGCAGTATACACCACTATATTCACCTCACCTATATAGCTAGTGATCTAGCTTTAACCACTTAACAACTGCCCATTGCCGATTAACGGCTTCAGGGCGGTTGTTTAACTCAGAGAGGCCGTTAATTAACGGCCTCCCAGAATTCTGCTCTCGCGTGCCCCGAGGTGTGCGCACTCGAGAGCATCCGTGACCGCCGGGTCCATAGGACCCGGCGCATCACGGTAAACGGCCGCTCATAGCGGCCGTTTACCACGTGATTGCTCCGTCAAATGACGGAGTGATCACTTGGAAACAAACCGGCGTCATGTTATGACGCCTGTTCCTCCCTCCCCTTTCTGTACCGATCGGTACAGCGGAGGGGAAAGAGATCGGTGTCAGCAGCGATGTGGGCTGCATCTGCAGTGCCCACATCGCTGCTCACCGAATTTAACCCCTCAATTCCCTGCCAATACTCTGCAATACCAGTGCATACTCTGCAGTACCCTGCCATTACTCTGCAGTACCCCGCCATTACTCTGCAGTACCCCGCCATTACTCTGCAGTGCAGTACCCCGCCATTACTCTGCAGTGCAGTACCCTGCCATTACTCTGCAGTGCAGTACCCTGCCATTACTCTGTAGTACCCCGCCATTACTCTGCAGTGCAGTACCCCGCCATTACTCTGCAGTGCAGTACCCTGCCATTACTCTGCAGTGCAGTACCCCGCCATTACTCTGCAGTACCCTGCCATTACTCTGCAGTGCAGTACCCCGCCATTACTCTGCAGTGCAGTACCCCGCCATTACTCTGCAGTGCAGTACCCCGCCATTACTCTGCAGTGCAGTACCCTGCTATTACTCTGTAGTACCCCGCCAATACCCCGCCAATACTCTGTAATACCCTGCCATAAATTGCCATACCCAGCCATACTCAGAGATACCCAGCCATACTCGGTGATACCCTGAAATACCCAGCCATAGACGCCCCCCACCCCTCACCGCCCTCCGGTGCTTCTACCAACTCGCCAGTACGATCAAAGCCAGAATCTTTTTTTTATTTTTTATTTCAGGCTTCCCAGCCTAGAGGTGAGATGTGGGGTCATATTGACCCCCCAGATTTCACTGTAAAGAGGACCTGTCACCCCATATTCCTATTACAAGGGATGTTTACATTTCTTGTAATAGGAATAAAAGTGATCAAAAATATATTTTTGGGAAAAAAAATGTCAAACTAAAATAAATAAAGTAAAATGAACAATAAAAAAATAAAATAAAAATTAAAGCGCCCATGTCCCCATGTGCTCGCATGTGCCACACATGTGAGGTATCGCCGAGAATGTTAGAGCGAGAGCAATAATTCTAGTCCTAGACCTCCTCTGCAACTCAAAACATGTAACCAGTAAAAAAATATTTAAAGCGTCGCCTATGGGGATTTTTTAAGTAGCGACGTTTGGCGCCATTCCACGGGCATGTGCAATTTTGAAGAGTGACATGTTTGATATCTATTTACTCAGCATAACTTCATCTTTCACTTTATGCAAACATTGGGCTAACAAGTGGTTAATAATAGAGCTTGCAGTCAGTAGTGTTAGGAGATAGTGCGTGCTGTCTGCGTGCTCTGTACCCAGTACATACCGCTATAATATAGGGCAGGCCCCTACTTTCAAACATCCAACTTACAAACATCTCCTACTTGCAAACGCAAGGAGACAGCAGCAAGTGAGATGAAAAAAGATGGACGACAAAACAAATTATACAGGGGTGATAACCCTTCCCTATGTTTTCCAAAAAGCTTAAAGATAGTTTTTTTGACTGGAGCTACACTTTAAAAATGTACCGGTTGAAAATGACAAACAGATTCAACTTAACACAACAAACCTACACAGTCCCTGTCTTGTTTGCACCGCCTGTATACTGCTGTTCTGAGTATATAGGGCCTGGGGGCCACACGCATTTCCTTTTTTTAATATGGGTACGGGGTTCCCCTTAATATGCGTACAAGACCCAAATAGGCTGGTAATGGGCAGGGAGGGCTACCCATGCCATGTTTCTCAATGATTTTCAACCATATTGCAGGAACCAGATATAACATTAAAACCGCAAGCAGTTTTAAATGGTGTTATTTCCGTTTAATGTCATTTTGTGCAGGGACTGTTCTAAACACGGGAAACACGTGGCACTTCACAGGCATACTACAGACACCCCGCAGGCACCATATTTAAAGGAATATTTCACTTTTTTTTTTCACTTTAATCGTCATTAAAATCAGTGCTCCCGCCAAAACGGTAGTTTTTAAAACTTTTTTTTGCAGTGACCCATGTCCCCTGAGGCAGGAGGCAGGTCGCCAAACCCTTTTTAGGACACTATCTTGCATATTAGCCGTTAAAATGAGCACTTTCCAATTCGAACGTTCGAGTCCCATAGACTTCAATGGGGTTCTAACGTTCGTACCGAACGCGGGGGTCGTTCGCAAGTTCTGGTGCGAACCGAACCGGGGGGTGTTCGGCTCATCCCTATTGAAGACATTTAACGTACTGAGTGCAGAGTTTGATATACCAAAGCATTCATTTTATAAATATTTGCAAATCCGGCATGCTTTGGATAAACAATTTAATACACTTGGGCCAGTTTGGAACAATTCCCCTTTTTATGGTAGACTTAACTCCCAAGAAAAGATAGGGGGATTTATAGCAGAAATCTATCCATATATATGTGAAGGGAATATAGAAAGTCCTGAAAAACTCAAATGTAGAGGGAAATGGGAGGAGGAATTTGGGGTATTCTCGGAAGAGCAATGGAGGAAAATACTGGAAGGAGGACATGTTATCTCAATCTCGCCTGCACAGAAGGTCTCACACCTGATGTTGCTGCATACAGTGGTGTGAAAAAGTGTTTGCCCCCTTCCTCATTTCCTGTTCCTTTGCATGTTTGTCACACTTAAGTGTTTCGGAACATCAAACCAATTTAAACAATAATCAAGGACAACATAAGTAAACACAAAATGCAATTTGTAAATGAAGGTGTTTATTATTAAAGGTGAAAAAAAATCCAAACCATCATGGCCCTGTGTGAAAAAGTGATTGCCCCCCTAAACCTAATAACTGGTTGGGCCACCCTTAGCAGCAACAACTGCAACCAAGCGTTTGCGATAACGTGCAATGAGGCTTTTACAGCGTCCTGGAGGAATTTTGGCCCACTCATCTTTGCAGAATTGTCCTAATTCAGTTATATTAGAGGGTTTTCGAGCATGAACGGCCTTTTTAAGGTCATACCACAACATCTCAATAGGATTCAGGTCAGGACTTTGGCTAGGCCACTCCAAAGTCTTCATTTTGTTTTTCTTCAGCCATTCGGTGGTGGACTTGCTGGTGTGTTTAGGATCATTGTCCTGCTGCAGAACCCAAGTTCGTTGCAGCTTGAGTACACGAACAGATGGTCGGACATTCTCCTTCAGGATCTCTTGGTAGACAGCAGAATTCATAGTTCCTTTTATCACGGCAAGTCTTCCAGGTCCTGAAGCAGCAAAACAGCCCCAGACCATCACACTACCACCACCATATTTTACTGTTGGTATAATGTTCTTTTATGAAATGCAGTGTTCCTTCTACGCCAGATATACTTGGACACACACCTTCCAAAGAGTTCCACTTTTGTCTCATCGGTCCACAGAATGTTGTCCCAAAAGTCTTGGGGATCATCAAGATGTGTTGTGGAGAAATTGAGACGAGCTTTGATGTTCTTTTTGCTCAGCAGTGGTTTTCTCCTTGGAACTCTGCCATGCAGGCCATTTTTGCCCAGTCTTTTCCTGATGGTGGAGGCATGAACGCTGACCTTAACTGAGGCAAGTGAGGCCTGCAGTTCCTTGGACGTTGTTGTGGGGTCTTTTGTGACCTCTTGGATGAGTCGTCGCTGTGCTCTTGGGGTAATTTTGGGCGGCCGGCCACTCCTGGGAAGGTTCACCACTGTTCCATGTCTTCGCCATTTGTGGATAATGGCTCTCACTGTGGTTCGCTGGATTCCCAAAGCTTTGGAAATGGCTTTATAACCCTTTCCAGACTGATAGATCTCAATTACTTTCTTTCTCAATTGTTCCTGAATTTCTTTGGGTCTCGGCATGATGTGTAGCTTTTAAGGATCTTCTGGTGGACCTTACTGTGTCAAGCAGCTCCTATTTAAGTGATGCCTTGATTGTGAACAGGTGTGGCAATAATAAGGCCTGAGTGTGGCTAGAGAAATTGAACTCAGGTGTGGACAACCACAGTTATAGTATGTTTTAACAAGGGGGGCAAACACTTTTTCACACAGGGCCATGATGGTTTGGATTTTTTTTCACCTTTAATAATAAACACCTTCATTTACAAATTGCATTTTGTGTTTACTTGTGTTGTCCTTGACTATTGTTTAAATTTGTTTGATGTTCCGAAACACTTAAGTGTGACAAACATGCAAAGGAACAGGAAATGAGGAAGGGGGCAAACACTTTTTCACACCACTGTAGATCATATTATACCCCAAAGCGACTGTTTGGCTTTGGGAAAAGAGTGGATGATAGGTGCCCAAGGTGTCAGGACACCGGGGACTTGGCCCACATGTTCTGAAGGTGCCCCAGGCTGTACCGCTATTGGTCAGAGATTACTCACATTCTGAAAGAAATGTTTAGAGTGGGAGTACGGGGGGACCCCAGACTATGTGTGCTGGGCCTGGCTGAGGGAATAGGAGGTACATCCTATACAATTAAAGCAATACTGAGGTGTATGTTTCAGGCAAGAAAGCTTATAGCACAGAGATGGCAGGCAGAGAATCCCCCCTCGGTAGAGGACTGGGTGAAGTTAATAACAGAAACAGTATGGAAGGAAAGGGTAGTATATATAAAGAGAGGAAATTTGAAAGAATTTGAAAAACTGTGGAAGCCATGGATGGATAGGATGGGATACCCAATGTAGGAACTCAGGAGGTGGAAATAGGGAGAGAGGGAGGAGGGGGAGTAGGGGGGAAGGTAGGAAAAGCAGAGAGGAAGGGTATTCTATAATTTTTTTTATTTTTTATTATTTTATATATATTTATCTATTTATTTATTTTTTCTTTGATTGTTTAAGGGAGAGGTGGAGGGGGAGGGGAAGAAGGATTATTGATCAATCTATGAAAGAGTGGCTGAATGTTTACTACCAATATACTCTGTGCAGTAGTGTTTTTTTAATAAATTTTGTTTTTTATATTGCTATGTAATTGTATATAAAGACTGTAACTATGAAGAAAATTAATAAAGATTATTTAAAGGAAAAAAACATATTGACAATAACGGTTGTTGTTTGTTTTTTCCCTTTTCTTCCCCCCATCCTGCCAATGAACAGGAGTTTTTTGGAAATATAGTATTGGATAAATTAATGTGTGATATTTGTTCAGTCATTCATTTTGTTCATTTTGCTTAAATCTATATTAGACATTCTAAATTAAACACAGATAGTGGGACCCTGAAGAGGCAGCCTGTACCGCAAAACATGGCAAATTTTGTATCACATAATTTATACCATATCTGATACTTGGAAATATATATTTTTATCTGTGTCTTTTTGATATGATATATTCGGTATATAAATAAAATATATATGCTTTATATTAATGTAAATATATTTCTTGTTTTTTGTGATATATCTTAGTATACCTATGGGAAGAACCATTTAAAAGGCCCACTCACTATAGTTAATCCTTTGTTTTTATAACATATCGGGTTAGTACTCCCTAGATTTTTGAGCCTTTTGGTTCAATAGGCCCTCCTCCTCATACTCTTAAATAACAAAGCCTGGGAGGTATTTTGTGTTTCGTGCTGAGGTCCAGAATGGAGTCAGAATCAGTGCTCAAAACCTGTCCTGCCTGGTAGATAGGGGAATCTAAACCAAAATAGAGAAGCAAGAGGAGATACCCTGCTGGAGGAAGGAGCTGGGAAAAAGCTGGATCCTCAGAAGAATCTAGTCACTCTCTTGGGAAAACATATGGAAAAGTCTGCTAGCCAGCTGGAGTGTACTATTTACATTGTTGTCAGTGTCCACTTGAGGTCCTTTACACTGTATAAGATGGAAGTGGATCTAGAGTCTGTGAGTGTTGCTAACGGTAACCCTCTGTCCCTGTGAGCATGTAATGAAATCCAAAAAGACTGTCCCCAATATTTCTCAATCTCCAATCACTAGTCATGAACTCAGCCCTGGGATAACTGTTAGCTCACCTTGCCGCTGGGAGTCCCTCACATGCCACTGGGGTGCTACATATAGTTATCCCTTAACTTAATAGCACAAAGAACATTGCAGTGCAGTATTGCACAACAACAACTTTATACAGTTTAGTGTTTCCAGACCATTAACCACATAAGCCCCGGACCATTTTGCTGGCCAAAGACCAGAGCACTTTATGCAATTCGGCACGAAAAAAAAAAAAAGGGAATGGGGGAGGTCTGCCCCCCTCTCTCCCCACTCCTAGTCGCCCCCCTCTCTGTCCCCTTATCCCTCCATCATGTCACGGCAGTCCCGCCTCTCCAAGAATGTCAGCCATTGCTGCCAAACCCCATGGCCTTCTTCCTCTATATCTTGTAATTTATTTAACGATTCTTCCATTACCCTAATTTGCTCCACCCTCTGTACCCATTATTTTTGGTATCTGTATGGATTTCCAATAGCGAGGTATTAACGCTTTGGCTGCATTCAATATATGCGGGACTATCGTGTTTCTATATTGGATTACTCCTAACTCAGTGTCATGGAAGAGGCATGTCCAGGGGTTTTTCCTAATCTTCTTACATGTCACTACACTTATAATTTCTACTATTTTGTCCCAAAAAGGGGTTATTTTCGGGCAGTCCCACCAAATATGTTTTAGGGAGCCCTCTTCCGAACACTCCCTCCAGCACATTGCCTGCTCTGCCCCTGTGAACTCCTGTATTCTTTGGGGGGTCATGTACCATCTTGATATTAATTTATAGGACATTTCTATCATGCGGACTTCTCTTGATACTAAGTGTGTTGATTTAAGTATTTTTATCCTATGCTCCTCATTCTTTAGTGGTCCTATATCCTCTTCCCATTTCCCTAAGTATATTGGAAGTTCTAAATCAGCTTTGTGTCTTAATATTTTATATATTTTTGATACTTTTTTAATTAAGCACTTTCTTTCCTTCAATAAATTCTCCAGTGGTCTCAACTCCTCTAGTCCCCGTAGTGGCTGTGGCAAACTTTGGGTGAAATGTAATATTTGAGCATACCTCCATTTATCTAACGGTTTGTGTCCCCACTCTTGTGTGAGTTCCCTGTATGTATATAGTCTATTTCCCTTAATAATTTCTCCTAATTTTATTTCCTCTTTACTTGCCCATCTACTGAAATATAACCGTTCCTCCTTACCTGGCAAAAAATTATTTGTGTCCAGCAGTGACATTAGTGGTGAGTTGTGAGTCCATTTGTGTACCCTATTAATATTATCCCATAATCTTAATGTATGTCTTGTTAAAGTGCTCGTGTCTACTCCTAAATTCCGCTGATGAGATGGTATCCATAACATTTTATCTAAGCATGCCCCACTCAATCTTGTTTACAGGTCTACCCAACCCTTTTCTTTCTGATTGTATATCCAATCTGCTACTCTAGATATTATTATTGCCTCATAATATTTTTTAAATTCTGGTAATGCTACTCCTCCCCTCTCTTTTTCCTTCACTAATAATGCTATACGCGGGCGTTTCAGGGGCCATATAAAAGCCATGGTCAATGATTTTAATTTCCTAAAGAAACTCATTGGGACCGGGACAGGTATCATTTGTATTGTGTAGTTTACAATTGGCAAGATAAACATTTTTATTACGTTTACTCTACCTATCCAGGATACAGCTTTATACCTCATATTTTTCATTATCCCTCTCACTTTATTAAATAGGGGAATATAGTTTGCCTCATAGAGCCCATGCCTTAGTGCCGTTAATTTGATCCCCAAATAATTTAGTTCTCTCTTACACCATTTAAAGGGTAAACTTGTGGCAAGGGTACTTTGTTCTACCTCGTTTAAGTTGACATTTAATATTTCTGTCTTCTTAAGGTTTATCTTGAAATTTGATAATTTTCCATAACAATCTAGTTCTTTCAGGACCAACGGGATCGATGTTCTAGGGTTAACTATATACAGTGGTGTGAAAAAGTGTTTGCCCCCTTCCTCATTTCCTGTTCCTTTGCATGTTTGTCACACTTAAGTGTTTCGGAACATCAAACCAATTTAAACAATAGTCAAGGACAACACAAGTAAACACAAAATGCAATTTGTAAATGAAGGTGTTTATTATTAAAGGTGAAAAAAAATCCAAACCATCATGGCCCTGTGTGAAAAAGTGATTGCCCCCCTTGTTAAAACATACTATAACTGTGGTTGTCCACACCTGAGTTCAATTTCTCTAGCCACACCCAGGCCTGATTATTGCCACACCTGTTCACAATCAAGGCATCACTTAAATAGGAGCTGCTTGACACAGTAAGGTCCACCAGAAGATCCTTAAAAGCTACACATCATGCCGAGACCCAAAGAAATTCAGGAACAATTGAGAAAGAAAGTAATTGAGATCTATCAGTCTGGAAAGGGTTATAAAGCCATTTCCAAAGCTTTGGGAATCCAGCGAACCACAGTGAGAGCCATTATCCACAAATGGCGAAGACATGGAACAGTGGTGAACCTTCCCAGGAGTGGCCGGCCGCCCAAAATTACCCCAAGAGCGCAGCGACGACTCATCCAAGAGGTCACAAAAGACCCCACAACAACGTCCAAGGAACTGCAGGCCTCACTTGCCTCAGTTAAGGTCAGTGTTCATGCCTCCACCATCAGGAAAAGACTGGGCAAAAATGGCCTGCATGGCAGAGTTCCAAGGAGAAAACCACTGCTGAGCAAAAAGAACATCAAAGCTCGTCTCAATTTCTCCACAACACATCTTGATGATCCCCAAGACTTTTGGGACAACATTCTGTGGACCGATGAGACAAAAGTGGAACTCTTTGGAAGGTGTGTGTCCAAGTATATCTGGCGTAGAAGGAACACTGCATTTCATAAAAAGAACATTATACCAACAGTAAAATATGGTGGTGGTAGTGTGATGGTCTGGGGCTGTTTTGCTGCTTCAGGACCTGGAAGACTTGCCGTGATAAAAGGAACTATGAATTCTGCTGTCTACCAAGAGATCCTGAAGGAGAATGTCCGACCATCTGTTCGTGTACTCAAGCTGAAACGAACTTGGGTTCTGCAGCAGGACAATGATCCTAAACACACCAGCAAGTCCACCACCGAATGGCTGAAGAAAAACAAAATGAAGACTTTGGAGTGGCCTAGCCAAAGTCCTGACCTGAATCCTATTGAGATGTTGTGGTATGACCTTAAAAAGGCCGTTCATGCTCGAAAACCCTCTAATGTAACTGAATTAGGACAATTCTGCAAAGATGAGTGGGCCAAAATTCTTCCAGGACGCTGTAAAAGCCTCATTGCACGTTATCGCAAACGCTTGGTTGCAGTTGTTGCTGCTAAGGGTGGCCCAACCAGTTATTAGGTTTAGGGGGCAATCACTTTTTCACACAGGGCCATGATGGTTTGGATTTTTTTTCACCTTTAATAATAAACCCCTTCATTTACAAATTGCATTTTGTGTTTACTTGTGTTGTCCTTGACTATTGTTTAAATTGGTTTGATGTTCCGAAACACTTAAGTGTGACAAACATGCAAAGGAACAGGAAATGAGGAAGGGGCAAACACTTTTTCACACCACTGTATAATAGGACATCATCTGCAAATCTGATAACTTGTACTCTGTCCCTCCAACCCGGATACCTTGTATATCCTGGTTCCTACGAATTGCTCCCAAAAGGGGTTCGAGGCTCAGCACGAACAACATCGGTGACAAAGGGCATCCCTGTCTCGTCCCATTGAACAATTCAAGGGGACGAAACAGGGACCCATTAACTCTTATTCTAGCAGTCAGCTGGGTATACAATGCCCTGATCCATCTCATCATTCTTTCTCCTACCCCCTTATAAATTAGGATCTCATGTATGAACTCCCAGTCGACCCTATCAAAGGCCTTTTCGGCGTCAACTGACATAAGAACTGTTGGAGTCCTCCCTTTAATTTCTTCTTGGATCAGCATGATAGATTTCACAGCGTTGTCCCTTCCCTCCCGTCCCTGCACGAATCCCACCTGATCGGTGTGGACCCATACAGGGAGGAGTGCTCTCAGTCTCTCAGCTATTATTTTTGCATAGATCTTAATATCAGAGTTCAATAGAGATATCGGACGATAACTCTCTAGTGCAGCTGGGTCTTTTCCCTCCTTCAAAATTAAAGTAATATGGGCTAGAAGTGCCTCTTTGCGGAAGCCCTGTCCCTCTCCAACCGCATTAAAGTACTCACACAGTCTTGGTACCAGGAGACTCTGAAATCTCTTATAGTACAAACTGGAGTATCCATCTGGGCCAGGGCTACTCCCCAGTGGCATTCCCTTAATTGCTCTCTCGACTTCTCTTATCGAGATGGGAGCCTCTAGGGCCTCCATCTTCTCCCTCACCCCTCCTGGAAAATCGAGATTCCTAAGATATTCTCTTATAGCTTCCTTCCTGTTTCCTCCCTCACTACTTCTTCCTCCTATCCCATATAGAGCACTATAGTATGACTGGAAATTCTCTGCAATTTCTGGGGTGGCAAACTTCAACTCCCCGTTCTTATCTCTGATTTTGGGTATAAAGGTCCTATTTTTCTGTTCCTTTACTCTTTTTGCAAGCCATTTGCCCGATCTATTCCCCCATTGATATCTCTCCTTATTTATCTTATAAAACATTGTTCTCTTTTCTTGCTCTAAATGCTCTTCCAGCTCCCTTTTTTTTTTTTAGGTCCTGACTCTCCTGGATCCCTCTAGGTCTTGTTTTCCGTTCTAGCTATTCAATCTCACTATATAATTGGGTTTTCCTTTTCTGTTTTTCCTTCTTTATTCCTGCACCGATCCCGATCAACCTGCCTCTTATTACTGTTTTATGGGTCTCCCATAGGGTCGCTCTAGATATTTCCTCCGTATCATTAAGCTCAAAGAAATCCCTCAACTCCTTTTCAATTTGTCTGCTGACATCCTGATCTTGGAAGAGGGAGTCATTTATCCTCCACATCCTCTCCTTCCCTCTCTCATCCTGTATTTCTAATTGAGCTATTATAGGGGCATGGTCTGATAGAGTAATGGGCTTAATTTCCACTTTTTTCAGATTGGCCACTAATTGATGTTCTATAAAAACATAGTCCAGCCTTGCATAAGTTTTATGCACTGCCGAACAGTGAGTATAATCCCGCTCTTTCTGGTAACTGATCCTCCAGGCGTCTAAGAGCTGGGCATTTAGAAGTGCTTTAGTCACTAACTTGTATCTCTGTTCCGAGGCTCTTATAACACCTCCCGAGCTATCCATCCTTGGGTCCAAGCACCAATTTAGATCACCTGCTAGTACCACTTTACCCTCTCTAAATTCCTCAAGTTTTGATAATATTTTCCTTATAAATATATCTGGGTTTCTATTTGGGGCATATACATTTGCTATTGTATATTGCATTATCCCCAATTTTCCCTTTATAAATAGATACCTACCCTCTGGATCGGTTACACGGTCCTGAATTTCAAACCTTGATAGCCTATCAAACCCAATCGCTACTCCTCTTGAATGAGGCGATGGTGAATCCCCATAATACCAGAATGGGAATTGGGCTGAGGCCAGTTTTATTCCCGAGTTGTTGGATATATACGTCTCCTGTAAACAAATTACATTCCCCCTCATAAAGTGCAATTCTTCATTAATTTTATATCTTTTTTCCCTTATGTTTAAACCCCTCACATTATATGTTATCACATTAATAATAGCCATTATTTACATATTTCTCTTAAAAACCTAAGGACCTACACCAATGCAGGGAGCATTTTTTTGCTGGGGGACAGATCGGGATCGGACAAAAAAAAAAAAAAAAAAAAAACTCATCCATCTCAACCTCCTTTGTACGGGCCTATCTTCTTTGATATCTTCTTCCCACCCTGGTAATTGGGGAGAGGGTATGTCTAATTTTTCACAAAAGCCCCTCAGGTCCTCCGGGAAGCGCAGCACTGCGGAGCGACCATCTTTTTTTCCCTTTAGACAAGCTGGAAAGCCCCATTGGTAGGTTATACCCAGCGCAGTCATCTGTTGAGTTAGGGGTTTTAACAGTCTCCTTCTCCTTAGGGTTTCTGAAGCTAAATCCGAGAACACCTGTAGTTCTACTCCCTCCAGGGACAACCCTGGAAGCGTCCTCAACTTCCCCATTATTTGCCCTTTCTCTTCTGCATAATGAAACCTTGCTATTACATCTCTTGGGTATTCCCCCCCTGCTACCCTTCGACTGGGGATCCTATGCACCCTGTCTAATCTTAGGGGTTCTGAAGGGTCGCTTTCTAAGAGCGGATTAAAGAGCTTTTGAAGTGTACTTCCCAGGTCCTCAGTATTATATTTCTCTGGTATTCCTGGTCTTTAATTCTGTACTGGAGGTCTTTATTTGTTCTCTGGAGGGTTGCCATTTGTTCTGCTATCTCATCCAGCCTTTCATCCTGTTTATCTAGTCTATCCTCTATTTCCTCTACCCTTTCCAGGACCTGCCCTATATCCGCCCTTAATCCTGCTATCTCCGTTCTTATCGAATCCTCCATTTTGGCAAACATTTCCTCTAACATTTCCTTAATTGAGGGGGTTTCTGCTCCCTGAGTTGGTAGGTGTAGTTGGTAGGTGTACCCTTCCTGTCCCTCTGGTATCTATTTCCACCTCTCTTAAATCATCCCTTTCTTGTTGAGCCCTTGTGAAAATTTGTGAGGAGATACAACTTTCTTTCGGGTCCCCCGATTTTCCCTCATTCACTCTACCATTTTTACATTCTTCTGGAGCCTTCTGTTTATTTGCCCCTGATCTTCGAGCTGTTCCTACTTTAGGGCTAGCTCTGTTGTGCAGGCCATACTTGCCATATACCGCTGGATGCCTCCTGGACTAGGCACTGGCGGTATATTTTTACCTGATTTTGCTTTCCCTCTCATTTTTTTTTTTTTTTTCCTTTTTCTCATTTTTTTTTCCCTTCTCCCCCTCTTTTTCCTTTATCCCCCTTCCCGATGTTATTACTACCCGTTACTCCCCGTTACTCCTTTCTCTACTCCCTAACCTCTCCACCCTAGAGTCAGGGGGGGTAAGGAGGGAGACGAAGAGTACAGGGGTCCTACCTAAACAAATCTACCCCGTTATATCTTCATTATATATACAAGAGTCAGTTTTCCGGCTAATATACTACACAAACAGTTACTTATTGGGATTATTAGGATTGTCCCTATTTCTCCATCATCAATTTAACTTTCATTCCGATGTTTATCTTCTCTCTTCTTCCTGTTTATTTAAGATCCTTATGTATCCTTATCCTTATTTATCCTTGTATATCCTTATATGTTCCTATGATTTCTTTAACTCAAGTTGCAATCAGTCCTAGTCCTTCGCTCCAATCTGGGTCCCGTTCTTCTTCCTAGTCTAGTCTCAAACCGAGGATTCATCTTCAGGAGGTACTCCGCTCATTACCCCTTCCCTCTTATCCACCTTAATGAGTAACAAGATTATCTTCCACACCTCAGGATATTATTAAGCCAAACGTCGACCCCCTGAGGGTCTTCACCCAGTTGACTCTCTATAGTGCGGACTATGGAGTCTAATACAGAGTCTCATTCATTTAAGATTTTCAATACTGATTATTCCAGAACCATGGAGCCATAGGATTATCCTTGGATACTCTTGTAACTTTACTCTACCATCCTTTTCTATTTACATAGGAGAATATGAGACACACCTCTCCCCATAGCACTCTTCAGCAGCCTCCAAACCTCCCCCAACAACAGAGTAATGCCTTAAGCTCTCAGATAATCTACATCATCCTTGATTATGCTTGCATTTTCTACTCCAGCCTGCAGGGGCTAAACCATGAACCTCCTCAGTTAGGCTGGCCAGGTATATTCCTGGCTTCACATAAGCAGTCACATATGCAGTCACATCAGCAGTTCTTATAGGTCTTGTAGTTCCTCTAGGGTAGCAGGCAGTATGATAGGGGGGGGGGAGATATATGAGAGTCTTTCCTACCTCAGACCTCCGACCTGTCTTCTTTACGGGACATATTTCTTTACCTTATCTCTGAGGCAGCTTCCTTATTTCTCCAGGGGGGCACCTCTTAGGTGACCTACCATACTTGTCTCCGCGTCTTCGGGTTGAGAATGAAGGGTGCACTTAGCTTTACCTGGTCGGATCGGCGGATCGTCGGGGTAACGCTGCACTCTCGCCTGCAGCTGCTTCCGGGATGCCAGGCTTGGTATCCCTCTCCTTCGGTCGTCACTCGTCGCTCATCGGTCTATCCAGGCGCTCCAGGCAACCCGGAACTACAAGCGGCAAGACAGCATCCGACGGGACGGCGAGGTGGCGTGAGGCCAGACGAGCGGGAGGATACTCCTCGCATGTCTACGTCATGGCGCTCCGCCCCTCCCGCCAAGCGCGGAAATTGATCCCAAAAATGCAGTGTTAGCAGGATCAGCCCAGATACCTGCTAGCACCTGCGTTTAGCCCCTCCGCCCAGCCCACCCAAGTGCAATATCGATTGATCACTGTCACTTACAAAATACTAAATACATAACTGCAGCATGCTTAGAGTCAGGCCTGATCCCTGTGATCGATAACAGTTTTTATGGTAGCATTTTGATACAGTTGCTAACAGCCTAGGAGCTTTTTTTTACTAGTCTCACTAGTGTACCACTAAAGTTAGAGCCCAAAATGGCAAATTGAAGGTACACTAGTGAAGAGGCCTACATGTTTCTGAGCATGACAGTGAAGATGAAGTCACTCATCTGTCAGATTCAGGCTCAGAATACAATCCTGTAGACAGCAGCGGCTCCATGACAGATAGCTCTGACGACAGATTTGTGGTCCCTGCCAAGCTCAGGCGTACCAGATCCCGATCTTCTTCTTCTGTTGTTGAGGTGCAAGAACCGCAGGTCCCTAGTATGGAGCAGAGAAGTACTAGCTTTGCTATTCCTTTTGGTGAACTGGCAAGCACCAGCGGCCTAGTACACCCTAGTCGTACATCCAGCACTGCAGTAACACTTGGTGACGTGGCGAGTCCCATAAGTGCAGTTCGAGCTGGAGAGGTGGCAAAGCACAAGTAGTGTCCCGCTGCCACCAAGAAGACAAAGACAGACCCGTCGTGCCCATAGTGCCCTTCCTGCTGCATTCGCCAATCCTAATTGGGAACCCACCACTTCTGCAGCACCCGTACTTCCCCCATTCTCTGGCCAACCCGGCATTCAGGTGGAAACAGTTGATTTTACGTCACTTGGTTTTTATTCGCTATTTTTCATCGAAGATCTCTATAGATTTATTGTGGACCAAAGCAATTTATACGCTGGTCAACACATCGCCACTATTCTCCAGTCCTCCCTTGCCAGAGATTGGAGACCAATTACGGTCTCCGAATTTAAGACCTTTCTGGGCCTTTCCCTCAACATGGGCATAGCTAAAAAGAGTAAGTTGCGGTCATTTTGGTCCACTGACTTAATTCACCATATGCCCAGGGCAAGATACAAGCAGATTTTGCAATTCATGCACTTCAATGACAAAAAACTCTGTTGTCCTCGTGGAGACCCTGAATACGATCGGCTCTACAAAAATTTGGCCCCTCGTAAACCACTTCAACCAATGTTTTGTTTACTCCCCATCAAGTTGTCTGCATTGATGAGTCCCGGATTAAGTTTTATGGCAGCTTGTCATATAAACAGTACCTTTCAGCAAGCGTGCCAGATACGGGGTCAAGATGTATAAGCTCTGTGACAGTGCCACAAGCTATACATGTCGTTTTATGGTTTACGAGGGCAAAGATAGTCACATAGAGCCACCAAACTGAGCTTCAGGATGGACTGGATCCTTCCTTAAATTCCAGGAAGAGATAGTCAGAGCCCTTTTGTATCCAGACTAGGTTTGTGCAATTCGTTTCGTAACGAATCTAAATTCAGCCGAATTTTGCATCTTTCAGACATTCTGATGCTTCCAAATGTCCGAATAAAAAAATAACGAATACGAAAGAAATATAACGAATGAATTCAAATTAATTCGGTAATTCTTTAAAGATCTAATGAAACAAAAGGTCAGCTCAAAGTAAATCTTATAGTCCAATCAGCTAATTAATTTTGTGCCGGAGGATGGATTACTGGCAAAGTGCATTCCTGAGAACTGAGTTAGAAGGGTGTTGTATTGTATTTGAGCCGAGGAGAAGAGATGTTGTCATTGTGTGTGTAAAAAGATTCAATAAATAAACGACTTTCCAAACTACGAATCATTATCACGAATGTCTATACATACATAAATAGCGAATTTCAATGAATGCGAACAAATGAATTCGACACTCTACGAATAATAATGAATTATCCGAAAACGTATTAACGTAACATAACGAATATAACAGAACGAAATGATGTATTTTACGAATGACAACAAACCGAAACTAAACGAAATTTTCCGTTGTGCACAAGTCTAATCCAGACGGTGCTCCACCTCCCCATTCCCAACCAAATGCAGTAAGCCGGCTGCATGAGAGGCATTTTCCTTATGTCCTCCTGAGTACCCCTACCCAATGAGCCCACCAAAGAAAATGTGTCTGCAGAAAGCTCATTATTATTGTCCTCGCTGTCCTGACAATCCTGCTCTTTGTATTGGACAGACAAGGCATATTTTCACAGGGTCTCCCAAGATGCCATCACATTTTGAGAGACCCAAACCGCTGGAACCGTTACAACAGTTACGACCATAAGAACTGTTACAGTTACATAAAAAAGTGTAAAAAAAAAGTAAAAAATAAAAAAACACAAAAAAATATAAAATAAAAAAACAAAAATAGTTGTCATTTTATTGTTCTCTCTCTCTCTCTATTCTCTCTCTATTGTTCTGCTCTATTTTTTTACTGTATTCTTCTATTCTGCAATGTTTTATTGTGTTTTATTGTTAACCATTTTTTTGTTTTCAGATAGCCATTCAGCTGCAGCACGGATTTATTTATCTTGACAGCAACAGCGTTTGCTCCCACGATACATAAAGGCATGACTCCAGCGCTGTCAGAGGTGATTTCACCACCACAGTTAAAAGAAAAGCATATATGCCGAAGCATGGGGCAGCAGGAGTGGAGGAGCGATTTTCTCCTACCTTTTGCGGGAGGATGCCTCCATGCTTTGGCATATATATATTTTAGGCACAGGTTGCGTTAAAAAATGTTTTTTTTTTTTTTCCATTCAAGAAAGTTTTATTAGCAAATAAAAGCACATATTACAAGAGTATGCAAAAAGACACTGCAAAAAAACAATTATGCTTAACAAGATTGAATTTGTGTCAATAACATTTCTAGTTGGCTATAATAGGGGTATCATCAAAACATCAGATCCTTCCATTGCGAGCCCTACCGGACTTAGAAGGGTGATTCATTATCCAACCCCAGATTCCCTCAGGAAAAAAATGTTTTATTTTTTACTATGTTTTTTCTTTGTATTTGCTTTTCAGGTATGGTAAGTCTTACTGTTATGCTGTAATGTTGCTTTGTTTTATTGTTAACCATCATTTGCTTAGCAGGTACGCCATTTGGCTGCAGAGCAGATTTATTTATCTAGTTGACAGCAATAGCGTTTGCTCCCCCGATTTCCTCTGCAAAATGGTCAGACCTAAAAACCATATTCTGTTAATGTCTCAAATTTACATATATGTGGTGTTTGCTTTCCTTGCTCTTTTCCAAGTCTTGTTTTGTTGACCAATAAAATTTTTAGGAAATGTTTTATGTGTTTTGTTAATTTTCATGAGTGTCACTAGGCTAGACAAAAAAAGGTATGATTTGTCTAATAACTACTTTCCTGGTGCTTTCATGATATCATATGCATTGTGTGTATGCTGCCATGGATAGGCATCAATAAAGGAAAATTACAGAGAGGTAAGTATTCTATTTTCTATTTTAACACAGTGGTTCTCAGCCTCAGCCCTCAAGTATCCCTGACAGGACATGTTGTGGGAATTTATATTGGCTAAAATAGCTGTCCAAAATACCAAGCCATTGACTGCGATTTAAAGCTCCTGTGCAAGATGAAGGAAAACCTGCAAACATGGCCTTTTGGAGGTAATTGAGGACAGGATTGAGAAGCACTGATTTAGAGCACTGTGCTAAAACCTAGCTCAAGACAATCTTATTCTAATTGTGGGCATTTGAGGGAAACCAAGTGAGCGTTAGAACCCATGCTTGGCTTTTTTAGGTTGGGCTTTGTGTCCCTTTTCTTAAAATTTCAAAAAAAGTCCAAGATGCCTAATAATTTGGGGTGTACAGAGAAAATTGCTAGAGTGCAATTTACCTAATGGGGAATCTATTTAGATTGACCTGTGTGTCCCCAAGGAAAAACATTGGTAGGGTTTTACCCTCACTTCCTATTTGGCTATGTGACAGGAAGTGAATAAATTTGAAGGCAAAAGTGGCAAAATTTGGGAGGTATCTTCACCCTATCAGGGGTGCAGACATCCCCAAAAACTGACAAGACTTGTAATCCCTTTGCACTCTATCCCCAAGCAAAAATAAGAAAGGATTTCATTTAGTTGAACTTTGCAAAGACACATTCCTAAGTTCAACTGTGATACGTGTCAATGGCCCATTTAGACCTTGTTTAACCACTTGCAGACCGGACCATTTTGCTGGTCAAAGACCAGACCACTTTTTGCGATTCGGCACTGCGTCGCTTTAACCGACAATTGCGCGGTCGTGCGATGTGGCTCCCAAACAAAATTGACGTCCTTTTTTTCCCACAAATAGAGCTTTCTTTTGGTGGTATTTGATCACCCCTGCGGTTTTTATTTTTTGCACTATAAACAAAAATAGAGCGACAATTTTGAAAAAAACGCATTATTTTTTACTTTTTGTTATAATAAATATCCCCCAAAAATATATAAAAAAACATTTTTTCCCTCAGTTTAGGCCGATACATATTCTTCTACATATTTTTGGTAAAAGAAAATCGCAATAAGCGATTATTGATTGGTTTGCGCAAAAGTTATAGCGTTTAAAAAATAGGGATAGTTTTATAGCATTTTTATTAATAATTTTTTATTATTTTTTTTTACTAGTAATGGCGGCGATCAGCGATTTTTATTGTGACTGCGACATTGTGGGGGACCCATCGGACATTTTTGACACATTTTTGGGACCATTGTCATTTATACAGTAATCACTGCTATATAAATGCAGTGATTCCTGTGTAAATGACACTGGCAGTGAAGGGGTTAACCAGGGGGTGGCAGTGTAGGGTTTAAGTGTTCCTAGGGGTGTGTTACTAACTGTGGGGGGGTTGGGCTTTCATTTAGTGAACACTGATCTCTGCTCCAATCACATGGAGCAGAGATCAGCGTCACTAGTTGCTAGGCAGAATGGAGAAATGCTGTTTACACGGCATTTCCTCCATTCGGCCGCTCCGTGAGACGATCGCGGGGATGCCCGCGGCGATCGAGTCCGCGGGTCCCGCGACCGGACTCAAGGGGGTCCCGACCAGCGTGGGAGCGTGCCGCCGGCGGCGCGCTCCCGATGGCAGGGCGGCATTGAATATTGGACGTACCTGTACGCCAATATGCCTGCCCGTGCCATTCTGTCGACGTACATCGTCGTGCGCTGGTCGGGAAGTGGTTAATAGGAACCACCAGTTGCCTTTCAATATAAACATTTGTTAGTCCAGTCCTGGAAATCTGCATCTGCTTCACTATTAATTTCTCTAAAAAATGGGTTCCTGCATCTAGATGCGCGACTGCTTTGTGCACGGAGGAATGTTCCTGGAAGCGGTGGCCAGCACAGAGGAATGACATCACGCCCCTACAGGAAGATGATTGTACTGCTACTAATTTCTTCCCACCACCATGCCCCGCTCACTGTTCTCTGAAGAAGTGATGATCCTTATTTGCAAATTAACTGCTTAAGGACCGCCTGACATGCCAATATACGTCGGCAGAATGGCACAGCTGGGCACAAGCACGTGCAGGTACGTTGCCCTTTAGGTGCCCAGCCATGGGTCATACGTGTACAGCCGGCGGGGCACTCGTGATCTGATCCTGAACTCCGTGACCGTAGCCGTGGGACCCGCAGACCCGATCACCGCCGGTGTCCCACAATCGGGTCAGAGAGCTGAAGAACGAGGAGAGGTAAGTGTAAACAAACCTCTCCTCGTGCTTCCTAGTGAGGCTGTCACTGATCGTCTGTTCCCTGTTATAGGGAAAGACGAACAGTGACGTCACACGCAAAGCCACGCCCCCTACAGTAAAAAACACACACACTTAACCCCTGCACTGCCTCCTAGTGGTTAACCCCATTCACTGTCAGTGACATTTTTACAGTAATCAGTGCATTTTTAATCGATCAATTAATGCCAATGGTCGCAAAAATTTGTCAAAATTGTCCGATGTCTCTGCCATAATGTCGCAGTCACAATAAAAATTGCTGATCGCCACCATTACTAGTAAAAAAAAAATTATTAATAAAAATGCCATAAAACTATCCCCTATTTAGTAGACGCTATAACTTTTGTGTAAACCAATTAATAAACACTTATTGCGATTTTTTTTTACCAAAAATATGTCGAAGAATAAGTATCGGCCTAAACTGAGGAAAAATATTTTTTTTTATATATTTTTGGGGGATATTTATTATAGCAAAAAGTAAAAACTATTGCATTCTTTTTGTTTATAGCGCAAAAAATAAAAACTGCAGAGGTGATCAAATACCACGAAAAAAGAAAGCTCTATTTGTGGGAAAAAAAAGAATGCCGATTTTGTTTGGGAACCATGTCACACAACTGTGCAATTGTCAGTTAAAGTGACGTAGTGATGAATCGCAAAAAGGGGCTTGATTCTTTAGCTGCAAAATGGTCCGGGGCTTAAGTTTGTTAAGAAAATGATATTTTTTTTTTAACATGGGGTGGTGTTTGTGTGGGTCCCTAACACACATTTATACAGGGTACAATTTACCTACCAGCATGTTTTTAGAGTGTGGGAGGAAACTGCAAACTCCAGGCAGATGGTGTCATGGGCAGGATTCAAACCAGCCACCCTATTTGGTGCTAGGTGAAAGTGCTAACCACTACACCACTGTGCTGCCCAAATATATATATATATATTTTTTTTTTGTGTCCACCAGCAGAGAGAAGTTGGGTAGATGCCACAATTCTGGAGGCATAATAATGGTCTAGCACAGGGTCTTCAAAATATGGCCCTCCAGTTGTTCAGGAACAACAATTCCCATCAAGCCTAGTCAAGTCTGTGAATGTCAGAGTTTTACAATGCGTCATGGGATGTGTAGTTCTGCAACAGCTTGAAGATTCCTGATCACTGTAGCATGTCTTGAAAAGGGTGGTTTCTCATGTGACTTGTATAATGCCCAAGAAATATTGTTAGGAAAATACAAGTGGGTCATGGCACATCTACATTCCAAATTTGACACTTAAGCTGGTCATGCACTATGCAATCTGATTGGCCAATCTCTGTACAACTCGAAATTTCAGCAAAATAGGTAATAGGAAGACGCACTTGAACCATTAATTCAAATTGTAGGAAATCAAACAGACTCTTGCACTAAATCTATTATTTTTAAACATCTAACCGATTGCACCTTTAAAGATCAAGATCTAAAAATATTAATTTATTGGGTTTAGAAACACTTCTCTGTTATTTGTAATGCATTGCAAGATTTGGGTAAAAATATTAAAAAAAAAACACAGTTCAAAGATATATTAGAAGTAATAGGAAGGAGATTAGCATCAAAGCAGTTAATTAACTGAGAACACCTAATAATTGCCAGGACAGGTCCAATGAGATGAAATTAACCAATTGTATTGGGAGTGTGCTGATATCAATGAGAAAACCAGTAACCCTAGCACTAGTGGTACACTTTACATATTTATTATCATTTTGCACTTCAAAGTGCGCCGATTTTCCAGCGCACCAACTAAGGTATGAACTGGCGCAACGCATTCTTCTTAGTAAATCTGCCCCGCTGTGTACTGCAAGTTGCTCTAGATATGAGGGAAAGCTCTGCTGATTTCTATCATCCAATCGTGTGCAATCAAAAATTCATTTTTTTTTCCCTTGCATTTTCCCTTCAGATGTAGAACAACTGCACTTGTAAGTGCACTTGCAGTGCACAGACTATTCGCCATTAGTAAATGAACCCCAAGATTCTTCTTGATATTGACTTTATATTTAGAGAGTTTGGTTTGGACACTAGCTTTGCAAGATCACAGCCCTGCATTTTGGAAAGATATTGGGGTTGATTTACTAAAGGCAAATTCACTTTGCACTGCAAGTGCACTTGGAAGTGCAGTCGTTGTAGATCTGAGGGGGACATGCAAGGAAAATAAAACACAGCAGTTTTCCTTTATATGATTGGATTATAAAATCAGCAGAGCTTCCCCTCACTTCAGATCTTACCCTCAGATCTACAGAAACTGCACTTCCAAGTGCACTTGCAGTGCAAAGTAGATTTGCCTTTAGTAAATCAACCCCATTGTGTTTTACACAGTACAGTATTCCTTGTATTTCTTGTTAACAGGGGGTATAATGTAGGAACAGTGATAAGTGGGAATTAGTTGTTAGGTATATATTTTCACTTTTTTATTTTTATGTATATAAGTGTTATACCTCTAGCGTAGAGCAAGGGTTGTTTTGTAGTTTAATCATTACAAATTTTTTTTGCTACATGTACACAGTTCTAGTAATATGAAAATGTACAATATATTAAAAGGAAAATATTAAAAAATCATGGTTTAGATGCACATTGTAAAGAGTTAACCTGATCGTTAGATATAAAGAGTTAATATGCTGCTTCCTGTGTGTGATATAAGTTATGTTTCTAATTAAAATGCTCAACAAATTTACTGTTGTCATCTTGCTTGGCCTTTCTCTTGTTTTACATCAATCTCCTGTCTTCATGATGGCACAATGTCCCATTGCTTTTTGCTGACCTTTCCATGAAGACCTTGGTAAAAGATATACTGTAATAAGAAGAAGAATTCATAAATCAAATCTGAGCACTACACTTGTCTGGAGTTCTGTAAAATAAAAGTGTCAAAGTACCTGTATAAACAACACAGACCTCTTCATGGAAAGAGTATGTAGGTGTAATAGTAAATACTCTCCTGATAATAAATCAGGAAATTTTGATTCAATTAATACATTTGTTTACAGAGTTTAAGTCCTGGATAAGGTGAAGACCCGGCTGTCATGGTGCACCAATGACAAAGTCAGAGGCAGATGGAGTGTCCTAAAGAACGATTTTAGGGACTTGGGAGCTAAATTGAGGAAAAGGACCTCCAAGGTAGTATTCTCAGGAATACTACTGGTTCCTTAAGCCATCCCAGAAAGGCAGAGGGAGATTAAGAAAGTAAACAAGTGGCTGAGGATCTGGTGTAGTAAGGAGGGGTTTTGGTTCCTGGAGGACTGGGCTGACTTCTTAGTCAGTCACCAATACTATAGAAGGGATTGACTGCACCTAAATGATGAGGGTGCAAGTCAGTTGGGAGTAAAGATGGCTAAAAAGTCAGGAGTTTTTAAACTAGGCGAAGGGGGGAGGGTCCAGAGGTAGAGATAGTCAGCGCAGAACATATTCTAGAGCAGGGATATGCAATTAGCGGACCTCCAGCTGTTGCAGAACTACAACTCCCTTGAGGCATAGCAAGACTCTGACAGCCACAAGCATGACACCCAGAGGCAGAGGCACGATGGGACATCTGGAGGTCCGCTAATTTCATATCCCTGTTCTAGAGGGTAGTATTGGGGGCATTAGTGGTAGGTTGACTAAAGCACATAAACCCAAGGTAAGTATAGTAACAGGTCCTAGTTGTAATCTCAGAACGCCCAATGAGAAGATAGTATGTGACCGGTCTTGTCATAAACAGGTATGACCAGAACTGTGTGGATGCAAAACAGAGTGAACCATAACATATGTAAGGTGAAAAAGTAATGCAATTTATTAAGATAAGTGAACACAGATATAAACACACCACCTATACAAAACAGTGTAAAACAAATCAAAAACCAAACAGTGACCCACAAAGAACAACAATCTATACTAGTATATACAGCAAATAGGGAATACCAGAATCGTAATCGTAGCCAGGCCAGGGTCATATGCGGGAGATCAGCAGATGTGGGCAAGGAGCAAGACAGAACAGGCAGAAGGTGGAAGGGGTCAGGCTGCAGGGCAGGGGTACAGGATAACAGGATCAAAGGAGGGACAGGAACAGGAACAGGTACAAATATAGGTTCAGGTTCAAGTTCTCAGAATCACAGGTCAGGGCTCAAGGACAATAACAAGGCAAGTGTGAGTGCTTGCCGGGTATAAATACACATCTCCTGCAATTACTCTCAGGTGACGCCTGATTGCAAGAGATGATGTCGGCTCCAGATTGCTAGGAAACACCTGCTGGTGGACACCAGTACTGTGGCCCAACGATCAGACAGTGCCACCAGCAAGTGAAACCTTTCCTGACAGTATCCCTCCCCCTTGAAGGAGCGACCTCCAGACGCTCCAACTAGCCACAGCTGTAAAAAGCCCATGGCATCAAGCTGGGCAGTGGGCAGAGGCATATCAAGCTGAGAATGTAAAACGTCCATGGCATTAAGCCGGGAAGCAGGCAGTGGCACATCAAGCTGGGCATGCAAAAAGTCCATGGCATTAACCTGGGCAAAGGGCAGAGGCACATCAAGCTGGGCAGCAGGAAGTGGTACATCAAGATGGGCAGGAGCCACAGGCACATCAAGCTGGCAGCAGGTAGTGGCACATAAAGCTGGGCAGCAGGTATAGGCACATCAAGCTAGGCAGCGGGCAGAGGCACATCAAGCTGGACAACAGGCACATGCACATCAAGCTGGGCAGTAGGCACAGGCACATCAAGCTGGGCAGTAGGCACAGGAACATTAAGCTGGAGAGCGGACAGAGGCACACCAGGCTAGGCAGCGGACAGAGGCACATCAGGCTGGGCAGCGGACACAGGCACATCAGGCTGGGCAGCAGACACAGGCACATCAGGCTGGGCAGTAGACACAGGCACATCAGACTGGGCAGCAGGAAGAGACACATCAGGTTAGACATTCGGCAGAGGCACATCAAGCTGGGCATCAGGAACAGGTCTAGCAGGCACAGGGTCATCTGGCTGGGCAGTGTACTCTGGGTCATCTGGCTGGGTAGCAGGCTGCGGGTCATTTAGCTGGGCAGCAGAGTCTGAGTCATCTGGCTGGGCAGCAGGCTCCAGGTCATTTAGTTGGGCAGCAGGCTACGGGTCATCAGGCTGAGCAACAGGCTCTGGGTCATCGAGCTGAGCAGCAGGCTCGGGGTCATCAGGCTGGGCAGAAGGCTCTGGGTCATTAGGCTGGGCAACAGGCTCTGCGTCATCAGGCTGGAAAGCAGGCCTTGGATCATCAAGCTGGGAAACAGGCGTTGGGTCATCTGGCTGGGCAGCAGCAAGCTGGGCACCAAGGACCGATTTAGCAAGTACCGTATCAGCAGGGTAACGGGCACTGGCCCAGATGGCTGGGTAACAGGCACCGGCCCAGTTGGCAGGGTAACGGGCACCAGCCCAGCAGGCTGGGTAACGGCACCAGCACAACAGGCTGGGTAATGGGCACCGGCCCATAGGCTGGGGCACAGGCACTGGAACTTCAGGCTGGGACACAGGCACCGGAACTTCAGGCTGGGACACGGGCACCGGAAATTCAGGCTGGGACATGGGCTCCAGAAATTCAGACTGGACCGTGGGCTCAGAAACTTCAGGCTGGATCGCTGGCACTGAAACATAAGACTGGAGAATAGGCACAGGAACATCAGGCTAGACAGCGAATACTGGAATGTCAAGCTGGACAACAGGCAGAAAGTTGGAAGGGGTTAGGTGGGTCTTCAGGTTCAGGATCATCAGAGGCTATCCTGACCTCATTGTCAATCATGGAGTCAGACTGGAGCGGATCAGCTGGAATGGAAACAGATTGGGTTAAGCTCGGCTGGCATGGAGGCAGACTGCTGTAGCTTTGTTGGCATGGAGGAAGACTGGAGCAAATCAGCTGGTGTGGAGGTAGGTTGGGGTAATGGCAGGATTGTATGGGTTGGGAAAAACTTCAGTTTTTTTCTTCAATTTAGCCACCGAAGTTCTGCAGGTGACTGCAGGACTGTAAATAAGGGGTGTAGCAGATTGAAGAGAATGGCTATAATACGGTAAGGAAAGGAGGTAAGGAAAGGAAAGGTAAGGAAAGGAGGGAGTAGCGGCTGGGGGGGGGGGGGGGGGGGGTTTGTGGGGTTGTTGCAGGCAGCAGAGAAGAGGCAGATGGATTAAAGGCAGGATAGGTGCAGCAAGTGGAAACAGGGTACTGATATTTGGTTGGAAGCATGGTATATTGGGCTGAGGGGTTTTCATGGGTGATGGGGAGAGAAACATTTGGGCAGGCAGGTGTCTGTCAGCAGGAATGGGTTGTCGTGAGCAGACTGAGGCTGAGTGCAATATATCAGACCATGCTTGGAATAAAATTTTGTTTACATGCTGCCTGTCTAACAAGAGATTGCACTTGTTAATACACTCTGATAACACCTTCCTGAGAACATGAGGAATAATGCTCAAAGAAAGAAAACAGGTCAACCTCTAATAACCACACCACAAACCCAATCTGACCAAAACTGAAGTGGGAGAAAAATCTTCACTGCTTCTTGGAGTACTGGACAAGGCTAGCTCTGTACACACCTGAATCAGAGGCTGGACATCAACCAAACAGCACATGGCCCTGATCAACTAGGGAATGAGCCAGTCGGATACATCCTTCAATGTATAAGCACCCTATATACTCAGCTCCAAGCATATGTAAAATACTCTGGGTTTCGGTCAAATTTTTCCCAAATCAAAGAGGGATGAGACAAGGCTGCCCCTTGTCCCCATTCATTTGTCCTCATTCATTGTCCTTGCCATTGAACCCCTCGCAGTCCTGATCAGAGCAAGCCCAAATATTCAAGGTTTGGAAGTAGCTTCCACGTCTTACAAATTATGTCTATTTGCTGACGATGCACTATTATTCGTTACCTCGCCACCTATTACTCTTCCAAACCTCATTCAACTCATAGACAAATTTGCACTGGTCACAGGCTTAGAGGTCAACCAAGCAAAATCTAAGGCCCTCAATGTGTCTTTATCACAAACAGAGCTCAAACTCCTACAAGAGAATTTCCCTTTCCTATGGTCCACTTCATCTATACCTTGTTTAGGAACTAAATTGGCTAGCAACCTGACTCATCTTTTCCACACAAATTATCTCCCTATGCTGAACCATTTGTCCTCTCTTTACTTAAAGCGGGATTCCACCCTAAAGTGGAACCTCCGCTGATCGGATCCCTCCCCCCCTCCGGTGTCACAATTGACACCTTTCAGGGGGGAGGGGGTATTTTCACCCACTTCCGGGCATAGACTCCCGTGGGAGTCTACGCCATTTCCTGCCCTGCCGCGCTGTCTGCTGGGACACACACGGGTCCCAGTGACAGCGCGGAGATTTCCTATTGCGCGGCGCGGCTCGCGCATGCGCAGTAGGGAACCGGGAAGTGAAGCCGATTCGCTTCACTTCCTGATTCCCTCACCTAGAATGGTGACTGCAGCAGCCGAGAGCCGTGCGATCGATCGGCCTCGGCTGCCGGCATCGCTGGAACCCGGGACAGGTGAGTGTCCATTTATTAAAAGTCAGCAGCTGTAGTATTTATAGCTGCTGGCTTTTAATATTTTTTTTTTTGGTGAAATCCCTCTTTAACACCTGGCAACCCCTATGTGTCACTTGGCTTGGGCAGATTGTGACCGTAAAATGTCATTGCTACCTAAGCTCTTATATCTCCATAGAGTCCTTCCAATAAAGATTCCACCCTATTTCCATCGAGCAATACAAAATTGAGTATTCAAATATATATGGGGCTCCACGAAACTCAGGATTAAACGACCCATCTTGCTTCGTAACAAACACAACGGAGGTCTAGGGGTACCCAATTTTCTGTGTTACTACCACGAAGCCCTATTGGCCCAAATCACACTCTACCATGCTACCATGCAAAAGCTGAAATGCCTCTATGGGTTGGTTTGGAAGCAATAGACCTTCATCCTCTCACAGTGTCCAATTTACTATGGCTACCCACTTCAGTTTGTGGCCCTATTACAAACCCAATAATGCAACACTCCCTAAAAATTTGGGAACAATTACGAAAATCATTCAAACTAATATCCCTACACCGAACCAACCTCATTCCAGGCCTGGGTCCAGGCTAGTCTGAGTCGCATATGAGTCGCATATATGAACTGGTCTCTGTCAATGCTATAAAAACATTTCCATCCCTACAAGCACAAACTCAACTCCCACATCAGCAGTGTTTTTGTTTTCTTCAGATCTCTCAGTTTGTCCAAACAGCTATAGGGTCAAATTCAGAGCTGAACAACCTATCTATGTTTTAGGGTATATGCAACTCCTAGAACCTTAATCCCCCTCGGCCCCCTTGCGAAATTGACACTAAACGTCGATGGCCTGTGTGAGCCACCTGACCACCTTCCTCTAGTCTATTTTTATCCCTTTCTTCTTTTCCTTACCTCTTCTTGTCACCCTACCCTCCTCCCAACCCTCCTCTTAAACCAATGTACACCACCGGTAATGTAACTTACTAATATACATTGTTTAGCTGTTACCATGACCCCCTCCTCACGGAGTACCACCTTAAACTAATCTGCCCATGCTAATAGAACCTTGCTCCCTCCGATATAGTAATCTATGATATCAGCCTAATTGTATAAGATATCTTTGCCGACCTAAACTATGTATCACCTCTCTTAATACTGTATATCTCCGTTATACTGATTCATCAAAATGTACTCTGTTCTTTGTACTTTTCCTATGCTAAACTGATATTGTCAGTAATTGTTATCTGATTGTTACCGATAAAACATTTTGAAAAGAAAGACACATAGAAGAAAGCAAAAAAAAATCCCAAGAAATTCTTTAACCACTTCAATACAGGGCACTTTCGCCCCCTTCCTTCCCAGCCCAATTTTCAGCTTTCAGCGCTCTAGCGCTTTCAGTGACAATTGCGTGGTCATGCTACACTGTACCCAAATGAAATTTTTATCATTTTGTTCGCACAAATAGAGCTTTATTTTGGTGTTATTTATTCACGACTCCGTTTTTTATTTTTTGCGATATAAGCGCAAAAAAGCGGAAATTTGGAAAAAAAAAACAATATTTTCTTTTTTCTACTTCAATAAAAATCCAATAAAATCAAATTTTGTCATAAATTTAAGCCAAAATGTATTCTGCTACATGTTTTTGGTAAAAAAAAATCCGTTAAGTGTATAATAATTGGTTTGTGTGATCACGGACATATGTACGCAAATGATCATGTACATATGTGTGCAGGTGATCACGTACATATGTGTGCAGATAATCATTGGGACATGTGATTTTAGTGGGACATATGTGGGGGACATGTTTTTATTATTAGGGACATGTGTTTTTATTATTTGGGGACATGTATGTTTTGGGGACATGTGTGGGGACATTGTGTTTATACTGTGTGATGTGTTTACTGTGTGGTGTGTTTACTGTGTACACTAGACTGGTGATCAGTGAGTAAAAAGCTGTAAAAAGCAGCTCATACTCACTGATCAGCAGCCGGCTGCAGCGATCTGCTCTCCTCTCCACAGCGATGACTTCTGTGTGAGGAGAGGAGGAGCCGATTGCCTAGCAACCGGCTGTTTGTTTACATCACATGACGGCCGTGATTGGACACGGCCGTCATGTGATCAGGAGGGCCAATCACAGAGCCCTCCTGCCGATCTGAGATGCGCCGTGTCCGGGTGACACGGGCGCATCGGGATCGCGCCGCTGCGCGGGCGCGCGCGCGATCCCGCTACTCCTGAATGACGTTCCCGAACGTCCTATCAGGAGTAGGCGGCTCCCACCCGGCCGTATATGTGCATTGGCCGGGTGGGAAGTGGTTAAGTAGGTAAACAGTAAAAAAAGGGAGGACAGACCATAAGAATGAGGAAGGACATCTGGTTAAAAAGGATGGGGAGATGGCAAAGGTATTGAATTTATTCTTCTCCTCAATCTTCACAAGGGAATCGGGGGGCTTCAGTAACCAAAACTGCAGTGTTTATCCTCATGACACATCACAGGAAGCACCTCCATGGTTAACAGAAGACAGAATTAAAATTAGACTTGAGAAACTTGACATTAAAGTGGTTTTCCGGCCAAAATTTGACTTTTTAAATAAAAATAACCTATCATACACAAACTTAATGCATTCTAGTAAAGTTAGTCTGTAAACAAAGGTCCGTTTTGTTAGGTTATTACAGCATTTTGTAACTTTATAAACTTGCAGCAGACCGTGGCCATCTTAGGTTTGGGCACTTGAAGCCAGACTGTATTTCTTCCTGGATCTCAGCCTTGCAAATCTCACACATGCTCAGTGCTACACAAGCAGTGAAATAGGTTTCAGGTCAGGTTTCCATAGCAACGGCAGTGCCAGAGGAAGTTGCCACCCCTTAGCTATGCAAACCTCTCCTCCCCTCCCCTCCTCCCCCCAGGAACCAGGAAATATACTGCATTTATAACAACAACAAAAAACAAGGAACCAAAGGAAGGAGGCTTATAAATATACTAATTGTAAATTAAATCATTTGCTTCTGTGCAGATATATCTAGAGAACAAGAGATATATAGCTTGTTATATATGTATCTTGTTATGTGTGTGTATATGTATATATCTTGGTGTGTGTGTGTGTGTGTGTGTGTGTGTGTGTGTGCGTGCGTGCGTGCGTGCGTGCGTGCGTGCGTGCGTGCGTGTGTGTGTGTGTGTGTGTCCAGCGGCTACTTTTTTTCTGTACAGCTTTTCAATAAAAAAGCAGCTTCTTTGGAGCGGTGTGTTTGTCTATTGCGGCGTATTGCCGGCGGTTTTAACCCTTTCGCGGCCGCTAGCGGGGGTAAAAGCGCCCCGCTAGCGGCCGAAATATGGCGGTAAAACGGCGCTAAAAATAGCGGTGTTTTACCGCCGACGCAAAGGGCAGTGTGGTGTGAAAGGGGGGTCTTACTGGTGGCAGTTACTGGTGGTTGGCTCTGGTACTGGCGTCCAAATCGCGGGTTCCCATGCATTAGTGTGGCAGAAAACAGAAGCATGCGGCTGCTTTAGAGAGCAGAGCGGATGCTTCCTGTCACAGGCGGGAGTACATTTGGTATCACTCCGCCTATGAAGGAGCTGGCGCTATACAGGAAGCATCGGCTCTGCTTCCTCTAGCGACAGCTCCGTTCTTTACGCTGATGCTCGGAGATGGCGGGTCGGGAACCCGCAATCTGGGCATGCTGACCCGCCATCTCAGAGCAAGACATGGCGGGCCACATCAGAGGGCCAGCAGTTGGGCACCCCTCGATTAGGTCATTGAGCTTATGTGTAAAAATATAAAATTATATATATCTCACTTCAGCCCCGGACCATTTTGCTGGTCAAAGACCAGACGACTTTTTGCGATTCGGCACTGCGTCGCTTTAACTGACAATTGCGCGGTCGTGCGACGTGGCTCCCAAACAAAATTGACATCTTTTTTCCCCCAGAAATAGAGCTTTTTGGTGGTATTTGATCACCCATGCGGTTTTTATTTTTTGCGACATAAACAAAAATAGAGCGACAATTTTTTTTAAAAAATGCATTTTTTTTGTTATAATAATTATCCCTCAAAATATATATAAAAAAAAGTTTTTTTTGCTCAGTTTAGGCTTATACGTATTCTTCTACATTATTAATTTTTCTTCATTATGAGGGGCTCACACCATCCCTGTGCTATGCTGACTTCCTCCTGGGGCTGTACCCCTGCTGTGCTCAGTATGTCAGTACAGCACAGGAATGGTGAAAACCCCTCATAATGAGCACAGCAGAGGTACAGCCCCAGGAGGAAGTCAGCACAGGGATGGTGGGAGCCCCTCATAATAAGCAGCCCCAGGAGGAAGTCAGCACAGCACAGGGATGGTGGGAGCCCCTCATAATAAGCATCCCCAGGAGGAAGTCAGCACAGCACAGGGATGGTGGGAGCTCCTCATAATAAGCAGCCCCAGGCGGAAGTCAGCACAGCACAGGGATGGTGTGATCCCCTCATAATAAGCAGGCCCAGGAGAAAATAAGCACAGCACAGGGATGGTGGGAGCCCCTCATAATATGCACAGCAGAGGTACAGCTCCAGGAGGAAGTCAGCATAGCACAGGATGGTGGGAGCCCCTCATAATAAGCAGCCCCAGGAGGAAGACAGCACAGCACAGGGATGGTGGGAGCCCCTCATAATAAGCAGCCCCAGGAGGAAGTCAGCACAGCACAGCACAGGGATGGTGGGAGCCCCTCATAATATGCACAGCAGAGGTACAGGCCCAGGAGGAAGTCAACATAGCACAG